>NW_024426552.1:42378918-42650446 GCF_017311325.1 Ursus maritimus | reverse complement strand
AAGAAAGAAAGAAAGAAAGAAAGAAAGAAAGAAAGAAAGAAAGAAGAAAGAAAGAATATAAATAAACTTCCACAATTTTGAGAAAACATACATAGCTGAAATTTACATTAAGTGTATTTGTCAAATAGAATCATTCTAATTAAAGTCAGGAGTAAGAAAAAGATGCAACTGTTTTTACTAACATTCAAGATGATAGTGGAGTTCCTCACAGATACTTTAAGGAAAGGAAAAGACATGTGAAGTGTAAATATTGGAAAGAGAAAGTTAAAATTATAATTATTTTCAGATGATGTGCTTGTTTCCATAGAAAACTCAATATACTCAGCTAACAATGTGATTTAAGATGGTCTAGTGGGGTGGCCAGAAACAAGATCAAAATAAGAAAATCAATAGTGTTCCTACACTACAAGAGTAACCAATTAGAAAATGTAATAGAATAGAGATCCCAAAACAATTGAGAAAAAATTATGGAATGTCTAGCAATATACCCAATAAGAAATGCATAGGACCTTTATGGGTAAAATTGTAAAGCACATTGAAAGAAATAAAAGTAGTTCTAAGTGAATAGAAATATAAACCAATTTAAAAGATACAAAACTTTTAAAGATACCAGTTGTGATCCATGTTAGTCTATAAAGTTGTTACTCTCCCAATCCAAGTTGCAACAGTTTCTTTTTTGGAAATTTAACAGAGTCTTGAATACTTCTTACATCTGTAGATAGAAGTATGATTGTCAGCAAGTATATGCCAGACTAATTTTAGAGAGAAGATAATGCAAGGCTGGAAAGAGTGAAAGTACTTGAACTTTTCCTCCCAGCTATCAAAAAAATTTTCAAGTATTGTAATGAAAACAGTATCAGAACTGAAGGACAAATCAAGCAGTGCAGCATTACAGAAAATCAAGACATAAACACACGAGTAGATGAACATTTAGTATGTAGTAATAGTGGCTTTCAAATTGAGGAAAATGATGGAATATTTAATTAGTAAAATGGGAATAATTCTTTTTTTAAAATTGGGACAATTCTTAACTTATTTATAGAAACATTAAAATGAGTTCTTAATTTCAACAAGTATCAAAACATAGATTTAAAAAAATCTACAGTATTTGAGGAAAAAATTAGAATATATTTAGGGCCCTTATATTTTCTTCTATAATTCCAAAGATTGAAGAATAAATTTTTACCTCTGTCATAGGAAAGTCCTTCTGACATAAGACAAAACGTTCGCAGAAAAAAACTGAAAAATTGAAGAGGCAATACAACTCAGAGAAAGATTCATTTTGAAAATAGGATCATCATGACTTCAGACAAGAGACAACATTTGAATTAAGCTTTAATCTGGATTTTGAACAGAAGACAATCTGAAACAGCTTATGTAAAAGAATTGGGACATAAAATTATAGTCAAGTTTGAAAAATTGTTCAGAATGTCTAGACTTCAGAATGTCCAGCAAAAGTCTCTATGTTAGGACTTCAGTAGTGAAGGAAATTTTTCCAATTCCCCATCTGATTTCTCTACTAAAAAAATTCTAAAACTATATATGTATTCAATTTATCTTGGCAATATTATTTAGCAATACGCAAAATTATTAATTTAAAAATGGACCCCTTTATTTACTCTATAGGTTTAGTTACTTTTGCATAAAAACGAAAACAAAACCAGGGATGCCCGGGTGGCTCAGTGAGTTAAGCATCTGCCTTTGGCTCAGGTCATGATCCCAGTAGTCCTGCATTGGACTCCTTGCTCAGCAGGGAGCCTGCTTCTTCCTCTGCCTGCCACTCCCCTTGCTTGTGTAATCTCTCTTTCTGGCAAATAAATAAATAAACAAATTTTAAAAATCTTAAAAAAAAAACAACCAAGCAAACAAAATCAATTTGATGGTATATGATTTTATATGGATTTGGAAATCAGTTTCAGAATATTCCCTTGATCAGCTGGGTCAGTCTTTGGTTATGACAAAACTATCTAGAAATCAGCATAACTAGGCAAACAGTTTAGCAATAAGTCAATACTGGACTGGCTTATATTTTAATATTATTAGGTGCAACATGTATCAGCCTTATGACTCATGGTTCAGCTACCTTTTCTAAAGGCTTCTTTGGCATTCTGTTTCTTTATATTGCAAATATTTAGGTAATTGAATTAAAATTGAAATTAACTTTTTGTGTGCTTGCAAAACATTAAATTTACATATATTGTGCCTACATTGTGCATTTAGGCAGGTGCTAAAATTCTATGGAAAAATGAGTTCACAAATATAAAATCTTGACATCACCAGAAACAGTATCTGAATGCCATTTTCTCATAGGCTCACCAGTTTTTGGAGTTATTTCTATTTACCGGTTTCTGATGATATATTTAGGCATAAAAAGTATTATTAGTACCATAAAGTACATTAATCTTAAATTTTACAAACCCGAACACATCTAACAATTCCTATATACCTGTAATTGTTCTAAGCACTTCAGAAATGTTAGCCCAGCTAACATAGCCCAGCTTAGAAAATGTAAGCTACCTATGAGATCAGTTCTAGTATCCTATATTCTGATGAGGAAGCTGAGGCACAGCGAATTCAATACTCTGCTTAATTCTTACTGCACTCAAAGTGGTGGAACTTGGATTACAGCCTAGCTAGGCTGGTTATCTATAACCTTCTCTTAGAACCTGCCACAGTACTCTGTCTTTTATAGTGTGATATAAAATTCAACTATTAAAATAATTGGAAAAAAATCATACATTCTGAGGAAATACCAGTTACACAATTTTATTTTACTCAATAGGTATATTTTTCTACTTTTTAAATTTTTAAAATATTATGTAAGTTTATTTCACTGTCTCTTTGGGGTTAACTGCATGATCTACTATATACTGTAGAGGTCACTCTAAAAATTTAATATAATTGAGAAATATACACATTTCAGAAACTAATTTTATCTTTTGGTTAATAAGACCAAAAAAAGTTTTATAATGCTTTTAGAAAATTTTATTTGCTATTTAATATTCTTTCCTTTCTTAACTTATTTTTATGTATCCATAAGGCACAACATGTTAAGTTTTAAACAAATGTTTCAAATACTACTCTAATATAAATGCAGTAACAGACAAACTGCAGATACCAGATGATGCATGTTAAAAAACCTTTCAAAACATCTTACAATTGCCATGTGAAATGCTGAAATTTAAGTGGAGAATAGTGGGGAAAATTAATTTCATTTTAAAAGTCATATCCCAAGGACAAGACTTATACAGCATGGATCTTCCCAGGATCAGAAAGGTGAAGCCAAGGCCACCTGATAAGAAGTCCATTCTAGAACCTAATTTTTACTCTAAACCTACAGGTATCTGTGAGATTATTTATATAGATAGAGGAAAAGACAGCAATAAACACTTGGAAAGAAACAGCAGAGAAACATATACTGGGATATTTTTTTACTTTATCCCAGTGAGTATAGGAAGGGTACAGAGAGTCAGCATGTTGTATGTGTAACAACAGTCATACCACACCTGGATAAACAATCTATTTATCCTCTTGTGCTCTCTAAGGATGAGATACTAAATGAAGAAAAATAGCAGAATAGAAACATCAATGTATTTAAGTCCCTGGGGAACAGAGTCTGCTATAGAAAATGTTGTTGGAAAAGGGAGACATCTCATTGATCAAGGAGAAACACTGCTAAGCTTTATATAGTAGTCTACTGGGGGAGGGGGAAGGAAGATGAAAATAAAAGAGAGGATAGAAACCAACAAGTATATGTTTGTCAACTGTGGACATCCCCAGAGAAGAAGCAAAATAAACTTACTCTTGTAATCAATATATTGTGACCACTAAAAATACAAGAAGATTAATCAGCTGCAGACTGAGTAGCACATTCAAACGTGTTACTAAGGATCAGGGCTGGCAGCATTGTTCGAGAGATCCAGTGCAAAATGAAAACAGAGGGTCATTTGCTTAAAAAGAAGGAAAAAATTCCATTAAAGGTACAATTTGAAACTTTACAATTTCTTCCATAGTCTTTCCCTTGACCTATCTTGTGCTTTTACTTAATTTCCAAGTAAGAAAAAAAAAAAAAAAAAAAATATATATATATATGTCATTAGTATGGATTTTACCATCGATCTTTATAGTGTGCAAGTCTAGTTGTCTAGTTTTAAATGCAAATTTTAGAACATCGAATTCATACGCGGAATTTCTGAAATTACACCATTTATGTATCATACCTTGTACGTGCCTATGTACTTCATTCTACCACAATAGTGAAAAGGCTGCACTAAACTGTTTTCATTTCACTCCTTGATATATGCAGATTTTACTTAGGACCTCTACCTGCAGCTTACTGGAAAGTAAGGAAGAACTGACAAGCAAAGGAACTATGGGTTGTCCATCTTCCCCTTTCCTTCTGTGTGATCATCGTTGGCATAAGTAGCTGGCTAATAGGGAGAAATAACTATACAAGTAAGAAAGGATTCCTCTGTCATCAGTGTTCCTTAACCTGCCTTTGCTTTTCTGTATTTGGAGCAAATTCTGGTTCAGATGAAAAGTGTGGCCTCTCTGGGTTATAGACGAAGCAGGCTTATCTTTTAGTCACTCTGAGACTCACTGAAGTCCCATGTGTCATGATTCCAGAGGAATTCTGTGCTATGGGGACCTCAGATATTATACGGGAATAGGGTGACAAAGAACAGCAGACATGCGTATTACAAGTAACCTCTCTACTTATGTGCATTGTCCTTTGTTCCACTGGAATTCACTTCAAAACACAAGTTTAAACATGAAATTATTAAGAATTTCAAGACAGTGGAGTGCCTAGGTGGCTCAGTAGGTTAAGCATCTCTCTTCGGCTCAGGTCATGATCTTGGGGGCCTGGGATCAAACCCCACATGGGGCTCCCTGCTCAGTGGGGAGTCTACTTCTCTCTCTGCCCCTTCCCCTGCTTGTGCTCTTTCTCTCTCAAATAAATGCATTAAAGCTTTTAAAAAAATGAATTTCAAGATAGTGACAGCATAGCATTAAACCAAACATGGAATCCTCATCATGGTGTGTCTGTGCTCCTGCCCAGTTGCACGACCGTGAAACGAGTTGTGTTGAAGATACATTACATTACATTAGTTTATGAGATTGGATTACATTGATTTTTAGAGTATTTTATTCCAATATACATTCTTTATGAAAGTAATTAAAATATTAAGGAAGGACTCAATTGCAGTATCTACACAAATCAAAATAAATGTAAATATAAATTGTAAATCAGAAAGAATTTCTCTCAAAACTAAAGCTAAAGAAGGTGGCACAGCTATGATGGGTCATCAGCAGCACTAGATAATAAAAAGGAGAAAAGCCAGCAGCTTTAGGACAGGCAAAGGAGATGGAACATGAAGTCTAAGGCGGAGAAAAGAAAGCCATCGCTGGAACTGGGATGGACAATGTGAAATAAGGCAGGGCACAGCTGAGGCAAGTCCAGTTTATCATCACGGGGAGCAAAATGTGAAGAGAAAGTAATTTCTGATGAATCCATTTGTTAAAAACAGATCCAGAGACAAAAGTGGAATATCGAGACAAAACTAAGGCATTGAGAGAGAAAGCCTAGTGGGAAGTAATTGAGGTACATTAGCTTTGTATCTGGAGAGTGATTGGTCTACTGGGCAGAACTACCAGATTGTCAACAGGGTGGGAAAGTGGTATAAAATTGCAATGAACAGGAATGAATGATGGAATAAAGGGAGTGTGGAGTACTGCAACTGGGAGCTGAACCAGGAACTGGAGCCAGGGACTGAGTGAAGCACAGACTGGATATGGCTGGAGCGAGACCCACAGGGCAGTGTGACGTCCATTGTGATAGGTGCTTAGGAGCCTTGAGTCAAAGCTAATTTACCAGCCTTTAGATTGAGGGAGTGAACTTAAATTAAAAGCACAGGGTTGGTGTGTATGAGGCTTCCTTTTGCATTATGCTTAAACAGAATTGTCTTAAAACTGGATATTGGTGTATCCACAGAGGTGTGTTACATGTGGACATTGCTAAGAGGATAGAGGAGGACAGAGATGATGGGGGAAAAAATAGAATACATTATTGAATAGTGTAGTCAAATTCTTCTGGGATTAAATTTTCCAGATAAATGCTTTATGTTTCTCTTCTCTTTTAGGAGTAGACCTTGATTGAAGTATAGTAGATACTCAACTGAACAAATGAAAAAAATATAATGTTTTAGAAAATGCATGAAATATGTTAGAAGTTTTACAATCTATTTTTAAAATTTTGCCTGATAACCATTAAGTAAAAATAAGTAGGGGACTTTGGTAAAGGAAGATGTTTTAATATACACAGACACATACATTTTCTAGCTATCTGATTAGCTCTTCTAAGTTACCAAATTATAGTTAGAGCAAATTAAGTTACAGTACAGGAGGAGATCCTTATCTTTTTAAAGGTCTGGTCATTCAAATAAACACATTTGCATATTGTTATAAATATTTCCTATTTAATTTTCATCAAACGAAGCAATTGGGATAGGTAAATTGGCTAATATGTAAACCCTGTTGTAATATCTGCAACTAACATATTGTAGGAGGTTAAACATTCATTTATGTCTTATTTTATATGAGTACTGCAATTTACTAATAGGAAGCTGAAGATAAGTTACATAATTATCAAAAACCAGAAACAGGATTTATGTCTGTTGATTCTAGAACCTAGTAACTGTTCATAATATGATACTTAATGTATTTTATGATAATATACAGGGCTTTTCAGGTTATATTTACACGATTTTTTAAATGGATGTAAAGTGTGCACACAGTGATGTAAGGTTCTGAAGGAAGTTGACCCATGTGCCTTGTCTATGCTAGGCAGGAGAATGTTGTAGCTATATTGAAGCAGTTCTGTGTTTTACCATTAAAAATCCTTAGTCTCCTAACCTCTTCCATATTAGCTTAAAAGGTGTTTCTGTTCAAATGGCTATACACCAGTAGTCTCTTGATTGTTTAAGATGAAGAGAAGACAACTAATTTTTTTTTAAGATTTTATTTATTTATTTGAGAGAGAGAGAGCACAAGTGGGGGCAGGTGGGGCGGTGCAGAGGGAGAGGGAGAAGCAGGCTCCCCACTGAGCAGGGAGCCCTATGTGGGGGCTCCATCCCAGGATCCCGAGATCATGACCTGAGTAGAAAGCAGATGCTTAACTGACTGAGCCACCCAGGCGCCCGGAGAAGATAACTATCTTTATGCAATTAATAGAGTGTTATAGGACTTTGGAAAGTTTGTTTAGGACAACTGCTGAGGCATTTTCTTGAGTCGTTGATTCAAATTCACACATGCTGTTGTCAAGCATTTGTGCTGTTCGTTTGAGGGAAAAGGCAGATCATTCTAATTGTTTAGATTAGAGAAAGACAGTATTTTGGTGGGGAAATCTCTATTTCATATAACAAAGAGAACAGTTTGGGAGAAGCATGCCCCTGACATATTTCTCTAGGGGAACACACTCCGTTGGAGGTACTGCTGCTCAGATTCATATACTTTCAAAACACGTTTGTTCTCTTTTAAAACATTTTCCAATATGTAGTCATAGCTAGAGAAATATCCCGATACCCAAAAACCTTACCCATACTTGAAGAATTGGCATTTTAATTCAATATCTTTACAACTTCATTTTTAGAATAATAGGTTATATGCCTCAGAGATAACCAAGGGGAAATTTGCAATTTTCCTGGAAGTTATACAAAACTAACTAGAAAGGAATCACAGCTTCATAGTTCTAAAATAAAAATATGTGTGATAAGACATAATCTACTTGACAAATTCTATATGCTGTTCTGTATACGTATTTTAAATTATTAAGTAATTAATTTTCTAGATTATTTTGAGAGATTTAGAAAACAGCAACACATATATACATTTGAGAAAAGATTTATTGGATAATTTTAAAATATTTTATTAAGGGCATATACAATGACTAATGCCATGATTACAGAGGTTATGTATAAGAAAAATTCTATTTCCAAAACAATTCTACAGGAAAGGAAATGATAGACAGGAAATAAAAAATTATGTTGTGAGTTTAGGAGCATTATGATGAAAATATTTGCCTTTAGGGTATATTGCAAGTACTAAGGTATTTGATCTAATTCTTGAAAACTATCCACTCATTCTTACTCTCTAGGTGCATCAGTATGAGTCTTAAAAACATGAGCAATTTTGAACTATGAATTTACAAGTACATTTTCCAGAATATGTCTACAATTATAAAGTCCTTGAGGCAACTACATTCCTCAGTCTACATTCCTCAAGCTTGTTCCGAAAATAATTGACATTTTCATAGACCATTGAATCAGATTAGTTATGCATTTTAATGCACAGTAAACTCTTGTTCACACAGAATAGTAAATTGGAATTAGTTTGGTTAACTGAGAGCTATAGTATAATCTATATATACATTATGAATTTTCAAAGAATTAGAATGCAGTGAAATATATTTGACATAAAATGTATGCTAATATAATCTGCCATTTTTGACTGCGATTTTGCTTCTTTGATGATATAATGTATGGTATTTGGCAGAAGACTAATACACACTAGAGTATAAATTTATTTTAAAAACAAAACCATGATAGCTTATTACATTTTTTAACTCAAAAATGTCCATTGCATTGCAAAGTTATGTTTTGCAGTTTTGTTTAGTGCATTGAATATGTTGAGCTTTTCCTATTCTGCTCTCTTTATACTCTTTTTTAAAAAAGACTTTATTTATTTATTTGAGAGAGAAAGGGTGAGAGAGAGAGAGAGAGAGAGAGATCATGAGTAGTGGGAGGGGCAGTGGGGAAGCAGACTCCTTACTGAGCTGGGAGCCTGATGCGGGGCTTGATCCCAGGACCCCAGGAGCATGACTTGAGCTGAAGACAGACTCTTAACCAACTGAGCCACACAGGCACGCCTCTTTTTATACTCTGTATTGTGTATTCCTCAAGCCTCATATATCTCCAAGAATCTCCAGCCATATCTTCACTTCCTACATTATACGTGTATATATATTTGTATATGAATATGTATATGTATTTTTACTCATCTTTACTTCTTTTCTATGTCTAACATTTCTCCTACCATGCCAGAGCTACCAATTTTGCATAACCCAATTCATTGCTTAATCAATTTTATCCTTCCTTCTCGTATAACATAACTTTTTCCCTCTATATTTGTTCATTTCCATGGACTATAAATGCTTTCAAGCTGTCTTTATTCTAAAAATAAAGACAAATCAAGGTTTTTTATTATTCTTGCCTTCCTGTATGGTTAAATTCTTAGTTATATTTCCAGACTATAGAACTTTTTGGGAAAAAAAAAAATCCTCCCTGCACCCAATACCAGTATTTAATTCCTGAACTCTTCTTTTATGACTACTTAATGGTCAAATCCAATAGCTTATTTTCAAAGAAGAAGAGGGGTGAGTAAAATCAGTTGAAGCACTCCACTTTCCAAACACAACTTTTGTATTATTCAGGTGACCATTGTGCAGTAGTAAATAAACCTGAACATAAACAATGTCTTGAACATCATAGAAATTAATTTGTCATTCTTGTAAAGGCCCAAATGAGAGTTTTTGTTTGGCATGTGGCTTTCCTCTTCCAAGTCATGAGACAGAGACTCAGTCATTTCCATCTTGTGGTTCTACCATTTTTAGCATATGCCACTGTTCTGTATAAAGGTGTTGGAAATGTAAAGAGGATGCACTACTGTATATCTGTTTTTTAGGGTCTGACTTAGACGTGGTTTTCCCACTTCTACTCATACACTATTGACTGGAACTTCTCTTTGGACACATTTAATTGCAAAAGAAGGTAGGAAATATAAATCTACCTGTGTCTAGAAAGAACAAAATGAATTTTATGAGCATGTTCCCATTCCCAGTCCCTGCCATATACCACATCAAGATTTTCCTTCTGAAATTTTTGCTTCTTCCATCCACCTCCTTAGCTTTTAAATTCTCTCAGTAAGTACGAATATTTCAAATGGAACACTATCTGTGGTTGACCCATCGGTCTCTTACTCGGACTCTAATACTGATGACAAGAAAGAGCTATTACAAAGAACAGCCCATACTATTAATGTCAGCTGACCATCACAATGAACACATTATATGTTTTGCAAAATAGAGGTCATTTTTCATCTCAAGTTATATGCAGTCCAATGTTGTTTGAGGAATCCACAAGGGGCTCCTTTTAAGTTCTACTCCTTACTCACTAACTGGGCATGAAGAGACTTTATTCTCAAATCCAGGTACTTTCAGAATGACAACATTTCCCCTGAAGAGACCCATTTGTCCAATTCTTCTTTCACTCCTCTTATTCTCAGTTCACATCTATAAATTTTTATCGTTGACATGGTTAGAGATTCATATCCATTCAGTGCATTCTAGTATTACTTCTTTCCAATAGCCAGAGAAAACACATTTGTCTTTCTTTTTTTTTTTTTTTAAATATTTTTATTTATTGCTTTGACAGAGAAAGAGACAGAGAGAAAGCACAGCAGGGGAAGAGGAAGGCAGAGGGAAAGGGAGAAGCAGGCTTCCTGCTGAGCAAGGAGCCCAATGTGGGGCTCCACCCCAGGACGCTGGGATCATGACCTGAACTGAAGGCAGCCGCTTAACCGATTGAGCCATCCAGGCGTCCCCACAGTTGTCTTTTCAATACACATATTTAGTAAGTTTTACTGTGGTATAGGTCCATTCTGGGCCATTCCTCTATGGACAGGTGATTCTGTTTATCATGTTTGTTATAAAGGGTTTGTTTGCTTCACTGTAGGAAAGAGGCATGCATCATATTGTAGTTCCTTTGAGTTTTAGAAGACTGAAAATATTTATTGAATAAATTTCCTATTTCATTTTTTTGATTATTTAAATACTCATGAATTATTTAAGCAGATAATTTTTATAAAATGCATCCACTAATATTATGCTTTGCTAATTACAAGGAAAGGAAAAAGCAGCAATATGTTAATCTAAGTAAGTTGATCATTGTAAAAGTCAAGTATGACCTAGGACCAAAGTTATATTTTAGCAAAGTTAATTAAATTAAATTGTCTTCATTGATTTATTCTTGCCAAAATTTACAAATCTTTATTTGCATTGTTTAATGAGCAAAATACCTTGTTCAATTTTATATCATTTAGACTTTTAAAAAAAATAACTGATGTATCTCTATCCTGGGGAAATGGAATTCAAACAAAGTTAATTTACTGTCCAAATTACTTTAAAAATCTATCAGGTTGAAATTTCAGCTTTACTCAGCATTTCAAATTTGAAGAGTTAGAAACATTAAAGAAGTACATTCTCAATGATTAGTGAAAAAGATTTTACGTGGTTTCTTTCTAATTGTATGGTAACTTTTTTCAAAAGAAGTTTTCAATTCACTTTCTGTTGCATTTGATATTGCTTCTAGATTAGCACCAAACAAGGAATGAGTCTACGGTAATAGAATGGTTCTTAAGGTATTAAGAATACAATATGAATTTGTGAGAAGTGTTCCCATTGAGTTAAAGAATTCTATNATTTCAGCAGGACTGGAATTAGGCAGACATAGCATTATATTTTGGGATGTGAAGAGAGTATAAATTGTTATCTCTTCAATGAATTCAATTTAGTGGCAGATGTAGATATGGCACCGATGGGGTCTGCTCCTCTATTTCAGAGGCACCAATTTCTGTATGATTACAGGATTCAATCTAGCTATGTAAAATTCATGATTGAAAACCAGTTTTATTGTGGATAAAGTGATCACACAACTTGCTTTCTTTGGAAAGTGCAGAGTTATTCCATGATAGTTCTGGTATAATCATTAATAACCTCCCCCTTTACTCTCAGAAGGTCCTGATCTGAATAAATTATATACTTAATATTGGATGAAACATCATATAGTTATTTAATTATAAAAAAACAAAATTTAGAAAGTTATAAATATTCTACTTTACATATGATTCATGAGTTACTAAAAGTTAATGAAGGGTATACTTAATTTTTATAGATAAAAATCATTTTAAAATAAGAATTGCTAATACTTCTCATGGACCTTTTTTCTCGTGATACTGTGCCACATATATAATTTTATCTTCCTAATAACTTTATTAATGTAGATACTATGAATATCCCCATCTTATAATTGATACAACTGAAGCTGCGAGAGTTTAAGTTATATTCTCATGGCTACACAGTTGGTAAATGGTGGAGCAGGGGTGTGAATCTGTGCTGCTGACATTAGAAGCAGACAGCTTAACATGTATATAGTGGCTTCTCTGAGAGCCTAACTGAATCTAATTGTTAATTTTAGGTAGTATTTAATAATGCTATGAAGAATTTGGCCACTAATGGCATTGACTTTGAAAATTTCTTGTTTGTTTTTTCATTAAAGAAAAAAATCTATTTTTAAAAACATCCAACTTCTAAAATGGATTTTTTAAAATCCTATTTTGAACATCAGTGCTTTTGTTGTTGTTGTTGTTAATCTGAGAATCATATATTTTTCAATTCTGGAAAGTTCTGTCATGATTTCCTCAACACTTACTTTTCTTCATTCTCTCTTTTCTTCTGAAAATTCTATTAGTTAGCCATATGCCTATGTTCAAGAGTCTCTTCTCATTTATTTTTCATCTCTTTATATCTCCACATTTCTTACTTCATGGTTAGTCACTATTTTATAATTCTTTTTTAACCATGTATTTTTTAGTGTGTAGCTTATACATTTTATTTTACATATTTTGTTTTCTGTAATAGTTCAATTATTTTATGTATTCTATTCTTTTTTTTTTTTTTGATCTCTTTGAAAGTGGCATTGGCTCAGATTTCTGATTTTGCATCTTGCTTTGTATTCCCAAACAACAATAAATTAAATGCAATGTGTTTAGCTTGGTAAGTCTAGTAAGTCACTGAAATGATCATCAGTTCAAGACACACTGCAGTCTGGGAACTTAGGGTATGACCACAATAGTTAAGGCAAGAAAATGAAGCACAATGAAAGAGAGAGTTTAGCAGAGCATTTGCAACTTGATGTCAAGCAGAGGAAAAGAAACTATTAAAAATTGCCCAGAGTCAGGAAGTTAAGAGAGGATGAAAAACAGGAAAGGAGTAGGAGAGAGGTATTGAGAGAGAAAGAGAGGAATTTGTGTTATGGAAGCAAAGGGATAATAATAGGAATAAGTGGTAAGGGAAGGAGATGAAGTTGTGGTTGGAGACATGAAGTGGGCTGAGGACCAAGGGAAGTTTTTCTTGTTTTTTGATGATTGTTTATTTGTTTTTATTTTTTATTTTTTTAAAATATTTTATTTATTTATGTGACAGAGAGAAAGAGTACAAACAAGGGGAGTGGCAGGAGAGGGAGAAGCAGGCTCACACTGAGCAGAGAGCCCAATGTGGGGCTCGATCCCAGGACCCTGGGATGATGACCTGAGCTGAAGGCAGCTGCTTAACCAACTGAGCCACCCAGTCACCCCTGATTATTTGCTTTTAAAAATACATACATAAAGAAGATTATTATTTATCTTTGAGAATAAAGTTTCAGTGGATTGCTATTATGGAAGCCATTTTGTAGATTGATTCTTGTGGAGGTTTTTTTTTTCTTTCATTTGTTATGAATATATATAGGATGCCTATGTGTCAAATATTGTTCTAAGCGATTGGGAATCAAAGAGAAGTGTCTGGCTCAATGAGCTTACATTCTAGATGGAAAGGCAAATGGTAAGCAGGTATAGCAAAAATAAAAAATGTATTGTCCTTTAGCAAAATGCTATTGATACATACTACAATCACACTTCATAAAATGCTGTTTATCACCAAGCTCTTAGAAGGGAATTGAAGTAGAAGAGAAGTCCTAAAGTATATAAAGTCCTGGTAAGACATTAAAACTCCTGAGAACAGCGGCATGGATGGACCGAAAACACTGGGACAGTCAAATTGCTTTAATAGCAGATCAAATCAGCTCAATATTTAATTGAAGTATTTGAGCTTTGGAGCATTCATATGGAAAGTGATGTAGAAATTACAGCAACTAAAAAAAAATGATAAAAAATAAAAAATAAATAAAGTAGTACAAGTCACTGTCCTAAAGGAAATTTGGAAAGGGCAATTAAAAAAAAAAAATCCTACCCTGCCCATAGAACCCATGGGCCTGAAAGATACATAACTTTGAATGCTTTTGCTGTCAATACTCAAGTTCTTTAACATCTGTGGCAGACCCTTGTGAGAGACCCTTTTTGTAGACTTGAGTTTTGGAATAGGCACATCCACGAAGTAGGGTTGTGTTAGAAACAGAACTTATGTTTGGGTGATTTACACTTTTGTAGCCATATTGATTGTTCAAATATTGAACTATTTCAGTATTAACTCCAAGCCATCTGGCCCGTCTCATAGAACTGCCCTTCTATCCAGCAATGAAAGAATTAATGCCAGGCACCTCTAGTCTCTCTATGGCTTGTCTCTCTTTGGTTTGGTCAGTTATTCCTCCTGTTTTAAAAATATTTTTATTATCTCCTGAATTCAATTTCCCTGAAAATCTGTGGAGGTAATTCTAGCAAACTATTCCAAGTTATCCTAATTTAGACGGCTGGAAGTTGTAGTCTATGAACTATGGAATAAATGTAATTTGTTCAATTTTGAGTCAATTTTTTTGCCACAGAACATTATTTTGAGTTTGTAAGTGATGGCAAAGTTGGTGTAATAAATTCAGTTTTTATCTTTGAATGAAATAAATTGGTTGTTGCTTATTTCCTTTAATTTTAATGTTGCTATTATTGATGTTTTACTTTTATGATTAGTCACATTAAATGTCAATTCAAATTAGTAGAGAAGAAAACATAATTACTGTATTTAGCCTCATTTTTCCTCTGTCATCCTGGAATGCTATAATTTGAGTTAGAGCAAAATGTATTGAATACATAAAGTTTAACCTTTATTGGATTAATAGTTGTACATTGAGATTGATTTATGCTGGATTCTTATTGAAAAGTTATCAATAATAGCAAGGAAAATGTGTGCTTAAATTATGTTTGCACTTGAATTATTATAAAATATCTGGTTAAGTTGAAAGAGAATCATTGTAACTGTATATTAAGAATGATTCTTATTTAAATATAAATATCCATTTAATTGAAACTAATGAAAAAAACTTTAATTCATTGAAATTAGTTTTATTCCAAGGCAAAAATACCTTACAATTACCTAGCAATTGCTTGTTCTAAGTGGTAGGACATCCACAAATAATAAGCGAAATTAATAATGAAAAGGTAATTGTGAAAAAATACTGATTTGTTAAAGGAAGAAAAAATATATATACTAGTACCTCTGCAGATAGTTTAATAAAAACTGACTTTCCTAGGAGATAAATATGCCTATTCTTGCTTTTGATATATTTTATCGTTGGTTCACATCATTGTTCCCAGGTCTCATATTTTCGATTATGTTCATAATGCTGACCTTAAATGAATAATATGTTTTAACCACAGGAGAGGGTGAGAAAGTTATGATATTCTGAACTGAGAATATATTAGATTTTCTTTCAAAATTTCAGGCATGGAAAGATGTCAGAAGAGCAAACACTAGAGAGATCTTGCAATAAAAAAAATCACTAGAAAACTAATCTTTAATAAAATTCACTCAAGAACTATTCTTCAGGGCTCGTTTATTCAAATTCCGTAGAAAAAGAAGTGATGACTTGACTATAATAGTAGTTGTTTGACTATAATAGTAACCTTTGCTCAATGTAGATACAACCATAGAATGCACCATTGAATTTTATCTATTTTCCAGTATGGGCTACTAAAAATTTAAGTATGCACTGGAAGGGAGATAAAAAGAATGATCACTTTTCTAAAATTTGTTATATTCAGGGAAATGCTGCTAACTTTTTAACAAATCACTTTAAATTAGAATACGATAAAAATCATAGCTATTGGAAACACCACCTGTATTTCTGTTATGAAGTGATTCTATTGCGCATTCCTAGCATTTTGCTCTTGTAGTATTTATTTACATTAGAATGTCTTCAAGGGTTATATGCCTGCCCCCTAATAAAGATATGGTCTGTACAAATTCAGGTATGTCTTTCTTATCGTTTGAAACTCTTTTCAGCAAGCATTCTCTCTATTCTTAATCTTTTTGAACTGTGTCATGGACCTATTGAGACCTGGAGATATTAAATGACTTCCATACATGTATTAATAAATTTGATCCTTGTTTTTCCTTTTTATAACTGAAAGCCCAGTTGTATATTTATCTAATTTTTCTTTTCTCTTGTCAACTTTATATTGACCAGGTATATAACACTGTAGAATATAGAAGTATTTTCACAGTTTTAATAATCACCTTTATACCAATTCAGAAGTAAATATTATTTTCTATGTTAGGCTATTTTTGCATAAGAGCTAATGATTTAAGGCAGATGTATATCTGTAATTTTTTTATATATTATAGGAAAATAAGCCATTATTCCTGTAAAGTAAAACAACAAAACAACACCAGAATTAACACTAGATCTAGTAAATCATGCTAACTTCAAAACTTCTGTGACCAATGTACAATTGATTATATCTGCACCATTTAAAATGTAATAGCTACATATATGGGATAATTTTCTTTAGTGGTAATACAAATTAAGCACAATTAAAAATTAAATTTCTCAGTCATATTAGGCATCTTTCAAATGTTTAATAGTCACATCTGGCTTCTGGGTACCATATTGGGTAGTGCAGAGTTAGGACATTTCCATCATCTCAGAAAGTTCTATTGAAAAGCACTGCACTAAATCATTGTTGTGTGAACTTTGGATGAAGTATCAAGTTTGGAATAGATAACTTTTTAAAAGAATGACAATATTAATATATAAAAATTATAATGTATTGTACTTTTAATATACTTTTAATTTTAGAATAATTTCAGATTTATAGAAAAGTTGCAAAGATAATAGAGAGAGCTCCCATATATGCCACACTCAATTTCCTGTACTATTAACATTTGTCACAATTAATGAACTAATATTTATACATTATTATTTAATAATATTTAAAGGACCAAAGTTCATCACTTTCACAGATTTCCTTAGTTTTACCTAGTGTTCTTTTTCTGTTCCAGGATCCCATCCAGGATCCTACATTACATTTAGTCTTAATGTATTTTTAGATTCCTGTGACTATAACTATTTCTCTTTGGTTTTCGATGACCCTGACAATTTTGAAGTGTAGTGGTCAGATATTTTGTAGAATGTCTCTCAACTAGCATTTATCTGATGTTTTTATCATGATTAGAGTATAGAACTATGGGTTTTTCAAAGAAAGACCACAGTCATAAAATGTTATTTTCATCATATCATATGAAGGTTATATTCAATTAAATTACCCAATATTGTTGATGTTAATTTTGATTGCCTGGCTAAGGTGGTGTGTGTCAAGTTTCTCTGCTGTAAAATTATGCTTTTCCCCCATTTCCATACTGTACTCTTTGGGAGGAAGTTACTAGGCATAGTCCACATATGGAGTGGGGAGTTATGTTCTACCTCCTTGAGAATAGAGTATTTATATAAGTAATTTGTAATCCTTTTGGAAAAAGATTTGTCCAGACTATCAAAATGAGTTAACTTTTTCTTAATGAAAGCAGAAACATCAACTTTGATTTTTATTGGCTATGCCCTTCTTGAGAAGAATTTAGGTGGAAGGCTCTGGGCATTTATAAGGGATAGGTCTGACTTAATGAATATCAAACACATTGAATATGGAAATACTTGCAGAAATCTTTTCCATTTTTCTTGGATCAAATTTCTACTGAGTCTTGTTTATTTATTAAATTATTTAACAAATCCTTATCAAGTCCCTAATATACACCAGAACTTCATCTGAGTTTTGGAAATTTATTATTTTTAAAAATGACCGATCTCGTAGAACTTACGTAACAGTGGGGGGAGGGGTACTGACAATAAATAATTAAGTATACTATAATACATCAGATGGTGTTAAGTGTTAATGGAAAACACAAATCAGAAATAGAGAGAGAATTGGGGTTGCTATTTTTTAAACAGTTTGTATTGAAGTAACATTTGAGCAGAGAATGAAGGAGGAAGTGAAGGAGGAAGCCAGGGAATATCTGGAGAAAGCATTTCAAGCAGAGTGATCAGCAAGTACAATGACCTGGCATGTTCTATCATTAGGTGAAAGTATGGCTACAGCAGTATTAAACAAGCAAAGAAAATGAGGTTAAAGAGGTAGTGGGAGGGTGGTGGTGGCTAGATAGATCATCTGTTCCTTTAGGCAATTGTTGAATTTTGGATTTAAGTCTGACGGAGGTGGGAAACCACTGAATGGTCCTAAGCAGAGAAGAGATGTGACTGGCTTACATTGTAAGTGGGGGTGGTAATTAACTGTAGAGGGGACAGAGGTATCAGTTAGGAGGCTACTGCAACTACATAGGCTAGAATTTGATGGTGGCTTCGATCCAGGGTGAAAACCTTTGACCACAATGACTTACTTTGGTGGAAAAGTCCTAGTTTATTCTTGTTTTTTTCTGGTGAATAATTCCTAGTTTCTCATTCCTCAAAGTGTATCATTTGAGATAGTAACTTTATGGTGACCATACGTATACTAGTGTGGTAGTGTTGGAGGTGATAAGAACTGGTCATGATCTTTATATTTGGAAAACTCTGCTAAAAGGGTAGGTTAATGGCTTGGG
Source organism: Ursus maritimus (assembly GCF_017311325.1). Classification (NCBI taxonomy): domain Eukaryota; kingdom Metazoa; phylum Chordata; class Mammalia; order Carnivora; family Ursidae; genus Ursus; species Ursus maritimus. Next base: position 42,631,761 of record NW_024426552.1, on the reverse strand, counting down.
TAAAAGCTGTGAGAAAAAGAAAAGGATCAAAAATTACTTGTATAAAGTATAAACTTGCCATTTATTATGATGTGACAGTCATGTGAAGAGCAGGATGGGGTAAGAATTTTAGCCCTGGTGAATTTGAGATGTCCATAAGAGTGCTAGATAATTAGTTGCATATATTCCTTAAATTCAAGAGTGAAGGGTCTGACTGGAGATGAACATTTGTCAACATCATGTTGTGGAGAAGAGGAAAATCAATCTTGGAATTGATTTAACAGAGAAGTGAAGGAGAGTAACTGGAAATTCAGAATAAATAGTGCTTTCAGGGAATTTCACTTTTCAGGGATTTACCTCATAGGTTTTTTTTTTTTTTTTAAGATTTTATTTATTTATTTGACAGAGAGACAGCCAGCGAGAGAGGGAACACAGCAGGGGAGTGGGAGAGGAAGAAGCAGGCTCCCAGCGGAGGAGCCCGATGTTGGACTCGATCCCGGAACACCAGGATCACGCCCTGAGCCGAAGGCAGACGCTTAAAGACTGCGCTACCCAGGCACCCCTACCTCATAGGGTTTTTATGAGTATTAAATGTTTTCTGAAGACTTCCGGAGTATTAGAAGGTCATCTATGTAGATATGTGATATCACTAAATATTATGATTGAAGTAAGCAGAGTAACATGTAATTTGAAACTGGAATTCTGGGGAGGAGGGAAGAAGAATGATTTGGACACCATAATGATGTATAAAAATGACCATTCTTTAAAGATAATTTAACTTGAGAGGGTCCCTGTGGTTCATAAGATAGAGCCAGTTCTTGGTTAAAAGCAAGAAGGACAGTGAAGATAATATCAAATAAGTTGAAAACGGAAGTGATTCTGGTTATGAAGGACTGTTGAGTTACAAGAGGGAGAGTGACAAGGGTGAGAAGTTCGGGAGATGTGAGATTGGGAGTCAGGGCTGTGTGGACCAGGTCCCTTTGGCGGCCAATGACTAGACTAATTTGCATGAAGAGGAAAGTTCCCATGAGCCCAAAATGAGACGTGGATATGAGGCTGCAAGAGTGGTTGTTGGTTGGGGCAGGAAAGAGAAGTTCACCAGGTAAAAGCAGATCTCTTATGCTTGTCTTCACTTCCACTGCTGCAGGAATGCAGCCAAGCAACTGTTGTCTTACTCAAAATAAATGAAATCCAGGCACTCTGACTTCCGTTTTGCTTATGGGGATATGGAAGTCAGAGTAGGTATAGTGCCTTCGAACTGGTTTCTTCTTCATGTAGGAGCACACAGAATTGTGGAGTTGACTCTATTAATGCCAATATAAGAACAAGGCCAGTCACATACATAGGAAGTCACAGGACCACATGTTTGCTGTATAGAAAATATCAGCATTCAGTAAGCCAACTGCTTCATCAAATGTTTCCAAATTTCTATTACATGGAATTGTATTTCCCAGACCTTGTGAGTAATGAGGATATTATGATGGTAGAGGTGTCTTAGTCTCACAAGAAAATAGGTAGAGTGGAAGGAAATCCATATTTTCCAGAGTCTGTACTTGGCAGGTAGTATTTGTCAGGTTTTGGATATATATATACCAAGAGAGAAGATGAAGGAGGGCTTTGATCTGTAGCAATGTGGCAACTAATGAACTGTACCGGTATGAAAGAGAAATAGTTTTAGTAATTGCTATAAGTTGGAAATACTGGAAAGAAAGAAAGAAAGATTTGAAAAAAAAAAAAGATTTTTAAGAACATTTGATATGTAATGAGCCTTATAAACTCTACTCTTTCAATGAAAACCATAGTAAAAATCTATATTATTTAAAACTTTCAGATTTTGCTTTTAAATGATGGCACCCAGCTCTATGAATGATACTGAGTAACACATATATATAATATCTACTTCAAGGGAGAAATTCCTTTTTCTCTTTTTCATCTTTCCATGGAAACTATGTGCCTATCAGAGTTAGCACACAGAATTCCATTAATATTTTCAAATGAAAAGATAAATGGTTAAATGGTTTCCTCCTGTCATCTAGCTTCCATTTAAAATACATGCTCTCTAAACAGAAATCACTATTTATAATAGAACTTTAGGGTTTTTACTCAAACTTAAAATAGGAAACTACATTTACAAGAAAAGTGGAACACTTAGATAAACATTAGGGTCATATAATAGTGTCAAAATTTCACTGAGAAGAGATGAATACTTTAGAAATTTCAAGTGAGCTAACGATTCTATCTCACTGTCTTACATTTTACTTATATAAAAATACTAATTAATAATAAGGTATTCAATTCAAAGACATCTTGGCAAGAGCATTTGCATGAGTTAAAGAAAGCCAGTTTCTAAAGTCTTTATGACACTTATTGCATCCATGGATTTGGGGCTATTACTGATGAAGTTGAGATTTATTATAGCACAATGTAATTGTGGTATTTTTGCAGGATGCTTGATAATCCAGATATGCTGTGTCAAGGATAAAGCTGTAATGGGCTCCTTCTTGCTCACCATAAACCAGAGACTTAAAAATCTTTGCATAACAATTTGATCTGAAATACCGAGTAGTTATTCTTTTGAAGAGACACACTAAATTATCAATGCTTTGTGTGTGTGTGTGTGTGTGTGTGTGTGTTTAATCTTTTGGAAACAACATAAAACCAGAGCATCATTCAATGTTTCACTTTTTATGATATTTATTAGACGTTCTCAATTAAAGTGAATACACAGTGATTCAATAGAGTTGACAAAAGAATGCCCTTTGAAGCATTAATTTCCAGGCAGTGCATTCAGTAAGTAGTGTCTATATGTGAACGCTAATAAAGAAGTGTAAATTACATTTGCATCTCTTAATTGGTGCTGGTAGGAAGAGAAATAGAAGCTTAAAATATCTAAATAGCTTAATAAGGCATTAAAGCAGAAATTTTACAAAATTTTAAAGTCCTAGGAATCAGCCCAGATTTCTTTATAAGTTAAATTAAAAGTAAAAAGGATTTACATTGGATAAGCTAATAAGCGAATAATAAGGAGATTATTCTCTGCTAAATATATATGTTTGGTTGCTGTTTATCACTGAAGATGTGTCAGCTTATTAATGTCTTGCTTTCTTACTGCTTTCACTACATTTTTCTAAGTGAGTATTTAGCTTTGGAGTAAAGAATTCCTTGTCAGAGACTAATGTAAATAAAACTACAGATTCACATTTAAGTAATTATTAGATATACTTTTAAAACTTTTGAATAATGAAATCCTCCACATGTGAATATAATAATTCTTGGAACTACAAACCTTAACCTAGACATTTCAAAAGGTTGTGTCATTTCTTCAAAAAGAAAAATAATTAAAGCAATAAATATCGGAGTCATGGAGAGGACTGTGTATCATTTATACTTCCTTTTTGTGCTTATATTTGTTTTTCGGATTTTTAAAACTTTTCAGGACTTATTTTAATACAAAAGGAAGACTTAGTTTGCAAATAAAAACTTGTTATTCAAGAAAGAAAACAAATGTTCATTTTGACGTCCAACTAAAATTTTGAGTTTACTTTTCCACTGGTGACATTAGTGTTGCCAATTTTTTTTTTCAACAGAGCATAACAAAATCTATTTAATTTCTTTTTTATTCTCCTAGAATTCTTCTCCAGATAAAAATGGGTAGTTTTGGCTACTGATCTTGGAAACAATGCATGCTTTGAAAAAGCCTTCAGGGCTGGATCTGGGCTCTGTTGCTACGGTGATTTTACAGCCAGCATTAAGTACTGTTGTATTCTTCAGCAGTGTTTTGTTGTATAGTCTTAGAAAAGCCCTAAACATACATGTCACTCATATGTGAAAGGCAAATAACTTGGGTTCAGTGTAGTGGGATTTATAAGACTGCCTACTACACCAGAGATAATGGATGCACTTAGCAAGTAGTTTTAATTCTTCTAAGAGAGATGTTTTTTATTTAAAAGAAAGAATATATTGCCCTTTGCATATATATAACACAGGGGGAAAAAGATTCTGAATGCTTGACGGAAACTTGGAAAATACTCAGTAAAATTTCTTTTATAAGTGAGGAAATTGAGTCATAGATACTTAAATGAATAGTTTGAACTCAAACAAATATATTAATTAAAATTATCTGAGTTACAGCAATAATAACAATTCAGACCAACCTAAACATAAAGAAGCAATATATTAGAAGGATACTAGAGAGTCACAGAAATAAAGAATGCATTGAAAAATGAAGGCAGCATGAAAGACCTTTCTGGATTGCTAAGAATTAATCTGACATATTTCTAAAGAAATCCTAGTTTCCTTCTCTTCCCCAATAATTTTAGGATCAAAATTCAAATGCTACAAAGGTAATAGCAGTAACAGAAGTTAAAGATTCGTTTTATCTTTATGATTATCTTTATGATACTGGTTTTTTTCTATATTTTAGTGTAGTTTATTAGTCTGTTTCCTGAAATCAGGAAAGCCAACACTGGAGTTCAGTCCGGGCTTGAGGCTCAGGATGAGCTGGTGTTTCAGAGTTGAAAGCTGAGGTCTCAGTTCAAAGGCAGTCAGGAGGAATTCTCTCTTACTTGGGGGAGGGGTAGCTTTTTGGTCTATTCAGTCCTTTAGATGATTGGTGAAAGCTACCCACATTAGGGAGGACAGTCTGCTTTACTCAGTTTACTGATTTAAGTATTAATCTCATTCCAAAACACACTCACAGACACCTCCAGAATAATATGTGATAAAATGTCTGGGAACTCTGTGGTATAATCAAATTGATACATAAAGTTATCCACCACAAATGCCTTTTTTCTGTTATTACCATTGATTAAACTAGATACATAAAAATACCTGTAATTTACTTGCCTTTTAAAATAGTAAATCAATGTTTTGAATAAGTTAGGGTTTATCCATTTTTTAAACTTTCAATATTACCTCTGTAATATATTATGTAATCGTGGTATTATCTTTGTGAAGAGATTCCTTATGTGTGTTCCATTTTTCATATATATTTTCTTGTTTCTTTAGGTTTTCCTTCTTGACTAAGAATCATTTGCTTTTGTTGATAGGGTTGAGATACATTTCTAGGCTCAAAATGCAACTGCTCCTGCCCAGAGTGCTGGTCTCATCAGCAAATCAAAACTTAGTTAACTTTCTTGTCCCTATAAATGCTCTGCTTTACCAGAAACACAGTATTTCCGTCCATCCAGTCCCCAAACACAAGCCAGCTCTGGATTTTTTCACTCCAAAGAGGATTGACTATGCAGCTCCTCCAGTTAGATATTTTCTGTCTGTCTTCTTCTTGTTCCTTGTTCTTCATCCTATAAAGCTTCCTGCCTTCTGCCCCATTTTGCAGTTCTCTGAAAGGAGACTGTCCACTTCCTGAATGTTAAATAAAGTTTGTTTATATCATCTAAATTGTCTCTAATTATTTTTTAACAGTTTTTGGTGATAAGGAATTGGATCTGAAACTGGCCTCTAACAGCCTACAGGACAACTGGATACACAGGTGTCGTGCCTAGTGAACCTTTTAAGTTTGATTTCCCTGTCATCATTACTGAAGGCCGTGGGTAAGGCACTCTCAGATTTGAGCTCTGCTTCCTTGCTTGCAGTTCTAATACAAACAAACTTTATTTGAAACATTTATATATATACATATATCGTTCCTAGAAAGATTACTAGAAAGACTCTGGGACCCTAAAAAGGCTCTGTAGTTTAATAACTCTCAGAAAGGTTCTGGTTATCCTGAAAAGGTCCTGGGGATAATTATATTGGGAGTCTGTGCTGGGAGGCAGCCATTAGGGGACTCAAGAAGGAAATCCAACGTCTGTAATGGGTGTCAGTTGTTAGGTGACTCACAAAGCCTCGAGGTAAGGCTACATCATAAATCACTGGGGGACTTGGGGAAATAAGACAAGAAATCAGAATGTTTTGACCATCATAATCAAAATTTAACCAGGTACAAGTCAGACATTAAAAGCTGTCAGGGCGTCTGCCACTACAAATCTATAAATAAATCTTGTGATAGGAATAGCAGATCTTTTTCTAATGTGTACCTTGGAAGCCAAAGCTGCAAAATTGTTGGGTATGGGTGAGCACTTACAAGCTGTTAGAGGGCTCACCACCTACCTCTTAGATTCCTGTGCTAGGATAAGTTGGTTATGGAACAAGTTAGATTGACATTTAGTCACCCACCAAACTCAAGAAAATTTCCATGCAAAGAGGTCTCACTGTACTACAAAACACCACAAAATCCCCAAGCCAGGGACCCATCTCCCTTAGGTATGAATTTGGCTTCCAGAGATCCAAGGCTTAGCTAATGAAATGGGATTTTCAAGTTTCAAAGCATTAAGTGCTCTACATTCTGGCACAGCTGCTTATTTTATGTCTAAGGACTGTGGCCCTGAAAGCTGTAGATATCTACAAAAATGCAAAATCTTTCTAAGACAATCTAGAATTACAATGGTCATTACAGGGAACCTTCCAATTAGGTAGGATTGTTTATGTAAGAAGAGCACTTGAAAGCAAGGTTTCTCAAATCAATCAACAGAGTAGGAAACCTATTTTAATTGGCATGCAGAAACATCCAAGAGGCTTCAATATTCAAAAATAGCTTCATTAAAAAATTCATTGTAAAAGGCTAACAAAAAATTAAAGACGCAGGAGGTACCCTAAAACAAAAGACTATATAAAAGTGATGTGACTCACACTACTCCCCTCTATCCTACTTTACTTGAGCACTCATTTTACTGATTCTCTGTCTGAATTGTCTTTCTAATCTGAAGAGACTATAAAACAGTAAACAAAAGTCCACTAAGTTAGTGGTATCACAGCTGCAACAACTCCGAGACCAGAAACCTAAAACATTTGGACCTCTCCTGTCACACAATCCTAGGAGTCCATAATCAAAACACCAGCCCAGAAATTGGTGTCTCATTTGCAATCAACTAGGACGCTAGGAAAATGAACATATATTGTCCTTTGCATATATATAATAGAGAGGAGAAAAAAAGGTTCTGAGTGCTTGAGGGAAACTTGGAAAATATTCAGCAATATCTTCTTATAGGTAAGGAAATTGAGCAATAGGCACTTAAATGAATAGTTTGAACTCGAATAAGTGTATTAATTAAAATTCTCTGAGTTACAGAAATGATAACAATTCAGGCCAACTTAAATACAAATAAGCAATATATTAGAGGGATACCAGATACTCACAGAAATAAAGGATGCATTGAAAAATGAAGGCAGCATGAAAGACCTTTCTGGATTGCTGAGAATTAACCTGACATATTTCTAAAAAAATCATAGTTTCCCCCCCAATAATTTCAGTATCAAAATTCAAATTCTACAAAGATAATAGAAGGGACAGAAGTTAAAGATTCATTTTGCAGACATGTTATTTTATTTATGATATTGAATCTTCCTATATGTGATTGTCCTTGATCATTTTGTCAAATCTTTCTACACCAACTCAGATGCCCTCATATCTACCCTCAAAGGTGATCCTCATATGAGCCCCTCCTAGGGTTGGTAGGAACTCTGAGATTCACTGGTGAACTGCTACCAGTTACTTCCTTACAGCCAGGGAGAAAACTAAAATTAAAATTAATGGAAAATTTTGCAAATTCTGGTAAATATCTGGGCTGTATTGTCTACTTTAAACCCACATGCTCAGGTGCCTGCAGATGAAATCTTGAGAAAGCTAGCAGAAGCCAGGGAAAGGTCAGAATTTCTACCAGAGTTAGTTCTTTCAGATCTCTGAAGTGCCAGGTCAAGAAAGGAAAGTAAAATTTCAAATCCTTTCCTTTCCAAACCTAGACTCTTTTAAATTTGGTCTTGGGATTGATCCTTTCTCTCTCAGGGGCAGCTATTTCCTTCTTATTTGTTTCATTTAACGTACTGAGAACTTGGCTTAGTTTTCTGCCTGTCTGGGTCATGCACATCATCCATTCCTGTGTGCACAGGCAGGTCCACTCTTAGGTTGGGGACCCCCAAAATATGGCTGGACAGAAATGTGGGTTGCAGTTCATTTGTGGCTAGGGTCCTACCAACTGTTGCCAGCTCTCTGGCAGATTTTCTAAGTCTTTCTTTCTTTCAGCTATTTTTGGGAGTAGCTCTGGATCTTGGGAAGGTAATATCTTTTGTTGTTGTTCAATACCGACAGGAATATTTGCTTTGGGTCCTGGCTGAAACGTGACAAGATATTTGAAAAGACTTTTTTTTTTTTTTTTTTTTTTAAGTAATGCTATAGTCAGAAGTTGGCCAAATTGGAAGCTGAATAAAGTTGAATAAAGCCTGATAGGAATTTTTTTTTTTTTTTGGACATCTCCCCTAAGCTAAAATGAAACTATGCACTCAGAGGGAAGGAAAAACGTTCCAAAGATAAACAGCTCTAAATCTAGAACATAGAAATCTCTTGATTTCTATCTCAGTTAAAGATCTTTTTCCTGATATAAAGAAGCAAATTGAAGATAATGTAGTCAGATGGGTGGGTCAGCAAACTTGATATCATTCAGATTGGAACCCAATTCTTGGAGGAATTAAAAACAACTGTCCTATAACTTGAGGACAGCTTGTGTAACTTTTCTTACACATTGAATCCTCACAAGAATAGAAAAAGCCCGTCTATGCTTTTGACCAATCACAAAGCCTCCTTTTGTAGGCGTATATATCTGTCATATTTATTTGGATAATGAATAATGACAATATTAAGTACATTCCCACTTTTATAATAAAGAAAAGTTTACTCAATTTAACATGCATTTACATATTGTGTGACTAAGATTTGAATGTCATATCTGTGCTTTCAAAAATTAAGCTTTACACAATCATGCTCTGACTGGCTGGAAAGATAAGGTTCCTATATATCCAGGTTCATAAACAGGCTTGTTAAATACTTGTTGGAGATATTCCAGACTGGATGTAAATTTTTTTTTTTTTAAAGATTTTATTTATTTATTTGACGGAGAGAGAGACAGCCAGTGAGAGAAGGAGCACAGGCAGGGGAAGTGGGGGAGGAAGAAGCAGGCTCCCAGCAGAGGAGCCTGACGTGGGGCTTGATCCCAGGACCCTGGAATCACGCCCTGAGCTGAAGGCAGACGCTTAACAACTGAGCCACCCAGGCGCCCCTGGATGGAAACTTTGAATTGGGAATTATGTTAGAAGTTTCAGACGTTCCTGGGGTGCCTGGGTGACTCAGTCAGTTAAGTATCCCACTCCTGATTTGGGCTCAGGTCATGATCTCAGGATCATGAAATCAAGCTAGCATTGGGCTCCATGCTCAGCAGGGAGTCTGCTTAAGATTTTCTCTCTCCCTCTCTCTTTGTCCCTCTTCCCCCATGCTTGCATGTGCACGCTTGCACATGCACTCTCTTTCTCTAGATAAATAAAATCTTAAAAAAAAAAAGAAGTTTTAGAGGTTCCTTCTATACCTCAGAAATGATGATTTTATTTATACTTTGATTCCTATATTCATAAGTTCAGATGTATATAAATCACTATTTTCCATCTCACAAAGATGAGCTAAATTCCAGGTTAAAGTCTATAATATCCATCTATCAATAAAATCATCCATAGAATTTAAGTTTTCAAAAATATTTTGGGGGATGCCTGGGTGGCTCAGTTGTTAAGTGTCTGCCTTTAACTCAGGGCGTGATCCCGGAGTTCTGGGATTGAGCCCCACATTGGGTGCCTATGCCAGGAGCTTGCTTCTTCCTCTCCCATTCCCCCTTCTGTGTTCCCTGTCTCACTGGCTGTCTTTCTCTCTGTCAAATAAATAAATAAAATCTTTAAAAAAAATATTTTGAAACCATTCAACACACACACACAATTATTAGTTAGGTTTGCCTGATGCTTAAAATGTCATTGAGCTCCTCATAATATCATTGGTAATGTGTTATTCTTAGATATGAAACATGTTTTTATGATTTTAATGTGCTGCATGGTTTGTTATACTCCCTGAAAACATGAAGTGGCATGTTGCTAACTTTATACTTGAGAGGAAAACATCTATTGCATATGGGAGTAGAATTCTAGTTGAACAGATGGCTGTTACAGGTGAAGACTAAATAATGAAAAACTATTTTCCATGTTATTGAAGGGATTTGGCTACAATATGTGATTAAACTCCTTCCAGGAAGCAGAAAATACTTAGAAGTATATACCTTTTAAAGTTTGTAGAAGCAGCTTTATACATGAAAAAAATATTAATCTCATCACTTACTCATTCAGTTGGTTACTGGCAAAATTCTGTAGTTAATTAACATAGCTTAAATGAAGTATTCATCTCTCAGAAATCATTATATTACAAATTAAATTTTAGAACAATTCAATTTGTGTAAGTGCCATTGCAGACTGAAGTCTTATTGGCTAAAGGATCACTGTCATCTCAATTATTTTTTTCCCTTTGGTGTTGTGAATCAGCCTCCTTTTATGATGCTATAGACAAGAGAAAGATCAAAGAATGATTAATTTTTCTGCATTTTTGGGTAGTTCATTTTTAATAAATTTGATCTTAGGTGTAATCTTACACTGATGTTTGGGTAGTTACGAATATGTAATGATCATAGGACTCTTTTATGGTGAATCTGATTTACACATAAAGAGAACATATATCAGAATTTACACCTTAAACCCGAGGAAGATTTATAAATATATGTTGCATTGAACAAAGGTCATATGGATACATTTAAGTTACTTATTCTTACTCTTTTATGGTCAAATTCTGAATTATGATCATTTTGAAATTGTGTTCTGTGAGTAGAACAGATGTGTAAGACTTAGCCGGAAATGAAATGTCCATAAAAGTAATCTCAGTTGTCAAGTGACTATTTGCTTACTTGAGGAGCAGTAGACTTAAATCCCACTTGAAATATTGAAGAAGCACCTTAAGTGCATGTTCTTAAAGTGTGCATATAAAGTCAGATGATTTACTAAGAGTGGTTATATTCTTTCACAAGTAGTGGTCATTACTGACCTAAGAATGAAGGAATTTGTGAAATAGATGTGGACACAAATTATAATCTCTCAGAGTTGAGTCTGCTCTTAAAAAAAAAAAAAAAAAAAGAAAAGAAAAGATTTTTAAAAACTTGACCAAATAGGAAGTAAAACTTAAACATCTTTGGAAAGTTCTCTTTATTAAACATTCTGTTCTGTGCTCTTTTAAAAACTTGATTAAACACAACTGATACTGGCTTTAATATTTAAGAATTTTCTCAATTATCATATTTTCAATTAAATTATTTTGTTAGGACAAAATAACTACAATTTAAAAAAATATCCAATGAATTTTACTTAAAGAATCCAGGCAATAATTTAGTGATCAAGTCTGCTGAGATTGCTACAGTTATTTAACTCTTTAAAGTATGTAAGGAAAGTGGAAGGACAGGAAAACCATTTTCTGGGTACTTTTCCTGAGTATTAGGTAGTTTGCATATCATTTAACTTATCTTCCAAACACCATATGAAGAAAACAAAGGTCCTATGTAATAGCCAGTGTTCAAACTCGGGAGTCTGACTCCAGAGCCTTTATTTAAAAATCCATATTTTGTAAAAGTAAGACAGACTAGGGAAGCAATTTTTGCCATAAAACTATAAGGAATGAATTGAGGTTTCTAGAAAAAAAAAAGAAAACTAAAATATCTCAGTAAAGTCAAACAGACATTTAAAGATTTACTTAAGACAGAGAAGATAAATAAGGAAGGCAAACTCTACTTTCTGTTTGGAATATGTGTTATCATATTAGCAGATGAAAAGAGAAAGTACATTTAGTTAATAATTGGTTTGCTCCTAGATTTTGTATAGAAAACTATGATTATTAATTACGTATACTTAAGTGAGGAAAAGATAAAATAATCCTGTTTGCATTCCCCAGTCTTCCTACCCAGTTTTCACTCACACCCTTCAGGCAATCAGTTTAATGTCTTCCTGTCATCTTTTTTTCATTAGTGAGCAGATAGACATATATTTTATTACTTCCTTTTTTTCTTACATGAAAGCTAGCCCATTACACACGTGAATTTGTATTTTGCTTCTCTATTTAACAATATATCTATCTTGGACCCCACTCCACATTTGTATGTAGAGATAGTCTTCATCCTTTTTACAGGTGTGTAATACTCTATTGTGTGGGTTCCATAGTTTAACCATTTTTCTGGGTATGGGCATTTTTATTTTTTTCAAAATTTTTAAATTATAAATAATGCTGCAATGAATAGCCTTGTATATACGCATTTTTCTCTTGAAGGTGTGTATAAACAGAGTAAATCCTTAGAAATGAGAATTCTGGATCAAAAAATACACATAAGTGTTTATATAATTGTGTTAGTTTATTGGAAATTTCTTTCCAGAGGGTTTTAGAATTACCTTCCTAACTGCAAGGTATGAGAGTGTCAGGTTTCCCATAGCCTTGTCAACAGAACAGGATGTCATTCTTAATTTTCATCAACCTGATAAACGAGAAATGCTGTCTTGTTGATGTTTTCATTTATATTTCTCTGTGAGTGATAATAAATATCTTTACACATGTTTAGGGCTATTTTTATACATTTATTTATTTATTTAAAGATTTTATTTATTTATTTATTTATTTGACACAGAGAGAGTGAGCACAAGCAGGAGGAGTGACAGGCAGAGGGAGAGGGAGAAGCAGGCTCCCTGAACCTGATGCAGGGCTTGAACCCAGGACTCCAGGATCATGACTTGAGCTGAAGGTGCATGCTTGACCAACTGAGCCACCCAGGAGCCCCTATTTTTATACCTTTAATACGAATTGTTTTTATATCTGCCTCCAAATTTTCTATTGGGTATTTGATCGAGTGTTCTCAACTTTTAAGAGTTCTTTACATATTAGGACTATTAACCCTTCATCTGTGGTATGTATTTATTGCACGCTTGCAATATATACTTTCAAGTTTGTCAGTTGTCTTTTGACTTTGTTTATGGTGGGTTTTCTTGTTTTGTTTTGTTGTAGTAAAATTTGCTGCCAGTTCTAGGTCTCTGACTTTTGACTTATGGTTAGAAAGTCTTTTCCTGATGCTGAAATTAAAGATGAATTCATATAGGTTTTCTACTAGTACTTGTACGCTCCTTTTTTTTTTTTTTATGTTTAAATTGACGATCCATTTGGAATTAAGTTCTTGAGTATGGTGGTGAAGTATGGATCTAATTTTATCTTTTTTCAAATGGCTAACCAATTGTCCCTGTACCATTTATTAAAATGTCCTTCTTTGAGTTATTAATTTGAAATGCCACCTTTAGCATAAGATATCTAATAAATTTCTATATATACTTGTATCTTTTTCTGGACCTTTACTCTATTCCAACAATCTGCTTGTCTGTTCATGTGCCAGTGCTATACAGTTTTAGTTAATAGAGCATGCAACATATTTTGTGTATTGATCCAGTTTGTTGCATGTATCAATAGTCTGTTCTTTTATATTCCTGATAATATTCCACTGTATGAATACATCATAGTTGTTTAGCCATTTTAGCTATGTTAACCATTTTTCTGTTGATGGACACCTAGAATGTTTCCAGTGTTTTGTTATTTTGAATAAAGTTGCGAGGAACAACCCTGTAAAAATCTTTTGGGATTATGTGTTTCACATTCTTTGAGTAAATACCTAGGACTGGAATTTCTGTAACATAAGATAACGGCTTTTTGTTAGTGTGATTGTTTTGCTTTAGTTAGGGTTTTGAAAAAAAAAATTTAAAAAGAAACTGCCAGACTTGCTCTAAATGTGGTTTGACATTTTCCAGTTCTAACAATGATATATGAGAGTTCTGATTGCTCCACATCCTTGCCAATATTTAGTGATGTTAGTCTGCTTTTATTTTTTGACTGTCTGATCGGTGTGCAGTGAGATCTCATTGTGGGTTTATTTTTTATTTCTCTCATAACAAATGCGGTAGAGCATTTTTCAGATATTTATTGACGATGTGTATGTTCTTCCTTCTGAGGTATTTATCACAATAATTTTTTCTTTTTAAAAAAATTTTGAGGTGTATAGACCTTTTTATATATCCTAGATACCAACTTTTTATCAACTCTGTATTTTGTGAACATTTTCCCCAGTCTTTGGATTATCTTTCATTTTCTTAATGTTATCTTTTAATGTTATCACTTTGAGTTCTCTCTCATAGACTTTTGCCTATTCTCAATAGCTAAGACATTCTCATTCACTTTTTTTTTTTAAGATTTTATTTATTTGACAGAGAGAGAGAGAGAGAGTGCAAGCAGAAAGAGCAGCAGGCAGAGGGAGAGGGAGAAGCCGGCTCCCTGCTGAGCAGGGAGCTTGATGTGGGTCTTGATCACAGAACCCTGGGATCATGACCTGAACTGAAGACAGACACTTAACCAACTGAGCCACCAGGTGCTTCTCTCATACACTTTCTTCTAAAAGCTTTACAGATTTGGGGTGCCTGGGTGGCTCAGTTGGTTAGGCATCCAACTCTTGATTTTGGCACAGTTCATGATTTCAGGGCTGTCAGATGGAGCCCTGCATCAGGTTCCACACTCTCTCTCTCTTAAATAAATAAATAAATAAATAAATAAATAAATAAATAAATGCTTTATAGACTTAACTTTCAGATTTATGACCCATTTCATATTGTTGCTTATGGCCTTAGTTATGAGTCAAGGTTCATTTTTATTTTACATATATTCTATAGTTGCAGCACTACTTGTTGTAAACTCTTTTCTTTAAATAATTGTATTGTGTGGCATCTTTGCTAAAAAAACAAATACCTGGGGAGATGGGGAGATGTTCATCAAAGATACAAGCTCCAGCTTTAAAATAAGTACGTTTTAGGGAACTAATGTACAACAGGTCATTATAGTTAATAATTCTGAGTTATATACTTGGAAGTAGCTACTAGGGTAGATCTTAAGTGTTCTCATCAAACATACACACAAAAGAAATGGTAATTACGTGACAAAATGGAGTTGTTAGCAACACTGTGGCGGCAATCATTTTGAATCATATGCATATCAAGCCAACAAGCTGTAAACCTTAAAACTTACATAGTGTTGTATGTCGGTTATATCTCAATAAAGCTGAAAAAAACCCCAGATGACTATAAAAATGTGGATATAGTTCTGGTCTCCCTATTCTTTTCTAGTGACCTAGTTGTCAATTTTTATGCTGGGGCCACATTGTCTCTATTACTATAGCTTTACAACAGGTCTTAAAGCGTAGTATAAGTCCTCTAACTTCATCCTTTTTTTTAAAAGGATTGTTTTAATATTCCTTTTTATGCTTGCAAATTTGGAAGATCAGTTCATTGAATACTTGGGGAAAAATCTGTTGAGATGTTTGGGATAGTGTTACATCTATAGATCAATTTGGAATTTGTATCTGAAGTATATTGTGCCTACTGGCCTTTGAGCACGGCACACCTCTCCATTTGTTTGTTGTCATTAATTTCTCTTAGGAATGTCTTGTTTTTTTCAGTGTAGAGATCTCAGATATGGTTGATTAAATATATTGCTAAGTATTTTATGTTTTTGGGGGGTACTACTTGTAAATGGAAATTTAAAAATCATCTATTTTCCAATTGTTAGATACTGAAAGTAAGTACAAAGTTTTTATTTTTGTGTGGATCATGTATCCCATGACAATGTTCAATTCACTTATTAATTTTAGCAGCAGTTTTATTAATTTTCAAGATTTACCTCATAAACAATTGCTAACCGTAGAAGGGAGAGTTCTGTTTTCTTTCTTTTTTAAGATTGCCTTTTACTTCTTTTTCTTGCTTAATTGCAATGCCTAAGGACTCCGATACAAGGCTGAACAAAAGTGCTGAGAACAGACATCCTTGCTTTGTTTTTGGTTATGGGAGGAGAATTATTCAACATTTAACTTTTAATTGTGATATTGTCTGTAAGTTTTACATGAATGGTTATTTATCAAAGGAAGGAAGCTTTATCTGTTCTTAAGAGTGAATTTTTCTCATGCATAGATAATGCATTTTGACAAATTCTTTTTCTTAATTTACTTCAATGGCCATATGACTTTTCCCTTTTACTCTCTTAATGGCATGCCTCACGAGCACAGATTTTCAAATGTTAAAGCAGACTTGGCTTCATGGTTTGTTATCTTTTTTATTTTTTACTGGATTTTTTTGGTTATTATTTTGTTAAGTAGTTCTGCATCAACATTCATGAGGGATATCAGCCTGCAATTGAAAAAAAATTAATGTCTGTTAACATTTTGATATTAGGTAATATTGATCTCACGTAATAAGTTTGGTGGTGTTTCTGTATCTTCTATTTTCTGGAGTCTGTTCTATTAGTGAAATTTGTTTAAGACATGCTGGTTAGAATTCATCAGTGAAATAATGTGGACCTGGAGTTTTCTTTATATGATCATGTTTGATAGCAAGTACATTTTCTTAAATAGTAACTTGGGTACTTTGATTTTCTATTTCCTCATATATCAATGTTTATAAATTGCATTGGGAAAAAATTTCCATTTCATTTAATGTCAAAATGTTTTTGGAATAGAGATTATCCTAATATTTATCTACTAGCTTTTTAATGTCTACAGAAGATATAATGATAGCCCTGATTTCATTCTGGGTATTACTAATTTTAGTTATTGCTCTTATTCTCTTGATCATTAGAGCTAAGTGGTTATTAATTTTGTTTATATATTTAAAAGAAAATTTGGCTTTGTTAATGTTATTTGGATATAATTTTATTAATCTTCTTAAGGAAAGACGTAAGGTATTTGATTTTATTTTTGTTGTTGTTGTTGTTGTTTTTTTAAAGATTTTATTTATTTATTTGACAGAGAGAGACAGCCAGCGAGAGAGGGAACACAAGCAGGGGGAGTGCGAGAGGAAGAAGCAGGCTCCTAGTGGAGAAGCCTGATGTGGGGCTCGATCCCAGAACACTGGGATCACGCCCTGAGCCGAAGGCAGACGCTTAATGACTGTGCCACCCAGGCGCCCAAAGGTATTTGATTTTAAAACTTTCTTTTCTAATACAATCATTTTAAAGCTATTGATTTGTGAATACCTCAGCAATACGATTGACTCCCAGTCATATTACTTAAAGAAGGGATTGCTTTACAGCAACACTATTAACATTTTGAGCAGAATGTTGTGTGTATGTATGGTGGAATGTTTAGCAGCATTCCTGACCTATACTTAGTATATGTTAGTAGTTCCCCAACTAGTGGTGACAATGGAAAGTGTTTCCAAACATGGCCAACTGTCCCCTGGGAGGCAGAATCACCTGTAGTTGAGCATCACCTCTTTAAAGTATTTTTCACGCAAGCAGAGATTCCCATCAATATTTATGGTATTACTTTTAGTGTGAACTGACTACCAACAACATCCTGACATTTGTGCAAAGACCCCACAGTAGCTAATGTCTTAGTTTTACATTCTTTCTGACTCAAACTTGAGACAAAGATTCGAGTGCAAGTGGTTTATTTGCAACATGCTCAAAGGAAATACTGATACTGGAATGACAGACTGAGAAAAAAGAACGGGAGAGCATGTTGGTTAGATTAATGAGCAGATTCTGATTACGGGCAATTTTGATGTACTCTCGTTGAAGATCTCTGGGAGGTTTCAAAATATAAGTGTTGTCCAACCTGAGGGCAAAAAAGTGGATTTATTTAACCACCAACTTTCATCGTTTGGGGTTTTTTTCTGAGGAATTAATTTCCTGGCATTTCAGCTCAGTCTGCTCCATGCAGAGACTAAGGACTCAAATCTAGAGACTTAGAACAGAGAGAAATGAGTAGGAATGAGAAGAAATGTATGTGATATTATGAGAGACTTTAACAGGAAGTCTAAAGGTAATGAGGGGATTCAGAAAAGGCTTCAATGTGGAAGAAGCATTTGAGCTAAGATATGCAGGATAAAGTTATGGATAATTAGTTGAGCATTTAAAAATTGAAGTGCATTCCAGGCAGAAGAATCAGCATATACAGAATCCCTGAATGATGCCTGGAACAATCTAGAAATCAAGTGAAGATTAAGCATGGTGAAGTACAAAATGTAGGTAGGACATTTTGAAGGATGAACTGGCAGTGATGAGCAAGGATCAGATGCTGCAAGTTTTTAGAGATGATGTTAAAGATTTAAGTTTGTATCATAAGGAAGGGAGTGAGGATTGAGGAGGATTACATTAACGGAATTTAGGTAATTAAATGGCTTCATTATGGATTAAAGATAGATATAGAGTGAATAAAAGCATCTAACTGGGTTGCCATTACTGTGAACCAGGTAAAGGACAGTGCGGGGCATATATAAATGGGAGGCATACATTAGTGAAGTGGGAATAAAGAAAAAGAAAAAATGAGTTTAGTGATATTTAAGAGGAAAATTAACCATTTTTTAATTTTTTTTTAAGATTTTATTTATTTATTTTACAGAGAGAGAGAGACAGCCAGGGAGAGAGAGAACACAAGCAGGGGGAGTGGGAGAGAAAGAGGCAGTCTCCCAGGGGAGGAGCCTGATGTGCGGCTCCATCCCAGAACGCCAGGATCACGCCCTGAGCTGAAGGCAGACGCTTAACGACTGAGCCACCCAGGTGCCCCATGGAAAATTAACCATTTTAGTGGGAGTAAAGTGTTCAGGAAAAATGTCCTGGTTTTTCTTTGCAAAACTGGTTGTATGATGGTGTGAATTGAGATAGAGAGCCCTGGAAGAGGCAACCTTGTGTGCAAGTGTGTGTGTGTCTTTGTCTTTGTGCATTTGTATGCATATTTGTGTGTATACATATACACAGGGAGCAACTGGGAATTATATGTTTGTTTTAGAAGTATATCAGTGAAGGTCCAGTTAGAAGACAGAAGTAGCTCCAGTTATTTTAACTTTGTGAATGTAATATGAAAAAATGAAAGAATGTTAACTAGATTTTGAAGAACCAAAAGAAAGGCCAAAAAAATAATCCTGAGATATCATGGAGGTAGTAACTTCAGAAAGCAGCTTTTCCTGCTGGGGTTGTGGTACTAATGGGAAAGTTCGGAATTATTAAAAGTTAAAAGCAAAGGGGAGGACACCAGGAAGCTAGATCTCAGACTTACAGATCTCAGACTTGTTTGGCTGGTCCTAGTGTTCTGAAGTTAATCTCATAAAATTTTAAATATGTTTAGAGAGAGATAATGAATGAACCTACTTTCTGCCAAAAAGACAATATATAACATCATACAACATAATTTTATTGTTGCCAGTATTAGACATTTTCCCTTGAAATATTATCTCTACTCTGAATAATAAACCAAGTACTCCCCCTGAAATACTCCAAATAGACCTCTCTACTAATCATAAGATGTTTTGACAGTTCCATGTTTTATGAGCTGAACTGAGGCCGCAGTGCTCCAGGATCCATTCCCCTTAACCTATTACTGATATTGGAGCATAAAATAATGTATAAATAATTTTGACCTTTCCTAAAGGTCTGATGGGACTCGGCAAGCTGTCCTAGAGCTAATAATGTTACAACATTTCTTTGTTATAAGGGGCCATGTGAGGACAGGACCATGTAGAAGATGCTAGTTGTGGTACTGTTGTCTCTGAGGGGACCCAAGGAGACCTTTTCTGGGATTGTTGGAAAGACAACAAACTGGGATCAGCTGCTGCTGGTGGTTTCAATCGTCACTACAGGATAAACAACCACTGTTAAGCTCATGCTATTAGAAACAGGAAGAAAAGAGCCTGACCTTGCTTCCTTCTCTAGTCTTCCAGTCCCCTCCAGCATCCCTGACTCACAGGGACTAATAGAAAGTCATCTATCCTTTAGCCAGCTCTATTTCTTTTCAGTATTATTATTGCCAGATATTTAGTATATATTTTTAAGTTTGTTTATTTTCTCTTCAGTGCCATGTAAGCCCCATAAGAATGCATTTTTTTGTTTGTTTTATTTACTACTCTTTCCCTACTACCTCAAGAAGTGAAATGTACCCAGTTGGTGTTCCAGAAATATTTGTATGTTAAGGAATAAGTGGGTCCCTATAGCTCTCTTTGATGCCAGTTCTTCATTTAGGATCCTGTCCATTGCTTTGACAGAGTCCCTGCCACTGTCAACTTCTACCTGTTACTGACTTTTGACTGAATAGTGATTTTTTATGTGTGTGTGTGTATATATATGTATATATACATATATATGTATGAACTATCAATTATAACATCCTTTAATTATAGTGTCTTAAAGTGGTTAACATCATGAACCCAGATAAAAGGAATTCTTCATTTTTTTATAAACTAAAAGCTTTGGTAATTTAGGCTTTTGTGTTTTATATTGTTATAATAATCTCATAAAATTTTAAATATGTTTAGAGAGAGACAATGAATGAACCTACTTTCTGCCAAAAAGACAATATATAACATCATACAACATAATTTTATTGTTGCCAGTATTAGACATTTTCTCTTGAAATATTATCTTTACTCTGAATAATAAACCAAGTACTCCCCCCTGAAATACTCAAAATAGACCTCTCTACTAATCATAAGATGTTTTGACAGTTCCATGTTTTATGAGCTGAACTGAGGCCGCAGTGCTCCAGGATCTATAAAGGAAAGCATTCTCTGTGGGGGTCCATATATTTCACATAATGGTGGCATAATTTATTCTTTTCCATTGTGAAAAGATATCCTGGCACAACTACTAACCAATGTATAAAACACTGAAACAGGCAAGTTGACATTTTTACTAGAGTTCTATGATCCCATAATTTTTTTCCTTGGCAGTACTTCCACTCGAGATCTTTAAAAGGTCTATTTTTTTTCTTAAATAGTTGTTTCCCCTTAACCTATTACTAATATTGGAGCATAAAATAATGTATAAATAATTTGACCTTTCCTAAAGGTCTGATGGGGCTCGGCAAGCTGTCCTAGAGCTAATAATGTTACAACATTTCTTTGTTATAAAGTGGTAAGTAGGAATATTTTTTCTATTTCTAGAACTTCTATAATTTTGAAGGGCCGGAAGAAACTATCGGGTCTAAGTAGAAAAATTCCTTTTTTTTTTTTTTTTTTTTTTTTCTGGAGACCAAGTCTATCATTCTAGTAAATTGTATTATTACAAAGTATTATCAATGAGAAATATACTAAATTGGAAATACACCACCAATACAATCAATTATCTAATTATAATTACTTAAATTATACAATCAAGAATATTGAAGAAACTGTTTAAAAAGTATTTTGGCATCTTTTGCTTTGGCTTCATACTTTCTCTTTCAATGTCAAGTGGTGGTTTAGAGAATTCTTTTCAGCTCCGAATGTACCTAATAAGTGCAAGGTATTGTCAATCACAGTTCCTGCCTTTAGGCAGATAAATATATGTGGGGCTAATAATAAAAGAAACAAGCAAAACAGTGTAACATTAGATAGGATAAAGCATGGTAAACCAAATAGATTCTGAATAATTTAACATTCCATTTGGTTAAGAGAGGATAGGGCATTGAAAGGGCAAATTGGTGGCTGACTGCCGTGCTGTAGGATGCATCAAGAGGGAGCATGAAGAGAGGAACCACGGAGCACAGAGAGAAATAATACTACAGTAAGATACGGCAGGGAGGTAATGCCAAATTATGATAAGGTAGAGTATAAAGGGGAAAAAGTGAATTCAATTAATTGAATATAGAAAATGAGACATAATGGAAAGTTAATAACAAATTGGTTATAAAGCCAGTTTGACTGGAAGAACAGTGGTGCTAGTAGCAGTCAGGAGGATGTGTCCAACAGGAAGTGGGGGATTATCTGGGGTTAGAGAGGTCAGGAACTGATTTGTTAATTCCTACAAAGTTTATGTTTAAATTCATGAGAATTGTTAGGATGGGAATGTAAAGAGAGGATAATTTTTTTTTTAGAAGATTGGCTTTCAGTTTTTCTTTCCTCCCAAACTAGATGTGTTCTCTTTGTTCATTTCCTACATCACTGTACCACATTTACTGCACTTACCATTCTTTGTTTTGTTTCATAATTCTTTGTGAATTTAACTCACTGTTCTATTTGTCTGAGTTTCCTTGGGGGAAGAAACATTTATTTAACTTTCTATTTCCTTCAGTGCCTTTAGTAATGCTTTCCACACAAAAAGAAGCAACAAATATTTGCAGAACATAATAGAATAGAATACAACAAGGGCATTCCAAGCTGGAAATTCAAAGATAAACTGCCTAAATCTGACTCATCTTAAGTTCACCAATAAAAACTTTAAAATTCCAATACTTTTATTTTGATGGTACCAGACTGAGAATTAAAAGTAGGACCATTTAAAAAATTGAACCAAAGTAGAAATACGAGAAAGCACAAAGTAAATGGGTAACTTTATCTCCATTCCTCTCTGGCATATTTTCATTAATTTCATATTGGGAGATCCCTTACAAGTCTGCTTGAGCTGATTAGACTCCTTGTGGTTCATAGTCCAGGCATCTGAATTTTTCTTCTGTGGGCCACTCTGTGTCTGTTGGAGGGGGATGTCTCCCTTCCTCCTGGAGGTATGGCTGCTCCTGCAGAGCTCAGCTGTTACTCCAGTGGTGCTCAGCTTTGTACTTTAATCTCTGCCACTGGCTCCCTGCTAACCTAGTACCCACTGCACCCTGGGAAACACTGCCCACACCCCGGCAGCTAATGCTGAAAGTAGACATTAATCTGCATCAATGAGACAGGTTGGTATGAGGCCAGCTTTCACCAAATTCTGCTTGCTTCCTTGTTTGCTTGCTTGCTTGAGGTTCTGGGCTCCTGAGAGCACCTCACTTCCTAGCTTCCCCTGAAGTTAGTTGAGAAACTGCAACTGAATTAAGAGTGGAGGTCATAAGAGGCACTTCTGGGCCAAGGCTGTTGAGAGGTAGTATGCCTTCTTTCAGGCTTCTTCTCTTCCCCAACATTGTGACCCAGGAGACATATGATCCAAGTATTCTAGTTGTAAATTGAACAAACCCAACTCACATCATACTGATTTCTGTATTTAATCTGTTACAAAGCATAACCTACTTATCTTGAAAGGTATATGGGGAAGTATTTTTTCTTTCTTTTTTAATTATATTATTAGGAAGATCTCAAAAAAGTTCTGAGTATACCCAAAGGTTTTAAAGAGTTTTGTATATAATTTTTTTCAGCTTTTCACTCCTGTTCTCTACCTGCCATAGAACTGAGGGATAACTCCATTGACTGCTAAGCCAAATAATAAATCTGTAAGATAATTACTGTATCATACACAGAATTTCTCTTTAACTCAGAAGACTAAGGCTTGATATTAGGTTAAGTTCATCTGTCTATTTCTATCCTAAGACCTCTGTATAAACAGAAGCTCCCATAATGATAATTAAACATATCCAGAGGTGTCTGGATCTTAGCAGCAAACAAAGTTTGGGTACAATTTATTATTCTTAGCGTAGCAAAGACAAGCTGATTTACAGACATGAACACTGGTAAATGAAAAGTTTGCATAAATGCATAATAGCTAGATTTGGAAGGTCTCCTCAGTTCATGTAAAATTAGAAATTACATGTTAAAGTATTCATGATTTCTTGGATGGGATAACTTTTTATCATTCTTTGAATAACACAATAGATGAAAAATACTGCAAATGAAGAGTAACATACATGTTCTAGAATTATATGGATTATTTTACTAATAGTTTTTATAGCATATGTCAGCATAGAAGTTTGAGTTAAATTGATGTTCCCAGATATAAATCCTATAAATTCCCATATTCATCTCTAAGAATATAAAAATACATTGAATTTAGTATTTCAAATTTTTATGCTAATGCACCACATTGCTCCTTGTTAATAATCATTTGAATATGGTATTAATCAGAGAAGTTCCAGTAATTTTCCTGATTAGGATAGTTTTCAGATAGTCAAAGCATTTTCTTTCCCTTTGATTAAGAGGATTATGGGTTTCATCTTAATTGGTGGTTTTAAAGCCCATCCCTAGAAGATTTTTTGGGAGTAAAACATCTATTTTTCTTCCTCTCTTTTCCTTCAGTTACTTTAGAGAATGGAGCTTTCCTATGATATCCCATCCGTAGCTTCTACTCTCTCATCTTTCTCCCATGGTGTCTTGTGTCCTCTTCCATAATAATGTCCATACTATACATTTTGTTCTTTGAGACAGGGACCATGTCATATTTTTATATCACTCATGTATATAACAACTCCTGACAAATAAGATCCTTAATGTTGTTTTTTAAAGAATGAGTGGGTGAGTTATCACATACATGAATGAAAGTTTAAACAGCAGTTTAGTGTTTCCAAGTCTGTTATTGGAAAACAGATCATGAGGAATCTAGGGATAGATCAAATTCTTCTGACCCGTACTCATAGAACCATTCCATTACAACATTGGGTAAACTTGGGTAAGCCCGGAGAAGACACATTAAAACTTGCACACATTCCAGTTAAATTTGAATGGTCTTTACTCACATGTCACTTTAACAAGCTCATTCCCATGGTCACAACACAGAATTCATTTCCTGAAGTCTCTCCAGCTGTGAAATCAATATTACTTTCTTTGAACAAAGTTTTGCTGCTCTATCACTTTCTCAATATTAATAACCATCTTTTCAGTTCCACCAAGATCTCCAATTCCTTTTCTATGTGTTATTTCATTTCAAATTTCTTTTTCTTTTCTATCCAGCGCAGATCCCATCACCTATGACATCAATCAATGTCTGTGCTATTATACTCCATTCTATTGCCTTTTCTACCCACTAGTTTAGCTGTTCAGGGTTTGTAGAACAGACTGCAGACACTCCAAGGTAGTAACTCAAAGTTACTTTTGGATAAAATAATATAACTAATAATAAAGCGCTTAGATACGACAATTTTTGTTCTCCAGTTTCAAGAGGACCATCAACTCCATCATGTACTGATTTAGTTTCTCAGTACCTTTCACTCTTTCTTTCAAGATTTTTACCTCATCATTTCCTCTTTACTTCCATTATGTAATCTTTCTTCCTGATTAGGTCCTTAAGCAAATATTCTCTCTACTTCCAACCACCAAATTTTTTCTGTATTTACCCATTGCTCTATTTATAGAAGAAATGTCAAAACAAATATAGCCCCCTTCATTTTGGATGCCGGTTTTTCCTGTAACATTCTCTTCATGAGAGAAATTCAGCCTTTTTACTCTTTAACAATTAAATAATAAAATTAAACTTGAAAATTAGAATGTATGAATTAAAAAGCTAGACATGTCATTTATAGGGACAGAAATTATTTTAGGAAACAGCCACATGGAGAATACTTAATTTGTATGACTTACTAGTAAAACCCTACCTCCAAACTGTATCTATAGAACAAATGAACCAGGTTTCTGTCAATTAGCACATTAATTGGTCTCAGTGTTGCCATTTGATCAAAATGACAGACTTTTTTTGCTAAATATTCTGGGAAAGAAATTCTTATGATTTTCCAACTGAACTTAAATGAGAAAGGGAATAGGATATCATGCTACAATATCTATCTTAAATGGAAAACTGGCTGAATAAGGAGAGTTATGCGAGGAGATAGGAGATGAGAAAGAGAGATAGGAAATCTTTTCTTGGGGGCATAAGATATAGTTTGAGCACCCTCTAAACCCTGCCTTTAGTCAACCTTAACCTTTTGTTTGAGTTATCCTTAACTTTTGTTTGAGTCATTTTGTATCAATCATTTGGAACTGAAAAAGAGTTCAGTGACATACTACTTAGTGGGTAATGAATACTCATTTTACTTGAAATTAATTACTGATTACTTCAGTTGAATCTAATTATGATCCATTACTACTCAATTTTAATGAGTGTAATTCTATAATACTTTTTTAGTAGCTCATGTAGTATGACCCCTTTACAACATATAAAAAATAAATTTCCTGGCATTTACAAATATTTATTTTACTAGATAAAATCTCATACTCATTTATTAAGTTTCCAAAAATCTAGAAAAATAAAAGTTAAACTAAGCAAAACAAGAAAATAAACAAAATGAATTCTGATAAGCATCACAATGGATTTCCACACTAATTTGTTGGGAATTTATGTTCCTTCCTTTGAAATATCGTACAGAATGTTTTTTATATATTTATTTTATCCTTCTTTACGTCTCTTAATGGATTTTTATGATAACTCTCCATATACATTTTCATATTTCTGGCTTATTTTGTTACTTCCTTTTTCATATTACTGTCATTGTAAATTAAGTAAATTTTATTTACTTATTAAATTATTGAATTTAGGAAAACTGGAATTGGTAGGAGGATATAAGAAAATTCCTGAGAGTCAATGGATGGGAGGCTTCAGCGTGTTCACATGGTGAGACCTTCACAGTGAGAGGACTTCAGAGTATAATTTCAGCTTGCACCATAGAGCAGAGTATTCAACTAAGAGTTAATGTAAGAACAATGCCCATTCTTTAAAGAAACTCAAATTTACATTGATTAAATATCAATAATTCATGAAGCAATGATATTTTAAATAAAATGAATGAGATTATACCATTCGTGTTGATTTACACTTGAACATACTGATACTGATTTTTAAAAAACACATTCACCTATTGACAGAAATATCAAATCTAGGTAATTATAGACAAGTTATTTTATTTTTACTTATTAAAGTAGAAATGGGGAATAGTTTCTTATGGGACAAAGACCTATTGGAAGCTGCTAATCATTAAACAAAATGATGTTAAAATATTTTTTCCAGTAATTTATAAAAGGAAATGAAAAATAATGCCATAATATCTTGAGGAGACACAAGGACATAGTATACCGATTTGAATTATCTCTTGGCTGGCTGTTGCAATAACCTTTAGCGCCGTGATATTTAATGTGAGAAAAATTGTAATATGATAATCTTATATGTGAATAGGTTAAAAAGGGTTTTTAAAAAATTTTTGACTTTGTTATCATTTTCTATGGCTTCTGCACTCAGATAATTCCTTTTTCTTGAGTTTTGAGTGTAAGAAATATCTTGCTGCAAATGGGAAACTAAGTTTTTACTCTTTCACATAAAATAGCCAATTTTGCTTCAAATTCCCAGTATTTCAGCTTTTATTTTCTCTGAAGCATGAGCCTCAGGCATTTTTCTTGGAAAATTTGCAAGAACATAAAAGAGAGAATACATGGGGAAATGAACATTTCATCATGAAATCTAACCTTTAGAATTTCAACGTAATGTGGAAACATGTTATGGAGGTAATTTGTTGATTTCAAGGTAGTATATAGAAGAGATTCTAGTGAATAGAGAGCATGAAGCAAAGTCATAATGTCCTTATATTTTTCATTTCTTGAGCTTTATTCATAAATGTAACTGTCCGAAATAAATTGAATTTATATTTTATGTGATATTAATATAACCACTCTTGCTTTTCTAAAATTAATGTCTTTGTGATATCTTTTTCCAGTCTTTCTTATCTTTTAAACTGACACATTTGAGGACAGTTTTAAATTTACAGGACAGTTAAGAAGATAGTATAGAGTTCTTGAATATTCTACATCTAGTTTTTTCTGTTATTAACATTTTGTATTAATATGATATATTTGTTACAATTAGTGAATCAGTTTTGATATACTATCTTTAATTATGACTGATACTTTATTCAGATTATTTTAGTTTATACCTCCTGTTCCTTTTTCTGATCTAGGATCCCATTTAGGATACTACATTACATGTAGTTTTCATAAATTATTCAGAACTCTTTTGCATGGGAGATTTGTCTTTTCTATTCCATTTATTTATATATTCAATCATTTATGTATATCAGTTGAATATGGACTTATGGATGTTTATTTTATACTTTAGGTTCTAGCTTAACATTCCTTTATTTTGTTGCTCAAATGTTGCAACTTTGGCCATTGGGAAATGTTCCTTTCTGCTCCTGTGTCTTTTTCACACCCCATAAATATAGGTTTGTTTATTTGGTTTTTGATCTGACTCAGCAAGATGTTGCAGTCTCATCACTTATATTTCCTGCTCATGTCCTAGAGTCAGCCACTTGTCCAAGGAGCTTGGTTTCTTTTCCTGGGGAATGGTATGAGAAACAAAGATGCGGGTATTATTTATACTCTTTGCTACTGGGGTTTCCTTGCTTCCAGACCAACTCAGCTGACAGAAGATACATGTGTGTATATTAACATGTGTATACACACATACATATAAATATTTCTTTTTTAACCATCTGCATCTATATTAAGCTGAATATGAATTCATACTGATGGTTACAACTATAATCTGTTACCTTGTGAATGGTTCTAGCCTCTTTTTGTTTATCTATAAATTCCCACTTCAACAGTAAGAACCTGACTTCCTCCATTCACCATACATTTGCTTATTTGCTCAATTTCAGCATATATATATATGGCAGTATAGGAATTGCTCTCCATGGGAAAAACTTTATCAGCTAGAATATAGTGCTTTTTTACAGTTTCTTTTACCCACTCGTTTCCAAAGTTACTTGTGTCACCGCATCTCCCCGTGCACATGCCCTGACCTCTTCAGTGAGGCTGTTTCATACATATAAAATACACTTAGCTTGCTGGGTTACATTCTTCATTCGATCTTGGGATCCTTCAACTTCCTAAATAATTGCACACATTTAGGTTCACACTGTGTGCTGTAAAGTTCCATGGGTTTTGACAAATGCATAATGTCATGCATTCTTCATTGCAGTACCATCTAGAATAGTTTCACTGTCAGAAGTCCCCTGTATTTCACTTATTCAACTCTCCCTTACTTCTAATCCCAAATCTTTGACACCCACTGATTTTTTTTTAACTCTATAGTTTTGCTTTTTCCAGAAATTAACATAATTAGAGTCATATAGTATGTTGTATTTTCTGGCTGGCTCTTTTCAGTTAGCAATGTGCATTTAAGATGCATCTATATATTTCATGGCTTATAGTTTATTTTTATTATTGAATAAAATTCCATTATATGGATGTATAATAATTTATTTATCCATTCATCTATTGAAGTATAACTTGCTTGCTTCCAGCCTTTGGCAACTATGAATAATATTGCTACAAACATTCACATCTAGGTTTGTGTGGGAAGAAGTTTCAACTCAATTGGTTAAATACCTGGAAGAATTATTGCTGGATCATTCGGTATGACTATGTTTAGCTTTGCAAGAAACTGTGAAATTGTCTTCAATTGTCCGAATTAGCTGTACCATTTTGTATTTCTGTCAGCAATGACTGAGAGGTCCTGTTGCTCCAAATCCTCAAAAACATTTGGTATTGTCAATTTTTGGTTGGATGTTAGCCATTCTTAAAGTTATGTAGTGGTGTCACTTTATTTATTTATTTATTTTAATTTATTTTTATTTTTTTTCTTATTATGTTCAGTTAGCCAGCATTTAGTACATCATTAGTTTTTGATGTAGTGTTCAATGATTCATTAGCTGTGTATAGCACCCAGTGCTCATCACCACACATGCCCTCCTTAATACCCAACACATTATTTTAATTTGCTATTTCCTACTGACAAATAATGTTAAATGTGTTTTCATGTATTTGTTTGCCATGCTTGCCACATATTCTTTTGGAGACATCTGTTCAGATATTTTGTCCATTAAAAAAATTGGATTGTTTGTTTACTTTTGTTGAGTTTTAAGAGTTCTTTTCATATTTTGAATAAAAGTCCTCTATAGGAGCTGTTTTACAAATATTTTCTCCCAGTTATTGCCTTGTCTTTTTGTTCAGTGTTAGGCAGAACAAAGGTTTTTACTTTCATTCACTAAAGTCCAATTTATCCATTTTTTTAAATATTTTATTTTTCAGAGAGAGAGAGAGAGAGAGCACAAGCAGGGGAACAGCAGGCAGAGGGAGATGCAGGCTCCCCACTGAGCAAGGACCCTGACGTGGGACTCAATCCCAGGATCCTGGGATCATGACCTAAGCTGAAGGCAGACACTTGAGTGACTGAGCCACCCAGGTGTCCTGCAATTTATCATTTTTAAAAAATAGATTGTCCTTTTGATGCTGCATCTAAATACCAATCACCAAAACCAAAATCATTTACTTTTATGTTCTCTTCTAGATGAATATATTTTGCATCTTACATTTAGGTCTTTGATCCATTTTGAGCTAATTTTTGTGAAAGGTGTAGAGTCTGTATTTAGATTTCTTTTTCTTTTCCTTCCTTACTGCCTTCCTTCCTTTTTCCTTCTTCCCTCCCATCCCTCCCCACTCTCTTTCTCTTTCTTTCCTTCTTTCATGTTCTACCACTGTTTGTTGAAAAGACTGTCCTTTCTCTGTTACATTGCCTTATTCTTTTGTCAAAGATCAACGGACTGTATTTGTATGGGTCTACTTCTCAGCAGTCTATTCTGTTCCATTGATCTATGCACTTAGTCTTTCACCAACACCATGCTGTGTTGATTACTATCACTTTATAATAGATATTGAAGTTATACAGTGTCAGTCTTCCAACATTGTTATTTTTTATTTGTGCATGCTGGGTCTTTTCCCTTCCCATTTAAACTTTAAAATCAGTATTTCAGTATCTATAAAATACTTTGCATGGATTTTGATTGGAATTGCATTGAATCTACTGGTCAAGTTACCAAGAATGATAATCTTAATAATATTATGTTCCAATCCATGATCATGGCATTTCTCTCCATTTATTTAGATCTTTGAAGTCTTTCATCAAGATTTTATAATTCGTGTATAGATCCTGTGTATATTTTGTTCAATTCCAAAGAATTTCACTCAAACAATGCAGACTCTCTCACAGAGTGCCTGCCATCGCCCTCCCAAACACTCCCCTATACACACACACACACACACACACACACACATTTTAGACTCCAGTCACAAGTTCAGGTTGTCACCTGTGCTTCTGATCTACCTGCTATAGATCAGAGGTTTCAATTAATTTGTTAGAATGGTTCACAGAATGCAAGAGAAACATTTTACTTGTTAGATCACAGATTTATTAAAAATTGTATAACTCAGGAACAGCCAGATGGAAAAGATCCATAGGACAAGGTATGGGAAAAGGGCTGAGCTTCTCTGCTTTCTCTGGGCACCCCATTTTCCTTGAATCTCCATGTGTTCACTAACCTGTAAGCTCTTTTAACCCTGTCCTTTTGGGTATTTATGGAGACTTTATTACAAAGCCATGGTTGAATAAATCATTGGTCATTGGTGACTGAATTCAATCTTCAATCCCTTTCCTCTCCCTGCAGGTCCCAGGGTGGGAATGAAATTCCAACCTTCTAATTGCTTTATTAGCAACCAGCCCTCATCCTTAGGAGCTCTCCAAAAGTAACCTCATTAACATAACAAGAGATCCCTTTTCACTCTCATAATTTAGGAAATTTTAGGTTTTAAAAGCTCTGTGTCAGAAAAGAGAATAAAGACCAAATATATATTTCTTATGATAAATCACAATATCATACTTCACAGTCTGATTTAATTAAACTTAGATCCTTTTTCAGAGATAGTATTGCCAATTTCAGGCTTTCTTTGAACCCCAAGAAGACTCTTCATTTCTTTTCCCTGGTTGTCTGTATTAAACTTTTATTTGTTCTACCACTTTTCTTATTGCTAAAATACCTTGGAACTACCAGCCTCTCTTTAATTTCTCACCTCTACGATTTCCAGTGTTTTCAACAATGCCCTTAGGGCATGAGTTCTCCAAGTTCTGAAATTAGTTTAGAACTCTTGGAGCTGTGGAGCTGTCTGCTCCTAAAATCTGCCTTTCCCCACTAGCAGAATCTTTGTGTTATAATTCTCCCAGTTGATAACCATAATCTACATGTCAGGTGTGGGGTCTTGCCACCTGGTCTTGACTTGCCCCTTTTGGCAAGGAATCTCTATCTCACAGGGAGCTGAAGTAGAGGTGATTGGGCTCTAGTGCTCTCATCCTATCATGCAATGGGTAGAGCTTCTGTCCTTTGAATGGAAGCTAGGTGGAGAAAGGAACACTAGTCTTTTTGGCTGCAGATGGCTGTTATAGGGATTCTAAAATATAGAGATGGGAGGGATGTGTGAGATGCTGGTGGCCTTATTCTTCAGGGTGAAACCATAGACCTTTACTGAGAACTTGGGAAAGCTGTCTCCTTAGCTTTACCTACCTGGAGTAAAGCTTTTATCACACTAAGCTTGTAAAGGCATGTGTGTTGGGGGAAGTGGGGACCATATATAGATAGCATTGCATTTTCAATTTTTTTTTTCAATTCTTTTATTTTTTTTTTCTTGCTTAATTACACTGTTGGAACCTGCAAAAAGTGTTTCATGGACTTCATGAAAGGCCACAACCTTTCTTTGGTTCCAATCCTAGGAGAAAGCCATTCATTCATTCTTTCACAGTCAAGTATGTTGCTACTTGTAGGTTTTTGTATATGTCTTTTATCAGGTTGAGAAATTTCCTTTTCTTCCCAATACGCTGAAAACTTTTAACTTAGTGGGTGTTTTGTTCAAATTCTTTTTCTCTATCCATAAATACTATCTCATGGGTTTTCTTACTTATTCTATTAATATGATGGATTATATATATATTTTTTTGATATTTTAACATCAAATCAACTTTCCATTCCTGGAGAAATTGCCACTTGTTGAAACATATCCCTTTCATATGTTGGATTTTATATGGAATGTTTCATTAACAGTTTTTGCATCTATGTTCATAAGGAATATTCAACAGCAGTTTCCTTTTTCTTTGTGAAATTTTGTTGCTTGTGTTGCCTCTTCAGAGTACATATTTTCATATTTTTAGTCTTTGAAATAAATTTGCTCAATTTTGATATGTCAAGGTAGATTAATATATCATTAATGATAGTGAACCCAAATCTTAGTGTGTTAAAATAATAAAATTTCATTTCCTGTTCATGCACAGTCCATTTCATAAGTTTTTCTGGGTTGTCTTTACACACAGCAGTAGCTAAGTGATCCTGGATCTTTTCATCTAACGATTCCTCAGAGCCCTTTGTCTCTGAGAAATTTGATATGAGAGTCTACTTCAAAATATATAAGTAAAACTTTCAGAAGTTAAAGGTAAAGATTTAATTTTATGAGTTGGTCAAGGTGAAAAGTTGTATTAATTAACAAAGGAGAAAAAAATCAAGTTGACATCAGAACTTCGACAGCAACATATAAAGCTGGAGAAAAATGGAGAGGCATTTTCAAGGAACTCAAGGGCACTAAAACATAAGCCAAGAATTGAATAACCTTCCAAGATGTCCTCATTTAACAAGTCTCCAGAAGATCAGTTTTTATTATAGGCAAGAACACAGGAATTACTGTGATCTCTTATCTTTTAAGAGGAATTTTGCAGAAGATGAGCTTTCTTCAATTGGGAAAATAATTGGAGAAGAATACCTGTGGTAGGATTCTCAATTTTCATCTTGGTACTTAGCTGTGTAAAGGTTACATCTCTTAGCTCTATGCCTCGATGTGGCTCTGTTCAAGTCAGTGGAATTTAAACAGAAGTAATGTGTGCCAATTCTGTAATGTGTCTATAAAGTTGCGCCCTTTCTTATCTCTTCTTTCTTTTTTCTGGAATGTTGTTGTAATAGCTAGAACTGGAAGAGCTTTTTTGAACTAGATGGACCAAGAGGCCATGCGTTATGGAGAAAAAAGTCAGAAGGAGCCTAGATTCCTGACAGGACAGAATTTTACATATAGACTCTAAAGTATGTACATGAATATGAGAGTTAAATACATTTCTAAATTTTTAAAAGACACTGTTATTTTGGTTTCTGAGATAGAAGTTGAATATAATTCTAATTAAAACGAACCAGTCCATACATTCCTTGCAAGCCATTTGTATCATGTTCAAGATTATCTTAAGTGTAAGCAAAACCTTGCTTGTGATGGAAGAAGGAGCCATTTCCAGGCCAGGGAACAGTGGAAGTGGATCAGAACCATTGCAGTTGAATTCACAGTGTTATTTTGGGTATGTCTGAAGGCTCTATTCATTGAGCTTCTTTGCCAAACTGAAAAAGCCATAGGTTTATTTAGGTTCCTGCAAATGACAGTGGCCATAAAGCATGGTCAGAAAGGAAATATTTACTGTTGAATAATTATAGTAGCGATGTCTTTTTTATTGGAAGTTTTAACATTCCATTAAAAAAATAAATAAAACTCATGGAGTTCTATACCTATATATATGGTTGCAATGCAAAAAATAAGGAGCAGATGAGGATTCTTTCAGTTTCAATTTTTGCAAGACTTTTAAATATAAATGTAGGATCATGAAAATGAAATACCAATATAATGTTTAAGGAAATAAGTTTTAGAAATTCAATGTTAAAATGGTTATTCTTTAAATAGCAAATTTCATATTAACTGTAACAAATTTTTGTTTGTTCATTGTTTTTTGATTTAATTCAATTTATTTTCTATGATTTTCTGAGCTGTTTCTTGCAATATTTGTTCTAATGTTTTTTGTGCTGTTTCTCCAACTTTGCTATTAAAATATACTAAAACAAACCAATAAAAATTTTAGTGAAAAAACACACTGGGTTTGGATGAATTGACATTTTTTTCTAACCCCAAAGCTGTAACTGTCTATTTTAGGCCAAATTGAAGTTCTAAATAAAGCTAACCAGGGAAGGCAGTTCCTTTTTTCAGAGATCTTGGTTTGAAAAAGCATACATGGCAAAGCTCTAAAACAGAGGTCTTAAACTTAACTGTATAGGATAGGTACATGGATTTTGAAGAGATCCTGAACAGAGAGTAACATTTTATTCAGATTTCTTTTTCTATTTTGTGTTATTCTGGAAACAAATATTTGTATCAAATATGAAAATATTATTTTAAATCAGCAAGTAGCATGATTTGCTCTTACATAATCTTTATTCCTGTAAGGTTTTTTTTGTTTTGTTTTGTTTTGGTTTTTTTAGGAAAGGAAAACTTTTATTATCGAATAAGCACTGAATCAGATTACAGTGTGCATTGTAGACAATCCAATAAAAAAATAAAAAGACAGAAGTTCTACCCTATACATCCCTTTAGGTAGTTATGATTGTTTACATACATATTCTCAAGATTAATAGTAACTTGTCCTCCTACGAGAGGATAGCACCTTTTGCTGTATATTCTTTCATAGTTCATCCCCAAATCACCTGGTAATTGAGGTAGCCATTCGTGTTAGCTTCGTTGCCTTTATTCAAAGAAATAAGACTTCTTTTATCTCTGCATGCATATAGTGAAGAGAATGGTGCCTAGGCTAAACTTCCCTGCTGACTGGGAGATATATTCCTGTAATGTTATGATGTTTGGAATATTTCCCAATTGATAACCTCTTGAAGATCATGCTCTGTAATTATAATGGTAGACTTTTGTTTGTTCATAAATTGAATTATATCAAATAAAATAACATTTTATAAGGGTATATGCTCTGGTAAGTTTTCATAACAGAATGTGAATGGAACACAAAAATTCCAGTTCTTTTTTGGCAAGGTTCTGATTTATGGACACTAAGTGCAGAGTTGATTACAATAGATAGAATGTTTTATTTTGTTTTGCTTCTTGGCATGAGAAAACTGATTTGGAACTGTTAGGATTTTATCATAATTTAGAAACTTCAAGTCTTTGCCATTGAGACCAGAAATAAAGTTTTACCTGTTAGTGAAACAAAACTGTAAAACAAAGGAAAATAAACAGAACAAAAAATAACCTTGATGTTCTCTGAAGGGATGGAGAGCTTTAATGTTGAACAATAGATATAGTTTTACTTTTTTGTTATTGGAAGAAGCTTCACATACCACCATGTTACAGGACTTTCTAAATTGGTGTTAGCAAAAAAAAAAATCACACAAAAATTTTCAACAAAATCTTGTATTTTGTTCTACTTCTTTCCTCTCTCCAAACGTTCAATGTCATACTGACTTTTCAAGAGCCTTTGTTATGAAATGGGAGCTAAATGTACTATTATTCCATAAAACCTGAACATTCGGCACTTTAGTGAGGTTTGCCTTGTTATTGTTATTTCCTGCTATTGTGCATGGTTGAGCTCTATGAAAAGGAGTGCTAGATCCTTAAGTGTCATTTAAAAATAAAATAGAACATATTTTCTTGTTTGAAACACAATTTGACCCCAGAGAATGACAGTGCTTATTGATGCATGTTCAAAATGAATAATTAAATTACACATTGATAAGAAAATCACAAAACTTTTCATTTTCCTTCTGTTTTTATAATAGCTGGAGTACATACTTAACTGATTATACATGGTCCATCTCCTTTGGTCTTTAAATATGTAACCAAGTACACTATAGAGAACCAATGTTATTGTGTTTTCCAAAATCCATGTGCTATTCTTTAAAATAGAAGCCCTCACTTGAAAATGGAAATCTCTTTCACAGTAAGATGAATCTTTCTCAAAGACCATGCTCATAAAAGAGCTAATTTTGTGGTATATACAAAGTGTATTTATAGCCAGACCATACGCTTTAAAATACAAGAAATGCACTAAAATATTTATAGAAAGGAAACTATTCTAATTTCCTGCCATATTAGCATTTGTAGATGGCTTCCCTAAAATCTTCTAGAGTTTGGAATGTGAAACAGAACAGATAGTGCTTTTTTATACACATTATATTGTTAAGAAAAGAAACAAATTACCACAAGAATTATTTCTAAAAGTTTATTTTAATCTACTTTGAATGCATTTGATTTTCTCAAGCCATTAAAGACAAAGAGAAAATAAAAGCCAGGAACCATAAATGTTTATTCTTTATGCTTTTAAGTAGTTAAATTGTGTATGATGATATACCATTCGAAATGATTATTCACTGATGACATATTTGGGAGAAAACCATTTTGTTCTAGAAATCACACAAGATTAGCAGGGGAATACATAAAATTTTGAATAATTATTATTTCTAAAATTTATAGGGGGCTTATAAAATGTTTTGTCCCCTTTACATGTATTGGAATTTGGTTGTCTTAAAACATAAAAGAGATCTTATTTTACTCTTCTACATGAGAAAAAAGGACTTATTTATTGGCATAGTATCATTGTTAATGTGTCAACGTATGACTTACTGAATCATTATTATGAAGAATAAGCCACTATATAAGTAAGGCAATTAGAAAGGAAAAAATATTGAAAATGTGAATTAAAAGTGAATGTTAAGTGAATGAAAAGATGTACAAAAAGTGAAAAAAATAATTTTAAAAATAAATAATCACTGCTATTTACTTCATTTTTATCCTAAAAATACTTTTTAATTAGAAAACATTGATTTTATACTAGAAAGCCCATTGTCTGATGAATCTAAGGCTATTAGCATCTTGAACAAAGTATATTGTATGAACAAAGTATGACTGCTAGAGTTGAGAGATCATAAACATATCTGCCCTGATCACTATTGTAGAGATAATGACAGCTGCTTCCTTAGCTGCTGCTGCTGAAAATGATGGTGGAGGCTCTAATGATGTTAGTGTAGAAGTGTTGTTGAGGAAGTGAAAACTTGAAAGAAACTTTAAGAACACAAATTTTTGAGCTTTTTGGAGTAGAAAGAATCAAGCTTCAGGAATGGTCTTGGTATATAATCACTGGTTCCTGAAATTCAGTTTCAGAAATCTGTTAGTAAAGCCAAAGGCAATGGAGGGAAACATGCAATCAAATGACCTTTGGATAAATTCACTGTGGAAATTAAGCAGACCTCAGAACTTTGCCTGACCAGTCCTTCTCTGAGAAGGAATGTGCTTTGTGAAAATAACTGAGTCGGTGAAGACAGAAGGTTAAAACTCTTAATATTCTAAGCAATTTTATTATGCAATAGTCTTGTTTATGTTGAGGTATAATGAGGTTTCTGTAGGACACTGATAGCAGTGATGGCAACTTACTCATTGCTCACAGCCATTATAGTGTTGGACAGAAAATTATATCCAAATATCATATTTTCAACAATTACTGCCTTTGGTAACACCTGCAGCAGCATGGGGGAGTTTATTGGTAGCTGAGATGTCTACCAATCTCAAAAGGCAGAGCGAAGTTCCACTTCTATGCTATAACAGGAGAAATCAGTGCTGGACTTAGGGCAGGAACACCCAGGGTGATCTTTACCTGACTAGAGAAAGACAATAGCAGCATTTGAGGGAAATTTCTCTAGACGGTCAACATTCTGGACGCCTCCAGCTTTGTGACTATCCCAGCAATGCAGAACTTCACTCCGAACCACCTGCTTATGGTAGTAATTATGAACTTCCAAATTTTCAGGAAGTGACTATTCTAAATCATGGTTCAAACAACGAGAAACAGATAAAATGACATTTGTCTTTGTATAAACACCTGAATGACTTTGGCCGAATAAGGAGGAGAAAGGGGCCTGAATTTTCTTCAGCACTTAAAAGACCTAATTATATTCGTTGGATCACTGGGTGAAGGTGAAGATTGAGATTTTTTTGTACCTAAAACTGTAAATAAGGGCATCATAGTATGATGGTAAGAAATTAAATACCAGTAAGTGTTAAGGATTCAAAGCCATTTCTCTTTTATTCTAAAGTCTTTATATTCTCAGCATTTCATACTATCTTTGAAATGAAAGAACAGAAAGAAAAATGACTTGTTCAATATAGCTTGAATTTCAGAAAACTTTAATACTTTAGATAGAGAACTAGAAAGGGGTGTGGAAGAAACATTGAAAGTCACTGGTGCTTGTCAGATGATAGTGATGACAAAATAGTAACAAAAAGTGTTTCAACCTTTCAAAATGTGTTTATGATGAAATGAAAGCCTAGTACTAGTGCCACCTAGGAAAATAAAATCTATTCAAGGTCTGTGCTGAAAGGTCTATTTGAAATGGACAGACCATAATTGTTTTCTGGGAATGTTCTGGTGTACTTTGGTTATAGGGCAACCTACATAGGAAATCTAGATTGTATCAGTTATGTTATATTACCAATCTTGTGTTTAATAATTATTTAATTTTTATGCCATTTTGTACAGAACATCTGTTCCTTGTTCTGTTTGATTGTTTTTCCGTGTTCCTGTAGGTGCCATACCATCATACATTTTTCATGTTTTTAAATGTTACTGTAGAAGCTTACATTTCTGTGACAAAACTATGTTAAAGTATACTTCTTCACTTTTTTTCTTCCCTAATTTTCTTTTCTCTTGCTCTCAAAATTTGTAGCTCTTGTTATGTTGTAGCTACTGCTGTATCTGGACTTTTCTTGCCTACAGGTCATTTACTCACCACTGATTAAGTCCCTGTTACTTTAGTGGTGTGAATTTCCTTCACTGTAATTGTTTTACTCTATGGCAGAACAAGCCGAATAGATTAGTTGTATTGAGCGAATATACGATTATTGAGAGACTGTGCTTCTCCTATAGTCTATCTATTTGCATCTTGACAATTCCACTTGACCAATGGGGAAAAACTTGAGAGATTTTACCAACTCAAATTCTAATATATCTCAATAACTATTTATCAACAGCACTTTAATTATGGCATTGGACATAAACATTTCATTGAAAATGACAAATGAGATCTCAGGTGTTTACTTTCTCAGAAGCAGCCATTCTATTAGTTATAGCAGCAATTCTATTGCTCTTTGCCAGACCTGATGTGGGTTCAGCCAACTGTACTCAGTCCATTTCCGAAGGAGTGTCAAACTGGATTCTACAGTACTTGATCAACCGAATGAATTCAAAACTAATTAGCTAAATACATCATATATAAAATCATATATACTAATAAATATTTATATGGTCCATGAAGGAGTGTGCTGGGTACCTTTGGGTAATTTGGAGTAGTTTATTCATGTGATCTAGGAGGAGAGATGTAATTAGACATTTGGGATGAGACTTTATGCAGCTACAACGAGGAATGACACGGACAAACATCAAAGGTCTGAAAGCTTATCTCAACTATTACATGTAATTTTTTTCTATGTTCTAAATATTTTATATAAAATGGTTGACCATGTATAATTACTTGGCAGTTACATTCAAGAAAGAATTTTCGGAACTATTTAAAAAAAAAACTTGAAAGAAAGAAATTCACAATGCTCCGTCATCATCTTCACCTCCCCTAAAATAAATATCTATCACAACAGGTGTGATTTTCTGCTGCCAAAAAGATGACATCTGCAATGATGGCCACCAACAATACCTCCTACCTGGTACTAGTATGCCATTGCTCCCATGAATAGATGGAGGATATTTCTCTTCCTATGAACCTAGGCTGGTCCTTAGGCTTTGTTTTGGCCAATGAAATGCAATAGAAGTTACCCTGTGTGACTTTTCCACCTAGGTCTTAAGAGGTCTTATAGATTTCATCCTGTTGGGATCTGGGCACCATGTAAAGAAGATTGGTTTAGACTAATGAATAATGGGAGGTCAAGGAAAGAGACAGGCGGAGAGCAGAGAGAGAGAGACAGAGAGAAAGAACCAGCCAGATTCTAGATATTCTAGCACTCCAAACTGGGCCAGACCTAAGAATGAAGCTCTCTTGGATAGTCCATCCCCGGGCATTTTTTAGGTGACTTCATCAGAGTGACTTCAGCAAATATAACTTGCAACAATACGGTGCAGCTGAACGCAGTCATCCTACAGAATCATTAGTAAAAATACATTTTGATTATTTCAAACTAATAAATTTTGAGGTCTGTTACCATACTCTGATAGATTAATAGATTACTAATACAATAATTCTCTTTTTTTTCCCTTTTTTTTACTGAGGATGCCAGTTTCTGGCAAAATGACCACTGTTAAACTTTTTTTGAATCCTTTTTCCTTTCCCTTTTTCTCCCCAGGGAATGCTTCCTTTACCAATTTCTCCAAATCTTGAAGTATGGCACGGAGTCACTGTTATGTCCCCTCACTCAGGGTGAAATCCCATGTTTCACCACTCTCTCCCTGCATAATTTCTTCTTAGTTGGTGTTAAATCATTAGTTTTCCTTTATTCATTTTCATATATTTCTGGACACTTGAATGCAAGCATTGTGATTGATTTTATAGATCAAAAAGATGACTTATTCCCAAATTTAGGAATATAACAGCTTAGTGGGAAATACACACCAACAAAATGATGCTATAACAAATATAATAATGATAATGATAATAATAATAACAACGAAGTTAGTGTGACATAGTTCATACTAAGTTCCAGACACTTTTATAACATATTTACATCTATTTCATACGTTTTACAAGTTATAAAGCTTAAGTAATATGACCAAGGTCAGCCAATCCAGTATAGTATATGACAAGAGAAAAAATCTTCCTGGGAATCAGAGAAGGCTTATATTTGGATGTGACATCTGAACTGGACCTTAAACTATTTAATATTAAAGTGGGAAAACACTAGGAAGAAAAATATTATGTGATTCTGAAAATCCATGCCTCATTCTGAGAACTGAAAATCAGCCAAAAAAGTAATTTGAAATAAGGGATGAAGGTTTTTGGATTTCATAATGATGACTCTAATATTATGTGAAAGAATTACTAGAAAAATATTAGATAGAAATACATTAATTAGGATGACATTAAAATTGTTCTTAGGAAAAATCAATGTAAGATTGAATTAAGGCAGGAGCAGTGGAGCTGGAGAGGAGGTTAGTTTTAGAGGTAATTGTGAGGTTACCAATTGGATGGAATCAGAAAGTGAGGGGAATAAGAAATGCAGGGCAAAGGAACAAAAACAACACATTTGAAATACAGACTGAGAAACAATGCCTAATATATAATTTTGTATTAATATATAGTGAATTTGAGTTCTAAAAAAAAAAAAAAAACCTTTCTATAAAGAAAAGCCAGTGTTCATTACCTAAGTTATTGTTACCAGCATGGTTAAAGCAGCCACTTTTTAAAATTAATACTTGCAGTGTGCATAATCAAATGAATGTATAGTGTGCCTATGGTTTATTTGGGGCTTTGGAGATTAGATTTCCATTGATTGTGAAATTATTTTAAGTAATATATAACAAATTTCTCATTTGGACGTGTAACTGACTTTATAGTGATGATCTGAAACATGGCTTTGATATTGCCTCAGTATTATAATGAATTTAAAAATGACAAACTTTTTGACTTTAGCAAATATTATTTGAAAACAAAATAAGTTTCAGAAAGTAGCTAGTCAACATAGATTTAAAAAAAAAAAAGCATGAAACAGTTACCCAAATTCTGCCATTCTGCCCAAGGAGCCAAAACACCTAGAAAGTTAGTTTCAAGTTCTCAGTTAAAATGGAGACACAGAGATACATAATCTATTCATTTTTATTGACTGTTAGCTCAATACTTGTTTAAAAAATTATTTATTCATGAGAGAGAGAGAGAGAAACAGTTTCCCCACATAGTAGGGCCTGATGAGGGACTTGATCCCAGGACCCCAGAATCATGGCCTGAGCCCAAGGCAGACACTTAGTTGACTGAGCCACCCAGGTGCCCCTGTTAGCTCAACAACTGATTTTGCCTCCTATCAACATATACTTTTCAACAGTTCTGGCATAATATTTAGGTTTCTTATAGTAAACTAGAATTTTGTTTAATTATTAAACTTTGGTGTGATTTTGTTGTTTTACCCCTTGAGCTAGTATCTAATGATACAAATTAATTATTTAGTAAAATTGAATTTAGGGGCTGGGTACCAGAGGAAAATTAATTTACAGAATTTCAGCCAACCTTCTTTGAAGCCTGGATAGAGTAGGCAGTTGTCCTCCCTAAAGTAGAAAACCATCTCTCCCAAATACAAATAGTTAAGAGGTAAATAAGCCTCACGTGCTGCCGTCAAAGAGGAAGAAAAGGATGTACGCTGTATTTTATCGAGCATCCCCTAACACGAGATACTCCACTTAGAACCAAAACATCAAGCAAATAACGCTATTCCTTCTAACAGTGCAGGCCAATGAAGTTTACAGGTTTAATAACAATTTGTTCAAGGTTATTCAAGTACCCAGAGGGAAAGTCAACTTTTTAAAACAGGCTTGAAAGTACAAAACCAATATTCTTCCCAATGCACTTAGGTGTTTTCTGAACAATATTATGGCTTAAAAATCACTTCCACCAATAACACACACTAGACAGGTTCAAAGTTGGGCAAGAGAACGAAAGATCCTAGAAAGACAACTATAAACCCATAAAAACTTTTTCTAAGAGGTAGAAAATTTACTCCAAGACTGAGAGTGTGATCTAAAGAAAAACGTTGTATTACTTTATACAAATAGTTCAAAATAAGATAAAGAATAGGCAGTCTATGACCAACTGGCCT
This sequence comes from Ursus maritimus, assembly GCF_017311325.1. NCBI lineage: Eukaryota > Metazoa > Chordata > Mammalia > Carnivora > Ursidae > Ursus > Ursus maritimus. The sequence continues at coordinate 42,588,678 of NW_024426552.1, read as the reverse complement.
TTCTGTAGCATGAAAAATTAGTAGATCCAGCTCCAAAAAGACTATATTTCCCAGTGATTCATATATTACCTATGGACTTTGGCAATTATTAATAAAAACACAAACACATTTAGAAATAGCATTTAAGATGCTATATTAGCTAAACGGAGTTAGTTAAAATAATAAATCTTGACTTAAAATAATTTTTCCACAAGACCATGAATGATTTTAACTCCATTGAGATTCTTATCTAATTATTTAAAAAGTGGAATTCAAATAGAATTTTTTGCTTTAAAAATTCTTTGTGAAAGTAACATCTTTTTGAAGTGTTCAGTTTTCATTTATTAATTCATTCTATAAATACATTCAACAGATAACTATTGAATTTCTTTATAAAAAAGAATTTACTTATTTATTTGAGAGAGAGAGAGGGAGAAACCACATGGATAGGGGGAGGGGCAGAGGGAGAGGGAGAAGCAAACGCCCCACTGAGCAGGGAGTCTGATGTGCAGCTCAATCCTGAGATCATGACCCAAGCCAAAGGCAAACACTTAACCGATTGAGCCACCCAGGCACCCCAGTTATTGAGTTTCTTTAGCATTTTCCAAGGCATGAGCGGCTCACTGAGTAAAGAAGAAAGATAGCATTACTGTTCTCCAACATGTAGAGTTCAGTAGAAAAAAGAATCAGTAATAAGTGATAAGGATACTTTTGGTTTCTGCTTCAGCATATAAAGAACTTGGAAGCTGTCACACCCATCCTTGCAACAATAGAAAGCTGGGCAAGTAGAAAATCAATTATTTTTCTTAAAATCATCAGAGAACTGAGGTTTCAGGGCAATCATCATCTACGACATATTGAGAGACATAGAGAATCATAGGTGATATCTGGTTACCTGGAACAAAAGCCAGTGGATCCAGAAAATGGTAATTTTGGTCAGTTGCTGGAGGTTCAGTGTGGACTAGCCTGAGTCTGGGAATATCCTGGGCATGGGGTCTTAAGGGGAGTCCCAAACTCTCATTGGTTTAACTTCTAGGAACACACTAGGTTCTCAGTGAAGATCCAAAAAGATACTTTCATAGCTCTGGCAAAGGTATGGGGAGAGTAATTATTATGAATTAAGCCCAGAATATTCTCCATGACAAAGACCTATTCTTTAGTGGTAAGACTTTACCAGACCCTTATTCCAGCTGGGAAAGAGCTATTCCTCACACTGTAGTACCCTCTAGTCTTTCTGTAACACCTAAGGAGTGAGAAACAGAGCTATACATAGGAGAAACACTTGTGAAAGTCACAGCTGAGACACAGCCCTCTTGAAACACTTAGATTTAATAAGAAGACTATGGAACACATCCTATCTGATTCATCTTCCCACAACATCAACAGGGCTCCAGAATTGTCACAGTGGATTATTGACGCTCAGTGAAGCTCTCAGAGTGAAATCTTGAATGGACGGATTTGAGAATGGAAAAATAAAATTGGACAGAAGAATAAACCAATGCTTCTTAAACTTTAATGTACATATAAATCACCTGGGAATTTTGTTAAAATATAGATCCTGATTCAGTTGGTCTGGGAAGTCCAAATTCTGCACTTCTAACAATTTTGTAGATAATGGTAATGGTGTTGGTTCAAGAACAAGTCTTTGAATAGCAAAGGTATAGAGCACTCATTTAAGGAGTGTTCACATAAAAGGGCTAGAGAGAGATGGTGGGTCACTGAAGGATAAGTTTTAGAGATGGGTTTTTTTTTTTTAAGATGGGAAAAATAACATGTTGATACACCTATGAAAAATGTGATTGTGTAGTAGAGATGACAGAATTCCCAGAATCCTGTGAAAGAGAGAATGAAAAGGTAAAGAAAATATATTGGCTTTAGGCACCAATGAACAGTTCAATTTGAGTGACAGAGAGAATTCAGAAAAATGGACACAGGTATGAAAAGATGCTAGGGATGTGGAAGTGGAACCTTATATTTTCTTATTGCTTTGATTTTCTTAGGCATTAAGAAGTTTAGATTGAAGATAGGGAATAGATGGTTGATGTTTGAGAAGAATTTATAAAGTATGAGTAATGGTCAAGATATGAAGAGGGTGGATGGATTAGACAAATGTAATTCAATTGCCAAGCAGCACTGAGGATTAATTTGAGATTTATGTTATGGTTTTAACCATGTGTCAAGGTGGTTGTGTTTTTTCCAGCTATTTTCAGCTGTGTGGGGATAGGTTAAGAACCAGAGGACAATGAGTTAAATCAGGATTGAATTTTCTTCCATGATTATAAAGAAATGACAATTTAATGGACATGCAAGATAATACTTATAAAAGTTTTTCATGAATTGTAAGCCAGAAAAGGAGAAGGGAAGATATAAAGGGAAGTAAAAAATGATGAAAAGTTGAGAGGATTAACAGACCTTAGCATCAGGGTGAAAGTTGTATTGGAGTTAGGGTACCAGAAAGAGTGATCTGGACAGATAGGTGGTAATGGTTAGAAGTTGAGACAGTTGAAATTGGGCTTATAGAGACGGTTCCATTTAGTGGTAATCATGAAATACAGTGTATAACCATAGGAGAGAATGGGTAATTAAAGCCGGAGGAAAAATACAATGGGATGAGAGAGCTCAAGTACTAATGATCAAAATGCTGGAAGAATCGTTTATGTGGATACTTGTATCACCAGTGATAAGACAAATTGAGGCAAAGTTAGTGAGGGAAAGGAATGTGACTAGACTCCTGCAGATAAATATAGGAGATGTGGGTAGGTAAGGTCTTATCTGAATATGTAGGACTCAATCTTGATTCTTCCTAGGAAAAGAAGAGTCTTATCTCAAGCATGGGGACCTTTCTGTTAATCTTTTAAATTAGACAATAGAAGATCTAGAGTAGTGAGAACTTAGTGCATGATTTTTTCTTTTTCTTTCTTTTTTTTTTAGTCATGATTTTTCTTGATCAGTTTTGTGTAGATCAAGAAGATAGGAAGATATGGTTGTGTTTACCTGTTGCAACCTTTATCAGGACAGAGTGGAAATTAATAGATTGATCAAATTTATTTAAGTGTAATGAAAATATGTGAGCTAACACTTACAAAACACTTATTATACTTCAGATAATGATTCCAGTGCTTTATATTTAGTAACTGGAGGCAAAAGAAATGAAAAGAATTGGCCAAAGTCACACATCTATTAACTCATGGAGCCAACATTCAAACCCATAAAGTTTGGTCAATTAATACGTGCTTATTATACTTAGGAAATATTGTCTTGAATTGTGGAAATTGCCTTATGGGAAAAATATATACATTTACGTATTTTATATATATTTACATGTTATTATATATGTGTGTATATACCCATATACATAAATGTATACATATACATTACTAGACTGTTTTTAAAATAGGATAATTTATAATAAGATTAATTTATTAATGAGATTAATTTCCCCCATAGCCATACTGTAAGTATTCAAAGCTTTAGTTTGATATAATACACATAAACTATTCTAATTTGGGAGGTAGAAGAGTGATCGTTGGCAGTTATTTAATCTAAACTCTTATTTTATAAATGGGACTGAACTTTATCAGTTCTTCCCAGAGCATAGTATAGAGCCTGGAACATAATAAGCACTGAAGTAGTGATGGTTGAGTAAAATATATACTATCTCTCCCAAAAAAGATAAAAACTTCAGATGTCCAGACTCATAACCATTCCCTCAACATGACATTCTCAAAAGCTTGATTTTTTTAAAATATGTCATATACACAAATAGAACTTGGCTGCCGCAGTGTGTGAAAGTGAATTGGAAAAGAAAACAAGAAACCCTGGTTTGATAATAGGACATGATTGTTTCTTGATTGGATAGATGTAAATTATTGCACCTGTGTCTACATGTGTTTGTAAGTGCAATTCTTAGTTAACGATTCAAAATTCAGGTAAAAACAATAATGATAACTAACATACTGGCAATCTTATAAGGAATTACCTGTGTGGCTAACTCATTTAATCCTCAGTATAAGAAAATTGAAGGCACAAAAAATAACTAATTTGTCCAAGGTCTAATGGCTTGTAACTAGAGAAGTATTAATGAGAACCTATCTAGCTCCAGAAACTAATATCTAACAAATGGAGTGTTTTTTATTTTTGTAGATAGGGTTACTTAAAATTTTGTATCTCTCAAATTCCCATATTATATAAACTTAAACCATAGTAAAATGAAACTTTCACTAATCCAGAAATCTACTCTTTTCATACAAAAGAACTACTCACTATTAAATTTAAATTTAATTGATTAAATAGTTATTGAGGCACAAAAACAGACAATTCACACGATGTGGATTATAAGATGAAGAAAAATATGGACTTGATTGGCATAGAGACTCTTCACAAGCCAGTCAGATTTTAAGATTTTCACCATTTTCTTAGGAGGAAATGAAAATTTTTATTACAATCTTGCAGATAACATTAAGTAAAAGGCATAGAGTGTCAAGGGTATATTTGGCTATGAAGTTAGAAAAATTCTTAATGGATAATTATTGCAATTCTTTAAGAGAAACATAGGGAGAGTTGAAGGATGTATAAAGAGTTTTCATTCAACCAATCTGAGTTTGACCCAACTCAGTTAGATTCACCAGTGATCCAACAAATAATTTTAGTAAAAATATTTTGTTATAACCAAAAATTTTGAATGAGATCTCTTTAACCAGTTGTTAGCCTGCATATTAAAATAGCTTTAGTATAATCCCCATAATATGTTTAAAACAAGAACTCCTTTCTCATGGAAATTCTAAGTTCAGTTACCAGTGAAATGCTTATCTAATAACTTATGAACATTTAGAGTACCCTCTTCACATGCTCATGTGTCTATTCATGAGCACAAGAGATGATTTTTATTTTGCCATCATTGAATCATTCATCACATTTTAGACCAATAGTGTTTTGGGGGAACAGGTTCTTACATCTTCAGAAAATTCCTGACGTATAACATTTGAAACCTAGTGATTCCCATTGATCAGGGCTGAGCTGACCCATGACCTTAGAGGTTTTCAGGATCTGTCCCAATATGGGGATGTGCAATAGAATTTGAAGTACAGATTCTAAGAACTTCACTTATAGTAACAGTAGCCATTTAATTCTATCTAGAACTTCCAAATAAATGATGTGTATATAAATATCCTTAGAAAGACTTAATGTGACTATTTCCTAAATTATTATTTGATCAATTTAATTCTAATTCAAACATAATGACAACAATGGATTTTATATTACATTACAATGTTGAATTTTATATGGAAGGAGAAATATCTGATAATATGTATTAACTCGATGAAAAAGTTGAAAAATGTGGGGAGCTTACCAGATATTATATATTGCAGTAAATCTACCCACATTTAAAATATAAAGATATTGCATTATGAAGAGAAAAGTAGATTAAAAATATAGAAAAGTGTTGACTATTTGATCTGATTATATATGAGGATTTATTATATGACCAAGTTTGTATTTCAATTGATCAGAGAGAAGTGAGTTTACATAATAAATGGGACCATAATAATTGGTTATTTACCAGGAAGAAAAAATTCATGTCTACAACAAACCACAAACAAAATGAAATTTCAGGTAAGTAGTTTCAGTTGTCAGATTTAATTAAAGGAGTAGGTATAAAATAAACATCTTAAGATTTTAGCAGTGATAGGTAATTTTAGCTAATACATGTAACTCTGAGAGATAAGTTTGGTGACAATTAAAATTTATTTGGAAATATACAATATAAAATAATTCAGAAACTTCAAATTAGAATGTTTTCAGATAATACAGCAAATAAAAGGATAACATCTACACTTTATAACAAATTATAACAAATTATAACAAATTATAACAGATTAATTAGGAAAAGATAATGGAAGAGTGGGAAAGTATAGAAACAAGCATTTCAATAAAGAGAATATCTATATTCACAAATATGTGAATAAATGCTCAAATTTACCAGTAATTAGGGAATTGCACATTAAAGAAACACTGAGATATTATTTTTCACTCATCAGATTAACCTAAAGCATAAATAAATACATGAATCGATGCATGAAGGAATAAATAATATTAAAATAGTTTATGTTGAGTGGCATGACAAAATGAATAAACTCATAGATTACTTATTAGGAATGCAAATTTTAGTCATTTCGGAAAAGAGCTTCTTAATATATATTTTTATAAATACACATATTTTGACCCAACAAACATACTTGTGAAATCTGCTTCATAGATAAAAACACCAAAACATAAGAATATGTACAAAACAATGATTATTACAGCATTATTGATACAGGCAAAATCTGGAAACATAGTGAATGTCCATTCATTAACAGATGCTTGAATAAATCCTGGTTTATCCACTCAGTGAAATATTATATGACCCCTAATGCCTTCATTACACCAAAATGGAAAAAAAAATCCCACTCTGTAAAGTGAAAAGTGACAAAAATAAACATAAATGTATGTACACATTACTATATGATTAAAAGTTGAGTTGCTTCAGATTGGAAAATTTACACACACACATACACACACACAAATACATATATGCACATACATTAAAATATATAAAAGGTTTATTCTAGAATGTTAATTGTGAAAATCTTAATACAGTACTATTGAAGGAGATGTTAAAGTTAATTCTTAAATTTTTTGTAATAGTTGAGTCATTTAACATAAAGAAGCAATATATGAAAAATTTTAAAAAATGTTATTTTTGCAAAAAAAAAATAAAGGAAATATAATAAGGAAATCTAGTCCGTAATCTGAGGATGACTGTGGGAACTTTTGGTCATCCAGAAAGAGAGCCACGGAAGACCAAAAGAGAAAGACTTGCTTAAAAATGAATATATCAACAAGCAGAATTAAAGGGGTTATGTAACAGTTAATTCTAAATGCTGAAGGGTTCATTTTATATTGTTACTTATATGAACTGACTCTAATTTTAAGATTAACTTTTAATTTCCATAGTTAAAGAGTAGAAGGACAATAGATTAAAAAAAAAAAAGAGCTAAAATAAACTAATCCCATTTAAGAAAACAGGCTGTTTTTATAATTTCTCCCTCCACTGTGACCTAATAGTCGGGCTATGATATATCAGTCAAACTAGGCAATCAGTCATCTGGTCAGCCACGGCCATAACACTGGTCAGAGAAAACACAGCCTAGCAGTGGATCTCTTTTATTACCTAGAGAAGCATTTTTCTTCCCAGTTTAAACAGAGAATGAAGTTCTCATCACACATTGAGAGTCTATCTAAGACAACATATAAAATAAAACAAACAGAGAAAGTTGACATAAAAAAGTTCAAATAGATGTGGATAAGAATCAAGAATTACTCTGAAGGATTTATGCTCCAAAGTTCAGCCTTTAAAGTTTTTATTAGAGAATAGTAAAAAGTCTCCCATATAACAAGTGACTTGTGTTGTTCTAAGATGTTTGTAACAATATCTGTAATTAATGAAGTTTATAAATATTTTTGGAATATAATAAACAAAGGGCAGGTTTATTTGAAGCAACATTTGAGTATTATTCATGATTTCATTTATTAAAAATAATATGGTAGATAAGCAAAACATTGTCACACGTTGGAGACTAATAGAATGAATGCCCTCTACCAAAAAAATATTTAACATCCCTTTTATGAAGACATGTTAAAATAAGCCATGTAAATGAATACTTGTTTTCTTTTCAACAAGTTATATATTGAAGAGAAAAATCTCACTGAGGAGAAAAGAATACACTTGAAATTGTTAAAAAAAAAATCCTGGAAAGATACAGGTTTCCAATTATGGGATGAATACTATTGGAATAAAGGTTACAGCATAGGAAATATAGTCAATGCTATTGTGATCGTGTTGTATGGTGATAGATGATAGCTATACTTGTGGTGAGCATACCATAACATACACAGTTACTGAATCACTGTGTTGTACACCTGACTCTAATATAACATTGTTTCAACTATACATCAATAATAATATTTAAAAATAAAAAACCCAAAATGTTACTGTAGTATGATTAGAAATAAAATAGGAACAGAAAAAATGGGAATGCAGTAAAATATTAATAACAATTTGGTTTAGTTGGACTAGTAATGCCATTAATAATTTTTTCTATTTTATATTTGCCCATTTTCTTAGTTTTATTTTCTAAAATACTCATTTATTTATTTTATTTTTTGAAGGAAGAAAGTATCTAAAATAGTCATTTATTTTTTTTTTATTTTTTTAAAGATTTTTTATTTATTAACTTGGCAGAGAGAGACAGCCAGTGAGAGAGGGAACACAAGCAGGGGGAGTGGGAGAGGAAGAAGCAGGCTCCTAGTGGAGGAGCCCGATGTGGGGCTTGATCCCACAACGCTGGGATCACGCCCTGAGCTGAAGGCAGATGCTTAACGACTGTGCCACCCAGGCGCCCCTAAAATAGTCATTTAAATTGTATGTAATTTTCTGTCACAATATACATGCCTAGTAACAAGTCATAGAGCAAAAGTCCTATAGTGATATTCAACATAAAATGATTAAAACCCTTAAATAAGTGGAAAAACAGAAATCCTGGATATTTACCTTGATAAACTCAGAAAAGTCATTTAGCACCCCTGGGGGTGTTTCATCTTTCTAAAATTGGGTGTAATAATAATGTAAAATTCGAGTTTAGAGGGTTAGTAGTGGCACAATGAAACTCTGCAAAGTGTCATGCAAGCACGTGAGTATGTTTAAGATAGCACAGAACTGTGGTCATGATCCCTGACTTTAGAGTTAGAAAGATCTTGGCCATTTTCTTCATATATAGCATTATTGTAGAACAATAATAAATAAAATAAAATAAAAATAAAATAAATACACAGCACAAAATCAGATTTATAAATGAGACTTTCTTCCTCCTTCCTTTTATTTAATGACTTGAAATACTCAGTTCTAAAATAATGTTAAAATGGAGAGGCATATTATGTTCAAGAAATTAAAATGTACTTACTAATCGTATCTTTTATTCTGTTTGATTTGAAGGAATGTTCTTGTTACCTATTTGCTATTATTGATGCCCTCTTTATTTTTATATATCTCACCATTCTTTTCCCATTGCTGTTTTGGATACATTTTTACACAAGCAGTTGGAAGTGTAATCCCCTTTTCTTTCTTTCTTTCTTTCTTTTTTTTTTTTTATTCTAACAAGGAAGTTGAAAAGTTTACATGGTGCCAGGTTTATCTTTTATTCTCAACAACCTCAAAATTCTGGAAGAAAGAAGTTCATATGTTGTTGGGTAAAGAGGGTTGAAACTTATGTTCACTCTGATACACCACTGTGTAGAATCCAACCAGAAATCAAAATAGCCTGGGTATATCAGTTGGCTAAGCGTCTGCCCTTGGCTCGGGTCATGGTCCTGGGGTCCTGGAATCAAGTCCCAAGTCAGACTCCCCACTCAGCGGGGAGTCTGCTTCTCTCTGTCCCTCTGCCCCTTCCCCTTGCTTGTGCTTGCTTTCTTTCAAATAAAAAAAAATCTTTAAAAAAAATCGAAATAGCCCCTTTCATTGTTTTTCAAACCCTCTTAAAATAGGAAGTTTGAGGTAGAAGGGATCAAAATTAGAGAAGAGACAGATTTTTAATTTGGCTGAATTTTAAAATAACAATTTCTTATACAATGGAAAAAATCTATGACTATATTTTGCTAATATTTATTATGATCACATATAATCAATATGCATTTTAAAGTCCTTTTAAAAGTATTTACATTTCTTTGTCTCTGAGAATGGAAATGTTGCTGAAAGCAAATGATAAAATGTTACTTTCTAAGCTTTTAAAAAAACATATCAGTATTTAAAAATGACCTGAGCCTACCTTGAAAGATTCAAAAACACTTTCAAATATTTTGTTGGATAGGGAATTAACAAATGTGTAATTCAGTTTGTTCATAAAATCACCAGACTTACTGGAATAAACTGATCTTAGATTCTTTGATATTTTTCTTATTTGTATATGTCTCCTAGACATTTTTTTGTTGCTTATTCTTACCAGGAAAAAAAAACCCATAAAAATTCAAGTATTTTTAACATATTTTAGGTCAAAATACACATATTTTAGATATTTTATCATTTTATATTTTTATTATTACAGAGTTTATGTCACCTTATAAACTTTAATAGGGGTGGTTACTTGGAAAATCTTTGAAATTTTAGTTTGACTATAAAAGCTAAACAGTAGTCTAAACTATCAATTAACACTAACTACAATATGTTTAGTTAAAGGTTAATAAAGAGGAATAAGTGTCCCACCTAATCTGATCATTTTGTTTGCCTTGGACCATTACCTTAAAAGATTTATTGACAAATACATCATTTCCAATGGAAAAAATATAATCATTGACTTGAATATCATAAATTTGGAATTTTAATTAAGAGTAAATTTTGGCTGGTTGCACTTTATTTTTGAAGAAACTGATGATCCTATAATAAAATGAATACCGGGCACTTACTATAAGTAGAGCATAATAATAAATATAAACAAAAGCGGGGTCCAAACTACATTCTCTGACTTCCGTTGGCAATTGGCACTCAAACAGCATAAGACCATGAAAAACCTGTTATATGGGAAAATTCAGCAAATGCTTAAAATTTGCAATCTTGAATTTTGGGGGTTACTATAGTATATTGTTGCAAGTAGATCTGTGACTTATATATGAGGAAGAATTTCATCTTTTGAAATCAATCTTTCAGAAGAAAAACACTTGCTTTAAATATATTGTTATAGCTTTTATTTGAAGGAGAATCTTTAATGCTTGAATTTGAATTTGAAAGTCAACAGCTAGTTTTATTATTGGTCTAAAATTGAGGGTCAGAAGAAAATATTTTCAAATGTCAAATTCTATAATCAATCAAAGAGGTATATACATCTGACAAAGTCTTTTGTTGTAAAAAGTGATTGCAGCCGGTTGGTCTACAAAGTTTGTTCTAGAATTTTAAATTGCAGACAAATTGTCTGTGAAACAATGATTGCCTGAAACTCCTCTTAATGCATACAGAATTACCTAGTTTATAACTGAATTGTGGAAAGTTGATTAAGTTATTGTTTTCGTATAATTATTCCAGTATTTACTCCCAACCAAAGTGTTTTTTTTTTTTGTTTTTTTTGTTTTTTTGTTTTTTTTTGATTAAGAGTAGAAGCTTGGCTCTCTGTCCTTTACTTCAAGGCTTAGAAAGAGAGGTTTATCAATAAATGTTTCTTAAATTGGCCTCTTTTTCTTGGACTCACATAAATAGTTTTTTTTTTTTTTTAAAGATTTTATTTATTTATTCGACAGAGAGAGACAGCCAGCGAGAGAGGGAACACAAGCAGGGGGAGTGGGAGAGGAAGAAGCAGGCTCACAGTGGAGGAGCCTGATGTGGGGCTCGATCCCATAACGCCGGGACCACGCCCTGAGCTGAAGGCAGACGCTTAACCCCTGTACCGCCCAGGCGCCCCGAAGTTTTAAGCAACTATTAAAAGAAGCAACATTTAAATAACATTTACCAAATAAAAGGCTGCATGCTAAATACATATTATTTAATTTCCACAATAATTCTTTGAGGTGTTTTATATCAAGTTAAGATTCTGTGAAGCTAAACTTTACATAAAACTAAAAGTAACAGTAGCTTAAAGAAGAGAGATGCTTATTTCTTTCATAACTGAAGATTTTATACAATGGTTCTATTCCATAAAGTCCTCATAGACTCAGGCTCCTTCCAACTGACTGTTTCATGGTGAGGGGGTGGGATGGTGGGGTGGTGTGGTTGAGGTTGGGAAGGAAGGGTAGGAAGATAGGGATGAAGAAGAAGAAGTCAAAAGGAGGTAAACCAGATAGACACAGAAATATATGACAGCTTTCATTTGTTAGAACCTAGCCACACACATAAATACAAAGGAAAGAAAAAATAAGAAATACAGTCTTCATCTTATTTTTTAATTTAGTCTCTTAATCATAGAAAAAAGAGTTTTGAATATAATACTGTTTTATGTACACTTTGTTTCTGGTGTGGATCCAATAATTTCCTTCTTATTAGTTTATAAAAATGTAATTAAAAATGAGTTATAAATAAATAAATAAGTGAAATATAAATTTTATTGTTCTACACGTAGCTACTAATTTACTTAACATAATATTTTAGCATAATGTTTAAATAACTAGCATGGAATCAGAGAGACCATACATTCACCTGTTGATTAACAAAAAGTTTGCAAATTTAGTTACAGTTATATTCAACATTCATATCTAAAATTAAAATTCTTTTAACAATAACAATGTCATCCTGTTGTTCCTTATTCAAAGTTTCTGGTTAACCAATTTGTATAGCCACTGAGAAAACCAGAAATCAAAGAGAAAACCAAATTTCTCATTTGCTGCATAATTTTGGGACAAAATTCCAACTTTCAATTCACAACCAAAAATTCGATTTTAAAGAACTAAAATTGAACATGATTTAAGAAACTATGCTTTGTGTATGAGTTGTTGTCTTGAAGGTCAGATGCAAAATTAGAAAGGAATAGCAGACATGAACTCCTTCCTCGTTATTTCAGACAGTACAGTAATCTTTCATGACGTATGTAAGATATTTTTGTTAAGAATTCTATTTTGTCTCCGGGAGTCTAGTTTGATCCTCTCTCTGAACAATGGTGAATGAAAAATACATTGTCCCATTCAATTTGATATTAACGTCAAAGAATCCAAGTTTAAGTAAAGAGTGGCATATTTAAAACTAAAGCAGTAGTAAGCTCCAGTATGACACCTTTCAGCTTTTCTCAGATAGGTTTCTGTAAGAAGTAAGCCCTAATGTCCTTAAGCATTCATTAAATATAAAAAATTAACTGCTTTCCTATGCATCTATAATGGTACATGTTATGTTCTATTCTTGAAAAAATTGATAAAATAGTCACATCATTTTCTGGTTTTGGTAGAGTTATGAAAGCCTTCAAGAATCACTCCATATTACCTATAGGATTAAATCCAAGCTTCTTAAAATGGCACATAAAAGCCTCCTTGATCTGGCCTTGGACACCTTGACCAGATTTGTCACCAACCCCTTCACTCTAGCCTACAAGGAATTGCTTATAGTTCTCCCCAACACAGTGATGCTTCTCACTTGTACTATTGAAATGTTTGTTTTTGTCAGTTCCATTTAACGGCTTTACATATATTCATCTCTTCCAAGTAAATGTCAGTGATCTTCTTCCCCAAGAGGAGGCTAGCTTATTGTTTGTTTTCCTTGTTAAGACTTGTCCAGAAAATACCAGTCAGCTCCACCATGCTTTTTATTGTCTCATGTTTTTCAGGGGCTGGAGAATCTGTATATGCCAGTGTGCTTCCACCGTAGTTCATCCCTGTCTACCATGGTGAGGATCTTAGTCACTTGGGAAGCTGCACCATGCCAAAGGTGAGCACCATGCCAGGGGTTGTCACCACCCCATTTACCACAGCAGTGTAGTCCTTGTTGACATCTGACCAAGTGACACAATTCCCAAAGCTCATTCTGAAGACTGCCCTCTAATGCCACCTCTCATTCCAACTCTCTTACTTTGTAAGCCTTCACCCCTCAACCAAAGTAAAAAAGATGGTGAAACAGAGACAAATGCAGCTTCTTAATTTGGGAAGTAGTCTTAGGAAGCACAAGTGAGTGGTAAAGTGAGACAATGAAGTAAGGAAAAGAATGGGTCAGTCATTTTACCAGTGTGGGAAACAGGGCTGCAATAACAATGGGGACACTCTGAGACTCCCTATGGGATGGACATCACAATGGTCCCAATGGAAAACAGGACTACCAATACCAGCTCCTACTGGTTGAGGCTTCTTCTGGTGTTGGTGTGTTAATTCCCCATTTTCACCTTGAGCCTGCAGTGTTAGGTGGAGTAAGCTCCCAAAGTGCTGGAAGTCTTGAGGCAAAGGATATCAGATGAAGCTATCAGCCTGCTGGATACTTTGGACCATAGCTGTAGCTGAACTTAGATGGGTTGAGCTGATAAAGGCATGGAATTTACAGTGTCTGCTATATTGTCTCATGACTTCTTTGCATAATGTCACATATTTATAACTATCTGTATTTATATTTTCCATGCTAGACTGAGAAATTTGAGAAAATTATGCATGACAGCCCCTGGCAAATGTTGTTCAGTGTGATAACTGTCAACAGGTTCTATTGATTCGATTTCCCAACTGGTTCTTGAATTTGCCTTGCAAACTCTCCCCAGAACTCTACACATTACCCTATTTTTTTTTCTACCTAAGGACTCAAATACCCTCATAACTGACTTCCCTATTGCTTGTCTTGCTTTCCCTTTGTCCAGCTTCCTTGTTCCTGCGATGGTGATCTTCCTAAAGATTCCACTGTACAAACTTCTTAAAATACCATGCAAACTCCTCATGTTATATATTAATAGCTATCATTTATTAACCCTATATGTATAAGACCAGTTCAGAGCATTTTGCAAAAGTCATTTTATAGTTTTACCAACTGAAGGGATATTCACAGGGAAATATCTGACTTTGGGGAAGAAAAAGTTACAAAGGCTAATGCTCTTTGTAATGTTTATATGTAACATCGGCCACACTAGGCTTTAGTAAAAATTGAGTTTCTGTAGCGTAAGTAGCTCATATTTCTTGCTTATAATCTCCACCTGTTTCTTTAGGACCTTACTGATATTTTCTACAATATTTCTGATTATTTAGAAATTGAGTGACCCAGGTGAGTTTATGAAACTAATCTGTCAGCTCGCATGGGATACAACAGACTCAATAGATGCTGCTGCTGAATTAAAGTCCTTAAAGTGTCTACTAAATATGACAATGTGGAAAAACAGCATCTTTCTTATTTTTATTTTGCTGAAAAAATAGACTAAAAATTTTACACCAGGGATTTTATAGCATTTTTATCTGAAAATATAATCTCTCTTTTTAAAGATTTTATTTATTTATTTGTCAGAGAGAGAGAGAGAGCGCACAAGCAAGGGGAGCAGCAGGCAGAGGGAGAGGGAGAAGCAGGTTCCCTGCTGAGCAAGGAGCCTGATGCAGAGCTTCATCCCAGGACCCTAGGATCATGCCTTGAGCTGAAGGCAGACACTTAACCAACTAAGCCACCCAGGCACCCTTGAGAATAGCATCTTTTTTTTTTTTTTTAAAGATTTTATTTATTTATTTTGACAGAGAGAGACAGCCAGCGAGAGAGGGAACACAAGCAGGGGGAGTGGGAGAGGAAGAAGCAGGCTCCCAGCGGAGGAGCCCGATGTGGGACTCGATCCTGGAACGCCAGGATCACGCCTTGAGCCGAAGGCAGCCGCCCAACGACTGCGCTACCCAGGCGCCCCGAAAATAGCATTTTTTAAGTTTCTATTCACAGGTCTCTCTTTCTCTAGAAAACACATGTTAGACCTTGAGAGGTTGAATTTGAACCACTCTGAGCAGAGTTCTGCTTTTCTCAGAGACAACATTCTTTTTTTCATGCTGAGGATGTTGTGAAAAGTAAAATTCTTATATAAAATAATTTTTATTTTAACTTCCAATCCATATTTGAATGTATATAAAATATAAATAAGTTTTTAAAGCTAAAAGGAATAGAAATTTTATGAGAATAAGTTGACTTAGTTCCCATGCATTTAAAAGTCTGTTCTGAATGTATACTTTTCTTAAAATGTATAAAATCATATATGAAAGAAACATTACTCTATGCTGATATGCACCCTGGGAAGGTCATGGATTTTTTTAAAGTAGAAGAGGCTAGGATACATGACTGACTAAAGATCAATTCAGAAGCATGTGTTCATTTTGAGAGGATTTAGAGTCATGGATGAACAATGGCTTAACCTCTCCAATAAAAGCTGTTCATAGAAACCCACAAAGCCATATTTGCCACATTTCTGCCAGGAGTGGCATAGAATTTAGAGAGCTGGGATTGTATCTTTTAGAAGGCAATCTCTCTACAACAGTTAATAGATTCTTTTTGAAATTTCCTCATCCTGCTGTGGAATAAAAAAGATATCTTTCAAAGAGAAAACCTATAATAGTCCCTTGTCAGGAAGGTCATGAAGAGGATTTTTGCTTTAGAATACATAACCCCCAGCCTCCCTGGCTATCTTAAGTTTCTATGAATTAATGCTATTTTAGTTCCTGTCCATAGTTCATGTCTCTAACATGATTTATTGTCAATTTACCTCCATGTTTGCTATAGAACTTGCTCTGGGTTACCTCCAATAAAAGAAAGGTCAGTTGCTAAAAAAAGAGGTTAACTTTATGATGAGATCTTTTTAACAGTAAACACTAAACCCACTAAGAGAAGAGAATATTACTGAAACTAGCCAAAGATATAACCATGTAACAGAAAATCTGCACGATGGGTAATCCACAGCCAGGTGATTAAAGTGTTACTAGACTGGGCCTTGGAATTTGAGTACAAAGATAGTAGAATTTAGTTTGTGTGAATGCTTTTACGTGATTTTATGATTTTTGCCAGCAACATGTACGTGAGGTACTAGAAAACTGACGTTACCAGGATGATCGTGCGGGTGAGATAGAGTAAAAGAACTGAGACTCATCTGAGTCTGTTAGGTCTGTCAAATCCAAATCTCTATCAACATTAGTAGGGACATTTCAATAATAACAGGAAATGTCTTTACAACTGGAGGTACTTAAAGGAATATTGGATTTTGAGTAAGTAGTCTTGGTTCAGTTTATTTTATTTTTTTTTAAGATTTGTTTGTTTATTTGAGCAGGGGCCAGGCAGAAGGAGAGGGAGAGAATCTGAAGCAGATTCTACACTGATTGTGGGGCCTGACGTGGGGCTCAATCCCATGACGCTGAGATCATGACCTGAGCCAAAACCAAGAGGTGAACATGTAACTGACTGAGCCACTCAGCAACACCTTTATTTCAACTATGACTCTTGTGATATCATTGGTGTTTTCATGTATCCTCCTTAACTTTTACCATAACCTTCTCCTAAGGCTTGCACCCCATCTGATTCTGTTTTATTATTTCCTCAAGGTACATACTGCATTTAATCATCTAGGAATTCATCCGTAAACCTGGTCAAATCAATCTACCCTGATAATCACATATATGGCAACTAAAAGATGGAGATGGAGAAATGGGGTTTGATACAAGGTTAAAATGAGATTCTGAATTTATGTGAACCGTAGATTTAGATTTCGGTAAGGGATAGAATTTAAACATGTATTTTGCACGTGTTATTTGATTTGACAAAGAACAAAAAAGTGAAGCAAAACTTCCAGCATTTTTACATTAGATGGGGCTCATTAGACATATCAAAATGTCCTATATTATTATAAATGCGTCTTTTAGAAGTTGGGTTGAAAACTATTGACATTGAGGCTAGTAGGTATTGATAGCTTCTCTTATTTTCTTCCATTACTAGTTTTTTTTTTTTTCTTTTCTATCTTTATGCAGCCAATAAATTGTGCCTGTCAACGCCACTTAGTGGAACAAGTAAATACTAATTAGCTTAAGGCTTCTGGGGTTTCTTGACCTGAAGTAGCCTTTCCCCAAGCTAACTTACACATTTTGATTGCATGTTCAGGGAAACAGTACCATTCTTTTAAAATGGCAATTCCCTGTTGAATAGGGCATTATTTTGCAGAGTTGATGATTCTTCATATATACAGAATGTATACACATGGACTTTCATAAAATATGAATGATGCCTGATTTATAATGGAATTTCTAAGTCTTAACATTTACTTTCAGTTGTTTGCATAAGACCTGTTTATTCCATTTCAATTAGTAAATTAGTGAGGCAGAAGTGGGTGTCTCAAGGCTTTTCACTTCAAACTCAGAGAATTCAAATTCAAAAACAGGAAGTAAATGTAGGTTCTGGATGTTATTATTTGTGCTCCTTGGACAAACTACTTTTTCGTCTAGGTCTCAATTTCTTTCCTCGTAAAATGTATACAATACAGTTTACCAAACAAATCTAAATATTGATTTAGATAATAACTAAAAGGATCTAGGAAATGGTAGGTACTGGTCATATAATAGATTCCTTCAACAGACGGAAAAATAATTGTTATTAATGACAATGTTTTTCACAAATATATTGAATTAAGGCTTATTAACATGTCTTAAGAAGTGGTATAATATAATTTTTATAATATTAAAAATAGTTATAGCTAAATTTATTAGAATTATTGTATACAAAGTAATTTTATGTACATTATTTCATTTGATTCCCAAAGCTTACAAGGTTAATTAGTAAAGTAAAAAATAATTACATAACTTTACAAATGTGAAAGAACTGAAGTTCATCAAATGATTTGATTGAAATCACAGACATAGAATTAGGACAAGAACACAAGCATTTTTACCCTCAAATTTCAATATTTCCACCAAAATATGCTATAAATTGTAATAATTTCTTATCTGGGGGAACTAGTTCTTAGACACTATCTTTTTCTTACTCCATAAGGACAGCAAATGGTAAAATGTTTAAGTATTGTGAAATTTCTATCAGTCATGGATTACAAAGAAATGATGACAGTCTAACTGAGATAATTCTTCTCTTCTTACTGTTATTCTATACTAATGCAGAAATATCTTAATATTTTTCTAGTTCTATATTCTGAAATGAATTTGTTACATAGACAACCTACAAATTCTGGATTACTTTCTAATAAGTGATATAATATTCATACGTGAATTGGTATTTACAAGTCAACTTTTTGTGTTCATAGATGAGGTCATATTGGTAACTGTGAATCAGAACTCATGACCTGAAATGGCTAAGGTGATTTGAAATGAGATATTTAATTTGCAAGACAGAACAATTGAAATGTGGGTGTATGTTGAATGCATCTATCATGTAAGATTCAACTCGCGTGTATATAACCAACAAGATCCTGGTTCTCTTGTACTGTATCCTTTTTACTATATTCTATATACTGTAATAAAATGGAAAGGATAGCAGCTGCTTTACACACTTGAAATTAAAGTAGATCTTAAAGACAAAAAAACTGAATATTAAAATTTTTCTGAACTTCCTTATCCTCAGGAGAGGTAATTGTAAAATCTGAATGCCATACCTGTTTTGTACCTTGTAACTCTTCATAATATGATATTTTACCTCCAAACCTGTTATTAGAGCCCCAAATTAAATATCTATTTAAAGTTCAATCATTATACCACCTAACAGTGGCCAAGGGAATTCTTAATAGCTTAAAAAGCAAGAGCAATATCAGCATGATACGATGTGTGTAACATTTTATTGGGTAGACAAAAACAAGACAAAAACACAAGGACAAAAACAAGAGAAAGTTAACATTATACTTGTATATTTATATAAACATCTATAACATGTAATAAGCGTATTTGTATTGACAGACTGTCATTTGTGTTGGATCACTGTGATTCTATTTCATTTAAAATTATCTTAATAACAAAAATGAATTCAAAGTTCTGAAAACAGATTTGTTTAATGAATCCCTAATTACATTTATTGCTTTATATCAATATTAAGAGTTTCTAAAATATACCTAGTCATGGGATCATCCCAACCCAAACGGAGCAAATAAAGGAATTATTCCCTAAAACAAAGCATCATTCCACAGAAAGTTAAAATTAATATTTATTGGGAGGGTCTATCTGTGGCCACCAGGAATGAAAAGAGAAAAGCTCTGAAACAAAAGCCTTGAGGAACCAAAAATCAAGGCTGGGAATCTGCAATTAGCATGCAAATCCAGCAGAAGAAGGAAGACAAATCAGAGAACAATAAGCAAAGGCTGGGTGATGATAGGTAAAACTGGATTGAATTACAGGGGGTCAAACCCAAAAGCAAAAATGAAAGAACATTTGGAAAGATGACTGTAAATGGTGCTGGAGTTTATTGTTGCTGATCAAGAATTAATGAATAGATTGTGTTGGCTTCTATGTACAAGACCAGGGAGAATAATCACTGCCTTGTGGTTTTACTAGGGGTTATAGGATGGATTTTAGTCTACTTTGTGAGAAAGAGAAACAACTTGATTACTATACAGATGATTCATGGATGCTATGATGGATGGTGACAAGGAATAATGTTGAATGATGTTGCACAAGTTCTGAGTGATATTGGTTGACCATTTTATAGTCACAGTTGTGTCACTTACAAAAGTAATCAGTAAAAGACCACTATGACAAGTAGTAGGCAACCAATAAATATTTACATTATTTGACTTCTTTCTGTAATTTCTATTTTTCCCTTAAGGAAAAAAAAATGAGTACTCTAATACAAGCTTCTATCAAGTCACCATATTTCAGTATCTCCTCTACCCTTCCCTTCTCCCTGATACACTTTTTCTACACTAAGCATACTCAAATGTAAGGCATAGGGAAAATGAGAGAGTGATTGGTATTATCCACATATTGAATATATAGAACTTAGTAATCGTTAAAAATTTTATCAGTTCTGAAGTTGTAATTTATTTAGTGACATGGAAGAAATTTCATTCCTCTTGTTATCCAAAATAGTTTCTTACATTTCTTACTACATATGATTTCGTACAAAAGTGTATTAATTTACCCTATTTTTGTTCTAATTTAGTAACAGTAGTTCTCATTAAAAGGGAATTCTACCATTAGAATATCCTTCTCTCTTCTAGAAAAAAATACAGATGTTAAGTCACTAGTATTGAACATAATAGTAGCTTATTAAAACTACAGGATGGAAAGTAATGATGTTGCCAGAACTGTTAAGAATATTGCTCTTGGTGATAGCTAGAACTGCAAGATGTCCTTCAAGATTCCCGCTCTGGTATAGACACATTTTATGGTCCCTTCCTCTTGAATGTGGTAAGAATCTGTGATGGGATGCGTTTATAGAGTCTCAGAAGGAGAAGAGAAAGAATGTGGTAACAAAATTTTGAAGAGGTAATGGCTGAAAATTTCCAAAACTGATGAAGACAATAAGCCATATGTTAAAGAAAATCCAAGACTCCAAAGTAAAATTTTTAAAAATTTATCTATATAGTAACACAATAGAGTAAAATTGCAGAAAAGCAAAGACAAAAGAAATTTTAACATGCCCCTAGAGAAAAACAACAACATAATACCTTCAAAGAAACAACAACAGAACTTAAGTCTATTTTCTCAACAACGATGATAAAAGCTAAAAGACAAATTATATTTTTTAAGTGCTGAAGTAAAATAACTGTCAATCTAGGAATTTAAAGCTAGAAAAAAATTATTTCAGAATGAATATGAAAGAACGCATTTACAGATACATAAAACTTGAAATAATTTACCATAGTAGAGCTGAGCTAAAGAAAACACCGAATATTGCTCTTTAAACAGTGAGGGTATAGAAGCTAGGAGATACAGGCAGAAATTAAGCCTAAATATATTGGTGAGTCCAAATAAATATTGCTTCTATCAAAACAGTGATAATGATAAAGTGTTGATGAGTTTAAATACACAATTAAAATGCATAAGAACAGTGCATAGAAATTGGGAAGGACAAAGAGAGGGGAAGTGCCTGAAATTTCTTGCTCTGTCTGGAATAAAGCACAAAAGTTGTGGTTAACTTAGACCAGAATAAGTCAAGATTCAAATTTTCATCTTCGTAATAACCATTAAAACAACAATAAACAAGTTTATAAGCTCTATGCTATTTACTCTGTTTGTCATATTCTGGATAGATGACCTTTCTTTGCCCTGTTCTTTATTCCCACAAGGCTGACATTACATGGGCATTCTTGCCCTTTGACCCCTGTTTGCTTTGGCTAACAGGCACTGGCATGAAGTATGAGGTTAAGAGAATAAAGATTGGGTATATCTCCCAATTCAAACTTTGTTGCAGTTATTACATCCTACTAAGGCTACACACGAGAGAGCTGTATTAATTGACTCCAGGCTCCATTAACTCCTTTTCCTTTTTTACCCTTTAGCCTACTGGAAGACAGGAGGCCCCACAGAAAATAAATGTGCCCTAAGGGACAATCAACCAGTTCTCCATCGCACTAGGAACTGACTGCAGGTACCAGAGTGAGCCCAGCTGAGAGTATCAGAGCCCAAGACAACTTGCTACCCCACAGAATGATTAGCCAATAAACTTTTGATCTTTAAAGCACTCACTTTTAGGTAGGTTGGTGTGCAACGGGGCAGGGAAGGGGAGTGCGTGTGAGGTTATCGCATGGGCTGGTAGGCAGATCGGGAGGTTTAAACCAAAGACTGAACTAAAACGGGCACGAGCAGCGAGCAGCGGATGCCGTCCTGCTGAGAGCCGAAGAAGGCAGTGAGCCAACGTAGACTCATCGTCAGTCACCGGTGATAACCTGAGTCCCCATAACTTGCCGACCTGGATCAATGAGTCTCTCTGCAGCTGAATCTGACGAAGGTTGAGCAGTTGTGTTCAAGGGCTGCCTATTGTCAGTTTATGGACATGCTGCTCCTTGGCTCCGTTGCCGTGAAGAAAATGAAGTTCCAGGCTATGCTAAAACACGAGTACATCCAAAACTTGAAAATGCTACAAGCAGATTTTAAAAGAATGGGCGTTGACAAAATAATTCCTGTGGACAAATTAGTAAAACGGAAGCTTCAGGACAAGTTTGAATTCGTTCAATGGTTCAAGAAGTTGTCTGATGCGAACTGTAATGGAAAAGACTATGACCCTGTAGCTGCCAGACAAGGTGAAGAAACGCCAGTCGGTCCCTCTCTTGTTGCTCTGGCTCTGAACAAACCAAAGAAACCTCTCGGCTCTAGCAGTGAGCTCCACGGAGGCCCACTGCCACACACAGAACGACTGCAACCCTGGAGGCCTGCCCGTGTGTGGTGTGAAAGAATCCTGGTGTGGGCAACAGGGATGACGAAGTGGCTGAATTCATGCAGCAGGTCAATGTGTGGAAACTTACTGTCAAAGACTTTGAGGAAGAGAGATTTCGACTTTGGGAAGCTAAGGAACATTGAATTGATTTGCCAGGAGAACGAGGGTGAAAACAACTCTGTATTGCAGAGGACTGGGCACATTCTGTATGCCAAAGCCCACTGCTTTGTGATACCTGAAGAAGGGGACCCACAGGAGGAACAAGAAGAGTGTCAACAGCCTGGGCCAGCAGAGCAACATGTGAATTCTTCCCTCCAAATCACGCGCTCAAGTATAAAACACTCCCTTTTGTTATTCTTAGAGGACTCACGGGTTTCTTTCCTTCAGCAAAAAAGTAGTACCTCTTCTTAAAGCGCACTTTGCAGAAGTCTTACTCCTTTTCCGAGTTTGAGTTAGGAGTTTTGTAGCAGGGCGGTATTAACATTCACGTAGGGAACAAAGAGGCTGACCGTGGGGCTCGTCGGTGGTCGCTGGTAACAGTGATTGCCAGAGAAGGTGTTTTTATGTAATACACTGAGGTGGAGAGCTCCTACTGATAAGTAAAGGCTGATTTGAATTTTAAGCTAATGTGAAATCTTGGCGGAGAACGTTTTAATGAGTAAACGCCTTAAGAGTATTTGAGTGTTTCCCTATTTCAAAATATAAAATGTAACATGACCGGAGATTTTATGTATTTGACATTGTGTCTGGGAAGGAGGGGCCAGATCTCTGGACCTTTGGAATCTGCTGTTCACAATCCTTCCAGGGCCGCTTGAATCCTCACAGGCCTAGACCTTGGTCCGAAAAGAAAGTTTAAAATTTTGCTCTGTAGGGGCGCCTGGCATGTGACTCTTGATCTTTGGGTTGTGAGTTTGAGCCCCATGTTGGGTGTAGAGATTACTTAAAAATAAATAAAAAATCCTTTAAACAAAGTTGCTCTGTAAAGCTATCTGATGTCCTTGACCAATCTTATCCCTGCTTCAAGAAATACATGGCATTGTTGCCTGTGTGAATAGAGGGTGTGTTTCAAGCCCTGAGATAAATTTGAGTTGAAGAGATTGAATTTCATTGAACATTACTCTATTTTTCCAGTTATCCCTGAAAGTTCTGTGTTGTGTTTTTTGGGAAGCGAGGTGTTTCCAGTTTTGAAATCTAACAACTACTTTTGGAAACTTACACGCGCGTCTCTGGGATTTGAATGGGGGTTGTGTCCCATTTTACTGTCTTTTAAGTTTACATTGTATCTTTTCTCTGCTCCCCTTGCTAACCGGAGAGTCCTCTTTGTCTTAAAGTTTGCGGCTTAGAGTATACGTTCAGCAGGCAGGTGGTCACACTGCAAGTTCTTTCTGGATCTATGGCAGACAGAGTGACAAGTGAAGGCCATTGCTACCTCGGGATCTGTAAGGCTGGGTGTTCTCAGTACCTCCCGTCCACAGCCCTCCACTATTATTGCAATGCTTTGCAAGTGCACTAATCTCTTTGGAGGGAAAATTCATTAGCGTGTTACTAAATGTTAATTTTCTTTTCCAGAAAATACAGTGCCGTGTCTGAATTAATTATTAATATTTAAAATATTTCATTCCTCAACTCGTCCTAATTTGCTTCACCTCTAGCCTATTCAGTTCCTTTGTTTGGCAGAAATCTGCAAAATGTGTGTTACTCACTACTGAGATTATTCAGCACCTGATGTATTTGTATTGATTTGTGCCTGGTGGTAGTTTGTCCTAAAATGTGTGTAGAAAACAGGAATTTTATGATAAAATTGTGGTGTAGTGTATGCTTTCTGTGTAATTCAGAGGAATACGCAGATTCAGTGACTGACAATGCCAAGAAATGCAAGTAACTAGCCATTGTTAAAAAGAACGGTGATGGTATTTCTCTTTTCTGGCGTTTTAGACTTTTGTTGCCCTAAAATTCCATTTTATTGGGAACCCATTTTCCACCTGATCTTTCTTGACAGAGTTTTTTTCTACTTTAAACAGTTTCTAAATAAAATTCTGTATTTCAAGAGAAAATAATAGCCACTCACTTTTAGAGTTTATTATGAAACTAAAGCTGATTGATAGAATACGTAATAATACTTCTTAGAAATGCATTTAGAATCCTTATGACAATAGCAAAAGTGAAGAAAATCTAACAGATTTGAGGAAACCAAGAGTCATTTCCAAATTGAAAATATTGTTCTGAGTAGATTGTAGATTCAGTTTATTATATAAGATTAAGCCTGTGCCTCTCTGAATAATTAAAAATCTCTATATTTTTTCATCTTTATTTTTTTATTATTATTTTTTAAAGATTTTGTTTATTTATTTGACAGAGATAGAGACAGCCAGCGAGAGAGGGAACACAGCAGGGGGAGTGGGAGAGGAAGAAGCAGGCTCCCAGCAGAGGAGCCTGGTGCAGGGCTCGATCCCAGAACACCAGGATACGCCCTGAGCCAAAGGCAGATGCTTAACCGCTGTGCCACCCAGGCGCCCTATTTTTTCATCTTTAAAATGAAGAAGTTGAAGAAGGATGATCATCATCTGTAGTATTCCACGGAGGTTTGATTGCAGCAGATTCACCATAGATGTTGATTTTTATGATGGGCTTATAAGTCACCGTCCATAAGCAAGAATGCACTTGGAAAAGGTGCAGTGTTTTGGTGCCCCAGCTCTGTCTCTAGAATATAACTGAACCGTTGTACCAAAATTTATGGTAAAAATAATTTTTCATGACTTCTGTATTTCTGCTAATGACATAAGACTATCTAACCCTTAAAAATCTGTACCAGTTTTTCAATTCCAGGTAATTAGAATTCTGTGGCCTTAAGATATGCTAACAGTGAGGGCGAAGAATATAGAAGAGAAACTGGGGAGATAACAAATACGTCTTGGAGTTAACAGAAATCTTTGTTGTGCTATGTTGGTCTTGTGGACAAAGTGTATTCCATTGATTACCTGTGTTAGAATCACCAGGGTGTTGTTAGAAACGTAGATAACTAGAGTCATTCTCCTATTTTATGAATCAGCATCTCTGAGTTTTCAAAATTACCGTAGTGTTTCTGAAACTTTAGGGCACCTTTGAATCACCCGTATTCTTGAGATTATAAAACCAAAATGCAGACATAATACATGTAATATGTGACATCTAGTTTACATTTTTATGAAGAATTATAGGTGGTCTAAAAAACATTCTATGAATAATATTGCTTCAAAGAGCTCTTTATTGGTTTCATTTATTGATGAATCTTTGTTAATAAACTCAGTACAGTGCCTCATAGAAAGTGCTTAATTGATATTTGTCATCGAATTAATGACTTATTTAGATCTATTATTCTTTTTCAGTATGGGCAAGATAATATTTTTAATTCTTTACACGGAATAATTTTATAATAGATATATCAATTATGTGTAGGTATATATGTATTTCATAAATTTGTTGAAGAAAAATGTTTTCAATGACACTTGTTAAAGATAGTGAGGCAGATTTTATTCAGGACCATTGCAACAGGTATAGAAACCTCAGCGATGAGATTACAGTGGGGGACAGAGACTGGGCTCAATGCCAAATGCAGCATAAGCAAGTGGGTATTTATAGCTAAGGAGCAGCGTTCAGGGTGGTCAGTGAATAGAAAATTAGGAAACAGCAGGGATAAGGGGGGTTCTGACTGAGCTGACCTAACAGGATTCTTGTTGAGGACAGGCCAGAGTGATCAGACATCGCCTTGGAGATGTGGAGGGTGAGGAACCTGTTCAGGTAGCCAGGGTAATCAGGTGTGGAAAGTGAGGGCTTCTGATTAAACTGACTTATCAGGCTTCTTGCTACAACTAGATTTTACAAGGAAATGAACAGATAGATGAGCCTAGGAGAAGGTTCAGGGGCCTAACTAAAGTTTGGTCAAACAAAAAAATCTTTGTCATACTTCATATATGCGGGGACATTACATTTTATTTCTTCTGGTTTTCATGTAAAGTGAGCTAAATGATGCAGGTAAAGTGAACTAAAAGATTATGTATCAGTCTTACTGAATGATTAATATTGCTAAAACTTTACGAATTTCTAACAGATTCAAAATAAGAATTGATTTTAGGAGGACAATTAAATTGTATCTCTACTGATAGAAGGAATATTTGTCTCTCATTCTTTCTACATCAAAGTGCAATCTCCCTGCTTAATATATACTTAGTGGGTCACGTATTCCTTGCCGACAAGAATAAATAGAGATAGCTACATTAGATATAATCACTTTCTGGGGAAATTTTTTAAATGTTAGATAAATTTGTAAATTGATATAATTGTTTTATTTACAAATTGTTAGACTTTCAACCTCATGATTAAAAAATGTGGCACAACCTTGCTTTTGTTAAGTGTGATATCCTTATTTTCCTAGGAAAAGATTCTTTTAATAATGTTTTCTTCTGGGCCTTAGATTTTTAAGCTGCTTAAGATAAAAAAAAATATCATGGGGATCAACTGGTTATTTACAAAAATGTGTAATAGGTCATCTCTTGAATAAATACCACCAAAGATGTTGGTGTGATCTCAGCTAACACTGCAAATCGTATTTAATATGCAATTAAAAAATCTAAATCTTGAAGAAAGGAAGCTTCTATGGAAGTTAATAATAAATTATACCACCATACTTTTAAAAACTTCTGCCATTAAGAAACAGTGTTGACCTTTAGCTATATAGGGTTCTCATTTATTACTGTATTGCTTCTTTTTTAAATTGGTGTGGCAGAATTTGGTAAATCTTATAATTTTCTTGATCATAGTGTTGTACTGGCCAAGTGCTATGAAAATGTGTATTAAAAAGCTAAATATAATGAAAAACACATGATTAAATAATTCTCCTTTAAAAAAAAAAAGATTTTATTTATTTATTTGACAGACAGAGAGACAGCCAGTGAGAGAGGGAACACAAGCAGGGGGAGCGGGAGAGGAAGAAGCAGGCTCCCAGCAAGGAGCCTGATGCGGGACTCGATTCCAGAATGCCAGGATCACGCCCTGAGCCGAAGGTAGATGCTTAATGACTGAGCCACCCAGGCGCCCCTAAATCTCTATTCTCCTAATAATTATATATGATTTGGGGCATTCTTCTGTAGGAAATTCAAAGCAGACTGTGAAGGCAAAGTGGTTCAAGATATGTCATTAACAATGGCCAATATTGCCTCTCATACACAATTTAACATCTATTACTCTGGAAAAGACAGAGTCAATAGAATAAAGGAATAAGATACTTAACTGAGAATTGGGTTTGAATTCATAATCTGAAATTTCCTTGACCCTTCAAACAAAAATTTAAGTCAAATTAAGATAATATTATTGGATTCTCAATACTATCTAAATAATAAATGAGTTGTATAGTTTTCTATAATTTATGTGTTTTATCTTTAAACTTCTTGAAATATTTGCTTCAGGGCATGAACTACTTTAAGAATTTTACATATTTCAAAACTAAATCATTATGTCAAAAACGAAATCAAAAGAGTCACCACACTTTTAAAAATCTCACCTGATGCTTTTCACGACAATTCCTAAGTATCTACATCAGGATGGACTTGTTTTACCCTATATATGGATGAAGAAAATGTGCTTTTAAAAGTTCTTTTCTTCAAGGACTTTTTTTATCTTTAAAATTTTATAATTTAAATTTTAGGTAGTAAACATAGAGCGCAATATTGGTTTCTGGAGTGGAAGTCAGTGATTCATTACTTGCATACAACACCCAGTACGCATCGTAACAGGTGCCCTTCTTAATACCCATTACCCGTCTAGCCCACCCCCCACCTACCTCTCTCCATCAACCCTCAGTTTGTTCCCTATGATTAAGCGTCTCCTATGGCTTGTTTCCCCTCTTTCTTTTTCTTCTTTTCCCCTTTCCCATATGTTCATCTGTTTTTTTTTTCTTAAATTCCACATATGAGATCATATGGTATTTGTCTTTCTCCGACTTATTTCATTTAGCTTAATACACTCTAGCTCCAAACCATGTCGTTGCGAATGACAAGATTTCATTCTTTCTGATGGCTAATAGTTCATTGTATTTATACCACATCTTCTTTATCCATTCATCAGTTGATGGACATTTGGGCTCTCTCCATTGTTTGGCTGTTGTTGATAATGCTGCTATAAACATTGGGGTGCATGTATCCCTTCAAATCTGTATTTTTGTATCCTTTAGATAAATATCTAGTAGTGCAATTGCTGGATAGTAGGGTATTTCTATTTTTAACATATTGCTTTCCAGAGTGGCTATACCAGCTTGCATTCCCACCAAAAGTGCAAGATTGTTCCCCCTTCTCTGCATCCTTGCCAATACCTGTTGTGTCTTGTGTTGTTAATTTTAGCCATCCTGACAGGTGTGAGGTGGTATCTCATCATGGTTTTGATTTGTATTTCCCTGATGATGAGTGATTTTGAGCATCTTTTCACGTGTCTGTTAGCCATCTGGATGTCTATTTCGGAAGAGTGCCTATTCATGTCTTCTAAATGCTGGAGTTGAGTCTATTAGATATTGCTAGGTCATGCTATAAAATAAACAACCTAAAATTCTTGATGATTTACAACATCAAATAGATATTTCTCATTGAAGTTTTGTTTGCTATGACTTTGCTTTGGGATGCAGTCCAGATTGGGGTCTGCACAATATACCTTCATATTTTACTGCCCCAATGGACAGAGTTTTCTGGGACATGTTCGTCCCATAGCCCAGGTCATAGGAACAAAAGAGCAGGTGGAAACTTGCAATGCCTCCTAAAATATCTGCTTGGATGGCATGCCTGGGTGGCTCAGTCAGTTAAGCGTCTGCCTTTGGCTGAGGTCATGATCCCGGGGTCTTGGGATCGAGTCCCACATCGGACTCTGTGCTCAGCGCAGAGCCTACTCCTCCCTTTTCCTCTGCTGCTCCCTCTTCCTCTGCTGCTCCCCCTGCTTGTGCTCTCTCTGTGTCAAATAAATAAATAAAGAATCTTTTAAAAAAATAAAAATAAATAAATAAAATGTCTGCTTGGATGCGGCATACATCTCCCAGTAGCTAACACAAGGTAATTGTGCAAAAGAAAAGCAATTAATGATTGAAGTCAATGGGAGTAGGATTGTATTATCTGCCTACAAAGAAGGAAGACTGAATAGTTGACAACAATAATGCAATTTGCTGTTCAAAGCTTCATGATCATATTTTCATAAACATAGTCTCCTCCTCTTTTTCCTATGTTCATCATCAGCTCTGTCTGATGCGTGGTATGTAAAAAAAATGATTTGGAAATCCTAAGGGTTTTGATCTAGTTTTACAAGTAAGTATAAAGGAATTATCTAAGAAAAATTAAAAGGTGGGACCGAGTAACTTCCAAGTACAGTAAAGTGGAAATTCCATAGGAATTCAGAGAAAGAAAAATTAGTTTGTAGATGGAAGAAGATGATACATTGAGGAATTGGGGAAAATTTTAAGAAATGAAATAAATCTTTAAGAAATGATGTATTTTTATTGGCATAGAAGATCTATGAGGACATTTGGATGTGAAAAAGAGCATGGACAGCTAATGTGACCTTGATAGATATTGATAGCATTTTAAAGATTTACTCTGCTCATGGAAAAGGCTTCTGTTGTATAATTAGGAGATATGATAGGATAGGTAAGGTAAAATCAGTTACTGCAAAACTGTAAGCCAAAATACAAAATAAATATGAGTCCACACTGATATACTTAAATTACTGAATAAATAAATATGTATGGGAAAGGAGACAGATATCGTACGTAGAAGAAAATACATACAATTTATATATGTACATACACAACTCTACATACAATTTATGTAGATATTCTGCCCTTGAGGGGGTGAGGCGTAACTTACCACTCCTTAAAAGTGGGCTAAGCATGTTCTAAATAGTCCAGTACAGAAAGGAAGAAAAAAGAGTAGCTTTACAGTAGAGACACCTGACAAACACAACCTCAACTAGAGATAAATCATGATAACTTTCGATATGATGTAATAAAAATGGCGCTTTTTCTCTGTGGTTGTCTTAGCTCCTATTTAATCATTAGAAAAACCTAAGATAAATCCCAGTTGAGGGACATTCTAAAAAAATGCTCGTTGTTTGTAGTCTGCTATTTTCATTACTGGGGCTCTGTTGGTGTGGTGGTAAAATGAGAGAGGGGACATAATCTATACAATTATGATTATACAGTCTCAGTGTTTTGATGTACCTGTGTTTCTTGGCTGTGACCTACTCAGTGGTATACCTTTTTTTTGCTCTCTTCCTTTGGGTGAGATAGTAAGTTTAGAGAGGATAGGGTGTGTGGAATTCTCTTTTCTCCTCCATGTGGATGAGGCTCTGTTAAAATCTTTCTTTGGAGTATAGGACTTTTTATGGAGAATGCGCAGGGATATTTTCTTTAATTTATTTTTTTTAAATTTTACAATGATTAACATTTACCTCTTCCTCCCACAGCCATGAGGAGCTCTTTCTCAGGTCTTTACTATGATAGCTTGGTGGGGAACATGGAGGTAAAACCCATGAAAGTTGAGAGACTCCCTAAGTCTGCAGTCCCCAGGATTTTCTCAGTCTCGCAATCAGCTTCCACTAATTGATCAAAACTACCATTTAACGGTTCCTCTCAGTTTATGGCCCAAGAGGCTTCAGTTTCAGGTAAACTAATCTCAGTTGTGATTCTCTATATTTGCCTGTCTCTTCAGATTTCAGATGGTGATTTGCTCTTACAAGCCTAATTTTTTGATAAGCCCAAGTAATATTGATTTCAGTTTGCTCCTCTTTTTCTTCTTGTAAGAGTGGGTGTGACAACTTTAAGTTGCTTACATGTCGGTGGTGAAACCAAAGTTTTATCATTTCCTTACAATCTGAAAAACTTCATTTATGTTCTTGTAGTTCAGAATCTACCTTTGATGACTTTTCTAAGCATTAGTTTTTCTGAAACCATCTTTATTTCACTTTCAATTTTGAAAAGTATTTTTGCTAGGTATAGCATTTTAGTTTCATTTTAATATTTGTCCTTCAGTATGTACTTTAATGGTTTTGTTCCATGTTCATGTCTCTTTAATTTCTGATAAAGATTCTGGGTTTTTTCTAATTTTGTTATTGTTGTTGTTCTCTGTATATAATACATCTCTTTACCCTGGCTACTTTTCAGATTTTTATTTTTTTTTATTTTATTCTTTTTTTAAGATTTTATTTATTTATTCAACAGAGATAGAGACAGCCAGCGAGAGAGGGAACACAAGCAGGGGAAGTGGGAGAGGAAGAAGCAGGCTCATAGCAGAGAAGCCTGATGTGGGGCTCGATCCCATAACGCCGGGATCACGCCCTGAGCCGAAGGCAGACGCTTAACCGCTGTGCCACCCAGGCGCCCCTACTTTTCAGATTTTTAAAAATATTTTATTTATTTATTTCAGAGAGAGAGCAAGAAAGCATGAGCGGGGAAAGGGGCAGAGAGAAAGGGAGAAGCAGACCCCCACTAAGCAGGAAGTCTGATGTGGGGTTCAATCCCAGGACCCTAGGATCATGACCTGAGCCAAAGGCAGACACCTAACCAGCTGAGCCACCCAGGCACCCACAGATTTTTTTTTTTTTTTAATCAGTGGTGCTCAGCAATTGGATTTTAATGTGCTCTAGTAGAGTTTTTTATTTGTCCTGCTTGGGTTTCATTGACATTCTTGGATGTGTAGGTCTAAAATTTGCCTCAATATGGAAAATTTGTGAGACTTTTTCAAAAAAAATGTTTTCTTTCCACATTTCTTTTCTTTTTCTACCCCAAATATATATATGTTAGGTGGCTTAATACTGTCCTGAGGGCCACTGAGACTGTTATGTTTTCAAGGTTACTGATCTTTTATTCTGTAATATGTAACTATTAGTGGTGGGAGAGTCTGTGTTGTGTTGAGTGGAGGTCTCTGGTCCTTGGATTCCCCACAAGGAGTTTTACATGGGGATTCACTCTAGAATAAAGATAGCCAAAGGAAATAGCAAGCACAAAGCAGCTTATTAAAGGGAAAGTACACTCTCAAGGTGGGAGAGCAGGTAGGTTCTCCTAGATGGAATTGGCCCTAGGTTGTTTGGGGATTGGATATTTATTGTCTTTCTGGGCTAGGAATGTGATGTACAGTGGAGAGGTCTCTAATGGAGACTGCTTCGTATCATTTAGGGGACTCTTCCCACAGGTTGGGAGGGGGAGTTTTTGAACCCACAAGGTTTGTACTGGAACTGTCATGGCAGCCTTTCTCCATGGGGAGAGGGGGCTGTACCCACAATGCCAATGTATGTATTGAGTCTAGGAGTTACCCTGGGGCAGAAGTGGAAGAGGAGAGCACATGCTTTGCACCTGTGGCTCTTGATCTGTCAGCCTGAACTTTATCCAAGTGTTTGCATCATTTTACATTACCCCCAAAAATGGATGATATTTTTTATTTTCCACTTCTTGCCTATGTTTGGTAAAGTCAAGCTTCAAATTGTATTCTGTGTGACAGATATGGAAATCCATTTTGTAAAACTGAGGCCTGGAATTTATGGGACAGAATAACAGAGAGAAGGGACTAATGTAGAAAAAGAGTTTCAGAAAATAGCCTGGGATCCTCCTGATTTCAACATTGAATCTAAAGTGAAAATTCATAAGGAGGAAGTTCACAAGCATTCATGAAGGGGAAATTTTGTAGTGATAGCTTATCCTGGTTCTAAGTTGAGTTTCCCTGATGATATTAAGGATTTTAAAACATGTTTTTGACATTTCTTGTATGTTGCATGTTTTTTTCTGTGAAATATCTGTTCAAAATTTTGCCCATCTTTATTGAGTTGTCTTTTTATTATTGAGTTTCAGGAGTTGGTAATATATTCTAGATGAGAAGATGTTTTTAAACCTGATGATATCCAGTTTATCAATTTTTCTTTTATGGTTATTGCTTTCTATGATCTAATTTTTTTTCATTTACTTAAGTCAAAATATATTTTTTTGAGAAATCTTTTCTCTTGTAACCTCATGGTTTTAGCTTTTATGCATAGATATGGCTCATTTTAAATTAAATTTGCTATAAGGTGTGAGAAAGATTAAAAAGTTAAATTTTTTCTAATGAACATTCAGCTATTCTGGCATCTTTTTGAGAAAAACTTTCCAGGTGGTGGGGGGAGGTAAAATGGTGGAGGACCCTAGGCTCATCTCATCTCCAAAAAACAACTACATAGCTATCAAATCATTCTGAATACCCAAGAAATTTACCTGATGACTGACAGAACAAACTACAGCTAGAGGGAGAAAGAGGCTGTATAAAGGAAGTTAGGAAGTGCAGAGACTGGTTTGGGGGATAAAGGGATCATGGGTGCTGTGGAGGGGAGGGAGCTCTGGTCATAGAGAAAGGCACAAGAGAGAGTAGTACAGAGGGAATCACACAGGGATAACACTTTCCCAAAGCTGTTGGCAGGGAAAACAAGAATGGCTGATTTTCATGACTTTTTGCAACCAGTGGGGCTTGAAGACTGGTGTTTTAAAGGTCAGTGGGGTTGGCTGTGATAGAGTTCTAGGGCCCTGCCCTGCTCC
The DNA here is from genome assembly GCF_017311325.1 of Ursus maritimus. NCBI lineage: Eukaryota > Metazoa > Chordata > Mammalia > Carnivora > Ursidae > Ursus > Ursus maritimus. The sequence continues at coordinate 42,554,347 of NW_024426552.1, read as the reverse complement.
TGGAGAGAAGACAGGCAAGCAACCAGGGGCAGACTGTGCAATTTGAGGACTGCCTAAGACTCACAGGAGAGAGATTCTTCACTCTTTTTGGAGCATATCTGTGAGAGGTGGCATTCTCAAAGATGCCTTTCTGGGGACAAGAAAACCCCAGTAGGCATCATTTCCCTTCCCTGCTCCCCTTCCCTGCTCCTCAGCATAAGCACAAACACACCTGCCAAGATCCAAACACTTCCCACTACAGGCAAGAAAAGCCTCTTCAGATAACTGGCCTGAAGTATAGAGCAGCCACAACACAACATCAGAACCCACACAGCACACATCAGAGACTTTCCCAGAAACTCCAGGACTGGACAGCATATGACCTCTTATTCATAAAGCCATTACTCTCAGGAGCAGGAAACAGAACAGGCTTTTCTAACACAGAGAAGACAGAGACTTAGACAAAATGCCATGGTGGAGGAATTCATCCCAAATGAAAAAAACAAGAAAAGGTTACAGTCAGAAATCTAATCAAAACAGATATAAGTAATATGCCTGATGAAGTATTTAAAACAACAATCATAAGGCTTGAGAAAAGAATGGAAGACTTCAGGGAGGCCCTTACCATGGAGATAAAAGAGTTAAAAACAGAAATGAAAAATGCAATAACTGAGATTCAAAACAGACTGGATGTAATGAACACATGGATGGAAGTAGCAGAGGAATGAATGAGTGATATAGAAGATAAAATAATGGAAAATAATGAAACTGAACAAAAGAAAGAATTATGGATCATGAATATAGATTTAGGGAACATAGTGTCCATCAAATGTAATAGCATTTGTATCATAGGAGTCCCAGAAAAAGAAGAGAGAGGAAAGAAGGCAGAAAATTTATTTGAGGAAATAATAGCTGGAAACTTTTCTAATTTGGGGAAGAAAATATACATCCAAATCCAGGAGGCACAGAGAACTCCCATCAAAATCAACAAAAGCAAGCCAACACCAAGACATACTGTAATTAAATTTGCAAAATATAGCAATAAAGAAAAAATCCTAAAAGCAGCAAGACAAAAGAAATCCCTAACTTACCAGGGAAGACCAATAAGTTTAGCTGCAGATCTCTCCACAGAAACTTGGCAACCCAGAATGGAGTGTCATGATATATTTAACAAACTGAATGGGAAAATCTGCAGCCAAGAATACTCTATCCAGCTAGTATTTTATTGAGAATAGAAGGAGAGATTAAAAAAAGTTTCCTAGACAAACAAAAACTAAAATAGTTTGTGACCACTAAACCAGCCCTGCAAGAAATATTACAAGGGACTCTTTGAGTGGGAAAGGAAAGATCAAAAGTGACAAAGACTAGAAAGGAACAGAGAAAATCTCCAAAAGCGATGACAAAAGAAATAATAAAATGGCACTAAATACACATCTATCAATACTTACCCTGAATGTAAATGTACTAAACATTCCAATCAAAAGATGTAGGGTGTCAGAATGGAAAAAAAAAAAAAAAACAAAAACAAAAAACAAGACCCATCCATATGCTGCCTACAAAGGACTCATTGGAAACCTAGAGACACCTGCAGATTGAGAGTGAGGGGGTGGAGAAATATTTTTCATGCAAATGGATGTCAAAAGAAAGACGGAGTAGCCCTACTTATATAAGAGAAACTAAATTTTAAAGCAAAGACTATAACAAGAGATGGAGAAGGGCACTATATTATAATGAAGGGTACTACCCAACAAGATAATCTAACAATTCTAAATACTTCTGCCCCCAATATGGGAGCACCCAAATATATATATATAACATAAAAGGATTCATTGATAATAATACAATAATAGTAGGGGACTTTAATACCCCACTTAAATCAATGGATAAATCATGTAAGCAGAAAATCAACAGGGAAACAATGGCTTTGAATGACACACTGGACCACTGGACTTAACAGATATTCAGAACATTTTATCCTAAAGCAGCAGAATTTGTGTTCTTTTCAAGTGCACATGGGACAATCTCCAGAAAAGACCAGATACTGGGTCACAGATCAGGCCTCAACAAGTACAAAAAGATTGAGATCATACCATGCATATTTTCTGGCCACAACTCCATGAAACTAGAAGTCAAGCACAAGAAAAAAATTGGAAAGACCACAAATACATGGAGTTTAAACAACATGCTACTAAAGAATGAATGGGTCAACCAAGGAATCCAAGAAGAAATTAAAAAATACATGGAAACAAATGAAAATGAAAATAGGTGGTTCCAAACCACCTTTGGGATGCAGCAAGAGAAGTCATATGAGGGAAGTATATTGCATTACAGGCCTACCTGAAGAAGCAAGAAAAATCTGAAATATGTAACCTAACCTTACACCTAAAGTAACTAGAAAAAGAACAACAAACAATGTCTAAAGCCAGCAGAAGAAGGGAAATAATAAATATTATTTGCAGAAATAAATGATATAGAAACTAAGAAAATAGTAGAACAGATCAATGAAAGCAGGATCTGGTTCTCTGAAAAAAACTTAGTAAAATTTTAAACCCCAGTCAGACTTATCAAAAAGAGAAAGTACCCAAATAAATAAAAACACAAATGCGAGATGAGAAATAACAACCAACACCACAGAAATATGAACAATTATAAGAGAATATTATGAAAAATTGTATGTCAACAAATCGCACAACCTAGAAGAAATGGATAAATTCCTAGAAACCTATAAACTACCAAAACTGAAACAGGAAGAAATAGAAAACTTGAACAGACCCATAACCAGCAAAGAAATTGAATCAGTAATCAAAAATCTCCCAACAAACAAAAGTCCAGGGCCAGACGGCTTTCCAGGGAACTTCTACCAAATGTTTAAAGAAGAGTTAGTACCTAGTCTTCTCAAAATATTCCAAAAAAAGAAGAAATGGAAGGAAGACTTCCAAATTCATTCCATAGGGCCAAAGTTACCCTGATAACAAAACCAGACAAAGACTCCACTAAAAAAGAGAACTACAGGCCAATATCCCTGATGAATATGGCTGCAAAAATTCTCCATAAAATGCTAGGAAATTGAATCCAACAGGACATTAAAAGAATTATTCAACACAATCAAGTGGGATTTATTCCTGAGCTGCAAGGGTGGTTCAATATTCACAAGTCAATCAACGTGATACACCACATTAATAAAAGAAAGAATAAGAACCATATGATCTTGTCAATAGATGCAGTAAAAACAAGACAGAGTACAACATCCACTCATGATAAAAACCATCAACAAAGTAGGATTAGAAGGAACACATCTCAGTATAATAAAGGCCATATATGAAAAACCCACAGCTAATATCCTCAGTGGGGAAAAACTGAGAGCTTTCCGTGTATGGCCAGGAGCAAGACCGTTCACTCTCACCACTGTTATTTAACATAGTACTGGAAGTCCTAGTCTCAGCAATCAGAAAACAAAAAGAAATAAAAGGCAACCAAATCATCAAGGAAGAAGTCAAACTTTCACTATTTGCAGATGACATGATACTCTATATAGAAAAACCAAAAGACTCCACCAAAAAATTGCTAGAACTGATATACAAATTCAGTGAAGATGTAGCATACAAAATCAATGTACAGTAACCTGTTGTATTTCTATTCACAAATAATGAAGCAGCAGAAGGTGAAATCAAGGAATCAATCCCATTTACAACTGCACCCAAAATCATAAGATACCTAGAAATAAACCTAACAAAAGAGGTAAAAGATCTGTATTCTGAAAACCATAAAACACTTATGAAGGAAACTGAAGATGACACAAAGAAATGAAAAACCATTCCATGATCATGGATTAGAAGAACAAATGCACTACTCAAAGCAGTCTACACATTTAATGCAATCCTTATCAAAATATCACCAGCATTTTTCAGAGCTAGACAAACAATCCTAAAGTTCGTATAGAAACCACAAAAGACCCCAAATAGGCAAAGCAACCTTGAAAAAGGAAAGCAAAGCTGGAGGCATCACAATTCTGGACTTCAAGTTGCATTACTAAAGCTGTAGTGAAGAAGACAATGTAAGTACTGGCACAAAAACAGACACATAGTCGGTGGAATAGAAACCCAGAAATGGACCCACACTATATGATCAGTTAATCTCTGACAAAGCATAAGTGACTATCCAGTGGGAAAAAGATGGTCTTTTCAGTAAATGGTGTTGGGAAAACTGGACAGCAACATGCAAAAGAACGAAACCAGCCACTTTCTTATATCATACACAAAAATAAATTCAAAATGGATGAAAGACCTAAATGGGAGACAAGAAACCATCAAAATCCTAGAGGAGACATAGGCAGTAACCTCTTCGACATTCGCAGTAGCAGCTTCTTACTAGATCTGTCTCCTGAGTCAGAGGAAACAAAAGCAAAAATAAACTATTGGGGCCACATCAAAATGAAAAGCTTCTGCACAGTTAAGGAACTAATCAACAAAACCAAGGGGCAATTTACAGAATAAGAGAATATATTTGCAGATGACATATCCAATGAAGGGTTAGTATCCAAAACATATAAAGAACTTATAAGACTCAACACTCAAAAAATGAATAATCTAATTTAAAAATGGGCAGAAGACATGAATAGACATTTCTCCAAAGAAGACATACAAACGGCCAACAGACACATGAAAAGATGCTCAACATCACTAACCATCAGGGAAATACAAATCAAAACTACAATGGGATATCACCTCACGCCTCTCAGATTTGCTTAAATTAGGAATAGATGTTGGTAAAGATGGGGAGAAAGGGGACCCCTCTTACAATGTTGGTGGGAATGCAACCTGGTACAGCCACTCTGGAAAACAGTATGGAGGTTCCTCAAAATGTTAAAAATAGAGCTACCCTATGATCTGGCAATTGCACTATGAGGTATTTACCCAAAAGATACAAAAACACTGATTGGAAGGAATCCATGTACCCTGACATTTATAGTGACATTATCTATCATCTATCTATCAAATATATATATATATATTACTCAGCTATAAAATTTAAAATTTGGAATTTAAGAATCAAAGCAAATGAACATAAGGGAGAAAAAGAGAAGCCAACCAAAAAACAGACTCTTATCTATAGAGAACAAACTGATGGTTACTGGAGGGGTGGTGGATGAGGAGATGGGCTAAATGGATGATGGGGATTAAGGAGGGCACTTGTGATCTTGTGATGAGCACTGGGTGTTGTTTGTAAGTGATGAGTCACCGAATTCTACGCCTGAGACCAATATTGCACTGTATGTTAACTAACTAGAATTTAAATCAATATTTGGGGGGAAAAAAAGAAGCACAAAAATGAAAAGAAAAACAAACAAAAGAAACTTTTCCTTTTCTTATTGGATAATTTTATACTTTTGTTACAAATCGATTAATTGTATGAGTCTGGATCTAGTCCTGGGTTCTTTACCTGTTGACCCTTATGACAGTAGCTTGGTTATAGTAGCTTTGTACTATGTTTGAAGACAGGTAATATAAGACCTTCAAATTTGTTCTTTTTCAAGAATGCTATTTATAGTCTGGTGGTTTTTTTTTTTTTTTGCATTTTGTGTACATTTTAGATTAAAATTTAAAATTTCTAAAAAAAATAAGTACTGCTGAGATGAGTTTTGGAGTTGCTTTTACTATATAAAGAAATTTTCAGAGAATTGACAGTTAAAAAATACCAGTTTCCAATTTATGAACATGTGTATCCCTTCTTTTTTTAGATCTTCTTTAATTTCCTTTAGTGATATTTTATAGTTCAGTGTGGGTCTAACTCATCTTTAAAAAAGAATGCATTCCAAATTACTTTGGTTTTGATGGCATCATACGAGTTTTTAAAAAAATATTCATCCTGTAACAGTTTTTGTTGCTAGTACAGAGAAATGCAATAGATTTATGTATTTTAACTTTGTATACTAAATTTTTTCAAAATTCACTTAGTACTCCTATGTATATTCATGAGAGTAATGCATACAAATGGCCACTAAAATCATGTGCAGAAATGTTCATAGCAGCATACTTTTGTAATAGCTGAAGATGAAACCAACCAAATGTTCATCTAGAGAAGAATATATAATTACATAGTCGGTGGGATATGATACAATAGTATATAAAAATGAACTACTACATACAAAAACATGGATCAGTCTTCCAAAGAAATTGTTGAGTGAAACTACCTAGACATAAACTTTATTCATTTAAAATTCAAAAGTAGATAAAAATGTCTGTTATATTAGAAGTCAAAATATGATTAAGCTTTGGAGAGGAAAGATGGAGGTCATTGGATGGTTTACATGAGAAACTTCTGAAATATAGATAATTGTCTGTTTTCTATCATGTTTGGAGGTTAACTGGGTGTATTAGTTTTGTCATAATTCATGTATATGCACACTTCTTGTTCGTGTACTCTTTATGTGTGTTATATTTTCATAGAAAACTTTACTTAAAATTTTTTCCTACTTATTCCTATATAGATTTTATAAACCAAGGTATTAAAATTCAGTATTGTTTTGGGGAAACTATATTCAGTCCCTTATTGATGAAGAGTAAAACTGCAGTGAGGAAAAGATGAATGACTGTAACAATAACAGCTGCTGAACCAGAAGCTTTAACAATACTCTAAAAATGCAGAAGGCGAATTCACCTTACAATTATTCAAGCAAGTTCTCATTTAATATATTTTTTGTATATGTAAATAAAAGTCATTGTATTTATTGAATCACTAATACACTTCTGGGTAATTTATAATCTTTAAATAATTTACTCTCTTCTAATAAAAAAATTCAACAATGGGGAACATTTATAAAAAATAATTGGGCTGGATACATGAACAACTGTGGAGAAAAGAAATATCGCCTCTTAGATTTTCTATTTTCTTTTACATCTTTTGTAAGCCATTTAATCCTGAGCCTGCTGATTGGGTAGAGCAGACAGGTAACTGCCTATGGTGACTATATATAAAGGTTTTTAAAACATAAAGGGAATGGATTACAATACAGTGCCATTTAACGGTAGGTTTTATAAGCAATTCTTTATTTAACCTGCAAAAAGAAAATGGAAATGCTTCAGCTACAATAAATACATACACATTTACACACACACACACACACACACACACACACGCACACACAAATGGGAATAATCAGGTATTCCAGAAATGTGAAATGTTTTACTAATTTTTTATGATATTTTTCTATGAATCAATTATGAGTTAATAATTAAATTTATTTCTAAATATAGTTTTAATTTATATATATTGAGTTCTTTCCATTCTTAAAATATTGAATACATTCAGTATAATATGGAAAAATAATGAAAGAATATCTATTTCGAATAAATCTAATTATTAGCCTGCCCATGGCACCTACCTTCAGGCTTCCATATCACAGTTTTTATACTGTTTGATGTATACTCTCTCCAGGTACTTGGCTCTGGGCATAACATGCAGAGGAATGAAATGGAGTATTAACCAGCCTCAAAACCAGGAATAACTCGTCAAGCTTGTGATATTACTGAGCCTTTGCTCAGAGAGCTATTTTTTTCTGCCTGAACAAGGAAGAAACTTCTCTTAACAATATTGTTTATAAATAAGATCCAGAGATATCAGATAGTTTGGAGGAGGCACCAGCTCAGTAGAACATAAGGGGTAATCATTCTCCAGCAGAGGATGATAAACAGATCATGTGGTAGTGATAATGCTAGCAGCAGTCCCTGATCCCGTGGGATCTGTCAAGCAGGTTCTAAAGCAAACTTGGGAACCATATAAGAACTGTGGGCATTGGACCATTGGCAGCCATTATAGGGTGACATTGCAATGCCTGGCTCATAAGTATAAAAATGCATTCATTTTTACTGTGTTAAAGCCAGCATTCTTGCTAATAGAAAAGAGGTGTGCAGGCGAGAAACCTCTGATACGGTGTGCGGAAGGTGAAATGGGTCACAGAGATGACAAATCAAATTGGAAGAGGATCAAGCAGAGACCTAACTCTGAAGTGCTACCAGGGTTTCATGGATTCAAATTGTTGATAATGAAGGAGGGTTGACACTCAAAAATCAAACCATGAGCATTCTAGAAATTTGAATTTGGGGCTCTTGCCAGGGTGCTAAATCTTGTGTCATAAAGAAGGTCCCCTTATTGACAAACTCTCACATATTCAATTTTCTATTATGCCACCCTTGTTCCAGAAGCCTCATTATCCACTCCTAGGCATATGTCTCTGGTTCCTGTTGGTACCTACCAGCCAGAACCTATGGCTTGCAGAGTTCGTAATACCTTCCCTTCCATACTGGCTTAGTCCTTCCCCAGGCACGCCATGCTAGTGATTAGTTTGGTGAGCAGGAGGGCACATAGGAGCATATCCTAAGCTGGAAAGCATTTGGTGAGACACGTCCTCATATGAAGTTTACAATAATTTTTAAGAAGGGAGAGCGCTTTTTCCTAATGAGAACGGTTTGACAATTTCTACATCTTAAAAGGCTCAGGAAAATCTCTCCAACCCCAAGCTTCCCTCTCCTTTCTTATCAAGGTCCTGGATACTTGGACACTTGCCAAATCTGTGATTTTAAAATTGTCTACATTTCTGCTACTCTTAAGATTGGGTCCTGATCCTGGTCCACATTTTAGCTGCCTTCAGGCTGTACTCTATGAAGTTAACTTAAAATGCTTCCTTGGAGGTCCCCTGGCTCTCACACTTTTCTTTTAACTGGTATTTAATTGCTTAAGCTGGTAATCTTCTCTTTTCAAAGCTTCGGTATTACTCCATGATAGGCACCCAGTTTAGCAGTCCTTACTTATAACCGTCATTTGCCCTGGACCTCTCTCATGTCAGAGATAAGCCAGTTCATCTCCTTTCTCTCCCCCAGGGCACCACAGTAAGTATCTCAGCAATTGCATTCTATAGGTTTTTTTTTTTTTTTAAGATTTTATTTGTTTATTTGACAGAGAGACAGCGAGAGAGGGGACACAAGCAGGGGGAGTGTGAGAGGGATAAGCAGGCTTCCCGCAGAGCAGGGAGCCCCATGTGGGGCTCGATCGCAGGACCCTGGGATCATGACCTGAGCCGAAGGCAGACGCTTAATGGCTGAGCCGCCCAGGCGCCCCTGCATTGTATAGGATCTGAAGAAACATCGAGATCCAATTATGGAGTGCCAGGATTCTCATTGTTCACTAGCTGGCAAGAGAACAAACTTTAGAATCCCTGGAGTCTGCTTCTTAGGGCCAATCCTGGTACCAACAACTGTTTTAGGGTGGGTTCCCTAGAAGCAGAAACTGAGACAAATATTTGGGAGCACAAGATTTATCAATGAAAGAAAGCAGGATGACACATTGGAAAGCTTTGCAAGGATGTGGTCGCAGCTGAATTCTAAATTGCATGAATTGTAACACAAAATTGATCCCATCTTCTGGCGAGTGGACTGGGATTTTGTGTTCCCCTTTTAGTCAGTCATTGGTTGTGGGTTTCCTCTGGGTGGGCAAAACCTATCAGATGAGGCAGGTTCTATTTTGCCAAGGACAACTTTCCAAAGAGGGGGAAGTCTGTGAGCCATTAGCCATTATCACTCACAGCAACTGGGGAATAGGTGCATTGGCTCAGAGAAGGTGACGGGTGACCTTGCTACAAGTGAATCACAGCAAGTGCGAAGGACTGGGTTTTGAGATTGATATCCAGTTTCAGAACGTGCAATCTACCTGGTACTTGATATTTTATTTTTTCAAAAAATGATAGAAATATTTATACTGGATATGTTTTATTATCTCCCAATTAAGAATTGACTAGTTAAATATATTTTAAAATGATTTTACATGGTAATTTTTTCTTATTTTTATAATCAAGATTTTTATTACCTGTACTATAATTAGCAATGAGAATATTTAATTCTAGTAAGTGCATAAATCATTGGTAATATTGAAATCATCTTGAAATTGTCTGGGGTAAAAAACTAAATAGTCTACATAATGAAAAAAATATTACATGAATGCAAAGAAGTATTATTGATTATAATGACATATTTGTATAATTTTGTTAATAATCTTATTTGAAAATAATATTCCCTTATGTCTAAGGCTTATGCTAAGATGAACTACCTATAAAACATAAGACGCAGTGTAGAGGCTGGACTTCTAAACTCATCAATCAGACTCAGCTGTCTATAAGCAGGAATCCCTACTAACAGCTTCTGTCAGTATCCTGATGGATTTCACTGGATTTTATTTGTAATGAGAGACCAACAAGACGCTCTATTGTGAATGAAGGTCCTTCTCCTCTAGATTAATCAAGTAGGTACTTGTTACCAAAATCATACCACTCATTATTTCATCCATACAGTGTTTGCCAATTTGTGTTCCCAGAGCAATTTCTAACAATAAAAGAAAGCCCATGAAATGCTGATAAAAATGTACATTTTATAGTACTGAACAATCTTTCAACCACTGTCACGTTTTTCCTCTCATTTGATTTTTGCAACTGCAGAATGAAGTTGGCAGGGCATACCATGTCTGGATTTTTGGTTTGTTTGTGTTATGTTTTTCTGTTTGTTTGTTTGTTTGTCTTACAGTTTTTGGTGAAAAACAGACATTAAAATATATCCAAGGCAATATAGAAAGGACGTGTTAGATCCAAAACCAGGCTCTAGCCCATTTCCTGATATCTCCAAAGTCTTTTGGCATTTATAATGTTACAGTGTTTTCTCTCAATAGATAACAAAGCATTTTACAAATACGTTTGTAAAAAATACATAGCATTATTTTCATTTTATGAATGAAATAGATCAGTCACATAATCCTAGAGGCTTAATAACACAAAGTTAAGTGGGCCCCATTTGATCCTTCCCTGTGTTTGGAGAATGACAATTTTGCTAATTACTGCCTTTTCAGTCCTTAGCAGCAGGACTTGGACTTGGCTGAGGATTTTAGCAATGGAATAATACTTACTGAAGTGGCCCAAATTCAAGAACCAAGCTAAAAGAGCATGGCAGTACAATTCAAAAGACCTTCCCAACAGGAAACAGCTTAACATGTTTGCTCTGTTCCATTTACTGTGCAGTGCTGTTTTATCAGCTGCTTAACTTAAAGATGGAACACATGTTTCTCCCCTCCCCTCTGACAAGGAGGCAGCAGGTGCAAAGATCAAGTTCCTTTCCTGATGTGGAAACATGGCATTCAGCAGAGTAGGCAGGGACTCAAATCAAACAATAGTTGTCAAGAGCATCAGCCCTACAGAACAACTGCCAACCTTCTGCACTCCTCGGATCCCAACCTCTTCACCTCCAGCTTACTCCATTCTCCTCTTCGATTGGATCCTCAGGAATGATTCCAACAGCGGGCAGACAATAAACAGCAAGCGTTCAAGAAAATAGGGAAAATGAGATAACGAAGTATTTTTACTGCCCTTTTAGAAATCTGTATGCTCCTGGAAGTGTTGTATTTGGCCACTGTACCACAAGGCAAAAAGGGGGAAATCTGAAGGGGTTAACACCAGCTTCATGATGTGGCAGCTGGTTTGTATCTGAGGCTTTGTGCTCATGCCAGTCTCAGGCCTAGGTAATTTATAATAGCCTCAAGTTCCAATATAAAAAGCACATAGCTGCAGGGAGACATGTCAGCTTCCCTTACATAGCCTGTCATTTCCTTGGAAACATAATAATTAAGATGTCTGGTATAACTGCTTCTGCCAGAAATATTTTTAGATTTCAGCCCATTTCAAGAAACTCTAAATTCAAGGAGGGAATTATTAAATACTACATGACAAACTAAGGAAAGTACTCTTACAGGTTTGTTCTTGCAAAAGGAGCAGATACTTCATCCAAATCTCTTGACAGTAAATAGAGGAATACCGAGACATGAATTAAAAATAAAAGAATTGGCATCAGGTTGATTAGAGCAAAAGCAGTTGAGATGGGAGAGAAACATTCACTCTTAATCAAAAGCAGTTTTTCAGTCTAAAGGACTGACACAATTTTAAAAGTAGACTGGCACCATCCCCCATCCTCAAATTAATGCAGCTGTTTCTTCTGATTACACACATGATTCCCAAACAAGCTACTTATCATAGTATGGGGGCACTACTGAGGATGCTACCCAGTATCCGTTTGCTTGCGACTATCAGAAGAGGCAGTGCATGACATTTGTATGGCGAATTAATTTCCTGGAGAGATGATAAAACGGCCTACTGCATTAAAATAATTTACCTCGTAATATGTTTAACTCATAGAGGAATACCATTAGATAGTTAAGAGGAAGACTTGAATTCAATAGGTTAAAATAATTTAAAAGAGAGCCTGGAAAGTACACTTTAATGGAGAATGCTATTTTTCTGGACTCTTTCAGGTTTTCTTAATAAAAATTCTTTTAGGCAAAGACATACATTCAATTCAATTATAATAAAACAGCCAATGGTGCTATGATGATAGCAAAGATTGTATTACATTTTTATGATAAATATTAAGAGAAAGAGTAAAAAGGTATTCAGATTCTACTAACATTTGTTTAAAACCTACTATGATCTGGATGATGTGCTAGGTGACCACCCCACAGACAGTATCCCATTTAATTCTCAGAACCATCTATTGAAGGATCTATTCTGTACCCAGTTTTAAATAAAGAAGCTGAATCTCAACGTCCTAGTTATTAAAAGGGAAATTTGTGATTTGTCTCTACCACTCTTAGTGACTCCTTTCTTTTTGAACTACATTTCTTTAAAAACCTTCTATTAGTTTTCATGGAAGGTCATTGAAAATAGCATGCCAAAATCTTTCTTTCCTCAAGAATAAATATTAAAAATTATAACTCTTTCATATATTTACCATACCTCATTGCACAAAAGGGTCTTCTGAGAATTAGAAGAATTCATTTTGAAGAGCCACTGAAGTTACAGTAATACTAGGTTAAACAGACTGACTCTGTTTCAAAGTGTGACTTAAAGGCTTATATAGACTTTGCTAACACAAATCCAAGAAGTAGAACCTTAATGATGCAATGTTCATTTTCCTTATCTTGCTCTATTTTTCTTCTGCACTCGTCACCTCTCTGCTCTAACTCTACTTCTTTTGCTGTATCTGTCTCTCTCTGTATACTTCCATGTAGATGTATCCGTCCTTCTGTCTGCCTAAGTATATTTGCTGTTCCTCCCTCCACTCCACTAAAGTGAGCAGCGCCTTGAGAGCGGAGGGCCGCCTGTTGGGTTCACTGGTATTTTCCTTCACCTGATTCATCATAAGCTCAATCAATATTTGTTGGATGAAGAAATGATGCACTTACTGACTTTCAAATAGGAACATTCCTATTTGTGCAGTGGGTTGAATAGTGTCCTGCCCAAATTCATGCTTACCTGGAACCTCAGAATGTGACCTTATCTGGAGATTAAATCATTCTGGATTTAGAGTGACTTTAAATACAATGACCTGTGTCCTTATAAGAACAGGAAAGGACACAGATACACAAGGAAAAAGGCCACGTGAAGATGGAAGCAGAGATTGGAGTGATGCTACCACAAGCTAAGGAATGTCCGGGGTGCCTAGAGTCTTCACGGGGAGCAAGGCAGTGCTGACACTTGATTTCAGACTTCTAGCCTCCAGAGAAAATAAAATTCTGTGTTTTAAACCAATCAGTTTGTGGTACTATGTTACGGGCAGCTCTAGGAAACGAATACAACAGGAACGTTCTTTTTGTGTTTCAGGAATTTGACCAACTTGGGCTATGAAAAGAATTTACCAGAACCCACTCTTCCCAGGGAAACAAGCAAGACAGGTGGGATGCAGAGGTGAATAAGATTAAGTGATATTTAAGGAATTTACAGTTCCTAACTCCAGGGGAAATAGGAAAAGCACATAAACAATTGCAAGCCACAAAAAATAAACAAGTTTGCTAAATGACAGTGAAGCAATTTAAGTTAGGAGATGTGAAAAAAATCAATATTTTATTGGTTGTGAGAATCTGGGATAACAGTTGATTCCTCTTTAATATATATTCTGGTTGCTCCTATCTTAAAATAAGACAGTATGGTTACCATGAGTACAGATACACTTGGGTGTGTGTGTGTGTATAGATACACATACCATATATATACACATATGCACATGTATATACGTGTATATGTCATTCATACATTGTACTCATCAGTTGCCTATATTTGTATCGATGGGTCTGTATATGCACACATACAGCCATACATGCGTAACCAGTATATCTATATATAGATAGAGCCAGATTACTAGAATGCCTGGCCTAAAGTAAAGTTTAAACTGGAGAGTAGTTTCTTTGTCCTGACTTACTTTTTAATCTTCCTAATTTTGAATTACTATGTTTTTGTATGAATTATTTACTTCAGGTCCTCAACTAGATTAATCACTTGCTGATATGTGTACCAAAAATGTTCAGTCCCTCTATTTCTAACTTGTAATAATCAGTCCTACAATTGTGGCTTATGCACACAACCATTCTCTTCTAGTCACTATTTTTATTTTCTAGGTTCCGCCGAATAAATCTGCACAGAGCACCAAACACACTTGTCAGCTTTCCTATTCTGCCGTTTTTGGCAGGTCCCTCTGCCTGAGTTGGGCCTAGAGGGTGCCTTCTTGACTTTTATGGCCTTCAGCAGGGAGGTTATCATATTCCGGCTTGACTGCTGCTTTGGAGACTGTTTTCTAAAACACCTGTCCTTTCTGGAGTTTTACCTCTCCCTACCAACTGCAGTAAACTTCCTGTCTTTGGACCTGAGTTAGATTGTTATGGTCTTATGCGACTTTTTTTGCCAAATTTATATCATCCCTTTGCACAGAGGCACACAACAGTGCATGCTCGATTTGAATAGGTGAAAGCAGGTAGCCATATTTCACAAGGTTAAATCCTACAGGGATTCTCCTCATTAAAATCTCTTCATTCTTTTGTCAGAGATTATGTCAAAGGTACACTTGACACGAAAGGCAGGCACTAAATGAGGATGAAGAGATAATTAATTGGAATCAGAATGCTTGTCTTTTTGGTCTTAAGCATGCAATTCTGATGAGGAAGCTTAGTTCTTTGGGCCCAATTACAATTTTTTTTCATCTAGGAACAAATAGGTTTCTCTTCGATTGTATATCAGATCACCAATATAGTAGCTGGAATGATGGTCTAGCAGTATTTCAAAACTGGTAAAAATCAAAGTAATTTTTTAATGATTACTGCTAATGCCAGCACCCACCCAATATTTACATGTTCTATCATCTTCACCATATCAACCTTAAACCTACCACAGTGTTAATTATTTACATTTAAACTTGCTTTTGGAGCTGGAGATGCTGGGAAGAAAATACTTAAAACTTTTATTAGAAGCTCTTGAGTTAATGAGGCCTTGAATTACAGTATTTGATATGTTTCAGTACTTGTGTTTTAGGGTATAATTTTAAGTTACAACTATAATATAATTAAAATAATTAAGTACTTAATTATTTAAATTATGTCATTAAATATTAAATAATTAAAATTAATTAAATTATTTCTATGGGGGCAACACGTCCAGGTTTCAAAGATTCACTTATGCAATTCCTTGATAGCCACCGGCCCAGTACAAACTCAAAATTACTTTTATATTCACCCACACTGTTGCTAGCTGTACCTCACAATTCCCTTTTGCATCACATTTTACTTCCATTCTGCAAGTTCAAATCATGCCCACCATTTAAGAACTGACTTAACTGTCATTCTTTTTTGATATTCTTTTAATCATATAAACACATTTTCTATATTTTTAAAACTGGAAATACTTGACAAAAGCCAGATTTTTTTAAACCACAGTAATAAAGTCATTTTAGGAACTCATTGCGTAATGGTTTCACTCCCTAATTATTAAACATCTACTAAGATAGGACTAACCAACTCTTTAACAGATAGTACTATTACATACATGCTATGCCTGCAAAGATACGGCATAATGGTCAGATCTAGAATATTGGTGTGTATATTTGAGAAGCCTGTTGCTGAAAAGAGCTATTTCAAATTTTCATTGTGTAAGTTTTGAAATGTGTGTCAATTTGCAAACAAATTTGTCATTAGTGGCAAAAATATCACCAATCCTTTTTCACTGGGATGCACTTAGATCACACGCTCTGCATCATCACACCTCTTCCCTCTCACAACTCTTTGCTTACATTGTTTAGCTTAGATTGTACAGTGGATTGCAAATGTCTACATCTCTGCCATTCTCCAGTCTGTGAATAGCATAAGGGCAAAATCTGATTTATTTATTTCTGAGTCCTTAGTAACTGGCAGAGCTGTAGAGTTCAAGTAGACAACCCGTGCATTTTATACGGATGTTTGAGTTTAAAGAGGTTAAGTGATTTGCCTCAGAAAATAAACCTGCCTCTTGACAGCAAGCTAGAACTTTGTTTTTTTCCTAAGCTAAACATTGATAACAAAGACATTGACAGAAGACTATGAATGATTTTCCACTCACTGAAGTGGATCTTTTGCCTGCAGTAGACAACATCACTCAACAATATTTAATAAAATTTGTTTCTGACACTATAATATCCACACTGTGGATTATCCATAATAAATTACTCTTCTGACAACCACTGTATTCTAATTGAGCTCATCATGCCATCAATTGCTGTTAGAAGAAGAACTGATTAATTTTAATTATAGAATGTAAATATATTTCTAAATATAATTATGAGGCTAAATTTTCCTCCTTAAATTTCAGCCATGATGAAGGAAGCCATACTTGAGTTCTGAATGGGTGAATTATCATTTGATAGTTCTCTTTGAAACACCTATGAGAGGTAACAGTTTGCTGCTGCCTATTTGAGATGTTTAAATTTGATTAATCCATGGTTATTCCACGAAAAACTTCAGTTTAGACAATTCTATAGGCCATGATTTTTTTTTCTAACTGGCAGTATCCAGTTCAGAAAGTATTCCTTATGTCATTTGTCTATAAAAACACTGATACTATGCTTAGTTTTATTTCGTTGTACTTCCCCAGTCTTCACCAAGAAGGAAATATAGAGGTGGATAAATTTAATATTGCAAAGTGTGGGCATGACTGTTCACCAAGGTCTTCTGTACCGATTTTTATAAGGATTCCAGCACTGATGAAAAGACTGTGGAGGAAATAGAAGACATCTCAGAATTTAGTCTACTTTATAACCCACCTCTTGTCTCCTTTAGATCAGTAAGGATGGTATTGCATACCATTAAGGGAAGTACTTTATTTTCCATTTTGGCATTGCCATTTTCACAAACTCATTCTTTTCAGTCCCTCATGACCCTCTCTGGGACTGAAAGCTGGACTGTCTGCTATGGGTGCTCTTCCCCTCTGACTTTCACAAACTGAGTAGATATGCTGACTAACTCCCTTCAAATAGATATCAAACATTGTCATTAAAATCCCATCAATGAAATAGTTTTCGGAATTGCATTTGTTTTCCATGATTTGCCCATGGGGCCTTTCAATAAAAGGAAGATTTCCCATTTTAAAAGATCGTAAAATTGTTGCAAGCTTCAACTCCCTGACGACTTTAATCTAAATAAAGGTCACTGCTACCGTATTGTAATAAGGTTGCTGAGAAGGATCAAGAGAAAACAAAATTGGCAATGGAATATATAGTCATAAATATATTTGTAAAAGCTTATTACTTCAGCTGAAAACTCAGGATATTACTCTTTCAGCTGTGCCAATAACAACAGCAATCTGAACTGGTGTAGGTCTAGCTTTACACTGTCAGTACCTACTTGGCAAGACATGAGTTTGTAGCTTTTCTAAGAACTGCCAAATGGTAATAACAACAAGGAAAGAAATACATATTTCTAAAAAAAAACAAGGCTATGATTATGTTTAGTAGGAAAGTTACCAGGAAATTTCAATAGGACCAAACATCCCTTCTAATGATTATGTTCCTTAGAAAGAGCCATACTTTGACATTATTTTACAAATGCAACAAAATAAAATATGTTTTAATAATCCATACTCTCAAGGATAAGAGAACAAGTTCTGAAATAAAATTAAATAACATAATTTTATCAGAAGGAAAGCAAGCGCACCTTTCCTTGTTTACCTTAGATTCCTATGAAATTGCGGAACTGGGTTTATAGAAGTTGAACCAGTTTGATCAACATGTTCTGGCTACAGATTTTAAGGATCTTTGATGTCGTTAAAATTGCATACTGTGGGATGAGTTCTGACTCTTGGAACCTAAGCAGGTTATGTTAGGAAAGTAAAGTCTTACAATACGTTCTTTCCTAATTAACAAAGAATATGTCTTTCATTGTGTTTCCTACACACTTGTGTTACTTAGTACTTTAAAATTCTACTTCTATATTAACCATAATTAGGTATCTGTCTTTACTATATATTGCAGGACAAATTGTTATCTCAATGTGTATTCTTTTAGAAACATTAAATAGAGTCAAATGTTAATGACATTATTATGCCTTAAAAAAAAAAACAAAACAAGAAAAACAAACAAAAAAACCCCTTGCATTACTTTCCATTGCAGATGTTGAATCTGGATCTGGATTTCCTCTTCCTAACATTTGTATTTCTCACAAGATGCTATCACGTGAGCTATGTCATGTGAATGATTTTAGAGGAAAACACATTTACAAAAGCGAGTTTGAACTGGCAAAGTTCACTCCTTTTTTTAAAATCAGGGAATGGAGTAACTATCAAGTTATCTGAACATTTTCCTATAAGCACCAAATTTAGCATTTATTTTAACATAGGCTTTTTTCTAAAATTGCACTATTTTATGCCTTTATGGAGAAAATGTACCAATGAAAACTTTTTCTTAATGCTCAAGAGATAATTATAGATGTTATTGCATTCTTTTAAATAAAATACCTTTAAAATTACTGAGGTATATAAAATTGTCTACTCCTACACTTAAAGCCCCTAAGCTATGATTTGCAAATTCTGTACCAGTTTTTCAGAACCTCTGGCATCTTCTTCAATGAGAAAATACCAAATTAACCTTCTTCTTGTAACTAAAAGTTAGTATCCAATACTCATTGATACAATACAAGCTTTGGTCCAGAAAATCTGAGTTTGAGTACGGGGGCTACCATGGAACTTGGTTAATAATCTAAGGAAGCCTCAGCTTCATCATCAGTGAAATGGCAACAACAAGAGAATGTAACCTGTAGTGTTGTACTGGATTCAATTAAAATAGAGCATGGAGAGCTACTAGATAATAAGTGGTCAATAAATCTTATCTATTGCTAATTCTAAGACTCTAGGAACAATGCTTATTAGATTGGACGTTTGAACCGAAATCTGAGGGTGGAAAAGTCAGCTGTGTAAAGACCGAAATAAAAATACGCATGTAAAGTCACAGCTGAGAAGTTTTTGAGTTAACAAAGCATTTTTGAGTCACAAAGGTGATATTAGTATGCTTTTAGCAAAAATCTGAGATAAAGTGGGGGATGTAATGTAAGGACCATTCATGAAGGGCCCTGTAGAGCATGGTGGGAAACCTGATTTTTTTCTTAGTGTGGCAAGAACCATTGCATGAATTTAAGTAGTGGAATGGTCATGATTTGACTTAAGTTTTAAAAATATTACTCTCATTGCTTTTTGTATAGGAAACTCTGTATAGATAAAAGTAGGGAGATAGCAAGAGGTGTAGTAGGTTATGGGTTAAAAAAAATGGTGATGCAGATTCGGATGATTTTCATAGAGATTAAGAGAAACGGATGTTTGTCTCTTACTGTTTCATTGCTTGGATACCATAATTGATTTCTGGTTGTCTGTGAAAAGTAGAGGCCTGCTCATATTTTCAACTGGGTGCTTTCCACATGCCAATGTTCTCCTATATAAATGTATAGGTATTTATGCATTGCCATTTTATGATTACAACATCCCCATGAGTTTGTTGTGTGTTGAATTGTGACCCTCTCATAAATTCATGGCTTGAAGTTTTAACCCTCAGTACCTCAGAATGTGACCTTATTTGGAAATCGGTTGTTGCAATATAATTAGGTTTAGATGCCATTCTAGAGCAGGATGGGCCCCTAATCCAATGATGACCGGTGTTTATAAAATAACACCATATGAAGAGACATTCTGGCACGCGGGGAGAACAACCTGTGCAGGCGGCAGTTTTGCTGCTATCGTCAAGGAACTACCAGAAACTAACAGAGAGCCCTGGACCACATCCTTCCTTGGCCTCTGGAGGGAGCACGGCCCTACTGACTCCTTGATTTTGGACTTCTTGCCTCCAGAACTATAAGACAACAAATGTCTATTGTTCTAAGCCACCCAGTTTGGGGTACTTTGCTACAGAATAATAGAGTTATATGATATTACTAGCATCCTGAGGAAACCAAGGCAGAGAGGTTATATAATTAATCTACGATCACATAGTAGTAAATATTAGAGCTAAGTTTAAGCCAACAATATGACACCAGAAACTGAACTCTTTTTTGTTTTCTTAAGATTTAAGGAATTTTTTTTTTGAAGATTTTATTTATTTAATTGACAGAGAGAGAGTGAGACCACAACCTGGGAGACAGAGGGGGAGGAAGAAGAAGGCTCTCCACTGAGCGGGGAGCCTGATGCAGGGCTCGATCCCAGGACCCCGAGATCATGACCCAAGCCAAAGGCAGATGCTTAACCAACTGACCAACTCAGGCACCCCAAGATTTAAGTAATTTTTATTTGAGAGAGAGAGTGAGCGGGGAGTGGAGGAGCAGAGGGAGAGGGAGAAGAGACTCTGAAGCAGACTCCCCGCTGAGCGTGGAGTCTGACATGGGGCTTGATTTCCCAACCCTGGGATCATGACTTGAACTGAAACCAAGGGTCGGTGGCTTAACTGACTGAGCCACCCAGGTGCCCCAAGACCGAACTCCTAATAATGATGTAAAATCTCCTCAAATGTGACAGTAAGGGGTGCCTGGGTGGAACAGCGGTTAAGCGTCTGCCTTCGGCTCAGGGTGTGATCCCGGCATTCTGGGATTGAGCCCCACATCAGGCTCTTCCGCTATGAGCCTGCTTCTTCCTCTCCCACTCCCCCTGCTTGTGTTCCCTCTCTCGCTGGCTGTCTCTATTTCTGTCGAATAAATAAATAAAATCTTTAAAAAAAATGTGACATTAAGATATTTCTTAAGTGTAATGAATTATATTCTGTCTCTGATTTTTTAATCTGATGCATAGAGATTGAGATTCTTCTTATAAAAATGGAAATATTTTAAGAAACTTGTTTTTGAATTGATTAATTTAGCTTTAAGTATAATAATAAAAGTTTATTAGTTGGAATTTATTATCATCTTTATACGTACAGTAATTTTTTCATTTTATGATAAAGCATATGATAAATAAATTTTCTTTAGAAAACATTTTAGGGTTGGGGTGCCTGGGTGGCTTAGTTGGTTCAGCTTCCAACTCACATTTTTGGCTCAGGTCCTGTTCTCATGGGTAGTGAGATCGAGGTCAGTGTTGGGCTCCAAGCTTAGCACAGTTGGCTTTAGTTTCTCTCTCCCTCTCTCTCTGCTCCTCCCCACCATGCATGCTCTTTCTCTCTCTTATATAAATAAACATTTTAAAAATTTTTGAAAAGAAAATATTTTAAGGTAGAGTATCATATTAATTAAATGTTAGATACTCATAATAACTTGAGAAGTTGCCTACTCTTTAATCAATCTATTTTTTAAAGGTTTTTGATAAGCTATGAAATTTAGAAGCCATTGTTTAGCTTTTTATCTCCTAATACAATTGTCATCATCCTTTAATATAACATATAGAGTTGTGATATACCAAGTAAATGTAGTTAGCGACCTACTTTTTGGTCTTACTCTTCCATTGTTATACTTATTAAAAGTTTAAACACAAAACACATATGTTTCCATCAGCATCATTTGTAAGAAGGAGGATCGAAAACTGAATTTAAAAGTTTAAGGGGACATTATAGTGGCCTCGTGAAAAAAGTGCTTGTGTTTAGGTCTATTTTGACACTTCATCATCTCCTCATACTGTATTTGTATGTTATAAACATTAAAGATCATATTATATTAAATATTGAGTTGTAGATTATAATTAACTTTTAAGTTCTCTTATCTAAGAAATTCAAAAATTATCTTAATAATAACATAATCGGAGAAAAAAATGTTTTTATTTTAGTGACAAACACAGGCATTCATAAAAAAAAAATTCAGAGGCTATGAAGTTATCTACTCCTACCATTTAATGCTGTAATAGAGGAAAGCTTTGAGACTCAAAAAGAAATCCTGGGCTAAATTTTCAAAACGAGTTAGTGGCACAGCCTAGAATAATGGCATACTGGTTTTTCGCTCTCAGATTTTGCCCTTCCTACTATATTATGCTCTTTCATGACTTCATTATATTAGGAAATGATTTTTTAAAAATCCTCTTGTTCTATATCCTGTCTACTTGTACTACGTTATTCCTTACCAGTTGAAGATGTTCCAATGGTCAGCATTGATATTTAAAAGCATTCTTAATTTCTTAAACATTTTTCTTGCATCCGCATTACAACTTTATACTTTTGTTTTCCTTGAGAATGTATTTTTCTCAAATGATAAATTTACCTTTAAATAGGAAAAATTACCTTTCTTCTATTCCCATTTCTATATCCATTGCTCTCAAGATATGCTCCCTAATTAGACAAATGGTGGTCATATAATTAACTGAACTCTAATTTTGAAATGTCTGCTCACTACCTTCCTCTTGAGTGAGACAAGCCCTCGGGATATGAAAGCTTGTCATTGTAGTTTCTGACTGTGAAGGGTTATAGTTCATATAATTGCTGAACATTTTATTTGTCATCCAGGCTTTTACTTACCTCTTGCTAGGAAAATACTACTTGCCACAAAAATATATTTGTCTGTCTTAACCTTTCTGACCCAAGCCAGCTCTTATTCGCCCAAACTAGATCACAGTCACAGGTACACAGTTTCTAGGTTGAAGGCAAAAACAGATATTATAATTTTAACTCCATACCAACTCTATGTTTTTTAGGGAATAAAGGACGAGGGAGAGGTTTTAGGGTGTCCCTTCTTCCCACTCACATTGTTTTATAATAATTCCAGCCCCATTTGAAAATATCTCAAAATATTTTGGAATAATTTGGAAAATCGTGTTGGATTTGGATGGCTGGCCATAAATAGAGTGATGAGGCCACCTCAATTTCAGTCATGCTGCCCATTGTCTGAATGTATTTCTCATTATTTGGTTTGAGGAATATAATCACAGCCTTATCTCTTTTTTCAGAACATAGCTAGACTCATGTAAGGAGGAGACAAGTATATCTGAATAAAAGTCCCTTAAACAACATGGTTCCTCTATGGAATAATTCATTTTCCTTAGAAATACCTAAAGTTATAGAGATTATTTTAGCAATTGACAGAAATTATATTATTTAATGCACACCAGTGTACAACTTAAGGAAAATAATCATTTCAGGTTACATTACCTTTAAAAGAGGATGTTCATCAGGGAGAAGGAGCTGTTTGACATCTTTTCATATTGTATTCTGTGAAACACTTAGCAACACACATAATTTTCAGCAACCTTAGGGCACGCCTCCTCTCAGATTTCAGAAAAACAATGTTTTGATGGGAAAGTAATGAACACCTAATAGGCATTAAGAAAACTCCTACTGGTTGATTAGCTGATCTGTCTTTATGAGTGCCATTCTTCCATTCATTATTATATTTGATGACTATTCTCCTAGGAAATGAAGGAAAATTGTTTTTGCCAATTAAAACATTAGCTAATCATGTGATTATAATGAAGCCCCAAAATGCAGAGTTCAATTAAGGTTTTCACGAGTACATCAAGTCTACCAAAAAAGTCTTCAAAATTTTTGCTACCACACCTTCTTCTCAACTGCCTAGGATTCACAAGATTGAGGAAACCAGACACTGAAATTCTTTGAATATGTACTCTTCTATTCACCCTACATAGTTATTAACCAAGACTAAGTCATTCTTATATTAAAAATAAATCAGGGAATACAGATAAGAAAAACAAAAGAAAAAAACCCCTCATCACCCTAAATCCAATCACACAAAGTAAGCACTCCTATTATTTTGTATAAACTCTTTCAGATATTTTCCCCATGATTTTGTGTTGATACACTACTGGCATCACAACACACTCTGTTCTATAATCTGCATTTATTACTAAATATTTACTAAATAAATAAATACTCTTTCTCTATCAAGAAGCATATAACTACATTTTCATTTTGTAAGGTTGTATGTATAGTAATAGTCTTAATATTCCATAATTTTGATAAGCAGATCTTATTGTAGACCTTAACTTGTTTCTAAGTTAGAAAACAATTTTACAAGAGCTTTCTTCTATGTGGTTAACAAGATATTTAAAATTATTTACATGGGGGCACCTGGGTGGCTCAGTTGGCTAAGCGTCTGACTCTTAGTTTTGGCTCAGGCGGTGATCTCATGGGTTGTGAGGTTGGTTCAGTGCATAGTGAGGACTCTGCTTGAAGATTCTCTCTCTCTGTCCCTCCCCCCACTTGCATGCTCTCTCTCTCTCTTTCTCTCTAAAATAAATAAATAAATCTTTAAAAAAAGATGATCTTGAAATTTTATCTTTAGCATATACCATATTCTTTTTTTGGATTTGGATATTGTCCTATATTTTCTTTTACTTTCATTAATGTTGACAAATATTGCTATTATTGCTATATTTTAATTTACTATCCTCTGCAATACCAAACCTGAATAACTGATTTGTCAGTCGTTTCAAGAACAATGATGCTACAAAGAAAAAAAAAAAATATGTGTTTTATGTATTCTTCCCGTTTTATCATATAAAATATTTTAAAAGATGTGTACTAAACTGAATAAAATTAATGACAATGTTTTAGTAGACATTTCAAAGGTGAAACTGGCATTTATTTTCCTGTAAGTGGATGACGTTGAAGAATGCAGTGACAATTAGTGCAGTTTGGTGTCATTGCCAAAAATTTCACCCACCATTGCTTTTGGACCATCAGTGTAAATGTTAGCATAGTGAAAAAAAGGCAAGTAATGCCTTAGTATTATTATGAAAATAGTTTCCCCTGTAGGTCTCCCCCAAAGAAACTTAGGGTCATCTATCAGGCAGCAAATCACTCTTGTCTAGCACTGACCTAGTGAGAATGATTTTGTCATATAATCCATATGGTCTATAGAATTATTCTTTCACCAAATATCTACTGAGCACATTTCTAGTCTGTGGGAATATATCAGTGAACAAAACAGTGAGTTAAATTCATTGCTGTCTTTTAAAGGGCATGAATATTCATTATATATAAAAATATTTAAAAATATTGAATAGAAGTTCATCAGAAGTATTGCAGAATATTGTAGATGTCATTTCCAATTAATCGATCTTTATGGGCACTTCAATTTTAAGTCTGGCTTAAAAAAAGCTTGGTAATTGGCTCATGACTGATGCATTTTCTCTAGATAAATAGATATCTCTGGTATAAACTTTGTTTAAATAGATCTTTCAGCTTTTAAGCCTACTATGCAAGTTATTTACTAGTTAACTATTTAGAAATATTGGTGCTGCCTACTTTTGGAAAGCTGATATCGACTCAATTTTGTCAGCTAATATAAAACAAAGAAAATGGCTCAGGCAAATGCATAAGAATCCTACTGTTAGTGAAATTTTCAAGAATTGAAGTTTAATCAATGGTTTGCAAGATATTTTTATGAATTCCTAGTGTGTTTTCTCTTAATAACCCAGAAAAATACCTATTTGTCAGGAAAAATAACACAACTGAAAATGATACAATTAAATTGGTGAAAACTAAGACTATGGCCAATCTATTTCCAAAATCTGAGACTTTTCACTGGGTAAAAACAAGTAACATGTAACTAGTGACTCATAGATGTTACAATGGCCATCAGGGAAGCATGGTTTCCCTGGAATTAGCTACAAAGCCTCAAACCTTCCCAGCAGATGGCGGCTTTCTAGTTTAGAGATGCCCTATTTTGCCTACTGTAAAACCTGGGCAACTAGAAATAAAGTACACTTTCATACTTAGCAGTTTATACCTTTCCAAAAACTTTCTGAGACTTCCTCACTTATATTCAATCTATCAGAATGTTGAGTAGGTACTGCTGGCCATGGTTTTCTTCTGGGAGTTAAAGCTCCACCACCTAAGATTTATAACCAAAAACAAAATCTAAGGGAGCTATAGGGCAATATATTTTCAAATTAAAATATCTAAAAGGCAGGCCTTAGTGAAGCAATAGCACCCCAGTCTGGGAGACTTGTCCTGAATAAAGGTACTGAAGATGTCAGGCTTTATGTTAAGAGATGTATTCATCCATCTCAGGCTGTAGATTGGAGAGCAGGATGCTATAAGCACCAGATGAATAGTGGCAATAGCAGAGGAATAGTCTCATTTTTTCTTCCTTGGCAAACATTGGGTCTGTTTGGCCCTATATTTTATCAAAGATAAGCAAAAAATTTTTTTAAAAATCCAGAATGTAGACTATATTTTGAAAAATAAAAGAAAATACGTATTACAGATTTGTAGGAACAGCTGCTGAAAATTGATCAAATAAAGGAAAAATAATTAGAGATACTAGATTTATATTCTTAAAAAGGTGTAAGGAAATGACACCTCTATGAAGCTAAAGTGAGAAGTCATAAAGCAACATCTGGAAGAATGATAGCAGACCAAAGATTTATAATATCCTATTGAGATACAGGTATTTCAGTGAAAGTGGAGAAACTAAAACACGATTGAAAATATAATAGCAAAATTATGATCCATTCACTTCAGAGGCTGGAAAGAACACACTGAGGAAAACTGCAACAGTGATTCTCAGGACATTTTGAGAACCTCCCCTGGAATATCAAGAGTAAGGCCAATAACACAAACTTTCTAAGAATGAGATGGTTGGCCTTGGGGATAAAGAAAAAAAGGCACAAACTTATATTAGCCTAGTAGCATAAGGGGAAAAAAATCAAATATAATAGAAGAAAAGCAACTTCCTGATTTGATAAATTACTTTGGTTGCTATCCCTAAAGTGCTTACTGAATCTAGACAAAATTAGTGAAAAGAGAATCATGCACTATATTTCGAGTTACAATGATAAAGGAAAAAATTACCAACATACAACTGTGCAAAAGCTACCAGCTTACATACAAAACAGAAAAAAACATTTCAGATTATATTCAAGTTTGATCTCTGAAAGAGTAAATGTCTAGAAAATGTTGATCAGTATTTAGAGTTTTTAAAAATTTATGTTAATCATTTGTTACCCAATAATTCTGATTCCAGATACGACATTGAGTACACAGAATGATCTCAATTTCCCACTCAATAATCACAGAAGAAAGAAAACTAAATTTGTCAATATAAAATGTGTGCCAAAATATTGTGCCCTGGACCAAGAACTTGACCTTTTTGCTTGCTGTGGCAAATACATTCTGATTTTCCAGATGGAAGCCTTAGAATTTGTAAGCCTGATGATAATAAAATTTCAGATTATTCTACTATCTCCATTTACTCAGATTCTATTCTCCCCAAATAAATTTTTGTTTGCAGATTGACTGCTCATATAAAATACCCACAAAGAGAAAATTTTCTAGCAGGAAAACTTACGTCCAGATTTCCTTTGAAAATATAACTTTGCAGTTCTTGATTATGGATAATTTGGCATGTGATTTATATGTCAATCCAGAATATTTTTTTAAAAAAGCAAGTCAATCCCTAAGAAACAGAAATATTCTTAGTTTGTGAGAAAAGTCAGTGTCTAGAAGATTTAGGGCAAAACTTTGGACTGTGAAATACTAAAGGATATGAGGATTCTGGAACTAACTAACGGGTTTTACCTTTCTTATTTAAAATTCTACTTTAACATTAGGCTACAAACATCAAATTCTTTAATTCTCATAGGAACTACAGGAGAAAATTCTACTTTTTCTTCATGTTTTATGTGAGATAATTGAGCCTTTAAAAAAGATAGGAAAATCAACAGTATTCATATTGTTGCCTTGAAACCCTCCTTAATTAACATATTATATAAACATTTGTGCAATATGCAGACAGTAAAAATTCATTTTCATATAAATTCTACTACCAACTTTAAAATCCTGTTTTCACAAATTGAAATTTATTGTACTCATTCTAATTCCTGGCATTTGCCTACAAAGCAAATAATATAAGTATGTTATAAATTTTTTTAAATGTTATATCTTAAAGCAAATAATTTGATGGTTTCTGAAATTTGATGTGCAGTGAAATCTCATGAATCCTAGATCATTCCATCAACTCTTCTATTACCTCAACTTCTCCTAGACATACTCAATGGATAAAATTGAAAATAATAGAAGTTACAGTTTTCTTACTAGTATCATCAGTGAAGCATCTACCGACTGTTAAAAAACATGATAAGCTCAGGTTTCTTAAGTGGGAGAGTACAGTTCATTTCAGGTATACTGCAACAATAAAAAGGTAAGATGGGAAATCTTCTCTGAAGGCAGCATTTTGAAATTCATTGATTAGGGCTCAAAATCTGGAAATGATACGCTGTAGCTCTTGTACCTGGCCTCTGAGTAATTTCTCCATTTTCAAGAAATATACTTGTGTGTGCTGCAGAGTGGCCTTCTTTCTATTTTTCTTTGATAGATACTTGATGAATCTGTTTATATTTTATTTTTTAAAGATTTTATCTGTTATTTATTTGAGAGTGAGAGGGAGCACAAGCCCCAAGGAAAGGGAGAAGCAGGCTCCCCACTAAGCAGGGAGCCTGAAGTGGGGATCGATCCCAGGATCCTGGGATCATGACTTGAGCCAAAGGCAGATGCTTACTGACTGGGCCACCCAGGTGCTCTGAATCTGTTTATGTTTAACTAGAGAGTTAGTGGAAGCTAGTTCACCCTTGGCTAGAGGTACATACTATAGAAATTAGTTGAGTCACATGTTGGAGGACATCATTACTAGAATTGTACATTTTATTTGGATAAAAGAAAATAGAACTGTAGTTGAATATATATCAAAAACAATTGTTTTCTGAAACTGAAGCTTTGTATAAAGCAAGGACATGAAACTGGTCATCACATGTCCTTACATGTTCGAAATAAGGAGATTTTTGTGGTAGGACTGCTGAAGTCAGAGAACATTATTATGCCATATAAAATAGTTTTCTGGCATGAGTTATATCTCTGTTATGAGGGAAATATAATGGAATTGCTTACTTATGTGCATGCACAAAAACTGGTGAAAATCATAATGGGAAATAAAATTACACTTTTTCATCTTGAGACAAAACTGCATGGTCTGTTATTTATGACTGTATAATAAATTATTCAAAACCAGTGACTTAAGATAATGATAAACATTTATTATCCCTCATAATTTTTGCAAGTCTAAAGCATCTTGTCTGAGCAGTTATTCAATTGGGTTGGCCTATTGCTCACTGACATTAACCAAGGCTATAGTCTTCTTCTGGATTGACCTATGGCTGAAAAATCCACTACAAAGTTTACTCATGTATCTGATTAGCAAGTTGGTGTTGTTGTTGGTGAGAGGTCCCGGTTCCTCCACAAGTGGACCTCTGTACAGGACTGCTTCAATGTCCTTATGGCATGTTGGATGCATTATCCCAGAGTGAGTGATTCAAGAGATGAAAGCAGAAGTTTTAATGTATTTTTTGACCTATGCTCAGAAGTCACATAGCATCATGTCCGCAATATCTAATTGGCCCACAAATCAGTCTTGCTCAATGAGGGAAGGAACTACACACACATGTAAATACAAGGAGGTGAGACTGATTGGAGAATGGTAAACTCAATCCATCTTTTGGCCTCCCACTGATTCACGCCTGCATGTCCACCTCTCATGCAAAATCGTTTTTATCCAAAGTCCCCTGCCCCAAATTCACATCTATTTTCATCGTCAGCTCAAATACAGGATCTTGTCTTTGAAATCAGGCTCAGGTATGGTTGAAACATCTCAGGTATGGTCCTTAGAGTGCAAGTCCTCTTGATCTGAGGATTTGTGACCTAAGGACACAAGTTATTTGCACCACTCCATCCTGTCCCCCATAAACTCAACATACAATAGTGGAGTAGGCAAAGAATTACTGCCATAGACATTCTTATTAATAAAGGGAGAAAATGGGAAACACACAACGCTTTACTGTTCCTTTCTGAAATCCAGAATGATACATATTACCCTTTCCTAGATTAGGGCTCAAAAGTTTGAGAATGATATACTATGGCTTTAGGAATTGTTCTCTGAGTAATTTCTCCTTTTATATGAAATATAGCCCATGTTTGCTGCTGAGGGGCTTTCTTCATTTTGCTTACTACCTACAGAATTTTTTGTTTCCAACAGACTTTTTTCTTTTTTAAAATTGAGATATAACTGACATATAACATGGTGTAAATTTAAGATGTGCAACATGTTGATTTGGCACATTTATACATTGCAATATGATTACCACCACTGCCATAGCTAACACCTCTAGCTCATCACATGTATCAAGCTAAGAAGCTTTTGCATAGCAAAAAAAAAAAAAAACCAATATAAAAAGACAACCTACAGAATGGAAGAAAATATTTACAATTCATATATTGGATAAGGGGTTAATGTCCAAAATATATTTGGATCTAATACAACTCAATAACAACAACAACAAAACCAAACAATTGAATTTAAAAATGGGCAGAGGAACTGAATAGACGTTTTCCCAAAGAAGACACCTAAATGGCTGACAGGTGCGTGGAAAGATGTTCAAAATCACTAATCACCATGGAAATGCAAATCAAAACCACAGTGAAATATTACTTCATACATGTTAGAATGGCCACCATCAAGAAAACGAGATATATCAAGTATTGGTGAGGATATGGAGAAAAGAAAACCCTTCTGCATTGTTGGTAGAATTTTTTCATCTGGTTCTGTCACTGTCTCTTTCAGTTTAAGCTGGCAGTACAATGCAATTCTCTTAAAACTCTAATGGGTCTTTTGTGAATGTTATTGGGTTAAATTCACTAAACAAAAGCCACACCTGCAAATCACTTTAAGATCAATACATTTCCACATGTGCTTCTGCTCAGGCTGCTGAGCAATACTGCCTTGCATTCTTAGAAGCTACTACTTGTCATATCAGTTGTCAGAGGCATTGCCCTAGGTGTGCTTGAGATTTTAACAAAGGATTTAACAGTCAGATCCTTGGTTTTATTATTAGACTGTTTATTAATAGACAACAGAATAACACCTTGCAAAAATGTCCTTGTCTCAGTCCCTGAAACCTGTGACTATCTTACTTGACATGGCAAAAGGGACTTTGCAGACATGATTAAGTGAAACATTTTGAGATAGGGAGATTATCCTGGATTATATTGGTAGGCCCAGTGTAATAATGCAGGTTTTTATAAAATATCTGGAAGGGTCAGGTTCAGAAAAGGGGATGTGATGACATAACGAGAAGTCAGAGTGATGTAGCTATTATGAGCAAGAACAGTGGACAGCTCTAGATGCTAAAAAAATCAAGGAACAGATTATCTCGTAGAGCTCCCAGAAGAAATGCAGCATTGGTGACACCATGATTTCAGTCCTGTAAGACCCATTTTGGACTTCTGACCTCCAAAATGTAAGATAATAAATTTGTATTGTTTAAAAGCTCTATGTTTGTGGTAATTTGTTACAGCAGAAATAGAAAATTAATACAATGTGTTTTCCTGAATGTGCCTTGGATTTTGTTCTGCTCAGATGAAACTGCTTAATTTTAATGTGTTTTGCCACCTGGAGAGCCTGGGAATTTTCAAACCTGGAGATAGTTGTTCCCTTATGTTCAACAAATCTTTTTTTTTTTCTTTTTAAAAATCATTCTCTCACATGTTACTATAACCAAGAAGAAAGTAGGTGGCACATTCAACACTTTGCTTGGAAATATCCTTATCTAGATCACACACTACTTTAAGAAGTATTTCTCTCCTTTGCAAATTATATCACACACTATCTGCCACTACACAAGCTCCTTCTTTCTCTCCCACCCCACTCCCGTTTTTCATTTATTATGAATAGATCACTGAGGCTTATGTAAACGCTTATCTGAATAATACGTTAAATTTTGTAAGAAACAGTTTCTAAGGACTAAATATGTACTATAGCTTTATATTTTGTAGAACCATTTAAATAATAAAGAACTCAAACTAATTGGACAATTCAATTTTAAAACTAAATTATTATGATTTTAAAAAAAGAATTTATTGATAAAGATAAGGCTAATTTATATAATGGTTATGTTGACTTTGTCATTATAGTTTGTCAAATATTTAACATATTTATTCTATTTTGCTACAGTTAATGAAAATTTTATTTACTTATTTCATAATGTCTGTTTTCTTCACTACTATATTGAAATCCATATACAATGCATTTTTAAAGGTGTGATTTAATTATATTTTGATTTGCACAGTAATAGTATTTACAGGGTTTCTTAGCACAACATAATGTGTTATTCTGTAAGGTATTGACATACGATTTTATTTTATTTATTCAATTATGCACATGTGTCTCAGTGTTGGTTATTATGTTACAATAGTTGGAGAAAATAAACTTGGAATTACATGCTTGCTTGGTAAATACATGTTATTAAATAAATGGTTTCAGTGTAAAATATGATCTTTACTAAAATGATACATTTGGATTAGTACAAATGAAGTTTTTCTTAAAAGTTCTGAATATACTTTGATTATCCTTAGGAAAATTTCTACTAATCCTTTCTATTGCTGTGTTTTTCATTAATTCATTTTACCACAGATAGACTATTGAAAAAGTAGAACTTACAAATTACACCTTTGCCATAAATTGTCCTTAATTGGACAGGTACACAATGGAATATGATGATATTTTATTGGTTACTGTTATGTACATGTATACTCAGCAAACATCTAGCTGATATAATTCCTGCATTCTCCAAAAGCCAGCCTGCTACAGATAATCTCACCAGCTAGATTGACATTCTGTTCTCATATCCTGCTCTAATCATCATTCTTTAAGACCAGTTATTATTTTGTCTCTGGATATGTGAAGCCTGACAGAAATAAGATGTTTAGATTGCTAACACATGCAGCTTTTAGCAACAATAGGTGTACATTCCTGAATTAGTTGGTCATGAAAGGGTCGGGGCATGAATGAATGTAACAGAAGCTAGGTAAATTTACTGCATCAGTTATGGAGTGTTGACCAAAAATTGCTGACTTGCATGGACATCGGAACAGGGAAAGCATATATATCAAGAGGTCAGGCTGAGGGCACTGAGTGCTTCAAGTTGGACCCAGGGATGCTGGAAGGGAGGTGAAAGGGCACTGGAAACCAACTTGGCCTATTTCAAAATTTTGCCTACAGCTATAATACACCTCTCTAAATATCTCCATTACTGATTTGTGCCTGTCACACCTGTCATTTTGGCACATCATCGTTATAGTCTACATCTTTTTGTGTGTGAAACCTGACTGCTGCTAACTGCCCATCGCCATGCTCTTTAAAAATTTTGCATTTCCTTCTTCGTCTCTGACTTTCCTCTGTATCTCCTCTACTTAAGTGCATTAACATTTAACTTTATAATTGATTTCTATTCTTTTTCCAACTAGCAGCTCTTGTTTCTCCCTCATGATTCCCCACTTAAAATTAAATACCTCTTGGCACCTGTGATTTCTCCCTATTTGGAAACATGAGAAAAATAATAACCTAAAGGTAATTGCAAATTTCTTAGAGCAATACAAATTCAGTAATTAATGGAAAGAACCACATGATTATTGGATTCTCAATATAAAATGATTGAATGTGTGACTGAAAAAACTTGACAGATTTACATCCATTGTATATAGATACATTTATTTGTTTTCTAGCTAACTCAACTGTGCTAATTGAGATATGATAATTCCATCAGAATAAACTGAATCTGAGTATCATCATATCAGATCATATTGTTCTAGTTCTTATCATTTTAGAATACAGAAAAATAAAATAAATTATCTCATTTTGTTCCCCAAAACTTATTTTCTCTGTTCTATTTTTATTTAAAGAAATGTCAAGTTAAACTTTTTTTGTATGAAATGCATGGAAAGAACGAACACCTCATAAGTGTCACCACACAATTGCTCACAACAAAATCTATGAGTCATACTTGAGTTTTTTTCTCATTTCCAAATTCAACCTACTAGCAAATCCTCTGTCATTACTTTAAAAATATTTTTTAAATCTATCCATTTCTATCTATTTCTGATGCCACCATGATAGGCCAAAGTATCATTTATCATGATCTCATTTCTTATATACTGTAGTAACCTTTCAGGCTGGTTTTCTATTTTGTTTTGTTTTGCTGTTTCTATGCTTGCCATTTCTCCAACCTTCTAATTCATCCAGGCCATCTTAACATTTCTCCTGAAGTCCTATGGACCATTTCCCAAAATAAAATCACAGGGAAATAATTACATTTAGATATTCCCTAAAATATTTGTAGAATGTTAATCAATTTATGTTATTATCCTATTCAATGGATTTTCATTGGATTAAAAGAAAAAACTAGGGGCACCTGGTGGCTCAGTGAGTTGGGTGTCCAACTCTTGCTTTTGGCTCAGGTCATGATCTTAGGGTTGTGGGATTGAGCCCTGCTTGTCTCTCTCCCTCTGCTCCTCACCCTGCTCATGCTCTCTATCTCTTTCTAAAATAAGTAATAAAATATTTGAAACAACAACAAACAAATAAACAAAAAAAGAAAAAAACTAAACTACGTATCATGATCAGTGAGATTCAACTGGCCTACCTGTTCAATTGCTACCATTTTATCCCTTGCTTACATTCTCTACCTAAATATGTTTTATTTTCCCTCAGTATCCAAACTCTTTCTGTCCTCATGCTGTTTGTTCTTTATTTCTTTCTCAAATGTCACCTTAAATGCTCTGCCAATCTATATTCTTTTTATACTCAGTTTCCATAAAATAAAGGTGCATAAAGTATTGGTTCTAGTCTTATTGGGCAAATTAGTAAGAGTAAATAAAATGTGGTCATTGCTTCAAAAAGCCACGTGTTTAAACTTTCATTGCAAGAACCTTTAGATTTTTTTATGATATTTGCATTGTGTGAAAATGTTGGCATTTTCCAACACATATATTGAATTTGGACATGATAAAAATACAGTATATTTTTGATAAGAGTTATTGATACATCGAAGTAGGAGAGAATGGAATTTTTTATGAATCTTTTGAAATCACTTTGTCTATACTCCTGTAAGATGTAAAAGAATAAACATACAAATAGCCATCTTTTTACAATATATGGGAAAGTCCCAAAACTTAAATATTAAAACTGGTAACTTTGTGGTGTAATGAAGTATATAAAAAATAATGTTTTCCTTTAGCATATACTGTGATTGAAATTGGTGATTCATGAAAATATATCATTGCTTAATTGGCTAAGCTCAGCGGTATGTACTAATCATCAGTGACAAAAATAGGAGTTAAAGCCACTAACTGCCTGCAAATGATTGAAGGGTAGTTCAAGAAAGGGTTAAGCTGGGCAGGAGTTATTTATGAAAAGAGTCAACTGAGACAAAGTGCAGTAGCACTCATTAAACTAATGAGGGGAAGCTCCTAAAATCACATTTTAAGGGCATTTCCTTAGGGTCAGAATTCAAACTAATGCCATTTTATTTTGATGTGGTTCATTGAAACTTAGTCTGGCATTTAAAAGATTGGGCACATTATGATTAGGAGTAGAAAGTGGTTATGAGTTTGCTGTCAGAGATTTAAAAATAAATACCACCAAAATATAGTTCAAATTTCTGATGAAATTTATTCAGAAATTTTTATCTAATTTATCTAAAATCACGAAATTTTGTTAACATTGCACAAGCTTCCTTGTGATTTATTGCATTTTATTTTGAAGATTAAAGAACAACATTTCTCATCTTTCTTTGCAAATAGAGATATGAGTGAGATCAACACTTTATATATGAAATAGTCCATAATTTATAAAATGTATCCAGATATACTTGCTGATTTATCTCTTTCCAGAGCATATTTATGACAGTAAAACTAATATATATGTTTTCAACTTATATTTTGTATGAACACCTGAACAAAGTAATTGTTTCATAAAACTTCAAAGCTCTATGAATCTATTTTGAATGAAAGGTGGATGGATAAATGCTTTAATAGTCTGTTATTTTGTTATTTCACCAATATAATATGAAGAAAATAAGAATAATATAACACAAATAACAATTGTGTAGCAGAGACCTTGGAAATGATGAAACCTTTAAGGTATGATTACTAATTTAGCTCAGGTCAAAATGATATGAATATGTGCAGTTCAATTTTTTTTTGTCTTTATCAGCCCAGCATTAGTCCTTTAGAAAGATGCTTAAGAAAATATCTATGATTGCTAGGTTGACACTGGCAAGGATGGGGGTATGTAACAGAAAGTAGCCTGTCATATGTATGTGACTGAGTTGGGGATAAGCAGGGTGGAAGCCAGTTTTATTCTTAAAAGTTCACAGTTATAACATATGGTCATTTCTTGTGTTAACAGAACAGAGTTGATAATTCAAAGATTTTGAAAGCCAGTGAAACATTTCATATCTGTGCACTACTAAACAGATTTGAAATGCTTTACCACATGAGAACATTATATATATATATATATGCTTTGTTACTAATGTTTTATTTTGTAATATATTCCTAGAATTCTAACACTTGGCTGCCCCCCCCCAGTAAAATAAAAAAGAAAGAAAAAAGAATGCCTTTTTTACTGGGTAACAATATCATTATGATAGAGTCATTTTGATATACTTTTCTTTGAGCTAAGCCTCCTCCTTGGTTATCTTGACCAGTTTATAATTACTATGTATTTCAGATCTTTTCTGATGTTCAGGTACATTTTGGGTAATGAAGTCATACTTTTCACTGACTGCTCAAGAAAACATGAAATTTTTTTCCAAGTAAAGTTGTTAATCGTTGCTCTTATTTAATGAACCAGGTAACAAATCCAGGTTTCTCAAATTTTTCACTGTACTCCTTTTTATTCCCAGTACGTATCAGTTAGGAGATAATATTACAAATTGTTCCTAGAAACTTGTAACCATAACTCACCTGTGCTTCATGATCTAGTTTTCTCACCTGCCATATTACAGATTTCCCCTGCTATCTGAAAGTAGATCGTTCCTATGAAAACTTTCATAAGCCAAAATAGCATAAAGTGCGGAAGCAATTACCATTAATTTATATGGAAAAATGTCTGAGTGTTCCCCAACCCCCAAAATAACCTCTCTTAGGCTTTTCTGATACCTTAGGACACATCTTGTTCACAGATGCACAAAATAAATCAAGATAAAGCCCAGATACTCAACTGACACAGTTGAAAACTATGGCAGCTTGATGCTGAGATGCTGAGTGCAGTTTCTGGGGAAGGAGCCTGGCGGGGCCACTCTTGCTGCTTGGATGTGCACTGCCTCTATAAGGGCTTGTTGCAAAACGAATGCTGAATGCTATTTTTGCTTTCACTCCTTTTCATAAAATCAAAATCCTCTTCAGCTTTCCTTCAGTTAACGAAAACAAGTACTAACGTAGGTCTTCCATAGAAGCGAAGTGGTGTAACACAGGCTTTCAAAATGTGGAAATACCTGTATATCTGTCACTCCTTAGGTCTTCTGTGTGAGGCTACAGAGGCAGAATCGTTCTTTCATGCTGCTGATGTTGATGGTAACAATGGTAACAGTGGCACGAATATCCATTTAAGGTAGTGATGCAGCTGTTTCCGGTTGATGTTGAGGATGCCTATGCCTGAGTTTAGAAGTCTCTCACAGGTAGTGAATCTACTAATACCAATAGTGATGATGCATCAACACTCAAAGTGCCGAATCTTGGTTTTTCTTCTTTTATTTCCGTTTATACGGAATTCTTACATTGTGACGGAAATATGCGCCCATGAAAACTTATCTAGAGGACAGACATGGAGACAATAAACACTTTTGACTGTTTGAATTATCCTTCTTCTCAACTTTGACATAATGATCATGAACCAAATCTGTGAGATTCTAAGTACTTTTTCCTTAGAGTGAATTCCTTCATCGGGTTCCTCCTATCCTCTTGCCCAGGCAACATTGATTCCTAGCTGTGCAGTGTGCTTTCAAATTTGAATCCCTGACTCTCTGAGCTATGCCAGCCAATTCCGTTGACCATGACATGGAAAAAAGACATGAAAAAACATTCCGAAACAAAAAAGCGTGCGGTATATCTTGTTGACTATTGCAGTATTGGCACAAAAAGTGTGTTACTACTCTCTCTTTTTCCTTTTATAACCAGAATCAATAATCCCAGGAAAGTCAACTTTGAAGATACACTACTATTTATTTTTTAAGGCTTAATAATAGGTTTCTTTTTATATAGTTTGCTCCTCTGAAACAAAAAAGTGAGTGAGGAATATGTCATGGCAATTACACTGTTCAGTAAGTTGATCTATGGGTGTGTGTGTGTGTGTGTGTGTACACTTATGTCTGTGTTTAAAGCATCACCAAGTATTCTTTTTTTTTTATTAATAACAAAAAGTTAAATGTGAAGAGTGGTTGTTGCCCTTATATTTTATTTGAAATTCTAGTTGTTAAAATCATTTGACAAACCAATAGATAACTTTTTCACAACTGAAGCATCAGTTAGTTAAAAACATTCAAAGCAGAGGAAGAAATGCAATGCTAGGTTTCTTATTTTTTTCTCTTCCTTCCTTCCTCCCTCCCTCTTCTTCCTTCCTCTTTTTCTTTTTCCTTTTCTTTTCCTTTCCTTTCCTTTCCTTTCCTTTCCTTTCCTTTCCTTTTCTTCTTTTCTTTTCTTTTCTTTTCTTTTCTTTTCTTTTCTTTTCTTTTCTTCCTTCCTTCCTTCCTTCCTTCCTTCCTTTCTTTCTTTCTTTCTTTCTTTCTTTCTTTCTTTCTTTCTTTCTTTCTTTCTTCTTCCTTTCTTTGCCAAAGACATGCAAGTTTTTTTTTACCCCCTTCACTTATTTTCCCACCTCATATTCCCCCACTTCTGACAACCACCAATCGGTGTCTATGTATCTATGAGCTTTTTTTTTTTAATTCTACATATGAGAGAGACTATTCTTATACACACACGCACACAATTTCTTTATCAATCTATCCACTGATGGACACTTAAGTTGTTTTTCCTCATCTTGGTTACTGCAAAGAGTGCAGCAATGAATGTGGGGGTGCATATATCTTTTCAAATTAGTATTTTCATTGTCTTTGGATAAATATCCAGAAATTGAATTGCTAGAACATATGGTAGTTCTATTTTGTAATTTTTTAAAAAGATTTATTTATTTGCCAGACAGAGAGAGAGAGAGAGAGAGCAGAGGGAGGGGCAGAGGGAGAAGGAGCAGACTCCTCACTGAGCTCAGAGCCAGACACTGGGCCCTAGGATCATGACTTGAGTCGAAATCAAGAGCCAGCCGATTAACTGAATGAATCACCCAGGCGCCCCTATTTTTAATTTTTTGAACAACTTCTGGACTATTTTCCATAGTGTGTGCACCAATTTACATTCATACCAAGAGTACAAAATAGTTCACTATTTTTTTACATCCTCACCAACACTTATTTCTTATCTTTTTGATAATAGCCTTTCTAACAGATGTGAGGTGATATCACATTGTGGTTTTGATTTATATCTCTCTAATGATTAGTGATGTTGAACATCTTTTCATGTGCCTTTGACCATCTGTGTGTCTTCTTTGGGAAAATGCTTATTCAAATATCCTGCTAATTTTTAAATTAGACTGTTTCTTCTTTACTACTGAATTGTGTGAGTTCTTTGTATATTTTGGATATTAACCCTTTATGAAATATAGAATTTGCAAACATTTTCCCAATAATTCAATTGCATTGTTCAGTAAGTTAATCTGTTGATGTGTGTATGTATACATGTATGTCTGTGTTTAAAGCAACACGAGGTATTCTTGAAAGGAAAATCAGCAAAAAGAATAGACAGATAATATAGTAGTAAGAACATTCTCTATTCATTTTGTTATATCATTGAAACAGTGTTAAATGAAGTTATGTTCAGTGCTGTTCTCTTATTGAATGAGTACATGTTTCCTGCAAAATAAATGAACTGTAGCCAATAATATTATCACTGCAACGATAAATATAAAATAAGAAAATGTTAATGTATTGCTATGTCATTTACACTTGTACCTCTGCTCTATGTCTTTTGGCCTCTATTTGGTCTGTTAATTATCAACTATGTTTAGTCCCTTTAAGACTAAGCATTTGTTTGGGCTTCTTTAGTGTAATCCATTAATTTCGGCTCCCAAGACTAATTATAAAGTCAAAATAAACTAAGTTCAACCATTGTATGTTTTTTTGCTTCCTTAGGACATGACATTTATCTCCAACTGATAGATTTTTATTTTTCTAATAGCTGTATAAGAATTGATCGTCCGATTGATTTTAATAGTATTCTTTACCTTTGTTTGCCAAGGGTAAATGTCATAGTAATTTTTCATCATACCTGTTACCTTTTTAATATTCAAATTTACCTTATTTCTGACAAATAAAGCAAACGCCTAATGTTTACAAAGTGCAAAATAACTCATTGCTTATTTACAATATTAATTCCATATTTAAAAATAAACTATAAGATATTTACACTGTATAATACTTTAGGTTAAGGGTCTTTAAAAATTGCAATTTTAAGAAGGCTAATTTCTGAGTGAGCTTATTATTCTTATGTGATTGAAATTTTTTGTTTGTTTATTTTGAAACATTAAATGAAATACAGCTACTTGTTTTGGCACAGATGCTGAAAATAGGTGTCGAAAACTCATGCTCTTCTGATATCTGATCATTGACATATGAAACTTCTTTCTTTTTTGTGGAAGGATTTAGAATTTTCCTCTTATTTTTTTGTTCTACATTTTGCCCTGTTAGGCCTAATGTTGATAATTTTACATTCACTGTCCCAGCTGCTCAGAGCTCCTTAAAGTTTCATACATTTCCTTCCGCATTGTACACATCTCAACTACTTATTCAAATAACTACCCACTCCCTAGTCTCTGTTCTTTCTTTCTAAAATATCTATTAGTTTTTCTCTTTCAGCACTTGAAAGATGTTATGTCACTTACTTCTCTGTCTCTGATGATACTTTCTCCATAGTTCTAAAGAAGAATCTGCTGTTACTTGAAATGCTACTCCTTTATTAGGAGGCATTTCCATCTTGCTGCTCTCGACTTTTTATTTTAGTTTTTGGAAGTTTGACTATGATTCGTCTTGAACTATGATGGATTTCTTTGGGTTTATCTTGTTTGGGGTTTGCTCACTTCTTAAACCTGTAGGTTTGCATTTCTTGCTAAATTCAGGAAGTTTTCAGCCGTGATTTATTCAGGACATTATCAGCCCCGTCCTCTTACCATTCTTCTTCTGAGATTTTAACAACACAAATGTTAGATCTTTTGTTATAGTTTCACAGATCTCTGTGTCTGTTTCATTTTTTCCCCTCTATTTTTATCTCTATTGTTCAGATTGGATGATTCCCTTTGTTATAGCTTCCAATTTACTTATTGTTTATTTTGTTTTCTTCATTTTGCCATTGAACCCATCCTTTGAGATTTTTAAAATTTAGTTTGTCAGTTATTTTATTTTCATTTTGTTCTTTATATAATACACTTCCTTACTGAGACTTTCTATTTTTTTTTCATTTGTTTCCAGCATGTTCATAAATGCTCACTGAAGCATTTTTATGATAGCTGCTTTAAAATCTTTGTCAGATAATTCTAATCTTATTGTCATCTTAGTGTTTATATATAATTGATTGTGGCTTTTTAAAAAATTATAGTTTGAGATCTTCCTGGTGTCTGATAAATAATTTTTAATTGAAATCTGGACATTTGGGTGTTATAAAACTCTGGATTTTATTTAAACTTTCTGTTTTATTTATTTTATTTTATTTTATTTTATTTTATTTTATTTTATTATTTTAAGATTTTTATTTTTATTTATTTGACAGAGAGAGACAGCCAGCGAGAGAGGGAACACAAACAGGGGGAGTGGGAGAGGAAGAAGCAGGCTCCCAACAGAGAAGCCTGATATGGGGCTTGATCCCAGAACACCGGAATGCTGGGATCACGCCCTGAGCCGAAGGCAGACGCTTAACGACTGCTCCACCCAGGCACCCCTAACCTTTCTGTTTTAGCTGGTCTCTCTGTCACATCTCTGGCAGGGGTAACTACCCTATTACTGCCAAGTGGTGGTAGAAGGCTAGTTTACCTACTTGGCCTCTATTGACACCTTAAGGGAGGGGTCCTCATTATTGATCAGTGAGATAAGAATTCTGGCCTACCACTAGGCCTCTTCCCACAGTTCCCTTACTGGGAAGTTTAGGAGTGCCTCATTATAGGTCTCCACATGACCTTCCCTGACACCAGAGGGAGGAGTCACGGTGGAACTGATCTTCTTAGGACTGGATAATGGTGAGGGCACATTCTTTAGATCCCTCTGACATGACCCCAGAGGGAAAGGGAAGTACCCCTCCTTTCTCCCAGACGTGGGGGGCAATCTAGGCTTCTACATGATCTCTACTGGTTCCTCAGTATCTTGTTATAGCCCACTGGGGATGAAAGTCCTAGCTCTCCACTCTACCTTCACTGACACCATACTTGGAGGTGAGGGGATTCGGGCTCCTTGTTACAGCCTGGTAAGTGTGGAAGTCTAATCTTCCTCCTTAGTCTTTGCTGGTATGGCTATAAACAGAGACACCGTTTTTCCTCCTGTGGTATTTAGCTAGCTAGAACAGTTATTCTTAAAAGTTATTCTTAAAAATATTCTGCACCACCACTTCCCAGATCTTTTGGCTTTGTTGGGGCTTTAAAATTTTTTTTAGTTTGTTCCCAATTCTGAATTTCCACTTTCTTCAGTATCAAATCTGAAGTATAGGAGGCAAAAAGAAAGAAAAGTCCCTACCATATTGCTTTTGGGGGCCTAGATTCCTTCATCTTCTGTCCACCTGTCAATGGTTTCTTATATTTTTCTTTTAGGTAATATTCAGACTTTTCATTTGTATTTAGAGGGTAGAATAAGAAAATGTGTATCAGCTCCTTCTTCTTGGAAATGGAGGTCCTCATTCTATTAATGTTTTATTTTTGCTGCCCTGCTTCTAATTTCTAATTCTTTTTGACTCTCTTTGTTGCTTTATTAGAACATCACTGATGTTGCGTATATGCTCAACATATACCCTTTCAGTAGAGTGATATTAGTTATATATTTATTTAGAATTTTATTTTCCTTTCTAAATTAAATCTATTTACTTAGAATTCCATTGCTTCTACTTGCTGGTTTTATTCTCTTTCTTTTATATTACATATATTCCTCAGAAAGCTGATAATCCTGGTCTGTCCACTTTTATTTATGTTTCCATTAGAAGCTATTCAGAGCGACGGCTGGGTGGCTCAGTCTGTTAAGTGCCATCAGCTCAGGTCATGATCCCAGGGTCCTGGGATCGAGTCCCACATCGGGTTCCCTGCTTGGCACAGAGCCTTCTTCTCCCTTTCCCTCTGCTGCTCCCCCTTCTTGTGCTCTCTTTCTCTCTCTCTCTGTCAAATAATAAATAAATAAATAAATAAATAAATAAATAAATAAATAAATAAAATCTTTTAAAAAAAAGAAGCTAATCAGAAATTCTAGTAGATTGCACAGGCTTGTTAACAGATTGGACTAAATGGCATGTTTGGGTAAGGACTCACCCATTGCACTGGAGTCCTCTAAGTACGATTCATAATTTTCTTGATTGGACAGATGACACAGAAGTACTTGAACCATTGTAATAGGAGAAAGAAAGAAAGAGAGAGAGAGAGAGGAAGGGAAAGTTTTGCAGAACAACTGAATATACAAATTCAGATTACAAAGGAAAAAACAAAACAATGGGAGTGATGAGAGAAAAGGAAACAATAGAAAAGGAAAAAGCACTCATGGAAAAGCAAGCCCAACTATGAATTACTTTCTTTTGACAAAATGGATCAATAACAATAAATACAGATATAGTAGAAGTGTATGGATAACAAAATGTTAATCATATTCCAAGGGAAAACTATGAAAGTAGACCAAACACAAACTAAGAATAAATGTCTTAATAAGAAAAAACAAACAAATATTTAGCATCAATCCATGAAAACACAAACAATAACAAATTGGTTCTATATTTCTTTTTATCAAAATTACAATGTGTGACTTGGATATTATTAGTTTAATTTATTTTCATAGTGACTAGCTATTTGGAACATTTATTTCTAAAAATGCATTTAATTTTTTTTTTTTTTTAGTTTCAAGTTTTTATTTAAATTCCAGTTAGTAAACATATAGTGTAATATCAGTTCCAGGAGTAGAATTTAGTGATTCATCATTTACGCAACACTCAGTGCTCATCACAACAAGTGCGCTC
The DNA here is from genome assembly GCF_017311325.1 of Ursus maritimus. NCBI lineage: Eukaryota > Metazoa > Chordata > Mammalia > Carnivora > Ursidae > Ursus > Ursus maritimus. The sequence continues at coordinate 42,509,954 of NW_024426552.1, read as the reverse complement.
CTTAATATCCATCACCCATTTAGCCTATCTGCCTGCCTATGTCCCCTCCAGCAACTTTCAGTTTGTTCTGTATAGTTAAGAGTCAGTTTTATGGTTTGGTTCCCTCTCTCTCTTTTTTTTTAATGCATTTACATTTCGTTCACACATATCAGTCACCATTTGGTTAGGCCGAAATCATAAATTGAATGCCTTAATAATTACGACTTTTTTTTTTTATCAATAGTCCATATATTTCAAGAAAAATCACACTAGAGAGTTCAGTATGTGGAGATAGTAACTCACTTAGTTTGGGTCTAATTTTTTAAAATAGACTTTATTTTTAAAACAGTTTTAAGTTCACAGCCAAATCAAGACTTGCCACATTCCTCCTAACCCCACACATTGAGAGCCTCCCCCACTATCAATATCTTACACTAAAGTGGTATATTTGTTACAAATGATGAGGCTACAGTGACACTTCATTATCATCCAAGTCTGTAGTTTACATTAGGGTTCATTCTTTGTGTTGCATATTCTGTGGGTTTTGACAAATGACATGCATTCACCTATATAGTATCCCAGAGCGTATTTTCACTGCCCTAAAAACTTCTGGGTTCTTATTCCCTCCTAACCTTTGGAAACTACTAATTTTTTTTTAACTGTCTCCATAGTTTTGTCTTTTTCAAAAAGCTCTATAGTTAGAATCATGTAGTATGTAATATTTTCAGATTGACTTTTTTCAGTTAGTAATGTGCATTTAAGTTTCCTCCATGTCTTTTCATGGATTGGTAGATCATTTTTTCAACCCTGAATAATATTCCATTGTCTGGATATATCACAGTTTATTTATCCATTCACTTATTGAAGAACCTCTTGGTTGCTTTCAAGTCTTGGCAATTATGAATAAAACTACTCTAAACATCTGTGTGTAGGTTTTTGTGTGAACATTGTTCCTGTTGCTCCATATTCTCGCTAGCACTTGGTGTTGTAAATGTTTCAGTTTTTGATCATTCTAGTAGGTGTGTAGTGGTATCTCAGTATTGTTTCAATTTGTCATTCCCTAATGACATCTGATGTTGAGCTTCTTTTCATATGCTTACTTGACATCTGTATATCTTCTTTGTCAGGCATCCGTTCAGATCTTTTGCCCACTTTTTAAATTAGGATTTTTATTTTCTTATTGTTAAATTTTCATGGTTCTTTTTATATTTTGGATAATAGCCTTTTATCAGATATGCCTTGTGCAAATGTTTTCTCCTGGTCTGCGGCTTGTCTTCTCATTCTCTTGACAACATCTTCACAGAATAGAAGTTTTAATTTTAATGAAGTCTAATCTATTTCTTTCATTGATTGTTTTTTGAAGTTGTATCTAAAAAGTCATCATCAAATGCAAAATCATCCCTATTTTATAAAACATATTTGAGAGGCAAATTGACAATATGTATCAACAGTGAATCTTTTAACTGGCTTTCAGTAGCCCAATCAAAGCTTGACTCATAGTGATGATATTTTATAGGAAGTGAATTGTTAGATAATAATGTTTAGACTAGATGTGAAAATAAAAGACTGCTTAGTTAGATGCCACTTAACTATTTGGGTGCTGGAAGAAGGTATTTGGGCATGTAACTGGTTGCCAGTTACCTTTTAACTGTGGGTATTTGAATACATATCCCTTCCTTAACAATGTACACACACACTTTCTTCCTTATTTAGAACTGAACTCCTTTCTTGGTCAATCTAAATTTTGATTTTCTTTTGGAAGTAGAAGGAAATAACTGTCTTGTTCTTTGAACTTTTTTTGAGCTTCTTTAGGGCATACAGGGCACACATTGTCAACCACTTTTCTATTATTTTAAATATTTTTCATATTGCTTCCTATATGAGGTTATTTTCTCATCTTCTAGATGCAAATTTCTTCAGGACAGTACAAGGAGACTCGCTTTTACTAATTTTCATATTTTACTGCAACCATAACTGGGTTAAGATATAAAATCTGAACATGATGTAGCCAGCAGGTGTCAGGTACTCTGTAGGAAAGGAAAAGGATGGAGATAGGCCTGGTTATCATATGTCTCACAAAGACTCCTGGTTCAAAACTGGATAAAGAGATAGAGGATAAGCAAAAGTTGAAGAGGAAACAGATTATATGGAATGGGAAGAATTATTTCCCATGGTAGAAATCACTGAAAATTTGTACTTATTGTATGGGAATTGTGGAGCATTGGATGCTCCCTGATTTTAGGAAGATTAACATGAAACTAGAAAGGTAGATATGATGGCAGGTATTCAAATAATCCTTAGAGGATGTGCTTGGAAAAAATGGTGCTCAAATCAGTAAGAAAGTAAAAGCTTAATTAAAAATTTCTCATTAGTCAAGAAATGAAAAAATCTGATTAATATTAATATATTTAATTAGTAATCAGATTTACTGATATCAGATAATTTCATTCAATTGTCAGAAAAATAGATGTTCCAATCATGTTAGTATCTCATAAAACATTTTATAGAAAACTTATAGGGAGTCTTTAAGATGGTCTAAATTACCTAAAATATTAAAAAAATTTTTTTTCAATAATCTTATAATTGTACAAGGAGCAAATTATTTCTATTCAAATATTAATAGATTTGGTTTTAGATTTAACTCTGTATTTCTATCATAAGGCGTTAGTATTTGAGGAGTGTTTAACCCTTTTATATAAGGAGAGGTATTTATAGAACTACAGCTATTTTCCTGCCCATCTGGGCTTAGCTATATCTCTAATAAACAATTTAATCTGAAAAACATTAAGCCTAGAAGATGATATTGCAATTCCACATGAGTTTATTTTATGTGATAATTATGAATCACCAGGTTACTATAGAATTTTATTTACAAAGAGGCTTCCCAACAGAGTTCCAGGTGGGCCCTCTACTAATTGTGAGAAGAATTCTGGATGTTTGCTGTTTATAGATAACATCTAGTTAAATCTGTTTTCTGGATCCCATGCTATTCAGACTGTTTTATATACAAAATTGCTTTTTTGAACTTCAAACATGAGTGACCTCTTCCTGATACAAAGTAAATTCTTACTAAAACTACGGTTTTGATCATTGACAATTAGAAGCTTTCTGGCCAACCCAAACTTTATCACATTTCTTTATTGTATTTACTAACTCACATTCTACATGTATTTAACATATAGCACTAATTTATTGTTTGTAAGTTTCTTTTGATAAAGTGTATTATTAAAAGAGTAATTTTTTCTATTTAACTATATCTGAATCATTTCAAAACACATAATTTAGGATGCTAGTTTTACCATGTCTGAATTTTATTTGTAGACATTTCTTCAAACAAAACAATACTATCATAAAACAACACTTAAGGTTTTGCAAGTCTTTGGTGTATGAACTTAGCAGTTTATTAGAAAAACTTACGCTACTTTTCTTAGCAATCACTCATTAATTTATAAAACAACTGTCTTGATAAGACAATTTATGAACAGAGGAATAGACTTTTTTGAAAAAAGGAAAGAAACTATTTAGAAAGGTTTCTTGAGTCCTAACCTAAAATACACAAAATGTTCCTTTAGAAAGAAGGGACATTGAGGGAAAGGGCAATGAATGCATAAATGTATACCTTGATTTGCCAAAGAAAATAATTGGGAAGAGGAGTAAATAATGTTTATACACTTATTTACAAATTATGGATCATTTTCAAAAGGGTGAATAAATTATGGTAAATATAGATGCTGGTGGTAATTAGAACATACGGAAGGGGAAATTACCCGTTTTAAAAGGAAACCTGTTGTATCTGTCAAGATCTATTCAGGAAAATTAAAACTATTCTATATTTGTAAAAATGAAGAATTAAATCAGGTAATCCTTTTTTTTCCTTGTGAAAGAAGACGTGCAAATACAAAGAGTATAAGGTGAGGGAAACCAAAAAATAACTAATAGCAGTATGATAGTTAATTTTGTGTGTCAACTTGACTGAGCCACAAAGGACCCATTATAATGGGTGTTTCTGTGAGGGTGTTTTTAAATGAGATTAACATTTAAATTGGTAGATAGTAAAGCAGATTGCCCTAACTAAACTGGTGGGCCTCACCCAATTAGTTGATGGCCTGGATAGAGCGGAAAGACTGACCCTCCCCTAAGTAGGAGAGAATTCTTCCTGCCTGATGGCCTTTGAATAAGACAGTAGTTCTTTCCTGCCTTTGGACTGAAACATTGGTTCTTTCTGAGTTTCATGGCTCCAGGCCTTCAGACAGACTGGAACAATACAATTGGTTCTAGTGGATCTCGAGCTTGTCAACTCAACCTGCAGATCTTGGGATTTGTCAGCCTTTATGGGGATATACATATATCCCCTGTTATATATACCCTTGTGTATTCATGTCACATATATATGTATATATACATGCAATATATATATATATATATATATATATATATAAAATATCCATTTTATGTGTATATACATTCTATTGATTTTGTTTCTCTGGAGAACCCTAACTTATATGATCAGTAATGAAGCTGTCTTTATCCCTATGGTTAGAAGAACAAGAGGAGCACGTAATGTTAACAGAAATCAGGATCTGGTGTCATACAACTGAAGTTAGAAACATACCTGGCAGAAACATCATATAATGGAGATGCTAAATATAGAAGCTAGAACCATGGAGAAGACTCAGTCTCTGCCAAACATGCTATCCAATGTAATGCATAAGAACACCTTAGCTTCTCCTTCCTCTTGTCCTCCAATACATCCACCAGGACTGCTGATTGACTTAATAGAGCTGGAAAGTAGTTTGCAAAGCAATCAGGAGAATGATTTTCTATACCATACGGGACAGTAAGTGAGGAATGGAGAATGAATCTGAAAACAAAGGCAGATGAATGGCTCATCTGTTAAGACAGAAGACAAAGTGCTGCTATAGAAGATTTACGTTTGCGTTGAAATGAACTTAAAGAAAGAAGAAACATGGAAAACATTTGGAGCTCTTTTCAAAGTACTATACAGTTTAAGTTATAGGTATAAATCTCCTGGATAATATAGACCTTGTAATTTCATTATGTTTTTATAATATAGATTGTGCACTACCATATTGCATTATAAAGAGTCAAGGGAAGACATTACAGAGTAAAAACATTTGCAAAAACATATAATGAGTTTGGCTAAATGGGAAGGCAGGTAGCTGTTGTGTAGTGATTAAGGGAGCAGGAGCATTAGATGAAGTATGAGATTTTCAGTAGAAGCCAGATTATGCAAAACCACGGTGAAGTTCACAGAATTTTTCCTAAATGCAATGGCAAGCTGTTAAGAAGTTTTAAGCAGGGTAAGGTGATCATATTTTTCTTTAATGAGACCAATTGTGGTCACTAAGTGGGAAATGTGCTAGAAGAATTAATAATGGTAACCAGAAACCAGTGTCATTCCAGGAAAAGGTGGTGGTATCTTGGACTTGGAAAATATAAGTAAAAAGGAACAAAGAGGAGAGATAGAGAAATATTTCGGAGGGACTGTGGTGGACTGGATAATGCGTCCCCACCAGACGTCTGCATCCTATTTCCTGGCAGTTGTGAATATGGTAGTTTACATAGTAGAAGAGTTTTTGTAGACCTGATTGAGTTAAGGATCTTGAGAGGGAACATTATCTAGGATTATCTGGGCGGTTCAGTCAATTATTGGATTAACTCACAAGAGTCCTATTAAGGAAAAGACGGAGGCAAGAGAGACAGAGTCAGAGAAGGTGATTGATGATGAAAGCAGAGGTGAGAGAGATTTGAGATGCTGCAAGGCTAGCCTGGAAGATACAGAAGGGGCCACCCACCAAGGAATGCAGGCAGCCTCTAGAAGCTGGAAAAGGCAAGGAAATGAATTCTATGAAGTGTTTAGAGGCAACACAGGCTTGCCAACACCTTGATTTTAGACTTCCGGCCTCCAGAAACTTCATTTAGACTTCTGACCTCCAGAACTGTAACAGAATACATTTGTTTTGTTTAAGCCCTTAAGTTTGTGGTAATTTATCATTATTATCTATAAACTGATGTAGAAACTCAGGGAAAGTTGGTGTTGGTTTGAATGTGGGGAAATGAAGAAGAGGTGTCAAGAATATGTTTCACTAGCTAGTAAATGAAGCATCTATTTGAAGTTTGGGAGACTGGAGATTTGTTTTTAAGATTTATTTATTTTAGAGAGAGCACACATGCCTGAGTGGGGGGAGGGGCAGAGGGAGAGAATCTTGAAGCAGACCCAATTCTGAGGGCAGAGCCCAATGCAGGGCTTGATCCCACCACCCCTGAGATCATGACCCCAGCAGAAACCAAGAGTCAGAAGCCACCCAGGTGCCCCAAGAAGCATTTTTAATGTGCGAACATGTTAAGTTTAAGATATTTATGAGATGACCAAGTGCTGACATCAAGTATGCTATTGTTTTTGTGGGTATGGTGCATAGAAGCACAGATAATTCTGGCTCTAGTAATGTTAGAATTACTCTGTAGATGGAATTTTAAATGATGGCAATAAAAGAGATTTCTTATGAAGGAAGTGATGAGTGAGAAGAGGAGACTCATGATTAAATTCTGAGATACTTCAATCTTTAGAAATTAGAGAAGACAGGACTAGCACATATTAAGTATTAATCAGTAACGAAGAAGGAGAAACAATATGTTGTGTTTTAATGGTAGCTAGCATAAGAGAGTTTAAGGAGAAAAATGAAAAAATTGAAAAGGATATTAAGGTGTAGAAAAAACAAAAAGATTCTCTAACTCTGTAAGAAGATTGAGATCCATTACTTTATCTCCCCAGTTTAATTATATGAAGGAAATCACACAAATGTGAGTCAAAGTATGACCCAAAGAAAAATAAGATGGCCAGTGTTGTCCTGATGTGCTTTCCTGTTCTGTTGAGTAAATAAGAGTGCAGATATCAGGACACCACTTTTAGTTTTCCTCTTTGGCATGCTTTGAGGGTTTGAGCTGTTGGGAAAAAGATAAAAAACATTATCTTAGAATAACAACTCTCAATTATATTCCAAATCTACTAAATAATAGATCGAACTCCCCTATTCATATAATTATGATTCTGAAAGATAATAAGTGGAATAAGAGGAGTGCGATGGTTAATATTATGTCAGTTTGGCTGGCATGTTGCCCAGATACTTGATCAAAGATTTTTCTGGATGTTTCTATAAGGTGTATTTTGAATGAGATTAATGTTTAAATCTGTGGACTTTTGAGTAAAGCAGATACTATCCATAATGTTGGTGGACCTCGTCCAAATCACTGAAGGTCTTAATAGAACAAAAACTGACCTTTTCTCGAAAATGAAGGAATTCTACCAGCAGATGGCCTTTAGTCCTGAAATGCTGCATTGAGTCTTTCCTGGTCTCCAGCCTGTGTGTTATAGACTTGCCAGCCTCGCAATTGCACGAACCACTTTAATATATCTGCCCCCCGCCCCAAACCGCCCTGCTCTGTGTTTGTGTACATGTACACACATTCTGTTGGTTCTCTTTTTCTGGAGAACCTAATACAGTGAGTAACAGTAGAGGTGGAAAACAGACACACCTGAATATGGAGAGTTGCAAAAACTTTTGTATGTGTAATTTGAAACACCTGTCTTCTCAAAGATTCAGACTTTTCCGTATGATGGCACTGTCTTTCAGCTTGTTTTGAATCTTTCTTATAGAAACTAACCAATTTTTGGCAATCCATGAAGACAGTTGTTTTCCATCCTACTGGAAAGGGTGGAGGAGTGACAAGTTGGTATCACCAAAGGTTTTCAAATATAAAGNNNAGGAATGTTGCAGAAAGAAGACATATGCATTTGATAGGTGGTTGCACCTCTTAGCGTGTCTGTGATTCTCAGTAAAAACAGCCTGAAATCACATGGATGTTTATATACTGGACACTTAACTCAAATGTTTCAAAGTTATTTTTCTGTTATATCATATATGGTTCCCTTTTTAACTTTTGACACTACTTTCCATTCTGTTTTTCGGTCATTCTTTCTCTGTACTGGTGGTATCTTTCTTCAAATCCAATGGTCTCCTATGTCTATATTTACAGTGCAGATCTTAGATACACACACACACACACACACACCCCAAATCATACATCCAGCGTGGACAAAGCACAGTTCTCTGTTCAGGGAAAATTGTTCTTCCTCAGTGGCTGAGTTTTTCAATTTGATAGTTTCTTTAGCTTAAAATAACTCTTCTTTAAAATTTTCCTCTTTTGAAGAGAAAAAATGAACAAGATATGGTTCAGATTCAAAATCCAGCTCGGTTCTATTTTTTCCTTTTTTAATTCCAATTTCCAGTTAAATTGTATTCCTCAGTGTTACATATGGAAGCATGTATAAATGCATGTATCTGATTACCTCAGTTAAAGCCAGCTTTTCCATAGCACACATTTCCTGAACTTTGACCGGACATGTTCATCTTATGGCTTCCTAAATTTTTAAAAACAAAATGTACCATCCATTACCACAGACATTGAATTCTTCCCACACATTTGATTACATAAAAAGAATTTCCATGTTTTATACTTCTTATTGAAATGATTGGCTAATCAGCTTTGTTATTCAGTGGAAGAAGATTGAAGCTCAGTGTTCCAAATTCCCAGTAAAAAAGAATAAGAAATCACTAAACATGAAAACTACTGTGTTAAAAATAAAACATGCCGGGGCGCCTGGGTGGCACAGTGGTTAAGCATCTGCCTTCGGCTCAGGGCGTGATCCCGCCGTTGTGGGATCGAGCCCCACGTCAGGCTCCTCCGCTATGAGCCTGCTTCTTCCTCTCCCACTCCCCCTGCTTGTGTTCCCTCTCTCGCTGGCTGTCTCTATCTCTGTCAAATAAATAAATAAAATCTTTAAAAAATAATAAAAAAATAAAAAAAAAATAAAACATGCCTTGGAATAATTGCTAGAAAAATAATGACTAAAACTTAAGTGTTTCTTGTCCCACCAGGTTTGTTGAGATTCTGCCTTCCCATCTGTTTATTCTTAAATAAATGTTTTCTGTAACATAGTATGATAAGCAAAAGTACACTTGATTCTATAATTACTTTGTTTTCTTTTTTTATAGTTGTTATTTTGAATTTCTATTTGGTTTGACAGTTTTATTCAAGGTTGGAAATTTAAGTTGATTTTATGTAATCCACATCTTAAAATTTATTTAGTATAGTACTCCAAATTTATTTGTGAAAATTAATGGATTCTTTGGGTAATGCATGTATTCCTTATTATCATTATTTGTTATAACCACTGAGAAATAGAAATACGACTCAGTACCCTAAAGAAAATATACTTCTTCAGTGACCTAGATTTTTTTTTCCAATAATATTTATAGGCTGCCTGATTGTGACTTTTTTTGTGTGTCTGTTTGATTTTGTTTATCTCTTTTACCCACTTCTGTCAAATCTCTTAGGAACTACTCAGCTTCTGAGTTTAAGAGAAGTTGACATTTGAATGGCTCTTTCTCAATGCAATATAATGAATTCTTACAGTTGGAAATGTACTCAAATTGATACCTTGCATAGGTGGATGCACTTGTCCCATTTCAATGCCTGTAAGTATATATTATTATGTATTTTCTCCACTATTTATAAATTGATTTTGTTAAGTTCATTTTCACCATAAAGTAGATAATAACTTATGAGACAAAGCAAAGCTGTTCAATATAAGTTTTTAATATTTGAAATAAATTCTAGCAAGTATATATGATACAGGAAACAGAAGAAGTCGAGTTCTATGGATGAATCATAGATTTTTTTCATCAGACATTAGAATTTAGATAGTTAGGAATAGGTGATGATGATTAGGCATAAAAGAATGTCTTAGGGGTTTAAATAATAAACAGGAGCTATTTTTTAGGACTATGTCATACCTGTGAAGGTAGTATTAAAATTTGAATTATATATTCATAATTACCAATTTAATATGTTAAATTAAACTTGCACTGATTTTCAGTAGTTATATTGTATTATGCCTAGCATAAAGTCTTGCTTGTAGGAGATGTCAGTTATTCAATCATGGGCAGAAGCAACTCATTTTATGTACACCTTAGCTCTGAAATTTGCTTTCAAATAAGTCAACCTACCTATAGACAAATATAAACCTGATAGTCATTATATATATATGTATATGTATAAAATAGTGTTTGACCTTTGTATCAGTCCTTTAACTTTTTTATGTATTTAAATTTTTTCCTAAGAAACATTGGACAACAAAGAAAGGTGGTAAATTCTTTTCTTCAAGGAACTAAAAAGAGTGACACAATAATGCAACATTAAGCTAAAGGGAATAACATTTAATCTTGCACTTGATGGAATACCAATATACAGATGGTTAAAAAGATGTAATCTACTGATTTCCTATCTCCATGGTTAATTAAATATATATATATCTTATATATATATCTATCACCAACTTAGAATTCACAGAAAAACGTACATAAGTACTCTAAGATCATTCTTTTTTTAAAATATATATAAAGATAGATTTTATTTATTTATTTATTTATTTATTTATTTATTTATTTATTTATTTTTTGACAGAGATAGACAGCAGCGAGAGAGGAAACACAAGCAGGGGGACTGGGAGAGGAAGAAGCAGGCTCCCAGCGGAGGAGCCCGATGTGGGACTCGATTCCAGAATGCGGGAATCACACCCTGAGCCGAAGGCAGACGCCTAATGACTGTGCTACCCAGGCGCCCCTCTAAGATCATTCTTGTTATATAGTAAAATAAATACTTCAAAACATATTTCAGCTGTGTAAGATTTTTATATTATTTGTAAAACACATTTTGTGTTTTTCTCAATGACAAAACCATATGAAAATATATTTTCGGCTCTAAATCGTGTCAAGAGCCATGTTTAGAGGCTAGAGGGTTGTGATAAAACTAAATACTGATTTTAAAGAGATTGTATATTCTTAGTTAAAATTTTTCAAAATACACATAGACAATGAAAACAAAAAAAAATGCAGCACAATAAATAATCATTAAATAAGTATATGGATGATAAATGAAAGAATGGGAAAAAAAGACATGGTGAAATATACTAGAGTATATTATTACTTGGGAAGCCATCAATTAAGGTTTTTATAAAATCCACAACACCAAAACACCAAAACAGAACCATTTAAAAACTGTTTAACTAAAGGAATGTCCCTTAATCTAAATTCTTTTTACATTTTCATCTTTCTCTATAGTCAGAGCTAGCATACAATGTTTTGAAAAGAAAGCAAGTCTTTAGAGATCACAAACAGCCAATTTCACACTACAAGCAGTAGTAAATAGAGCTAAATTCCCTTTAGTAATACACTATTTATCTTTGTGCTTCATTGAGTTCAAAGAAAAGCATTTTTCAGACTTTAAGCAATTAACTTCTCTTTTTTTTTCCTATTCTAGAAAGGACGTTATCAGAAAAGCATGGGATTAGGAAGCTACAGAGCTATCAGGAGTTATTCTTACTGTATGAAATTTCAATTTAACAAAACATGTAAAACCCTAACGGCAGTTAAGACCCAATGCAGGGAAACCATTTTGTTTTCACAGTTTATTTATTTTGCATCATCACTGACCCAACTGATTTTCTGCTACATTGAAACGAGTAGGTATTAGTTTCAGAAATTATTCTGTGCTGTATACTTGTTACAAAATCAATGTTATGGTTTACCTAGAAAATTCCCTGAAAAACCTTGTCAAGGTACTTGTATAAAACAAAGCTGACACTGTAAATATTTTATACATCTGACATCTAGGTTTTACGTTCAAAAGAAGCTGAAATGCAGTAAGCTTATTAAATATGTATTTCATATTCTTGGGGAAGATTAGAAATTGATCTGTTACCAGATGACTACTCTTTGGAATAATTAAAATTTTTTGCCCTATGTATATTAAAATCTATATCCATTTTAATAGCTGTAGATTATAAGATAATTTATAAAATAACTCATAGATGCATAAATGTCAGTTATATAAAAATGGGATAAAAAGCATTATGAGAAGAGTTGCCTGGGTGGCTCAGCCAGTTAAGCGTCTGCCTTCAGCTCAGGTCATGATCTCAGGGTCCTGGAATCAAGTCCCACATTGGGCTCTCTGCCCAATGAGGAAGCTGCTTCTCTTTCTTTCTCTCAAATAAATAAATAAAATCTTAAAAAAAAAAAAAGGAGTTACAGAAAGAAAGGGTTTAGAGAAGATGGGGATGACATGGTCATAGTTATTGCTTCATTTTCTTTTTCCAAATTCTCCAATAAAAACAAACAAAGCTGCTAGGATAGTAAAACTAAGATCCTTTGACAATATCTGGAGCAAAACTTGGTGGCAGAATATACTGCGGCAGACCCATTAATACCAGTGAGTGGGGAATGAGCCACTGGCAGCTGCAAGACTTAGATTGTGTCAGTATCTATGGAAAGAAACACAAAGAACTAAACGACTTCTGCTGAAATGTCTGTTTACTGGGAAGTATGTTGGGGCAATCTGAAAAAGCAATGAAAACCAGAAAGAGTTATTCCAGATTAATTTTATGAGTAATGCAGGAGTTAGAGTGTAGGAACAGTTGAACCCTGTAAACACTCTAAAGTAACAACTCAATACCCTGCCAAGACAAAACTCCACATTATGGAGACATTGCAGGGAGTACAATCCAAATGGAACAGGGTAGGGCAACAGGGCCAAAGAAAGAAAGTTTCCTTTAAGGCAGGAAGGGAAGCAGAGGTGACATTTCTCATAAAGTTATGTATATAATAATTTCATTGTGCAACCATAAAAGAAGGAGCTAGTATGAGAATGCATTTGTACGAAAATTTGTTAGGATGCAGCTAAAACAGGGTTTAGAGGAAAAGCTGTAGTTTTAAGTGCTTATATTAGAGAAAGAAATGTTTGAAAATCAGTGTCCTAAAATTTTACCTTATGGTACAACAGGAGAGAGAAAACTTACAAAAACAAGTAGAAGGAAGAAAATAATGAAGATAAGAGCAGAAACTAATGCAATAGATAAAAGACTGAAAATAAATTAACAAAGCCAATACTGATTCTTTGAAAATATTGACAAAATTGACAATTTCCCCCACAGAAAACCCAAATGAACATTAGCCTGAATAAAATAAAGCTATTGTCAGCAAAGATTGTACAGTCATTAAAATGATAATCACAGAATACTATACAAGAACCTCATGTCAACAATTTGACAACTTATACAAATGTTTAAATTTGTTGAAAATATAATTTATAAGAAGTATGCAAGACAAAGTATGAATAGATCTGTACCTGTTGAATAAATTTAATTTATTACTAAAAAGCTTTCTAAAAGAAAACTTCAGGCCCAGAGGCCTTCTCTGATATATTCCATCAAACATCCAAGTAAGAAATGACATTAATCTTAACTTTTTTCTTCAAGTAAGAAATGGCATTAATCTTATTTTTTTTTTCTTCAAGTAGAAAAGGAGGAAATATTTCCCTACTCGATTAGAAAACTAGCATAACCTTAATAGGAAAATCTGACAAATCATTACAAAAATAAAATTACAGACCAATAATCCTTATGATTATTGGCAAAAGTCTTTTAAAGATATTAACAAGCCAAACAAGCTAGAAAAAGGATACTATATCATGACTGAGTAGATTTGTTTCTCCTGCCTCTCAAACTCTTGGAAGCAACAATACCATGCCTCAGCTCTGTAGTGTATTGATAAATAAAACTTACACTTCTGGGCAATAAAACAAAAAAAAATTTTCCCAGGGGGTACCTGGGTGTCTCAGTTGGTTATGCACCTGACACTTGAATTCTGCTCAGGTAAGGATCTCAGGGTTGTGAAATCGAGCCCTAAGGATGCTGGGCATTGAGCCTGCTTGGGATTCTCTATCTCCCTCTCCCTTTCCCTCTGTCCCTCCCCTCCAAGATAATTTCCCAGAAATTCAAGGTTGGCATAACAGTAAAAGACCAATAAAAGTTAGTGAAAGTTTCTTATGTTTTCAGGGAATATTGTAAGTGCTTTCCATGCGTTAAATATTACAATAAATATTGAGAATATTGAGACATAATTAGTAAGTTGCAGAAGAGCAATACAAATGAAGAGAACTTAGCTTCAGAATCTTAATCACTATATTATGTTGTGACCATAACATAATATATATTCAAACCATAAGCTTTGAACAAAATATAGCAGATTTTACCTAAAATTCTCCCTTCATTACTTAATATTCAGTTTTATACAAGCCTATAGATTTAGGATTCACAATGTTCATATATCCACATGATACACAGAGTATTTGGGGTTTTTTTTGACGTCTCCTGTAATTAAGACAATATTCACTATAATGAACCCAATAAAGTGAAATTTTTTTAAAAGCAAATATAGTTTATATAAAGGAATAAAATTCAGGCTGAATAGTTAATTTTCTGCAATTCTTAACATAAGAAATAATGATATAGTATCTTAATTCCAGAAGAAGATATCATTTCCCTAGAAATGCATATTCAGCCAAGACATCATTCATTAGAAACCGGAAAGATAATTCCAAGTATTCAACAAAACAGTACATCAATGACGCATCTTTCCAGAAAAGGTTTTTTTTTGTTTTTTGTTTTTTTTTACTGTTTTAACCTCAATGACTGAGAGAAACTTAAAGAATTAAGGGTAGTAAAGTCAGAATAAAATTAGAACAAAACCTCTAGTGAGAAAAATATAGTAATTTTACTTTCTTTTATTTTCACATTTTACAATTTTTTGCTTAAGATAGTACATAGGTCATATATGTGTGCTGACTTTTATCACTTGATAATGGTTTTCTTGGATGCCCTGTCAAGGATTCTGAGACTATATCTTGAGCTATTCAAGAGAGGTTACCCTGATAAATTTAGGAAGTTTCCATTTCTATCATTACTGCTAAATATGGCCTAAAAAACCTGAGTATACTTGTCTTTAATTCCACACATGTAACTCCACAGAAAACTGAACATCATTGCTACTTAAAAAATTTTTGTTAAAAGAATAAAGAAAATCTATCTTAAAAGTCTGATTACCATGTTATAGATAGTGCATCTATTGTTATACTTTAATGGTTTTTTCTATCAAAGATACATTGTAAGTGGAATATTTCCTATAACCTGAACTAGTAATAATTGTAATACTGTGTTAGTATCCTAGGACTGCTATAACAAACTGCTACAGAACTGGAGTCTTAGAACAAAATAAATTTATTCTCTCAAAGCTCTGGGCACCAAAAGTTGAAATCAGTATCGCTGGCCCAAAATCAAGGTGTCCAAAGCATTGTGCTTCCTCTGGAGGCTCTAGAGAAATCTGTTCCTTGCCACTTGTGGCTTCTTGTGGTTGCTGTCATTCTTTAACTTGTATATGCTTGTATCATTTTAATCTATATCTCCATTGCCACATTGCTGTCTCCTGTTTGTGTCTTCTTGTCCATTTTTGTGAAATTTCCCTTTGCTCTCTCTTATGAGGACACATGGGATTGCATTTTCAGTCCACTCAGATATTCCAGGATACTATCCCTTATCAAGATCCTTAATTTAATAACATCTTTTGCTATATAATATAATAGCCACAGGTTCTGGGGATTAGTGCCTGATATTCTGGCGGGGGAGACATCTTTAGCCTAGCACAAATGGAAATAGAAAAAAAAATGGTATCTAAATTTATGGAGTGCTTATTATGTGCCATGCTCTGTGCTAATATATTACTTCATTTATATATTATCTCATAGCTTCACACAATCTCAATGAGATTTATATTTTTTTATGGATCACTATATTGTAGCAACAATTAGAAAGTTAAACAAACTTAGAAATAAGAGAGTGAATGCAGTAGTGGTGATACTCATTGATGATAGGATAGATCCTTTAAGCAAAAGTAGGAAATGTATTTAAAAAGTGTGGTATAATTAAATATAATAAGCAAAATGCAATAGAAACACATCAGAAATAAAGAGATAATTTTAGAAATTTGAGATAAGATTGCTTCTCAGTCTTTTGGCTGAAATCAAGTGTAGAAATTTGAAATAAGAATATTTGAATTTAAAAATAAATATCACCCAGGGTGCCTGGGTGGCTCAGTTGGTTAAGCTTCTGTCCTTGGCTCAGGTTATGATCTCAGGGTCCTGGGATTAAGCACTGCATCAAGCTCCCTGCTCAGCAGGGAGTCTGCTTGTCCCTCTCCCACTCCCTCTGCCCCTCCCACCTGCTTTTGTGTGCTCTTTCTCTCTCTCTCTTCCCTCAAATGAATAAACAAAATCTTAAATAAATAAATAAAATATATCTAAAAATAAGATGAAAACAGAGAGGGAAGCAAACTGTAAGAGACTCTTAACTATAGGAAATAAACTGAGGGTTGCTGGGAGGCCATGGGAGGGATGGGGTAAATGGTGATGGGCATTAAGGAGGGCACTTGAAGTAATGAGCACTGGGTACTGTATGCACCTGATGAATCACTAAATTCTACCTCTGAAATGAAAATAAATAAATAAGTAAGTAAGTAAATAAATAAATATCTAACCAAAGTTTCATTTTTTGAGCACTCAACTGTCTTCACATAGGTTCCCTAAAACCTGACTTAAGGCAAAACTCACATGCTTCATCTTTCTTGGTTACAATCCAGTGAAGCAAGAGTGATTGAAGAAAGGAAGTATTATAATTTAAGAAGGAGAGAAAATACAGTGCATTGTATTATTAAGTTCATCCCAGACTCATACTGTTACCAGAATAAAAAGTACTCATATGAAAGACTCATATGAAACAGTCATATAAAACTTAGTTGTTTTCTTGGTCACCTTTGTCTTCCTTGATGAGACCTCAGAACCATCCATGTGGACCAGAAGAAAGAGCAAATAATCTGCAGGCTCTTTTTTATCTCTGCCTCTCAGTGTTAAACGTCTACCTTGTGACACTTTAACTTCACCATATCTGACTCCTGTTATCTGGCCTCTCTTAGCAGACAGAAATCCCCTGATTCAGGATTATGTTATTCAGCACATCTTGAGTTGGGTTTGTCAGACCTTGACGCTAGAGTTTCAGTGACTTCCAACTTTGTTGTGATAGTGACAGTTGTACTGAAACCTGACTCTTGCCATGGAAACAGTATGAGAGGCAGTGGTGTTAGATATAGAGCCAATGACAATGGTTATAAGGATTTCAACTGTGGCATTTATCATTAGCCAAGAAATACACTAATTGGCCGAGGCCAATGGGAAACTAGGGCTGACCAAATGTTGAGAAGTATATAGACTATACCTGCACTATTCAAAACTCATACCACCTTCTTATTATACCTGAATCTTCTGTGAGAAAATGCTGCCATAATTTGATCCTCAAATGCTGGGATGCAATTTGGATTCTTAAAAGAGTGACATGTTGGAATTCTAATAAGATATTTAAAGAAGGTAATCAAACCAAGCTACCTTGTCTGCTGAAAGCTTCCACTGGTCTTGTGGCCTTAACTAATATTTGTACTCTTGCATCTCCAACACCCGTTTCAGATTTCCCTACACTTAGCCAGCAAGTCAAATAGTTTGTATTGCTTGTCTGGTGTAGTAACTCAGGTATTCATCCATTCATTTCTTCAGAATCCTTCTCGACATAGCATTCCATGAAAGCACAAGCAAATGACTGGAGTCAGTACATGAGATCAAATCATTTCTTTTTTGAAAAGTTTTAATTCCAATATACTTAACATACAGTGTTATATTAGTTTCGGGTGTACAATATAGTGATTCAGCAATTCCATAAATTACCTGGTGCTCACCACGAGTGCCCTGCTTAATCCCCATCACTTATTTAACCCATCCCCCCACCCATCTCCTCTCCGGTAACCATCAGTTTGTTCTCTGCAGTTAAGAGTCTGTTTCTTGGTTTGCCTTCCTCTCTCTTTTTCCTTTGCTCATTTGTTTTATTTCTTAAATTCCACATATGAGTGAAACCATATGGTATTTGTCTTTCTCTTACTGACTAATTTTGGTTAGTATTATATCCTAGCCCCATCCATGTCCTTGCCAATGGCAAGATTTCATCCTTTTTTATGCTGAATAATGTACACACACACACACACACACACACACACACACCCCGCATCTTTATCCTTTCATCAGTTGATGCACAGTTGGGCTGCTTCCATAATTTGGTAATTGTAAATAATGCTGCTATAAACATAGGGGTGCATGTGTCCCTTTAAATTAATGTTTTTATATTTGGGGGGTAGTTCTATTTCTAATGTTCTGGGGAACCTCCATAGCAGTTTCCACAGTGGCTGCACCAGTTTGCATTCCCACCAATAGTTCAAGAGCGTTCCCTTTTCTGCACATCATTGCAAAACACCTGTTGTTTCTTGTGTTGGTGATTTTAGCCATTCTGACAAAGTGTGAAGTGATATCTCATTGCAGTTTTGATTTACATTTCCCTGATGATGAGTGATGTCGAGCATCTTTTCATGTGTCATTTGGCCATCTGGGTGTCTTCTTTGGGGAAATATCTGTTCCCATCTTCTGCCCATTTTTTAATTGGACTATATTTTTTTTGTGTGTTGAGTTTGAGAATTTCTTTACAGATCTTGGCTGCCAGTCTTTACCTGCAATGTCATTTGCAAATATCTTCTCCCATTCAGTAGGTTGCCTTTTACTGTTGTTGATTATTTCTTTCACTGTGCAGAAGCTTTTTATTTTGATGTAGTCCCAATAGTGTATTTTTGCTTTTATTTCCCTTGCCTCAGGAGACATATCTAGTAAAATGTTGCTACAGCCAATGTCAGAGACATTACCGCCTATGCTTTCTTCTAGAATTTTTGTGGTTTCAGGTCTCACATTTAGGTCTTTAATCCATTTTGAGTTTAGTTTTGAATATGGTGTAAGGAAGTTGTCCAGTTTCAGTCCTTTGTGTGTAGCCGACCGGTTTCCCAACACCATTTGTTGAAGAGACTGTTTTTTTCCCATTGGGTATTCTTTCCTGCTTTGTTGAAGATTAATTGGCCATATAATTGTGGGTTTATTCTGGGTTTTCTATTCTGTTCCCAAATTATTTCTTATTAGTAATATCAAGCATAGGACAAAGATGATAGAACAGAGTGTACATACTAATATGGCTGACTATCAAACATATAAGCCATGAAAATATATGTAATCACTGTAGTGAATAACCTTATTAATAACCTTTAAATCAATGACTGTCAGTTTCAATTAAAAAATTTATCTATGTGCACTTTACAAGAGAATACATCATAAAAAGAAAGGTCAAATATGATGATATGAATAAAGATTTATAAGCCAAGTGCACAAACATAAAGAAATATTGTTATAGTGATACTAGAATACAGGGCAATAATCATTAAACAGAAATAGATGGTCAATTTATTTTGAGAAAAAGGTCAATTATGTAAATATTATTTATATTCTTTAGGCACCATCTATCATATACAAATCAAAACCAAGTAGAAACCAAAGAAAGTGTTAGAAATTTTAATATGGGGCGCCTGGGTAGCGCAGCCGTTAAAGCGTCTGCCTTCGGCTCAGGGCGTGATCCTGGCGTGCCGGGATCGAGTCCCACATCAGGCTCCTCTGCTGTGAGCCTGCTTCTTCCTCTACCACTCCCCCTGCTGTGTTCCCTCTCTCGCTGGCTGTCTCTCTCTGTCAAATAAATAAATAAAATCTTTAAAAATAAAAAAAAAAAGAAATTTTAATATGACATTCATCTTCTTTTATAGATTAAAGAGAGCAAATACCTGTGCATATAGAAATCTTATTTTTAAAGATTTTATTTATTTATTTGAGATAGAGAGAGAGAGAGAGCATGAGTAGGGAGCAGTGGGAGAGGTAGAGGCAAGCAAGGAGCCTGATGTGGGGCTCGATCCCAGGACCCTGGGATCATGACCTGAGCGGAAGGCAGACGCTTAACCAAGTGAGCCACCAGACACCCTAGTATGTAGAAATCTTGATTGTTATAATTGTATAGTTGAATTAGTAGTTATTTATTGAATTTATTAGTGTAAAATAAAGACTATATCCTAGTTCAAACATCAGAAAAATTTTACAAACTGGGCCATACATACCACTCATAAATTGTACAGGATGAAATGGATGCCTTGGAAGGAAAGATTTATTTCCAAATTGAATTTAAAAAGGAGAAAGAAATAGTGAAAGAATAATAGTGTGTTATTTCAGATTTCAAAGTTCATAGATATTTCATGCTATATTATTTTTCAAATTACATAAAAACAAAGATAACTCCTGAATATATTTTATAAACGTAGAATTTCTCTGTTAGAAAACATCAGATGTAGAAAAAATTTAGTTCAATACTGCTTATTATATAAAAACCCTAACCAAAAAAGAAAATTTTAGTCAATAGCTCATTAAAAAATAATTTCCTACTGTAACTAAATAAAACACTTCAGGAGTTCAAAGAGGTATAAAATTAGGCAATGTACTGGTATAATATTTCACATCTTAAGTCAATTAGAAAATTTAATGATCTTATTAATAGATGCTAAAAATGATCTTGATATAATATATTACTATTTATAATAAAATATTTGGAAAAATTGGGATCCTGCTCAATTAGAAAACTAGCATAACCTTAACAGGAAAATCTGACAAATCAGTATACTACTTTAATGAATTAAGAACCAGTATAATACTTAAATGTATTAAGTATATGTGATGAATTAAGAACCAGTATAATGCTTTAATGTATTAAGTATATTTATGATATGTGATAATACCAATTCAAATATTACATGTTATGGATTGGGATTTGTGCATGGTGAATATATTCTGTCATTTTTTAAATTTTAATTTAATTTTTTTTAAATAGGCTCCATGCCCATTGTGGGGCTTGAACTCACAACACTGAGATCAAGAGTTGCATGCTCTACTGACTGAACCAGCTAAGTACACTTGGTGTTAATATCTAACAGTGCAAGTCCTGAAAACTTGTTATATTTCTTAAAAATTATACTTTTTGTTCTTAGATTTTATTTTCCCATATAAATTAGAGAATCAGTTTTGCCACATTCAATGTACAAAACAGACAAAACTCTGAAGGACCTTATGTTGGATTTGCATTGAAGTTTTAGATTGATGTGAGGTAATTGTCATATTTAAAATTGTGAGTCTTCATTTCCATGTTCAACGTATATACTTTCCTTTATTCAGATCTTCATTAATATTGCTCAATAAAGTATTGTACTTCCAGGAAGTATATTCTAATTTATCACAATAACTTTTATCACTATCGGAAATTGTGTCTTTCTAAAAGTATATATTCAAAGGGCTCCATGACAAATTCCTGTGGTGATGTAGCTGTTCTGGGTCTTGAGTGTAATAGTTGATGCTAGATTATGGGCCTCCGCGTTAATATGCAATCTAAGATGTCCATTATGAACTGTATTTTGTATAACACACCAACCCATAATGTTGAGTTTGCTAACAGCACTGCATTATCAACTGCATATTGTATATATGAGTGTGATTTCAAGCAAGAGTTGAAGGCACAGAATTTCTGAGCATGTTGCCCAGAAGCAAATGGTTCTCATTCTTTCTACATAGCATATTCCCTATCAACCGCCTCTATAGATTCACGGAGAATAATGGTTCTGATTTATTGATAGCATATGAAAGTGTACAGCTAAGGCACTATGCAACACACTTAAGTGGCTCTGGTGAGGCAAAATCCTCTCAGTGGGTAGAACAAGTAGTACAAGGTGTTATTTATTTTCCACAGAAGATGAGATAGAGGTATAGATTTACCCTGCATCATACACAACGGCTAATGGTTTGGCTGAATGGCCAATTATATGGAAAGAACATAATTAGAAAATGAGGGAAATAGGTATGTAGATAGAACTTTCCAAAAGGGTATGGTGATATTTGTATCTAATGTGAATATTCATCAAAGACAAATATCAGTAAACAAGGATCTTATACTCAAGTGTATAGGATAACCCATTTTGTAGGTATCAGTAAGCTATTTTCCTCAGCCAATAATGTCCGTGCTCAATAAGCCTAAGAATAAAGTTGTCCTGGCAACAGGGATCCAGTAGGCACATGGGTTTAACAGCATGGATTTGCAGTCATTCGGGTTTGTCTGGTTAGAATCACTGCCTGCCTAGCCTGTCAACTGGAGGGACCAAAGGTGACTTCTCAATATGGCATAATTCTGGTATAACCTGGTAGTGGACTAATTACCTATGAACCCTTTCATCCTCATGGAATAGACCCTTATGTAATATGGATTTGCCCTCTTTACTCTCAGTGCTTCTGCCCAAACCACCACCTGCAGATCTCTAGAATGTGTTACAATCATGCTATTCTCACAGTACTACTTCTGACCACAAACAAACTGACAAGGGGCTCCTGCTTATGGGTTTTACCATGTTCTTATCACTGTGAATTAGCTACCCTAATAGAATCAGGGCATGCCTACTTTTTTAATAAAATTTTTATTGGTACATTTTAGATTTACCGAAAAGGTGCAAAGATAGTACAGAGAGTTCTTGTATATCCTTCAGCCAGTTTCAGTTTCAGTTAATGTAACATTCAGTTGATGTTATTGTGTCACATTACTATGATGCATTTGTCAAAACGAAGAAATCAATATTGGTACATTTATAATGAACTAAACTCCAGACTTTATTTGGATTTCATCAGCAGTTCCATTAATGTCCTTCCCCTTCCCACCCCCCACCAAGTATCCAACACAGGTTACTACATTACAATTAGTTGTCATGTCTCCTTAATCTCTTCCGTGACAGTTTCTCAGTGTTCCTTGGCACTGAAAAACAGTACTGGTCGTTTATCTTGTAGAAGCACTCTCATTTTGGGCTGGTCTGATGTTCTTGTCATAATTAGAGTGGAGTTACAGGTTGTGGTAAAGATTGTTACAGAAATGGAGTACCCTTGTTCTTACATCATATCGGGAGCACATGACGTCTATGTGACATCATGGTGAGGTTAAGTTTGATCGTTTGGTTAAGATAATGTCTGAAGATTTCCCTACTGTAAAGTTACTATTTTTCTTTTCTATATTCCAGCTTATATCTGGCCCACCATAAAGTTCTGGGAGATAAGATTCACCATCTGGAGGAGAGAGTATCTACATATATTATTCTTTCCAGAAAAATTCTCCCTTCTCTCCATAGATTCATTCATTTAACCATTTATTTATAATCGTATGAACTCGTGTATATTCTTCTTATACTATAGGCTATACTCCAGCATTACAATTTTCATTTAAATTATTACACTGGCCACTGGGAGCTCTTTCCTGTAAGCACCTGGGTTGTTTGACATGCCCTCACATTTTTGTGTTTGTATTTTTAGCACTTTCTTTCTTTCTTATACTATAAGATGCTCCAAGCTCATCCCGTATTTTTGCTGACCAGCCCTAGAATCAGCCATGAAATGACTTTTTAAAACTCAGTTACAGCACTGGCTGCTTAGCAACCCCTTCAGAGGCTGAGTTAATAATCACCAAAGATACATAAAAAATCTGAATGTTCTTTTGGGAGGAGAGTTAGCTTGCTTTTAGTTTGCAGCAGATAGTTGTATTGGTGTTATCTGGAAGTGTGATTTCATTGTTGTCTTTATTTAGAAGTATGTTTTAAACAATGAGTATATAGATGGCATGTTGAAATAGTGTAGGCTGTGACACCTTTAAAATGTGTCACCTAGTTGAACCAGAACTGCATTTTGTAGAAATAACTTTTGCTGTATAGTTTCAGGATAGTATGTGCCACAAAAGACATTTTGTGCATTATTTGTACACCATATTCTTCTTATGCTCCGAAGGTTGGTGCAAGATACTATGTGCTGTTACAGTTTGTGCACATTGTCACTGATCTGCTAGCTCGCTTGGTTGTCATGGGACAGCAGCTCACCTTATAGCTCCTCCAGTTCCCACTGGACTTATTCCTTTAGCTTTTCTGAGTCCTAGGTCAGGGTATGCAAACCTGCGGCAGCAGTATCCAGGCTCTCAGCTTCTCCTTGTCCTGCTGGATCTCTTCCTTCATTTTATTTGGATCCCAGTACAGGTGCTTATCTCTGTGATGAAAGCTTCTCTTGCAGGTCACCTGTAACATGAGTCTAGAGTCTGGGAGGCAATGAGACTGTGGCGCAGGCTCTAGCTCTTCCTTGCCTGTTCCATTTGTCCTTGCTATTCCCCATTTCACATTCATCTTTCGTAGCCATTTGCTCACCAGACCTCAGACCCAGCACCTAAAGAAGAAGAAATGACTGTAATCTGTGTAATGATTTGTAAGGCTACATATTATAAGGTCAAATCTCCATAGTCAATCCTCTATTTTATACCATTACTCATGGTTCTATTTCTGTGATCAAATCCTCACCGATAAACTACAAAAATAGAATATTAGTTTATCTAGTCATCCATGTATTTTCAGCAGCAATATAAGCCTTCCCCTACCCTCCCACCCACTGCCTCATGGAAGCTCTGAACTAGAACAGTAAGTGGAAGAGAAAGTATTTAAATCTACGCTATTCCATATAAAGCTTGTATCCTTAACCATTGTGTTGGAATCAACATTCTCTTGGTAAATGAGGTAACAACCTAGAAAACAAATTAAGAAAAAAATAGTTTCCATAATTAGCTAGTATTCCTCATAGAAAATAGGCATTTAAAACATCAACCTATAAATCTTAAACAGATGGCTGTATATTTTTTTTTTCAGATTTTATTTATTTACTCAAGAGAGAGAGCAAGTGAGAGAGAGAGCATGAGCAGGGGAAAGGCACAGAGGGAGAAGCAGACTTCCAGCTGAGCAGGGAGCCTGACGTGGGTCTCCATCCCAGGATCCTGGAATCATGACCTGATCGGAAGGCAGACACTTAACCAACTGAGCCATCCAGGCACCCCCAGATGACTATATTTTTGATAGTGACTGAATTTTATGAAACCAGATTTGAATGAGAGAAATACTACATTTTTAGATAATTGTTGGAAGATTTATAAAACAATTTATTGATATCTAATTGCCACGCATAACAATGTTAAATATTACTTCTTTTGTGAGCATGGTCAGCTATAATCCATCTATAAAAAATTATTATCTTCAATATGGTATAAATTGCAATATTTCTGAGGCATCCATAAGTATCTACACAAATGTGTGTGTGTGTATGTGTTTAAAATTAATCCTGATGAATAATCAAAGAATAAGAAAAGGTAGTTGCAAATCAGCCTGGTGGGAAGACCCCAAAGGAAATAAATCTTGAGATTTTCTTTACTGTATACCCCCTTTAGACCATGGGGCCCAGTTGGAACTCTTCTGTAAAATATGCAATGCCAAATTCTCCTCCATTCTCCCTCACCATCCTGACAGTTTTGATCTCTGTTCCAAAGACCACAAACTTTTTTTCTCTCTCTGGAATCTTTGGATCAATTCTTTTAAGAATAATTACCTTCTACCTTTCCAGGTGATGGATTTAAGGTTAAGACCAACTCTTACAGGTAGTGAAAGTCACACTGAGGTTAAAGAAAAGCATGCTTTGCAGATAGGTGCAGACCTTAGGGCCAGAAGATAAAGTTAGAATCCACAGAGTGACCCAATAGAGCAGCTTTTTCGGGTTTTTATTCTTTGAAGGTCTTTACCTTTTATTATTAGGGTGGGGTAGACACCTCACTTATTTTTTCTCAAAGACACCTCACATTTTACACATAATGTTAATTTTTTCTCCTTTGAGCGGTTATATGCGGTCTGAACACCTGAAAAAGTTTATATGCTCATGGAAGTGAGAAAAGTAATCATAAAGGGAAGTGTAACCTGCTCTAAGTTTTTTCTTCTCTAACCTCAGGGGACATTTGTGTAAGTAGTGACATTGAGCCTAATAAACCTTGAGTCTGTCTATGCCATAATGAACATTATAAATACCAATGACCACTTGTAGCAAAGGACAGAAAGTTTGGAAAACACTCATCTAGTAGATAGCACCATTTGGGTCCTCCTCTCTTTCCAGATACATTAAGTGGAGGTGGCCTTTGATAGGCATTTAGGTTACACATAGATATGGCATAGAAAAATAATAAACCAAATTCAGCTACAACTATCTGTAAGAAAATTCATAATTATAGAATATGATAAGTAATCACTAACTATAGGCATTTGAAATAAGAAATCTAATGAAAGTTATGGTCTAAAATATATAGTTGATTCAACATAACATAATAAAAATTATTTAAAAAATAACAAAAAATTAAAAAAATTAAAAATAAAATATATGGTTGATTCACATACAGGTTGTTGTTGGGTTGTGGTTTTTTTTTTGGAATGTTTAGAAGCATAAAAGGCAAGATTGTCATTTACAAAACAGAGATAGGAATGATTATTTTGTATCAAGTGCACACAAATGTGTGGATCAATTAGAGATTGATTTCACTTGAGGGGAAAATGCCTGTAAAGTCATTAGCTCCTTTGAGATGTTCTGGATGACCTTTAAGTCACTTTCTTACCTTCTGATTCTCTTGTCATTATTTTATCCCAGAAATTAGCTACATTCTATAAAAGCTTTTCTTAGAAAAATCATCTGCTTTTGCAATAATAAAGTTTTAGGTTGATTAATGGAGAAAAAAATTGTTTCTTCCTAAAAACTCTAAGTTATATCGGGATAATGGATTTCTCCTAAAAATAATAAATTCAGTAGGACAAAATGACTAAAATGTCAATTATATTTTATGAAAATGAATTAAAATAATAACATTATATAAAGTCCCAGGGATGTTTTGTATAACGCTTATGTCAAAATCTTTCCACTTTTCAATTAAGATGCGTGTGATATGTAATTTTTGGTCAAAGTGTGCAAATGGTGAAACAAGCCATGATGAATTTAACTAATGTTCACAGCTTTCGCTTTACATGCTTTTTAAAAACAGTTGGGAAATAAAAGCAAATTAATTCAGAATGCTTTTGAATATATGAAAAATACTAATTCTAGAATCTCTCCAAAAAAGGAATCAATACAAGAAATCTAAAGTTCCCCTAAACATTATTTTTGCTTTTACTAATGGTTATTTTCTGTCACAGTTTATGGTTAGGGATATGTAGCTTTAAGAAATTATTGCCTTTGGAACTTCTTTATTATTCAAGTAAGTATTTAAGAGGCAATTAATATGTAATATAATGATTCACTTTTTAAAAAAAACAGAAAATTATATTTCTACTTCTTGGAGCACTGGAGACTTTGATACCATACACAAATTGTTGCTGTGCAAAATATCATCAGTTTATTAATGAGCTAAATTAATCTAATTTTAGTTTGAAAAGAATAGCTTTGACATTTAGAAAGACCTTTCCACATTTGTTTCATATCAACTTCCAACATTCAGCAAGTGGTCTATTTTTGAAATTCAAATTTGACATAAACCAACAGATTTCATTTCAGCCTATTGTAATAGCATATTATGATCCGTACATCATATTTACAACAAATCAAAATAATGTTGAAAACAAAGTATTTTCTCTCCTTCTACCCGCTTTCAAGGCTTCAAATTTCAGTTGTACTTTAAGGGTCACAAGGTCTTTTATTTTCTTATTTGTTTTCCACTTCCAAAATAATTTGAAGTAGTCTATCATTAAACTTCAACATAAAATTGACCTAGCAATATGGATAAATTAAACGGTCATTTTATAAAGAATATTGAAAAGTAGTTTTGATATTATTTACCATTTAAAGTATAAAAGAATACTTCCTTTATAGATTATTGTAATAATTAATTAAAATCTATCAAATAAGACACTATGTATGTCTCTTATAAGTCTTTCAAATACAGAAGGACGTACATGCATGTATTAAATATCTATACAGGGAGGAACATCCACAACTCAAACTGAAGCAGTTGTTAGCAACTTATCTTTGTTTCATGTCAAATTTCCTATAAGAAAAGGCAAAGAAGAAAATGAAAGTTTACATAACCTCAATTGTATGCTAATTAAAAAAAAAAAAAAGGAAGCCAAGTAGAGGCAA
Organism: Ursus maritimus; assembly: GCF_017311325.1. NCBI lineage: Eukaryota > Metazoa > Chordata > Mammalia > Carnivora > Ursidae > Ursus > Ursus maritimus. The sequence goes on along the minus strand of NW_024426552.1, from coordinate 42,482,006 downwards.
CACTTTGATTAAGACAGGAAAATATTTTACTCAGGTCAACTCTGAAAAGAATTAGCAGTGAAGGACTTTTTATGTAAGATGCATTGGAAGATAAGGCAAAGCATATCATTGATAAGAACATTTTTAGCTACAAAAAACAAAAGTACCTACATTTATGTATGTTTTCTATATAGATTGTTTGTGAAAACTCTGCCAGTATATCAGAGAAGAACATGAGAACATGAATGTAGTATTACTTAGATCTGGACTACTCTGGCATTGTCCACTATCAACTAAGTGATAATGGTCAAATCAATCAATTCTCTAATCCTCTGCTTTTGTTTTGATTTTTTTTTGCTTTAATTTCAAAATTGAATTTGTTCTTGCATTCCGCTCTTTCAATAAAATTTTATCCTAATGTCATATTTTATGATTAATACTCTCACTTATTATGATAGCATGTCTTTCTATTGATATAGTGACAAATAATATAATTAGTATTTATATATTAATATATATTTATTGTATACATTAAAATGTATATATTAATATATCATAAATTTGAAAAGAATATGATACAGTGATGTATAATATGGAGAACACTGTTATACCTTCTGTATTCTATATTGTATATATTGCTATCAATGCATAATATTGCATATTATTTAAATATTGCTATATTAATAATCATATATAATAATTATATATAAGCTTATTTTAACAGCAAACTCAAATACAAGATAATTTCTTTTGCATCATTGACGTTAACATATTCACATTGTTAATATATTGCTTTTTTGATAAACATTGCACATAAATAAACTTTATTTGGAAATACATCTGTTAATGAATAGATGAAGTAAAACTTGTGCTTCACAATTAACTCATGCATTCACGACTAATTATCACTTAATTCTGGGAGATGGATTTAGGTAAAATTCTGTTTGCTATATTTTATTTTATAATGTAAGCACTAAGAAACATTCAAATAAATAAGTCGATGGAAATGAAAGGGATTTCATTATAGCAACAGCACATAATTCTCTGAATTCCTTCCATGACTTTTTCCAAGCTCACATATTAGTTTATCAATGAATATTATTTTTTATATTTTTAATTGAAGCATAATTTACAGATTGTAACATTTCACTGGTTTTAGTGTATAGTTCTGTGGGTGTTGAAAAACATACACTGTCATGTAACCACCACTACAAGATATAGAACAACTGTATCCTTCACCCCCACAAATTTCTCTGCGCACTTTTGTAGGTAATATATTCCCCTAATCACAGACCATGACAAGCACTGATCTGTTTCTTAATGTAAAGTTTTGCCTTTTCCTATGTGTCATATAAATGGATCATACCATATACAGCCTTTTTTAGTCTGACTTCTGTCATTCAACGCAATATATTTGAGATTCAATTATGTTGCATGTATCAGTAGTTTGCTGCTTCTGTTATTGAGTAATCCTGTTTTATGGACATACCTTAATGGTTTATCCATTAACCAGTTGAAGGGTATTTGGTTTGTTTGCAATTTTTGGCAATTATTACTAAATCTGCTATAAACATTGTCATACAAGATTTTTGTGATCATAAAAGTTCATTTCACTTGATTAATATTTAGAAGAGGAATTGTTAGGTCATATGTTAGGTGGATGTTTAATTTTTAATTAACATTTAAATTGTTTTCAAAGTGATTGTATTATTTTGCATTCCCACTTGCAGTGTGTGAGAGTTTCAGTTACTCTGCATCCTTGACAGAATTTGGCAAAATTGTTGGAAATCAGTCGACCACATGTATGGATTTATTTCTATACTCTTTATTCTCTTCTATTGATCTATATGTGTATCCTTTTGCCAATACAAACTGTCTATTACAGCTTTCAATTATATACTGAAATAATGTAGTTTAAGGCCTATAACTTTTTTCAATATATTTTGCCTATTCTAGTTCCTTTAGAAGAAATCGTTGATTTCTATAAAAAGAAATTCAGCCTGCATTTTTATTGGGATTGTAATATATCTATAGTTCAGATTGATAACATTTCCACCTTCACAATGTGGAGACTTTCACTCCATGAACATAGTACATATCTCTATTTATTTAGGTCTCTTGATTTTTTTCATCAGTGTTTTGTACTTTCCAGCATACAGATCTTTGTACATATCTTAATAGACTTATAACTATTTCATATTTTTGTATTATGTAAAATTGTAAAATAAAATTTTAAGTTTTCAATTAGTATTTAAAATATAATTGATTTTGGCATAATCACCTTGCAATGCTGACATTTTTAAATTTACTTATTAGTTCGAATAACTTTTTTTTTGTAGGTTCTGTGGCATTTTCTACATAGATAGACATGTTATCTGTGAATAGAGGATTTTATTTTTTTTTCTTTCCAGTATGTGCTCCTTGTATTTATGTTTCTTGCATGATTGCACAGATTAGGACCTCCAGTAATGATATGGAAAACTATACATCCTCACCTTGTTTTAAGCTTAGTTTTTCACATTTAGTTGTGACATTCAATGTAGTGTGTGTGTGTGTTTTATTGTTTTTGATACTGTTTATCAGGTTGAGGATATTTTCTTCTATGCCTAGTTTCCTTAGAGTGTTTATCATGGATAAATGTTGAGTTTTGTTAGAGAACTTTGCTGTATCTATTAAGATATGTGTTTTCATTTTTGTCTGTTAATATGGTAATGTACATTGTTTGATTTTCAAATGTTGAACCAGCCTTACAGTCCTGGGATAAACTAAAATTGGCTATGATGTATTATGTTGTACTTTTTACGTATTGCTGGATCTTATGTTTTATATATTGTTCTATTTTAGTGAAGAATTTTGTATGTTTTTTCATTAAAGACATTAGTCTATATATTTTTTTCTCATTAGGTCATTGAGTTTTGAATTAAGCAAATGGTAGTCTGTTGAAATAATTTGGAAAATGAGTCTTTCCTCTTTTGTTTTCTGGAAGAGTTTGTGTAGATTGGTACTGTTTCTTCTTTACATCTTTGGTAAAATTCAATTAAAACATGGGCAGAAGACATGGATAGACATTTTTCAAAGAAAACATACAGATGATCAACAGACACATGAAAAAATGCTCAGCATCTCTCATCATCAGGGAAATATAAGTCAAAACTACAATGAGATATCAACTCACACATGTCAGAATGGATAAAATCAACAACAGAAGAAAAAGCAGGTGTTGGGGAGGATGTGGAGAAAGGGGAACCCTCTTACACTGTTGGTGGGAATGCAAACTAGTATAGCAACTCTGGAAAACAGTACAGAGGGTCCTCGAAAAGTTAAAAATAGAATTTCCCTACAATCCAGCAATGGCACTACTGGATAGTTACCCCCAAAATATAAAAATACTAATTCAAAGTGATACATGCACCCTAATGTTTATAGCAGCATTATCTACAATAACCAAATTATGGAAACAGTCCAAGTGTCCATCAAATGATGCATGGATAAAGGAGGAAGTGGTAATGGAATATTACTCAGCCATAAGAAAGGAATGACATCTTTTCATTTGCAATGACATAGATGGAGCTAGAGAGTATTATGCTAAGTGAAATAGGTCAGTCAGAGAAAAATACCATATGATTTCCTTATATGTGAAATTTAAGAAATCAAACAAATTAGAAAAGGGAAAGAAAAGAGAGAGAGGGGCAAACCAAAAACCAGACTCTTAACTATAAAGAACAAACTGATGGTTACCAGAGGGGAGGTGGGTAAGGGAATGGGTTAAATAGGTAATGAGGATTAAGGAGGGCACATGTAATGAGCACTGGGTGTTATATGAAAGCACTGAATCACTATATCGCACACCTGAAATGAAGATTACAATGTATTTTAACTAATGGAATTTAAACAAAAACTTTAAAAATAAATAAATAAATAAATAAATAAAATTTTGGTGAAATTCACCAGAAAGCCCTGGGATTTTCTTAGTTTGAACATTTTTAATTACACATACAATATATTTAACAAATATAAAACTATTCAGATTATTACTTTTTCTTGAATGATGATTACTAGTTTGGATCTTTCAATAATTATACCATGTTGTCTAAATATTCAAATTTATGGACATAAATTTCTAATATTTCCTTATTATACTTTTAATATTGGTAATACGGTAATATGGTAAAGTATGATGTGATTTCTCCTCTTTCCTTCCTAATATTTGTAATTTATGTATGTATGTTTTTCTGTTCACTATGATGAGAATTTTATCAATTTTGGTGGTTTTTTCAAAATCTGCTTTTGGTCTCATTGATTCCCTAGGTGGTTTGTTTGGTGTTTGTTTTTTTTTTTTTTTTTTTTTTTTTGGTCTTTTTTTTAGTTTTTAGTTTCATTAATAGACTGTTCTTTAATATTTCTTTCCCTCTGTTTGTTCTGGGGCTAATTTGCTCCTATTTTCTTATAGATTTTAAATAAGCTTAGGTCATTAATATGAGGCCTCTCTTTTATTTTTATTTTTATTTTTTTATTTATTCGACAGGATAGAGACAGCCAGCAAGAGAGGGAACACAAGCAGGGGGAGTGGGAGAGGAAGAAGCAGGCTCATAGCGGAGGAGCCTGATGTGGGGCTCAATCCCACAACGCCGGGATCACACCCTGAGCCGAAGGCAGACGCTTAACCGCTGTGCCACCCAGGCGCCCCATGAGGCCTCTCTTTTAAGTAAGCATTTACTGCTGTCATTTAAATTCACATCACAAATTTTAATACACTGCACTTGTATTTTTATATAATTCAAATTTAATATTCTATTTACTCTTTCATCAAATAGTTATTTAGAAATTTATTTTTAATATATGGGACCTTTTAAATATCTTTCTATTATTAAGTTCTAGTTTAATATGTTATTGTCTGTCTGTGATTTAATGACAGTGAGATCCAATCCCTATGAGTTAGTGACAGATTGGCCTATGCATTTAGGAATATCACTCCTGAATCTATACTCCACACTGTAACAGGTAGACATAGACAGATATTGTGAGGAGTCATCCAATACACCTTGACTTCTTTTCAAGATATGCTAATAATCTCTCTTCAATCTTCTCATAAGCAATTGTGAATGACCTAAAACCCAAATCTGGTCTTTTAGAGAAAACATCAGAGTAAAGTTTCACATCCTTGTGGAAAGAACTCCATCAGGTATTGATAGCAATAAGGCAGTGATAACTAAAGGAATTTGTTCTTGGATTCATCTCTCTCAATTAAAGAGGCATAAATAATACTCAGAGTACTGGAAAATTGTCCCCACTTCTAGAACCCAAGCAGAGATTCTTACTCCCATCCCTTGAAAGCAAATGGCCTTCAAAAGGAAACCACCTCCACCCAAGGTCCTTGGGACAAGATCATAGATTGTGCTTTGACCTGCATTCTTTATTTATTTTCGTATTTTATTTTCTCTAAAAATGGTCTCAGGAAATTTTAAATCTTTTTATGTATAAGGCTTCTAACTTAATACCATATTTGCCTCCTTAGTCACTCTTTGCTTGAGTTTACTAACTGACTATAATCACTCAAGTACTGGCTAAAGCATATAGCCAAGCTGGATTTGATCCATTAACCTTTAAGACACACAGAGTTTCTCTCAATTCCAGCTCTCTGTAATGTATCATTAATGTCCTGGGTATCTAGACTAAACCATTACATAACACTTTATCTATCTATCCTCTATCTATCTATCTATCTATCTATCTATCTATCTATCTATCTATCTTTCTATTATCTATCTCTATCATCTATCTATGTATTTTTTTAAAGATTTTATTTTATTTATTTATTTTAGAGAGAGAGAGTGCATGAGCAGAGGGGAAAGAATCTCAAGCAGACTCCATGATGAGCACAGAGCCCTTCATGGGACTCCATCCTATGACCCTGAGATCAAGATCTGATCCAACACCAAGTTGGACACCTAGCTGACTAAGCTACTCAGGGACCCCCTTTAAGTGACACTTTAGATGGAGAATACCACAAATGAGATTTTCTGGGTATGGATTTGGTTGTTTATATGATTATCCTCAGTATACCACCAAATTAAAATCCTCTAGCTTTACTTTGTGCTTTAGTTGGGGGCTCATTGCTGGAGAGTTTTACTTAATGTTCCCTTTTTATCCTTTACTTTAGGCTTTCCTTACGAGCTCACTCTTCAGAAAGATTCTCTCTTCTTTCTCTTGTCTTGCCACTAGTGGTAGACTGCTATTGCATGCTTCCTGGTGCTTGCTAGGCATTTTGGGGTAAGGTGTTTTCTGTTTCATTCAGCCTCAGATGTATTTACAGCCCATGTCTCTTGAGTCTTGGCAAAGGGGCTCTAGTTTACCCTGCATCTATACAATGGTTGAATACCTGGTCCAAAGTATCTGGTCCAAAGAGGGTTTCCTGCCCCTTCCAAGCAGCAGAAGTATTTTGTTTTATCCTCCTATCTGTCAGTCAAATAGATCTTTCCACACTGCTTTTAGGGTGACAGAGTTTGCTGACTCATGCTTTAAGGCTCTGTAGGGAAAATGTTAGTGAAGGATACGAGCTGTAGCTTGTTCTTTACCCCGCAGTGGCTGATGGTATTTTCTCCCAGGTCTGCACCAAGAAGGAGGATTTCTAAGTTTCTTCTAAGTGGTGAGGTTTGTGGAGAGGAGGCTGTGAGTGAGTATGAATTTCCCTTTTGTCTGTGCCTCCAAGGGTTTCTAAAGCCTCACACTAGCCTGCCTTCAACCTTTAGCAATTTGTTAACAATTTTGGCTGCATTGTTCTTACCAGCTTTTATGGTGCCTTCCATCTCTTCCTCCAATGCTCTACCCCAGATGAGTAAATGCTTGCCTCCCACCTCTCCTTGACAGAATATGGCCTTTATTTCAATTTCTGGATAGATTTCTTCCTAGGACTTTAACTCTTTAATGAGTTAAGGAAAAGTTATGATTTTGTTGAGTATCTAAATTTGTTTTATGTGTAGTGGGAGAAAGGCTCTTTCTAGTGCTCAATTATTATTTTTAATAATATTAGCTGACAATTTTTAGGTCTCTCTTCAAAATGTTTTAAAAACAATAAATGCACATTATCTTATTTGGAAACTTATTTTAATCAGTAGTTTGCTACTCATATTCTCATTTCTCAATATAAAAACAAGTTTTTTGAAATCTCCTGTTTGTGAATCTGTAGGGTTAATGATCAGTGGCAAATTCTGCTATTCCCCCCATAATATGGGAAAGATTCATTGTGAAAGAGCAGAGAAGATAGGGGAATGAGCATGAATATAGATGCTTAAAGAAATAACAGTTTTAGAGACTATTACATTTGAAGGTTGTGTACCTGGAGTTGAATCCTTTAAAATTATGCAAGACACATTTTCTTTAGAAATCTTTCCATACCTCTAGAGATGAAACAACTGATTTTGGAGAGTTATGAGTTAATTAATGCAAAGGTTGAGCCAAACATCTGTCACATCATTAATTTTGAATAAATATTTGCAATTTTTATTATTAAGAAAACCAGTGCAGTAGTGGATTAGAATGTCAAGTATGGAGAAGATGAAATGGTGAAATAACATAATTATGCAGCGTTCTGATGATATAGATTGATTTAATTACATAGTTCAACACAACTGGAGAGATAATTGTCAAATTATCATTACAATTTTTTGTATCTTCTGAAGTATCAGAATAGGTTCATGGCAAATAAATGATACTTGATGTTACCAGAAGTTATCAAAGACAAATATAGTCAATGTTTCTCACTGAAGTGATGTTTATGTTTTCTGAGTAACAGGTTGCAGAAAAATAAATAATGTTGCTTTTTGAAAATTAAGGATCCTGAACTCTGTACTTGTTTTACTAAGAGACTATTCCATTTATTCATAAGTATTGGACAGATGGATACCTTCAAAGGACTAAAATATTTTAAAGTTCTTCTTCTTTCATGCATGTATTCAAGCAATTACTTAACTGAATCCCTGAAATGATAATTATAAATGATGAAAAAATTGACCTTAGGGTAGGTGATGTTATGAAAAACCATAAAACTATTTTCCACCTTTATATGACTCTTATAATTGAATCAATTTTGAAGAAGTAGACATCTCAGAATATTCATGAATAAGTTAACTGCAAAATATGCATTTAAATTAAAAAATAATAATATATAATTGATAGAATTGTGAAGTACATCCATCTAAATGTTCACATAAGTCTTTCCAAAACTGTGATTTTAATACGGACATAATACGTTTATGATCCAGTTCACTTGTTTAATGAGATAATTTCTGGAGTATGTGATTAGGGATGCATCACTGGTATTTAAAAGGCTGCTTGGGGCGCCTGGGTGGCATAGCGGTTAAGCATCTGCCTTCGGCTCAGGGCGTGATCCGGCGTTATGGGATCGAGCCCCACATCAGGCTCCTCCGCTATGAGCCTGCTTCTTCCTCTCCCACTCCCCCTGCCTGTGTTCCCTCTCTCTCGCTGGCTGTCTCTATCTCTGTCAAATAAATGAATAATAAAAAAAATAAAAAAATAAATAAAAAAATAAAAGGCTGCTTATCTTTCCCAAACACTTAATTTTAATGACCCAATGGCCTTTCCATAAATAGCTATAAGAATCTCAGCTATATGTTGTTCTAAATTATCAACTACTTGTGTCTCCTCCTTCTTATATTAAAATCTAAGTTTATGATAAGCCAGTTCATTTAGTCACCCCAGTTACAGTCCTCAAGTTTTTTTGGACAACTACTGTCCTTCACCATTGCAACATACATATCTAATAAGGCATTAACTTCTATTAATTTTTACTACCTGGATATTTTTCATAGGTCATTATTCTTCATTCACCCACCATTGAATTAAATCATACCCGTAACAATCTTATTTGACATACTGAAACAAATATGTTTGCTATGTGGTCTCCTTGCTCTAGAATGTATTATTATTCAATAAATCCAAAAAGCATGATTACATTCTTATGCCTTTGAATTGCTATGTGATAAGAAGAGAATGAACAATCCCACTATAGATGTAACTAGTCTTGTAAGCGTTTCTGCCTTTCACAGATTAATTTATTTCCTACATTTTCTGTTTTTGTTGTATTTGGTATACATTTCTATTTTAACAGTTCTAGTTCATATTACGTTGAGAGAGAAATTTTCCTTGTTTTCATCCTCAGTGCAGAAAAAGTAACTAATAAAAGTAATCATTCTTTTTTATTCATTCAATTTTATTTTATTTTGTTTTATTTTATTTTATTATTTTATTCTTTAAAGTATTTATTTAAATTCTAGTTAGCTAACATACTATGTAATATTGGTTTCAGGAGTAGAATTTAGTGATTCATCACTTACATATAACACATAGTGCTCATCACAAGCGGCCTCCTTAATACCCATCATTCATTTAACCCATCCCCTTGCCCACCTGCCCTCCAGCAATCCTCTGTTTGTTCTATATTGTTGTCTATTTTATGATTTGCCTCTCTCTTTTTTTCCTTCCACATGTTCATGTGTTTTGTTTCTTAAATTCCACATGAGTGAAATCATATATTTGTCTTTGTCTGACTGACTTATTTCACTTAGCATAATACACTCTAGCTCCATCTACATTGTTCTGCTCTTTTATCTTTTCTAAAAAATGAAATGGAAATATTGTTATAAATAGTGATTTTCAGTGAATGTCAAAAATATTAATGAGTCATTTTCAGACCAACAGGCTTCAATGTGAATATACATAATCATTAATAAGAATATATTTTATTATACATGCATACTTTAATCTATTATTAATAGAAAATATTTAGATTTCACACCTTAATTTGTATATGTTCATACTTTAAGACAAAGATTGACAAACTAGAGCCCACAGACCAAATATAGCTCACCTCCTGTTTTTTAAATAAAGCTTCATATAACCATTCTGCTTTCATGCACAGTTGGGTAGGTGGAATGGAGACATTTGACCCACAAAGTGTAAAAATATTTGTTAGTTAGCTTTTTACAGAACAATTGTAATGACCCTTGATCTATAATATTGTTTTGGAAACTAAGGTAAAAAAAAACTGAGTGATTCCTTGAGGAAATGGGGATAAGTTTTAATTTTTCATTTGCAGTGTTGGATTTTTACAAAAGAAGCTCTTATTTATTTATTTATTTATTTATTTTTCCGAATGATAACTTCCTAAAAGTCACTTTCCATTAGGATTTTCAGGGCAGACAGAAACATGTTAAACATGGGTTTAGTTCAGTTTGTTTTCAAGAGTTTTTTAAGAAGAGCTCAACATTGTCTCTGAATGTACTCAAGCAATCTCAAAAAAGACAATAAATCTTAAATGTTATCCCCTAATAATATAGTGGGTAAATCAATTTCTACAGAATGATAAGTATATAGACACACACACATAAACTCACATACATAAACACACACACACACACATTCAGGCACATACTTTCCCTATCAACAATGAGCCCTAAGCAAGTTTTCCTGTCTGTATTCTTGCCTTTTACTCAGGTATTCATGACATCCCACAAAAGCATAGCATCCCAAAAGAAATGGGAAAGCTAAATCAAACTTGATACAAAACCAATGATCTCCATCCATGGAGCATTTAATTTTCAAGACAGAAAAAAAGTGGTGGTAATTTCTTAGTTAAGATTTAGAGGACCCCCCCCATCTGAATTCAACTCCAAACTTTCAAGTTTAATGCAAATGTGGGTATCTAAAATTCTACGAGTTTAAGTGGTTTTGAGTTCTGTAATGAAAAGTTTGAGCATTGTTCTCAAAGGAAACACTTCCTGGCAGAGCTTCAAGGAAAGAATATGTGATTGCAGGGAGATTAGAAATTCTTATTGCATTAGGTTTTCATCACTCTGTGGGATAGGCCTGTTGTCAGTGCTATGTCAAGAAGAGTGACAGATCTGTATCCACAGCTTTTGTGAAAGCCTAAATGTACGAGGCTCTATACTTTTAACATAGTAATATGTAACTTTCTTAGGCAACAAATACAATAGCAATATCAAAACCCAATTTTTTTACCCATTTTTTATTCTGTCATAGTTAAAATATATAGTATGTTTATTTATTATCATTTAAATAAACATTGGCTACTCTCAATTTTATTAAAGAAGTTGGTGAATATAAATAGAATACCAAGCAATTTTTTCTATCTTGGTGATTTTTTAAAAATGGAAACACTCTCAAAATTGACCCATTAGCAAACAAGGCAGTATAAATGATGCAGTGATATTCTTATGACTGCTGTCCTATCTTTAATTTGGGGGAGTCTAAATTGAAGGCATATATCCCATATGTTTTCACAATGAATGAAAATATTTATGTATGTAACTAAGTGTAGTTTCCTTATCATACAGTAGTATTAAACAATAAGTCCATCCATTTTTATGTGGAAAACACTTTTGGCTGTTTTATTATTGTAAAAGAGATGATAGTTAACATCTCTAATATGCAGAAACTCAGTTTTCTTAATATTTCTTTCTATTTGATTAATTTTATAGGTTCCAAGTTTATGGAATAAATACATTCAAGGTATCAATACATTTTCATTCATGTCATTTTTATTAATATAGTGTGCTTATTGATCTTAAGTAAAGTTTACTAATAAAGAACACACAAAGATACTATGAACATTTCATTTCAATGTTGAGAGACCCTACAAGAAAAGTGGCACATAAACCATTGTGTCAAGGGGGAAAGCTGGGGTTTAGCCTACAATGTATCCAGGGCTTATGCTTTTCTGATTCTCAGGTTATGTCCCGGCTGAAGTAATGTGTAATGGGTTGGCTTCCAGTGAAATTATGGTATGTATTACCAACTCACCTTACCTTTTTCTCTATCAAAGAATTACTTATATGAGTATTTTCCAAGTATGGCGGAGGGATAAATTTGAGGGAGGTGTTAAGAAGAGAAAACATGCTTACTATTTGGAATTTCATTGTCTCTGTAACTTCTAATTAACTTGATTCTTCTAACTCTGATAGATGTTTGATTGGTAAGGCTTACAATTATGAAAAACAAAGATGGCAGGAAAGGTAAAGAGGTTATATTTGTTCAATATTTGATAAGGAATCTGTACACATCTGAACAAGGGTATGAAACAACACAAAACATGAAAACAAGTGTTGCCATTAATAATGGAAGATTAGCTGAATTCATCCAAAAGAAAAGTATTCTGATAAATTATTGGGTTATGGAAAAAACAAAATTGGGCTTCTGAGTTGTACTTGCACAATACACATGCCTGGAGAACCTGAAACACCAAAAAGAAAGAGAAAGTCGGGGTGCCTGGGTGGCTCAGTCCTTAAGTGTCTGCCTTCGGCTCACGGCGTGATCCCAGCGTTCTGGGATTGAGCCCTACATCAGACTCCTCCACTGGGAGCCTGCTTCTTCCTCTCCCACTCCCCCTGCTTGTGTTCCCTCTCTCGCTGGCTGTCTCTCTGTCAAATAAATAAAATAAAATCTTTAAAAAAAAAAAAGAGAAAGTCTACAATTATGAAAATAAAGTATAAAACATAAATTATGGAACTTGAATTGCTGATTCAAATATTATTCGTATTTGAATGGTTTCAATACATGTTAACAAATTCTTCTTGCAAAATACTATACTGATCACATTCCAATCATCAGTGAGAGATGATCGTTTCCAAAACATGGTATACACTACCTCAATTAATTTTTAAAATTTTTTCATCTATTTTTTCTTCCATGTTTTGAGATATGATTGACTTATCATTGTATATTGTGTTAAATGCTAATATATTAAAATTATCTTTGTATACTTTCATATACATTGTCTTTTCTTTTTTTAAAATCTATTCATATATATTTTTCATCAGGATATTGATATTTAGCCACTGATTTGCAATAATTTTTATTTGTAAAAATAGTTTTTATTTTTATGTATATTTATTTTATGAGTAATTAATTAATTAATATAAATAAAATTGTTTTTAAAATTCTGTGGTAGAGAAGTCAAATAGAAAATAATGTTGCCTCTACACATATTAATTAGTTTTAATTTTGGCTGCATATACCAGAAGTAACTCCAAGTAACAGTGATTGTAAGGAGATAGTTTAATTTCTCTGCCATATATGAAAGTACTGACACTGACATGAAGGCATGGTGGCTGCACATGTTTGTAAGAGACTTAGACTAAATCCAATTGTCTGTTGTGTCATTTAAAGACCATGACCTATGCTTTGTTGATTCAAGATGTCCTTTGAGGCTCTACATTAATAACTTGGTGCTTGGTGCATTCAATTTCTTGATTTTTGCATACTTTGTATAAACTATTTGGTCACACTATATTTTCTTTATATATAAAGTTGCAATCACATGTGTGGTGCGGGGGGGAGGGCAGGATTCACAGAAAGCAGGATTTTTGCATACTTTGTATAAACTATTTGGTCACACTATATTTTCTTTATATATAAAGTTGCAATCACATGTGTGGTGCGGGGGGGAGGGCAGGATTCACAGAAAGCAGTGTGGAGATGGGCAGCATGAGCCTGACTTCACACCACTGGGTAATTTCTTTCTTTCTTTCTTTCTTTCTTTCTTTCTTTCTTTCTTTCTTTCTTTCTCTTTTCTTTCCTTTCTTTTTTTAATGGAATGCTTCACAAATTTGCATGTCATCCTTGCATGGGGGGCCATGCCAATCTTCTCTCTAGCATTCCAATTTTAGTGTGTGTGCTGCCAAAGTGAGCACACCACTGGGTAATTTCTATTGTCAAATGCTGTTCTTCATGAGGTGGCATTTAAAATGTGACAGAGGCCAATCCATGGGCTCCTAGGACCCTGGGCTGGCAGTGCCTCTGGGAAAAACAACCCTCTGTTTCATGCTGGAGCAGAAGAGGTGGAAGCCCAGGCCTGTAAAGTGTGAGAAGGTGACCTGTTTTGTCTAATAAGTACATCTGGGATGCATCTTCTGAGCCCCAACCCAAAGCTTTTACTCCCCTAATGTCGGTGCTTCTGCATCTCACGCATACAACTGGTTGTCTGTCCTCCCCCATCATTTCATTGCCCTCCCACCCTAGACCTGAGGTAGGTCAGCACGTAAAGGGATGAGCAGGAAGCTTTGGTTTATAGTTGTAATTCTTTGGTCAAGTAAATTAGACAATGCCAAGAGCTATGAGTTTCATCCTTGTAGAAAATGTGGGCCTTAAAAGCTGAGAGAGTCACTGTTAGAGGGCTTTGTTGAGGAAATAAAAGATAGTATTTATAAAAACAAACAAACAAATAAATAAATAAGATTGTGATCAATTTGCTAATATTAGGTAGGCTCTCAAGTGAGAGTAGCCCACTTAAGGACTTTAATCTAAGGGGATGAGGTGGCAGGGAACCTATACTAACATTAAATATCTTTTCTAACCCACCAGAGTGATCTCATGCCATATTTAAAAATATATATATCTTCCCCCATGTTGGAAAGCTGACCTTTCTTCTAAGTTTAATGTCTTGTTCAATATCTCTCCTGTTCTTGTATAAGTTGTCTCTTGAAGTCCAGTTCCATAAATCTAGTCTATCTATACACATCCCCACTGCTTTGTTTCTGGCTCCCCAAGTCCAATCTTGAATCAGGAATTTCCCAGGGCAAATGTACTCTTGTTCTTCTACCATACTTTCCTGAGTTAATTAGGATTGTAGGTAGACTTTTTATCCAGCTCCTTTTGTTCGTTAAATTTTTTTTAAGATTTTTATTTATTCATTCGACAGAGAGAGAGACAGCCAGTGAGAGAGGGAACACAATCAGGAGGAGTGGGAGAGGAAGAAGCAGGCTCCCAGTGGGAAAGGCTGACGTGGAGCTCGATCCCAGAACGCCAGGATCATGCCCTGAGCCAAAGGCAGATGCTTAACGACTGAGCCACCCAGACGCCCCCTAAATCTTGATACTTAAAACTCAGACTAAGGAGCAAACACTGAATTAATGTACCCATAAAAACTCAGCTTTTAAAAATCTAGTTGTCTCATTATGTTTCTAAAATTTATTTAAAGACTTAATTGATTTATTTCTTCTCTGTGGGTACTTTGGTATGATCTTCTTCATGGGCCAAAACAATTGTCATGAAAGCACTGAAGGCCATTAATTTGAGGAGGGAAGTGAGGAAGGAGATGGGATGGAAAAAATAAAATTTGCTGTAATTTCTCTAAATTCCTTTTTAAAAAGATGTATTATTTATTTATTTATTTATTTGAGAGAGACGGAGTGAGAGACAGAGCACAAGCAGGGGGAGAGACATAGGGAGAAGCAGCCTCCCTGCTGAGCAGGAAGCCCAACGTGGGGCTTAATCCCAGGACCCTGGAATCATGACCTGAGCCCAAGGCAGATGTTTAACTGACTGAACCACCAGGTGCCCCTCTAAATTATTTTTTAATGTTTTAAAACAAATGTTAGATTGCTAGCTTTTTCTTAATCATTGGTAACTTCTTTATGGTGAGGAGAAGCCTGGGTATAAAAAATCAGTATTCAATCCAAATTATTCTGAAATCTCACTCTAAATTTGGATAATATTTCAATAGAAATTTTCAGTACTATTTTTGGTGTCTTATTTTCCTCTTCTTTCTAGATAATTTTAGTGGAAAGCTAGAATTAGTTGCATTGGGGATTGCTAAGCAGTTTCATAAAAGAAAACAATACAGAAAGTTAATGAACATTCTGATAAATGCCTATGTATCCCTTCTAAAAGTAGCAAACATTTATTTCATATTTAATTTTGCAAAGTTAAATGCCTATAATCCCACTATTTTAAATATTTTTCTTTTAAAACAATTTGAAAATCAACCTCTTTATATGCATTGGTGTTAAGGTTTCTGATAGAAAAGAGTCTATATAGTTATTATGTGATAAGTAATTGAAAAGGAATCCTGATAATCACTGAGAATGTAATAAATGTTATTGTATTGAATAACATGAAAAGGACAAATGTGAATTTGAGATTTAATATAAATAATATACATTCAGATATTTGGATAAGATTAGGCATACTTATATTTTCATTTGCAAGTAATACTGTAAAAAAATTGTTTTGTAGTTCATGCATTTATAAATGCATTATTGGAATAAGACATTAGGTATGTAAGAAATTGTTATATTGCAAGTAATGAATCATGGAACATTACATCAAAAACTAGGGATGTACTGTATGGTGACTAACATAACATAATAAAAAATTATTATAAAAAAGAAATTGTTATATTATTTATATTCCCTTTAAAATATTTTTTGAGGTTTATTTTGGATTTATTTTTATAATGGAGCTTTTTAAAAATTTTTATATTTAAATAAACTCTACACCCAATGTGGGGCCCAAACCCACAACCCCAAGATCAAGAGCAGCACACTCCACTGACTGAGCCAGCCAGTGTCCCTTTATAATGGAGCTTTTTATTGATTGTACATTAAAATAAGACTTAGGCACATTTGGATAATAGTTAAGAAAGCATTGTGGACTCACCTGAGCATTAAGGAATTTAAATCAAATCCTATACCTTCATGGATTAGATGAGTATACAGTAAATATATATCTTGCAATCTTATAATTTTTATGACTATTTTGGGATTATACATACTGCCTCTCTTAAAATAGAAACCAAGTAAAATGAAAGTATCATTGTCTTTGGCATTTATAAAGAGCACAGGATGAGTTGGAAAATATAGAGAAATCTTTGGTGAATTTTCTTAATACTCAAATACCATCTTCAATTTCAATATTTTCTAAAGATTTATTTATTTATTTATTTATTTATTTATTTATTTGAGAGTGGGGAGGGGTAGGAGAGAGAGAGAAAGAGAATCACAAGCAGACTCTCTGCTGAGTGTGGAGCCTGGAGCGCGACACTGAGCTCAATCTCATGACCCAGAGATCATGACCTGATCCAAAACGAAGAGTCGGATACTTAGCTGACTCAGCCACCCAGGTGCCCCTTCAACTTCAATATTTTATGATTACCTGAAACAGTATTGACCATTATTTTTTATCCTAATATGACATGACATACATAAATGAGTGAGTTATCACTCAACTGAATCTGTGAATTGTGATCTGTGAATCTTTAGCAGAGAGCTAAACTCACCAATTTTAACCCCAATCACAATTGTTTTCTGCAATTTCTATTTTTCAGTTATGTAATCCTATTCACCCATGCTCAAAACCCAAACCAAGGATATGTTTTAAACTGTTTCTTTTTCTTTAGCACTAAAAATAATTTGTATTCCATCCAAAATTTTCTTATAACTAACCCTTTCTTGCTATTTGATTGGTAATTCCTTTAGTCTAGGATTTCACAATCCCACATTGATAACTTCATAACAGCCTCTTAATCTCTACCTAATTATAGATGTTCTGCCTTGCCAGCTCTTTTATAATTCCGAAGGTCGGAAGTCTAAAATAGTCAGCAGGATCGAATTTCCTCCCTAGGCTCTAGAGGAGAATACGTTCCATTGCCTTTTCTAGCTTCTAGAGTCTGCCTGCCTTCTTTGGTTTGTGGTCCCTTCCTTTATCTCTAAAGGAATTAGACTAGCATCTTCTAAATTCTCTCTCTTTTTCTGCTTCTGTTGTCATAACATTTTTTCTCCAGTTATGACCTTGTCTCTTATTACAATGACCCATGTGATCACATTGGGCCTACACCAATAATCTTAGATAATTTTCCTATCTCAACATCCTTTAGCTAATCACATCCAATTGCAAAGTCTTTTTTTGACATGTAAGATAACATATACAGGTTCTCAGGATTTTTCAGGACATCATTTAGGGGTAAGGACATTATACAACCTAGGACAAAGAATCATTCCTTACATAGAGGATAAAGTCTAATCTTATTATAATACTGAAACAGGGTTATATCTTGGTATATTCATTGCATAGTTCTATGTATACGCCCCTTTTCTTCTTCTCTGTCACTTTTATACTGAGACATATTTTTCAATAAAATAAGAATTCAAAAAATCTATCCATTTTAGTACCAAAATAGTAGACTTTTCATTGGGATCATTTTTCTCCTTTCGGTAATTAAAATAAGTTATTCCTTGGAAAAGTAGGTAAGACAAACCAAAATGGCCACCAGAAACAGTGGGAGAAGGAGGATAAGGGCAAGGATATCAATTTCAGAAGAAAAAGAGATGAATGGAAGGAACTCAGAAGATGACTTGTTTCTGAGTTTTGCCTGCACTTTACTCCACCAATTCATCATTTTTCAAACACCAATTGGTCCAGAACCCTGGATTACCGTAAATTCTCCTAAAACAAGGTGAGGGTTTTTGAATACCTTGTGTGTATGTGGTTGCATGAAGAGTCACACTGAATGTGAACCATGACAGAATTAGACTAATCCTTGGGAAACTCCCTTATAAATAGCAACAATGATGGACAGGATTGATAAGTACAGTATCATTCAAGGTTCTTCTTAACCCAGTGCACTTTTTGATTTTATACCCCAGTATTTTCCCACCCAAATACTCTATTCCAACAATAGTGTTATGTAATAGTTCTGCAATGGTAGAAATACTCATTTTTTTTAAATATACACATTTCCTCTGTCCAAATTATTTTTTTCCTTTTTGTCTGCCTATCTCCAATATGTCCTCCTACAAGACTGCCTATAAGTTCAATCTTCTCCTTGAACACTTCCCTGACATTACAGTTTGAATTTTTTTTCTAAAATGACTTGTCAATAATATAAAATAAAAAATAAAATAAAAATTAAAATAATAAAATAAAATGACTTGTTAACTTATCCATACTCAACCCAACTATTTCATAACTAGAACGAGTAGAGAGGACACAGTGGAATATTTCTCAATGTAAAAATTAAACATATTTTATCTCATCTTTACTCTACCTGGATGCCCCCAATGAGAGCATTAATAAAATTGTTTATATATTTAAATGCCATGTTATATAAATGCCTGTCTTCATAATAAATTGAAATTTTAGATCAATAAACATTATGGTACTATTTGTTTAAGATCACTTGTAGTGACAGAAAAATAATTAAAATGACATTTGCTTGGTTATAATGATGGCTGAGGGAATTACAAGAGATCAAGTTATGACGAAAAGTTAAAGTTAAAATGATACAGCTAAAAATGCTAGAGTTGACATAACACTAAATAATAAAAAATTGACATTGTGCTTTTTACTATAACTTTAATCATATTAATATTTGGAAGGGTGGGCTTTAACATCATTCTTAAATTCTTCATCGGAAAAAAATTAATTTTTATTTCCAGGGAGATACATACATATAATAGTTTAAAATTATTTACTTGCTAGTCACACTAGAAAAAATATTATCTAGAATCTTCTCATTAGAAGACCATGTGCATAAAACTAGCTACCTTTAAGTTATTTCTTTCCATTTAGCCCAGTTTTTCTTTCCATACACTTGCTGACTCTGTTAATGGACTGTTGTTTTCCTAATTACTAAATCTTAAGGTAAGCCTTATATTTGGCTATCTGTTCATACCTGGTCATCAAATCCTGCTCATACTGGTGCATAACAAACCCCTGGCCTTCCTTTGCCGTTCATCTCTTTTCTTCTTAAAGCGAGTCCTTACTGCCCTTGGCTTAAATTAATTTGATATCAAGCAATCAAATTCCAGATGTCTAGTTATAATTCTCTTATAACTATACTGTAATCCAAAGTTTTCTTATAAATTCATTGAATTTTCTTTCTGACATCAAGTCAAATGATAACATTTGCCTAACCTAAAATATTCTGTGATTACTAGTTGTCTTACCAAAAATCCAAAATCTACAACTGAAGGTCTTTATAATGTTTTCATAAAATCTACCCAAGATATCATCTTTTTAAGTTTTACTCAATCCATGTCCCCTACAGCTGGAAGTGTTACTCCTAATATTTGAGTAATCACAATGTACCAGATGAGGTTAATGATACTTAGCATGATAAATCTCCAATCATACTACTGTTGATGATTAAACTTTGGCATAGAATGTTTAAATTACTTTCAGTAAGTTACACAACTAGTTGATGGTAAAATTTGAATTTGGCTCTTGGCATCTGGCTTAAAATCCTGTGCCCTTAAATACCAAAGCTTCATAGCTATTGTTAGGCAGATGCAAATTTTATTGGGCCTATAGCACAAGACTACTTCATAAAAAAAGCATAATATGTAATTTTCTGTACTTCTTGAAGCACCTTGTTTCATTGGGTATACAATTTTAGCTATTATATTACATGATAAAGACCCTAACTAAAATCTATTTCAGCTTTTAGAAAAGACTTTTATTGGCTGATGTTAAGTTTTACACATATGCCCTTGCTAAGACTGTAGCTATAATGTTTTGGGACACCTGCCTAATTCAGTAAAATAACTCAAAGAAATTGAAACTACCTAGGTACATACACATATACACTATTAGATTGATTGACATTTTTCAATTTTCAGGGAAGTGTAATGTGTGGTGTGATATCTTATCACTCTGCCATTAGGTTTAATGATATTACCATAAAGAATTCAATACTTTTAGAATTATTGTGCCAGTATTCTATTTCTTAGCATCTTAATATTCATCAAGGTGTTCCAGTTTCTGTTCCTCTGTCATCCCATAGGATGAAAGTGGAACAGCTGTTACCAATTCATAACATTTGGACTTATCTTTTTCATTACAATATATTTCCACTTGAGTACATTGGAAGCTCTTACAATGAAGTGTTTTTCTTCATAATCCAAATAATTGGAACATGAAAAGAACTACTAAAAGAGAGGCATAATTTGTCAGTTACATTTCCTTAAAATATTCTAGAATTTATAAATGCTCAAAAATATATAGTAACTACTGCTATGTGTTTCTGTGATGCTTTAAGGGGAAAAAAAGTTAATTACATATTTACATGGCAAAGCCATATGTTTGATAGCTGACTTTTGGCACCAAAAGGAATCCCTTTGATATCAATTATTGCTTTATGGAGGTTTGGGAAAAACCTGAACTGAAAAGGCTGACAAAGGAAATCAATGATAAGCTCTTCAGAATGAAAGAATTTTTCTTCAGTTTTAATGTGTCAAAAGCATCTTTAGTGATGTAGCAAAGCTTTCCTTTTTGTTAGGTGATCAATATATTTTTATAACTAATCTACTTATTTCACACTTATTAATGTGAAATCTAAATTTAATATATTATGTTAAATTTTCAGTCATTTGAGTTTAACAAATTACTACTAAATGCTATTTTGGTGATTTATAACCTTTATGACTATGCACAAAAATTGTTTGATATAACCAAAGAAATGATACCCAAATCTGCTACTTATGTTGTTTCAAATTAAAATACTGAATTAATATTATTTGATACCAGAGTAAGAGCTTCAGGAGAGCAAACTTATTTATTTACTCCTATACTCCATGATCTAGAATAAACATGGCATATTTCAAGAGCATTAATACTGGTTGCATGATTTGAGGAAGTAGTAGGGATGCCAGTAAGAAAAATTAGACCTTGAGTGGTGAATGAATAATAGGCATTTTTTTCTTCTCCAATACTGAAAGCATTTGCCATTCATTAAGTTTAAAAAAAAAAAGTCCCGTTACTGTATCTTTTTATTGGCATAGGGAATTTATTATTTTTATTAAATATTTAAGACATTTTAAAATGACTATTTAGATAATTCTAATTAGTATGATGCATTTTGAATATTTAGATATTTTCAAAACGTTTTGTGTGAGTGTCTAGCTGTTTATGTTAGTCAGGAAAACTAACTATGATTATTTCTGAGGTGATTAAACTGAAAAATGTAATAGGAATTTGAGTGTCAACAGTCAGAAGGTGAGAAAAAAGTGAATGAGGAATATTTCTGGGTAAAAATAAGGATCAGTGGGAAAAAAATAATGTCTTTTTTATGAGCAAGCAAAGCTGTAGTAGAAAATTAAACCAAAATTGCTATAACAAGAATTGAAATAACTTACCTTTTTCCTATTTTAAAAGTGAACTATAATCAAGAGCTGACAAAGCAGACTACTGAATAGACGTTGAGCTCCTGGAAGGGAGAACACAGTAGTTCGAAGCATGAGCATGTAGTGCCACAGCCACCAATGTAAGAGCAAGGGTATGTTCTCCATGCAAAGCCAAGATGCTGTGGCCTGAGAAGAAAGCAAGACCAACCCCTGAAGGAGCATCTGGATGGCTCAGTTGGTTGAGCAGCCAAGTCTTGATTTTCGGCTCAGGTCATGATCTCAGGGTCCTGGGATCAAGCCCCACAATGGGCTCCTTGCTCAGTGGGGAGTATGCTTCAGGATTCTCTCTCTGTCCCTGCTCTTTCTCTCTCTCAAGTAAATAAATAAATCTTAAAAAAAAAAAGAAAAAGAAAAAGAAAAAGAAAAAGAAAAAGAAAAAGAAAACCACCCCTGGAGGCTTCTGCCTCAGCCAGAAAATGAAAGGATACAAAAATGATTTCAGTTGAGACAAGCAACTTCTGAAAATAGATATCATTAAGGAATTATAAACACTCCTAAAAATTGCACAGCCAATGTATTGTTATATACTATTTTCTGTTATGTCTTTTCATTTTAATGTAATCTGTTTAACAATTAAGTCTGCTGTTGTAGTTATTTTAAGAAGAAATGTTGTAAAATGTCAAACTGGCGCTATTTTTTGAAACTAATAACTTTGTTGATGAAACACATGTAAAAATGCAAATATACAGACATTATGCTAAGTAATGATTACCTATTTTATAACCAAAGTAATACTTCAATAATTATATAAAGTAATACTATGATACTAAATGATATTAACTAAGCAATTATATTATACTAAGCATATGCCATATACACATGTGTGTATGTATAAACTATGCTATATATGTTTTTGTCTATAAAACATCAAGTTTCCCAGGCTTGAAGAAGTGGGTCATGTATATTGTAAACATACTTTATATTTTTAATTGAGTCCAAACTTCTTCCTAAAAATTTTACATTCATGAGAGAAGGAAAGAAAAAAAAACTCAAATAGATGGATAGCACAAAGGTCAAAATTTGCCCATTTGAATATACCCAACAGATATTCTTACTGAATTTTCCTTTTGTTAAAAAATATAGGTTTCCTGGGCGCCTGGGTAGCGCAGTCGTTAAAGCGTCTGCCTTCGGCTCAGGGCGTGATCCTGGCGTACCGGGATCGAGTCCCACATCAGGCTCCTCTGCTATGAGCCTGCTTCTTCCTCTCCCACTCCCCCTGCTGTGTTCCCTCTCTCGCTGGCTGTCTCTATCTCTGTCAAATAAATAAATAAAATCTTTAAAAAAATATATATATAGGTTTCCAGTTAAACTTCTCTTTATTTCCATTCCACCGAAAATCCTCCAAGCCCCAAATTGAAAGAAAGGAAATAAAAATAGAAACCCAAAGAGACAAGAGATATCAACACAATTTTGGAAGATGGAAACAACTGAGAAATGGCTGATGTGGCAGTATGGAATAATTTGAAATGTAAATGCTTTCAGACAGATACACAGAAGAGAAGGAAGCTGATTCTCCCTATAGAAATCAGCAGTATTTCAAGAATCAGAGATAATTATGCTCCATAGTTTCTCTTTAATGTAAGATAGGAATGAAAGACTCATACATTAGTCAAAGTAAGAGGTATTAGTTTCCTCTGCAATACCTGGCTTGTAGTACAGTTGAGCTTCCGACAACATACGTTTGAATTGCATGGGTCCACTTATACCCAGACTTTTTTTCAATAAACACAGTGCAGTACTGTCAATGTATTTTCTCTTTCTTATAACTTTCTTTCTTTCTTTTTTTAAGATTTTATTTATTTATTTGACAGAAAGAGTGAGAGAGCACAAACGTGGAGAGCCGCAGAGGGAGAGGGAGAAGCAGACTCCCTGCTGAGCAGATGCCCAACCAACTGAACCACCCAGGTGCCCCTCTTATGACTTTCTTAATAACATTTTCTTTTCTCTGGGCTACTTTATTCTAAGAATACAGTGTGTAATACATGTACAAAACACACATTAATCCACTGTTTATGTTCTTTGGTAAGACTTCCAGTCAACAGAAGGTTCTTAGTCGTAAAGTTTTTGGAGAGTCAAAAAGTATACATGGATTTTCAACTGTGTGAGGTTTGGCACCACAACCCTCATGTTGTTCAAAGGTCAACTGTTGGGAATTTCACTTTTGGCTTATATATTCCTTCTCCATTAGTTTATAAACTCCCAGGGTACCAAGGCCACATAACTCTAGATAGTTTTTCTTCGTTGTGATCTGGACATACCATTGAGTGATTAAATGGAAAATAGGTTTGAGAAATGATAAATTTAAAACAGTATAGTTAAAACATGTGTTTATTTCTTGTCCCTCTTCAGACAACAGTAATAAAAATGTGTGAATAGAAGAAATACATAAATCCAGATTCCCTACATACAAAAAGTGAATCTGGAGGACCCTCAGTGGATAAAATAGGGTTAGAAATTTTTGAAATAGAGTAGTTTCAGAAGTAGTAATGGCAAGCAATGGAGCTAGACAGGGAATGTTTATGTGATTGAATTAAAAAAACTAATCAATTGGAAGAAATAAAGTTGTAGGAGTAGAAATAGGCATAATATTTGGGATGAGAACAAAGGAAATTCTATTTTATTCCTATCACTTTATTAATTTTATTAAAAGTATACTGAAGCAAATATAATAAAATTTTAAAATGTCAATTCTAGGTGTCAGATGCATGGCTTTTATATTATTTATTATAGTTTTTATTTAATAAAGCAAAACATTTAAGTAAATGATAAAGCTTATATGCCATTTTGTAAAATAACACAAATAGTTACTATAATTTCTAAGTACTATTTGAGTGCTGATGACTTCTAATCTTTTAACTTCAGCAAACCATTTCTTCTAGACTCATGCGTTCAGCTACCCGAGTCTCTATGTAAGTATATTACAGGCATTTCAAATTTAACATGTGCAACATTGGGGTGACGGGGTGGCTCAGTCTTAAAAGTCTTGACTCTTGGTTTTAGCTCAGGTCATGATCTCAAGGTCATGAAATTGAGCACTGGGCTCTACACTGGGTGTGGAACCTACTTAGGATTCTATTTCTCCCTCCCTCTCTGCCCCCTTCCCCACCCACTCTCATGTTCTCTCTCTGAAAAAGAAAAAAAAAATCTCTGAATTTGAGGATGTGACAATAGAAACTTCCAAAACTGAAGAGCAATTTCTTTGAAATATGAAACAATATGACTGAAATTAATATACTATGTGCTTCATTTAGTTCTCTTATTTACTATCAGTTTCCTCATTTAAATGGAGACTGCACTAGGGTATCATTGTCTTCCTTTTGCCATTCTTTTGTGTTATGTCTATACAATAGCCAGAATGGTCTGTTAAAACTAAGTGACTATACATTACTCGTGTTCACATTTCAATGGTTTTTCAAATCACTCAAAGTGAAAGCAAAAACTCTTAACAACCTGCATGGTCTGCTTTCCATTCCATCTCAGACCATGCTGCCATTCTTTTCCTTGCACTCACCCTACTCCGGGCACTATGGATTTCCTGTAGTTCCCAGACAAACCTGTCAGGCTTCTGCTTCAAATACTTGCACTCGCTAGTCTCTGAAAGAAATGATCTCAGAGCATCGCCATGGCTCGCCAGCTCACTTTCCTACATCTTCTCTTAATCCAAAGTCACCTTGTCCTGAGGGTCTCTTGTCCACCCCATCACCACCCTTGCAGGCCAGAAATAAATCCCGCTTGATTGTGGTGAATGATCCTTTTAATGTCCTGTTGGATTCAATTTGCTAGTATTTTATTGAATTTTTTTTGTCTCCAAGTTCATTAGGGATCTCTTTAAATGTAATTAGGTAACCTAGGTGATGATCGGCATTGCGAGGTCTTTTTTCATTTCTTTTTTCAAAAGTTGTATAATTATAAAATGTTGGAAATTTCCCAATGCCTTTACTGTTCAAAACCGACCCGAGGTCTTTTTTCATTTCTTTTTTCAAAAGTTGTATAATTATAAAATGTTGGAAATTTCCCAATGCCTTTACTGTTCAAAACTGACTTTCAAAAAGCCGATGTAGATCTGGTGAATGTTCATTTTAACACTGCCTTCTACTCTCCACAGATAGACACATTACACTGCTTTTAAGGATCTGCATTATCCTACCATTATGTTCATCATCTTCCACAGAATAGTTTCTATTTAAAGGCTTCAGAACAACTGGCCCCTAATTAGGAGACATTTAATAATGGGTATTAGGTATTCCTTTTTTTTTTTTTTTGGTTATATTCTGGTAAAAAAAAATACATAATGTCCAAAGACTAACTTTATTATTTGTCATAGAAAATTACAACAAATGGTCTTTTAATGTAAGTAGAAATTAAGCAGTATGAAAAGAAAGAACATACATGACAGTTATCCTTAAGAAATACTTTATTAAAATACTTCCCAGAGCAGACAGTAAGTAGGAAGGCACTAAAACAGCTAACATTATATTCAGATAGTTATTCTCTTTTATAGACAAATAAGGTATCTGCCTTAAAAATACAAAAGAATTTATAAAGCTGCCAGCATAACTGAGTCCCCAGGAAAAAAAGATAAATAATTAAATAAAAAATAAAAAAGTGTTTAAGTACATACAAAAATAGTGAAAAATAAGGAAGTCATTATTAAAAATGATTACTTGAGACATAAGCTATAATTTAATTGTAAAGATCTTACTATACTAACATGCCTTTGTTATCTAATTCACATTCTTATTACATAGGTAGAATGTATCAAGTTGGTTATTATCAGTGTTGTTACCAGATTTTATCAATTCAGTATTTATTAGGCAGCATCCATTCAAGTGAACCTGTGGTCAAGGAACTTTAACATTTCTGTGCATTGGTTTGCCATATTTTTAAATATACATAAAGTGTTGTTTTTAATGGAAATTTTTTTCATGAAAGATGATATGCAATCTTGAAAGTGTTTTATCTTTGAGACACTTATTTTTTTTCCTTTGGGATTTCAAAACATGGAGACAGGAAAGTTTCAGGCAGAAACAAAAGAAGAAGAAAAAAGGAGAAAGAATGAAAACGAAACCCAAAAACTGAACTATCAGCATTCACTATTGCTTGCATTTATAAATATAAAAAAGCCTGACTGACTTTGGTTAATTTCTACATAATTTCCCTAATTCCATTATTCTAATTTGTTGGGAGTTTAAAAGAAAAGTAGCTTAATATAGTCACATTGTTTTGTTGGGTTTTTTATTTCTGAGCTACCGATACCTTTCCTCTTTTTTTTATTCCACTCACTGTCTTGTTTCTGAATACATTATTGGTGTTACAATTCTTTTTACAATTATATGCAAGCTCTAAAAGTTGCTTCTGTGTGAAAGAATGCAAAAATATCTCTCCTTACACTGGTTTATTTTATTTTGTGTAACAGTTCACAACTTCATGGAAAACATTTTGTTTAATACCTCAGAATTTAGGGGCACCTGGGTGGCTCAGTTGGTTAGGCATCTGACTCATGATTTTGGTTCAGGTCATGATCTCATCGGTCCTGGGATCGAGCACTGTGTTGGGATCCCCATCCTGTGGGGAGTCTGCTTGGGATTCTCTCCCTCTGCCCCTCCCCCTGAGTCCTCTCTCTCTCCCTCTCTCTGAAATAAATAAATAAATC
The DNA here is from genome assembly GCF_017311325.1 of Ursus maritimus. Lineage (NCBI taxonomy): Eukaryota > Metazoa > Chordata > Mammalia > Carnivora > Ursidae > Ursus > Ursus maritimus. The sequence continues at coordinate 42,454,379 of NW_024426552.1, read as the reverse complement.
TTTTTAAAAAAATTACCTCAGAATTTAGATGTAGTAAGGTGGATAATCCAGAATTAAAATATTATACATGTGATGACCTCTGCTTTATTTGCCAATGCAAGATACTTGAAATGTGAACTCTTCCATTTTATATTTAACATTTTCTAATTGATTTCAAATATTGAACTTGGTTTTCATCTATTACTATCACAAAATTATTTGTGTGTGTGATCCAGTAATTAAATGTACTCTATTACTTCTTTTGCTTGCTGCTATGAGTGGCAACATGAGCATTATTGTTCAGACAACACTACAAACAAAAACTGAGACTAGTCTTCTAGTACTCTAATTTTTATACTTTGAAAATATTTTTTATTGAGTAAATTTTTCTTTCACTATATTATTTTCCTTTTAAAAATGTTAATTAATATGTACAAAAGTATGCTTTTAGTAATTTTTTAGGAATGGGGATCATGTAATTTTTGGAAGTGGGTTCATTGGGCTTTGAAAACTATAATTTGTGCTTTTCCATTAATGCTAAGATGACTAGTTCAAATATAAAGTCTGGATGTACAGGTTAATTTTGTCCTCTATAAAACTATTTTGATGCCAGTAGAGGATAAATAGATTTACTAAGTGGTTTTTACAAAAAGCCACACTATTAAAGAAAAATATGTACTATCACAGTCATTAGGTGGATTTGAAAATTTGATCCATGAATTTTCTTAATGTTGATACAAAAGTTTCCACATTTGAAAGGTATAAAATTGGTAGTATGTAGGTACTTTAACCAGTAATTGAACAAATAATGATATAGATAAATATACATATGATTCATAATTTGCTGAAGACTTTCTTAATTAGAAGCAAAAAGGAACGTAATTTATCAGATTTATCTAGCCTTATTTGAATTTAGTGAAAACGTTGAAAGCATAATGTCTTATTTTACCTACCTTCTGAGTTCTCTAAGAATAAAGAAAACAGTATCTGTGAAAAGACATTAATTTATTTAAAAAAATAATTTGTACATGCTTTAGATTGTTCTCCAGAAGCAGAGATTGGGATGGGTAATGGGACATTACAATTTATTAAGAACATCTTCTCAAGAGAACAAGTAAAAGAGTCAGAGAAGCAGGAGAGGGAGGAGAAGGAGCTCCGTGAGAATGTGTTTTCAGATGAAGTCTAGCTGTTCCCATGGGGGAACTCTGTAATGTAATTTGTGCTGCTGAGTTTGCTCACACCTGAGATAGGGCAGTGGATCATTTCTACATCTATCCAAGTCGGTATTGCCTGTGGAGTTGTGCTACCAGTGTGGTAGGACGCAGCATAAATCCCAGGCCACAGGGTTAGGCAGCTTCAATCATCAAAGGGTGTCATTCAGAAAGTTTACACATGTGAGACATTAGTCTCAGTACCTACACCAGGATCAACTAAGGGTTGAGGACTCCAATCTAACATGGTGGTTTGGGGTATGTTACTGTATAAGTTTTCTTTTTGTGCTGTATCAAATTATTGAAAACTCACTGTCTTAAATTTATTATCTTACAGTTTATTACCTTAACAATTCTTACAGATCAGAAGTCCAAATATTATCTTACCTGTCAGAAGTTCAAATGGGTTTTACTGAGTTAAGTCAAGGTATCAATAGTATTGCATTACTTCTGGAGACTATAAGAAGAATCTGTTTCCTTGCCTTTTCCATCTTCTGGAGGCTGCCTGTATTTCTTGGCTTATAGCCACTTCCTATATCTTCATGGGCCTATGGCTTCAACACCTATATGCCTATGGGCTACAAAGGAGTTCTGTTGGTGTGGAATTCATAGCCAAAAGAGTGGTATATTCCAATCTTCCTATCAACCCTATTCTCCTGTCTCCTTCTTAGGAGGATCTTTGTGATTATATTGGGTCCACATGGATAATACAAAATAATTATCCATCTCAGAAAACTTAATCATATCTGCAAAGTCCCTTTTATCATTTAAGGTAACATATTCAAGGGTTCTGGAGATTAGGACCTGAACATCTTTGGGAGCCATTATTCTGGTTACCACAGGCACCAAAAGACTCAGCTATAACAACTTATCAATAATAAGTCATTGTAGTCATACAGAGATGTACTCTCTAAAAATTTCAAAAATTAAGCAGTAGAGCAATGTGTATAAAAGTAGAGGAAGGAAACATGACTGTTTCTTTCCTAACAGCATGATCCTGCTACAAAGTCAAGCAGCCAGCATTGTCCAGAACTAGGAGTACGGTTCATACATTCTACATTTAGTAAAAAGCAAAATCGGCATGCTTATTTTGTTTCTGAGCTTAAGAGTTATCAGGTAATAAAAGTATATTGAGCCATATTTAGTTCATTTCTCATTAGGTCAGTAGAGTACCAAAGAGAGAGAAATTGGGGAGAAATGATAACCTTTTCAATTATTTACGTTTTGGAAGCACATATGCAGATATAACATTCTTCCTGTATTATATTAAGTGTAGGTTAAATATATTAATAGTCAGAAAATAAAACCTTGGGAACATTTGTTTGGAAACTGGGAAGGAGTAGTGAGACATCTATAGTTAAGTTCTAATTAAAACTGGCTTAAACAACAACAGTGGCAGTAACAATAACAATACAAGGAATTAAAGAATCCCATCCTGAAAAGTCCAGAGGGTAGAGTTTAATTCAGACATGACTGGGTATAGGTATTAAAATAATGTTACCAGGTCTCAGACTTATTCTCTCCTTTCTCTTATGTACTAGATGAATTGTACTCCCTTTCAAACTCTCTTCTAGCAGTGCCAAATTGGATGTGAAGAGTACAGGATTTACTTTATTTCCCAGTCATTCCAAGCACATACAGAAAAATGATGGCCCAACTATGCAAACATTTTAAAGTAAAATCCTGGAAAGTGGTCACTGTGGTTGTCTAATTAATGCCCCCCCCAAAATATGCTCATTTTAATCCTTAGAATTTGTGAATGCTAATTTATATAATATGATTAAGAATTTTGAGACATGGAGATTATCCTGGATTATCTAGATGTGTTCTGAATGCAATCATAAATACCCTTCTCAGAAGGAGGCAGAGGGAAATATAAGACAGAAAAGGAGGCAGTGAGACAATGGAGGCAGAGATTGGAGTGAGGCAGCCACAAGTCACAGAGCACTTACAGCTATCAGAAGCTGGAGAAGTATGCAGTGGATTCTCTTCTGGAGTCTTGGGGGGAAAGGAGAAACCTTGATTTCAGCTGCTTTTGCACTTCTGGCCTCCAGAATTATGAAAGAATAAATTTATCTTATTTAAAGCCACTAAGTTTGTGGTTGTTTGTTAAAACAGTTACAGGCAACTAATACAGTTATTTTAGCCTGGCTTGAGCCATATATTTATTTGTGCATTGGTCATTGTGACTCAAAAATAAATAGCATTAATTGGTTTGGCCTGAGTTATGTGTGCACAACTTGAGCAGAGGTATCAAGTGAACTAAAGTCCCATGGACTAAAATTCAAGGAGGGATGGTTTTTCACATAAATAGGGTGTTGGTTTCAGAAGTTGGGTCGGTGGAAGCTGGGCATTCAGAAACAGCAGATGTATATGACCTATGGGACTGTATAGATATGGCTAGTATATCCCGATGTCGTACATGGCTGTCTATAAGCTTCAAAGTAGTTCTGTTGGTATAGAGACAAGGTTCTTTCTTTGGGATCATAGTGCTGCGAAGTGAGTGGAGAGAGGTAAAGATTTGTCTTCATCTTCTCTCTTTGTCTTTCTAGCATATATACTACTTTTCATAGGGAAGATTTAAGATTAATTGGAAGCAGAAAAGTAGAAGTCAGTTTATGCCTTTAAAACCACCACTTCATGTTTTGATTCTTATTTTTATGGAAATTACTCTTAACACTTGTCTTTAATTCTATCACTTTACAAACTATAAAAATGCATCTACTATTCTTATGGATTACATCACTTGGAAATAAAAATAAAAAATATGCCTAAAACATAAGACCCATGAAAATGGACCCAGTTTTTATTTTGTAAACTCTAAATCTTAAAGTGAGTGTCTAACTCTTTTATTTATTTTTTCCCTTCTATATCAAAAGTCTTATCAATTATGGTTACCTCTTCAATCACAATAATGTGCTTGTTTCTCTTTACCCTAAACTAATGAAGAAGGCCAGGAATCCTTTCTTTAATTTATTACTGTCCTTGTTTCCTCACTGATCTCAGTCTTATTATTCTGTACCCAACCAGAGAAGTACTAACAAATCAATTTTAAAGTATGTCTTGAATAAAAATTTACTTACTGAAAAAAAAATAGCTCTTCATAAGCTATGAAATTAAGTTCAAGTTCCTAGCTTGGCATTCTAGACACTCCAAATCTAGACTAAGCTGTGAAGCATCCATTAAAATCCTTTTCTCCCCTTGAATTGCTATTACACTTAAATGTTTAACATTTTTTATGCCTGTCTCCTATGTAACCTCCATTAAATTTTTCTTGGTAAATTTTACTTATCTTACAGAACGATGTTTCCCAAAGTGTGAACTGAAGTTCATTTGCTTCTGAATCATCTCCAATGTACTTAGAAAATTCTGATTTCTGCCCTAAACCCCAGGCTTACTCAAAGGAAGTCCTGATTCTTGTCAAGCTTCCTTGTTGATTCTTTGATACACTAAAGTTTAGGACTCTACTTCAAAAGTTGATCCTCCATTTCCTTCACAAACCTCCTCAGTCACCAAAGCTCACCATAATATGTGTTTTGTTCAATATAATATTAAAATTCCAATCTTTGGAATTAAAACATCTTAGTCCCATTGCCGTATTTATTTTAATGCATGCATAGTTTTTATTACGAACATTTTGAAGGGTGGAGAAAAGTAACTACTTATTTAACATTTTAACATAACCTAAGAAATATTCTGAACAATTCAAATTTTCCAAATCATAGAAAAATGTCTTTAAATGCCATGTTATTTTCTAGGATACTTATTAAAGTATTGTAACTACTCAAATTTATTCATAGAAAATATTGAACGTAGTTTAATCTTTTTTGAGCTTAGGTGTACTTCACATTCACATCTGATATATTTCTCACAATTATTTTTAAAGTTGATAATATTATTTCCATTTTATCAATTAAGAAATTAAGCCATTGGAAATCCTCTGGTTGCAAATTACTTATATTTTTCCCAGTGTCCATTACAAAGTTACTGAGTATGTCTCTGCCTGGACTTTTGCCAAGTTATCTAGCTGTAAACCTTAGATACTTTGTCATTATGAGACATTGGTTTATATAAATCATTCTATGTTGAACCAGCTTATGGGGCTAGCCAGGAAGGCAAATGCCTAGGGCATGTATTTAAAGGGGATGCTAATATATTATTTTAAACATATTAGAGTTATGGTGCCCATTAACTGAGGTTTGCATAGAGAAACCCCTATATAAATGGTTAAATGTACATTGATCAAACTCCTATGGATTCAGACAGGATATAAAAAAGATCACAGATAGTAAAAAAATCTCTTGATAGTTTTTAGCAGAATGACTGTGAACATATAGATTGGACCAGTGAATAGAGAACAATTGTTAGCGAAAATCATCTGAAGTCAGAATTCAGTCTAAAATCAAATAATACATAATTATGGTTTGGTTTGGTTAATGGGAATGGCTTGTTTTGTTATGTAAATTTTAAACAGGTTAAGAAGTAACTTTGGCATTAGAAAATCACATATTGAATATTAGAATAAACATTTATTTAAAATATAAGACGAAAGTGTGTAATTTTTATTTAGTAAAATGTATATTTCTTTTTGCTTCCATTAAATGGATGGTGTACACATATTAATAGAATATAATTTAAATCAGGACCCACATAATTGGTCTCTTAAATATCCCTCATGTTTTAGTCCAGGCCTAAATATGTGTTTACTCTTTTGAGCTATGATTTTGTTTAAATGTGACATTTATTGATACATTAAAATGCTCTCAGAAATGCTATTTTTCAACCTTGTGCATATTTCCTTTTCAGTCTTTACTCCTTCCTCACTGTCAAGGTATCAGCTGTCATTTTCTGCATTTTCACTGTGACTCTAGCAGCCAGATGAAATACAGCATTTGAAAGTTAGATACCATATACTGAGATCCTTGAAAATGCTTGTATATAATCCAGTGTACCCTTGGAATTCAGATAACGTTATATTTAAAAAATCATATAAAAATTATAAACAGATTTAACTAAAGGAGGCACTGAGGGGAAATTTCTAAAAATTGCATGAGTTTAAGTATTTAGCTAGTTGGTCTTTCTTTTGTGTCTTCAGAAGATTTGTTTTACTTATTTGTAATTTCTTTGCTGTTTAATAGATTGTTGCATCTGTATGAGGTTGAACTTCACATTGGACAGATTTTTTTACATACACATATTATACTGACTAGCATTTATAGGGTTCAATATTAGTTCTTAATAAATTGTTGAATGAATTAATAAATGGATTATTCTATTACAAATCTCTACAGTTAAACCAACTTTGCTGTAAGTGGGAAGATATCAATATCAGTATTTGACAGATAGAGGATCCAAAATACATGGAAGATGAAAGTATTTTAAAGGTCATGTAACACAGAACTGTCATGTACTTTGAAGTACTTTGCATATTAGTTTCTCTATCCACAGACTATGGGTTGCCTTAATAAGTGCAGACAGTGACATCATGAAGATGATGACATAGGTCATTCCTGCCTTCATTCTCCCTCACAAGAGCAACTAACAAATATTCAAGAACAAGACACCACTGAGAGAATCCTAGAACTTGAGGTGAGATTGAAGCACCCTCCTGCACCTCAGAGACCAAGACAGACTGCATTAGAAGTGTAAGAGAAATGGCTACATTTTGATCACATTGCCCCTTTCCCAAGCCAGCACAGCACCACATGGAGAGGACTCCCCTGAGCCTCCAGTTCTTACAATGAGAGAAGAGAATCCAGGAGGGACAATCAGTCTCCCCCAGCATTGTGGGTTGTTTTGTGGGGGCACCAACTCTTATCTCTTACCACAGCAATTGTAGGGGAATCTGCAGGGTTCAACCACTAGGAATCTGACTATGACAGAGAACAAAATGCTTTACCAGCTTTAGAGCTGCTTCTTCTGCTGCAGGATCAGAGAACCTAATTTATAGCCTTACTAATTGCTAAATACAACCTTTAGCCTATCTGACCAAGGAACCTAAGGTCATGGGAAGCTGCATAGCCCATTGGACACCCTTATGTACAGTGACACTTAAATAGAAAGCACAGCCCATAATTTCCCCTGTTTGCTTACCAAAACTGGTTGCCTGATCTGTGAAATCAGTGCACACTTAGACCTGATTCAGTTTCCCAAACATTAAGCTGTACAAGGTCTGGGTCCTTGTTTACTGCTGTATCAGGACAGAGAAGCTAATTCATAGTACCTACTACTACTGGGTAGGTAGTAGACTCAATATAGTACCTAGTCTTGGCCATTTGGTAAGTCCAACCAGAGAATTCAGGCAACTGTTGGGCCCATTCTACAGCTTCAATTGTGTAGGAAACCAAGCAGCCCTTTCCAACTGTTCTGTCAGTGGCACAGTCCCCATTCCAGTCCTCAGAACACAAACAGTTGCCTCTTCCCAAAATAGACCATAATAGCATGCCCCACCTATCCAAAGACATTACTGGCATTCACACCTGGAAAGCGGGACTGAGCTGAATGATGATAAGCTGTCCCTGACAAAGCAAAACTGTAAAGTCTGGAAGAGGAGCCCCACTACTCAAATATGAAGATACTAATGTAAGGAATCAAGGATTGACACACACAAAATAGGTAATATGACCCCACCAAAGGGAACTGTGAAGTTCCATTAACTGATGCTAAAGAAATGGAGATCGATGAACTGTCAAAGAATTCAGAAGACTCTCCTTAAGGAAGTTTAGTGAGCTATAAGAAAACAAACTGATTGCTAAATGAAATTAGTTAACAATGCATGAATTAAAAAAAAAGAACTTTGACAAGAAAATAGCAACCATAAAAAAAAGTGCCAGAAATCCTGGAATTGAAAAATACAATAACTAAACTGAAGAATTCAATAGTTTCAAAAGTAGACTCCACTATGTAGAAAAAAGAATCAGCTACCTGTAGGATAGGACATTGGAAATTATGCAGTCAGTGGAGCAAGAAGGAAAAAGAGTGAAAAAGAGTGAAGAAAGCCTATGGGAATTATGGGACACAATGAAAAGAAACAATATTTGCATTTTGAGAATTCCAGAAGAAGAGACAGAAAAAGGGATAGAAAATATATTTAAAATAATAATGACTGAAAAATTCCCAAACCTAGGGAGAGAAATGGATATCCAGATCCATGAAGCCCAAAGGATCCCAAATAGATTGAACCTGAATAGGGCTACACACTATAAAGACACGTAATTATATTGTCAAAAGTAAGACAAAGAATTTTAACAGCAAAAGAATAGATAGATGTTACATAGAGGGGAACTCCCCTTTCAAGCCAAGAGAGAATGGTATGAAATATTCAAAATATTAAAAGAAAATAACTGTCAACTAAGAATTCTACACCCAGCAGAGATATCCTTTAGAAATGAAGGAGGGTTAAAGTCTCCCCAACAAACAAAAGCTGAGGGAGTTCAATACCACCAGACTTGTCTCACAAGAAGTGATAAAGGGAGTTCATGTTAATTAAAAATTAATTAACATCATAAAAACACAAAATGGTAGCATAAATCTCTCTTGTAGTGATAAACATGATCATAGTTAGGCTCTGCAATATGGTAACAGTGGTGCATAACTCACAACTATAGTTTAAAAGTTAAAAAAATAACCATTATTACAGTAACCTCTTATTAGTTAACACAATATTAAAAATAATGTAAATTATAGCAGCAATAACCTGAAATATGAGGGAAAGAAGACATAAAAGAGTAAAGTATATGAATTCTATCAAAGTTGTTATCAGTTTAAAATGGGGTATTATGAGTTTAAGATATTTTATGTAAGTCTCATGGTAAGCACAAGAGAAAATTTTGCAGTAATTGCACAAAAACACAGTAAAAAAATAAAAGCATATTGATACCAAAGACATCAAACACAGCAGGTTAAAAAAACAAGGAACAATAGATCTATAAAACAACCAAAAAACAAACAAACAAAGAAAAAAATGTCAACAGTAAGTCCAAACTTATTAATAATTACTTTAAACATACACAGATTAAAATTTCTAATCAAAAAATATAGAAGGGCTAAATGGATTAAAAAACAAGACCCAACACTATGCTGTTTACAAAAGACTCACATTAGTCTTGATAACACACATAGATGAGATCGAAGAGGTAGAAATAGACATTTCAAGCAAATGATAATAATAATGATTAAAAAGCTGAGGTAGCTGTATTTATATCAGACAAAACAGGCAAACTAATAATAGTAAAAAAAAAAAAGATCATTCTATAATGATAAAAGGGTCAATACATCAATAAGATATAACAGCTGTAAATGTATATGTGCCCAACATTGGAGCACCTAAATATATAAAGCAAAACTAAGAGAGATTAAAGGAGAAATAAGCAGTGATATAATAATAGTTGGAGACATTAATACTCTCAACAAAGGATAAATCAATGGGTTTTAACAACATAATAGATCAAATGGATCTAACAGACATATACAGAACATTTTATCTAAAAATTGCAAAATATACTATCTTCTCAAGTACACATGGTACATTTTTTTAGGACAGGCCATATGTGAGGCCACAAAACAAGTCTTAGTAAATTTAAGAATATTAAAATCATACTAAATATCTTCTCCGATCACAATGACATGGAACCTGAAATCATTAACAAGAGGGAAACAGAAAAATTCACATACACAGAAACACTTTCCTGAACAACTAATGGGTCAAAGAAGAAATTAAATGGAAAATCAAAAAGTTTCTTGATACAAATGAAAATGGAAACACAATATACCAGAACTTATGGCATGCAACTAAAGCAATTCTGAGAGGGAATTTCATAGCTATAAATGCCTAAATAAAGAAGGTAAAGTTCCCAAATAAACAACCTAATTCTATGCCTTAAGGACCAAGAAAAAGAACAAACTGAGCCCAAAGTTAGCCAAAGAAAGGAAATAATAAGGATTAGAGCAAAAGTAAATGAAACAGAGAACAGAAAAACAATAGAAAAGATTAACCAAGCTTCGAGTTAGTTCTTTAAAAAGATTAACAAAATCGATAAATGTTTAGTGGGTTAACCAAGGAAAAAAGAGAAAGGAACCAAATTTAAAAAATTATAAATGAAAACAGGAGATATTGCAATTGACACCACAGAATTTCAAAGGATCATAGGAGGCTACTACGAACAACTGTACACCAACAAACTATACAACCTGGAAGAAATGGAAAAATTCTTAGAAACATACAACTTACCCAGACCAAACCAGGAAGAAATACAAAGCCTGAATAGACCAATTATTAGTAAGGATTTGAATCAATAATCAAAAATCTTCCAACAAAGAAAAGTCCAGGACCAGGTGGCTTACCAATTATTTAAAAAATTAACACCTTTTCAAACTCTTCCAAAAATCTCAATAAAGTACACTTCCAAACTCATTTAAGGCCAGGATTATTCTGATATCAAAACCAGAAAAGGACACTGCTAGAAAAAAACTATGTAAGAGACCAGACTTTTGGTTACCAGAAGTGGGATGAGGAGAATTGGAGGAAGGTGGTCAAAAAGTACAATCTTCCAGTTATAAGTATATACTAGGGATATAATATTCAACATAACTGTAGCTAACACTGTTCTAGGATATATAGGAAAGTTGTTAACAGAGTCTATCCTAAGAGTTCTCATCGCAAGGATAATTTTTTCCCCATTATTCTTTTCCTCTTTCTTTACTTTTTATTATATCTACATGAGAAGATGGATGTTAGCTGAACCTATTGTGGTAATCATTTCACAATGTATGTAAATCAAACCATCATGCTGTATCCCTTAAACTCATACAGTGATGTATGCCAATTATTTTTCATAACACTGGAAAAAATAAATACAAACAGAAAAAAATTTATTCAGGAAGCCATATATGGAGGATAATAGTGGAAAGCTTGGGCAATATTTATAAGACCGTTTAACTTTAAGAATACCTGTCACAAAGTGTTCAACCTGCATAATTCATTATGTACTGATACAATAGGAAATCCGTTCATAAGTTTCTAAAATGAAAGATAATAGGCCTTGCGTTAATGCATAGGCATGCATCTTTTCCTGTTTAATAATATTTTCTGCTTACGATTTGTTTTCAAAGTGCTTTGGAAAATATTATTTTACTGTATATTCAGTATATGAGAAAAAAATCCTTTTCCTGAAGTGTGTATATGTCAGTTTATAAATCATTCTCTTAAATTATTCTTTTAGGAAGAGTATATAAATTCTGAGAAAGCACAGCACATATAAACATAACTTTGAATATAGATACAGAATAGTAATAAATAATCCATATTTTAGCTACAAATCCTTTTTAGTCAAAATTATGCTTGAAGATATTGTAACATTTGTAAATCAACCTGCTTATGCATAAATGAAATAACAACATTCAAATTGGTAAGAATTTCCCTTTCCCCATCATAATAGAATATATTATTCTTTTCTCTCCCTAGGATTTAAATCACACACTTTAGAAAGGAATATCAACATAAGAGAATGATTTCATGTAGGAAATTATCTCTTTTGAGTAGTTTGTGACATAGTCCTCCTCTTCTTTCAATAAGGATTTACAGTAGTAGAAGTTGCGACCTCCATATCAATATACAGTTTAATTGACATTTCTTTACTGTGATGAGTTCTGAAAAAATGAGTATTTATAAAAAAAGTAATACAACTTAAAGACATTAAAATTATAAATATAAGTTAACATTATAAATGAGTATATTAACTCATTTGTAAGGTTTTTCGTCTTAAGTTTCATCCTTTAGTCACAAATATCATGTACACAATTCAAATAAAGGTACACAATTCATGTTGATGACATATGGAACATTTTAGAGAAAAATGCAATTTGTTTGAGTCTATATACATATTTCCAACCAAATCGTTGTTGAAAACCTACCCATAACATTTTTCTATCTCTATTATAAAAATAGGAAAGAAAAACATCCTTAAATATTTGTTTAAAGGAAATTAATTTTTTTTCTTCTTCCAGATGAATCATCATATTTCCTTAATTTGAGACTCATTTAGTTCAATTTTTGTCATGGCAATATTAACTGAAGTTTTTATTTTGTTTTAATTTAATTTAACCTTTAAGTCCAGCTCCACATTTCAAATAGTGTATCTTTACTATACAAATTTTACTATAAATTAAACCCCTTATTTTTTTTAAGATTTTATTTGTTTATTTGACAGAGAGACAGAGCATGTACACAAGCAGGGGGAGTGGCAGGCAAAGGGAGAGGGAGAAGCAGACCCCCTGCTGAGCAAGGAGCCCAATGTGGGGCTTGATCCCAGGACACTGGAATCATGACCTGAGTTGAAAGCAGATGCTTAACCAACTGAGCCACGCAGGCAGCCCTAAACCCCTTATTTTTAAGAAGTGTTTGAGAGATATGCTATAAACAAATAAATAAGTAATGTTACATTAAATAGAAAAGATGAAAATTATTTTTTATAGAAACATGTGTAAAAGAATTCAATATAATGAAACATTTGGGTAGTTGATAAACAATGTATGTCTCTACCAATAGGTAAGTTTCTTTGTATAAAAAAAATTACAGCATGACAATTTTAGAAACATCCCAAGGGATATGAATGAGAGTGAGAAAAATTCTTTATTATCTAAAGAATAGAGAAACATCCCTTCATTCAAAAAGGTGATCCTGGAGACCCACTGGAGTAACAATGGTGGCATTGACTCAACGATAAGGCATGACTGGGCTCATGATCTTTAATTCATTTTCATAAATAGAGGGAAAGCAATAAGATGAAATTTTGTCCTTTGAGCATGGGGCTTTTACCAGTAGAACTTACAGGAATCTTTAGTTTGTAGTTAAAGATTATTTTGTTAAATAAGGCAAAGCTTATCCTACAGGACTGTGAATCAGAGATACTAAGCTCTATATCTGCCACATACCTAATTCCCAGGATTGTTATGAAGAGTAAATGAGAAAGTTTTATGACCTGATTATTACCTACTTGTATGTGGATAATATTTAATAAATTTTAGCTGTGATCCTTATTATTATAAGTATTCAAAAAGAAATTTATTTAAATTTCACGTCTTGCAATCTACTGAATTAAAAAAAATACATTTGAAGATACTTGCAGTTGCTTATCCACTATCAATTCTATTTTACTTCTTTGTTAACAAACCTTCATTTTGTGGTTTAACGATGTGCTCAGTTTAAGAGTGACATACCCATTCTAAGATATCTAGTGAAATACAAAGAGAGGTTTTTGTGTGGGGATTAAAGGAAATTTCCTAAAAGAGATGCAACTTGGCCTTTTGCTCTTTATCCTTCTATTTTATGCTTGTCTAGAATAGGATGTGATGCCAGAACTGTAGCAGCATTTTGACACTATGAAAAAATGACCACAAGGACTTCTAAGATTCCATGCTGACATTCCTGAGCATCTAAACCACTATCGCCAATTGCCTAACTCAGACCTGTTATTACATAAGAAAACTAATCCATTTGTGTTTAGTCCAATGTAGTCATGTCTCTGTTACTTGCAATTGCATACAATGCCTCATTAATTAATCTGCCTTGTGGGAGGCAAAAGAAGCTTAACCTGTTTATCATCTGCAACTCCTAAAAATATTGTTTATAAAATTCTTCTTCTTTCCCTGTATTTTTACTGAATATTCTGTGTTTTTGTTTTGTTTTGTTTTGTTTTTTTTTTACCAGACGTGATTTCAGAAACAGCGTGAAATCTGGCTTATCATTTCCGCAAAAATAGATAAGGTCTTGATTTTTCATAAAATTAATATAAAATGAACATTGTGAGATTAACTCTGGGAGAAAAATACAATGAAGTATCATTCACATTGATGCCTTAAGATTCATAAGAGGTCGAGGAGCAGGAATGTAACCCACTGCTATAAATAAATACCAAAAACTACAATTAATTCTCAAAGGGAAGTAAAGATAGTGTTACTGGGATCTCATGCTCTGCAATGAGAACACAGAATTAATGGTTGCCTCTTTCTTCAACTTGCACTGCTGGTAAGAATAATAGCCAATGGTACATTGCCTTCCCATTAGAGATAGTAACCTCCAGAGAGACTATGAAGGCAAAGAGCATTCCACAAAGTTGTTATTTGATAAGGGTCATTGGTGAGTATATTGAGTTTCTTCTCTGTGATTTCAGAGGGAGAATTTACAAAATGTTATGGCTGCTTATTTGCCATTGAGATCCTGAGCTGGAGGTTTCATTTATGGATATATTAGAAGCTCATATTGCTGCATGGCAGCTGATATAATGTATTTTAAAATTTAAGGAAGTAAAAGGCCAAGATGCAGACCCAGCTCTACCCAGGGGAGGACTACCTATTGTGTAGGTTCATTACCTGAGTGAATAACAGGAAACTGTTCAGCTTCTGTGTTAAAGTTGATAAGCCAGACCATTTATTTTGAAAGTTCATATGCAGAAAATACACTACAACTTCTAATACTACAAAAAATATCCTTAAATGATAAGCTCTGAAGTATATACTATCTACATATTTGAGGCAGCATTTTAGATGCAGAATTGAAATGCAGTCATACACACACACACACACACACACACACACACACAGAAACCCATCCTTCATTCTCAAGACTTTTTATGCTATCTGATTGTATAATATGAAAAATATGGCTTAGCATAAGACTATTGATGGCATTTTGGAAGGGCATCAATAATGTTCACATTAAAAATATATACATTAAGATCCACTTAATGCTGACAATATGACATTTATTTCCTGCTACTTTAAATATCATAGATTGTGTCTATTATTAATGCACTTTGATATGGATAGTTTTGGAAAACATTTAACCAAGGGACCTGATGTTTATGTATAGTATTGTTAGCAATAGATGGCCAATTGAATCAAGTTTTACTAATTTATTTTATAAATATATGAATTATTAGTTACTCCCACTCCTTCTTCCAAGCCAGGAAGTTTTCTTGTGATTTTAATTTATCTGATTTTATATAACCATGCAAAAGAAATAAGGTAAATATAAAAAAGAGTATTTAATTCTTTAAGAAATTTGATGTTATCGAATAGTTCATTCATTTAATCATTTTTATTCACTCAGAAAATATTGGGTGAATTTCTATTTTTTTCAAGACACTGTTAAAAGCTGCAAGGCATGCAGTCGTAAACTGTTGTTAATGTGTTTAAAGAGTGGAAATTGATCTTTTCTTTTGAAACATTTGAAATATTTCATCCAAATTTAATTTGTTAGACTGAAGAGTGTGACCAGGGTAGAGCAGATTTGTTAAACTGAGGTTGGAGAGCCCCTAGAAAATCCATATCTGGGTTTTGGCTTTGACAAATTACTTGAACAAGTCTATTAATCAGAGTTTATGTGTGTGTGTGTGTGTGTGTGTGTGTGTGTGTGTGTGTGTGTGTTGGCAGGCAGTCTACAGCTTCTAACGGAATGCCAAAAACATACCTTACCTTTTGTCCACCTCTAACATGAAATCACTGGTGTAAATAAATCTATTTCAAAATCTTTCTCTAGCATATCACTTTAGTCTTTGTCGTTGAACCACTGGTAATTCTAATCCACAGAAATGAGCTGGTGGTGAGAAATAAAGACCCCTTTGAAAAATTTGTGGGAGATAATATTGAAAGAATAACTATTGACAAAGTGTCTTACTTTGGGGCCTGAAGCACTTCATGGGCAACTTCTGAGAGAGTCATACATACACGCAAAGTGCATATTCCCCAAAAGACTAAGACCTGTGGTTATTATACCTATGCATTTAATCCTCATGATCTTTTTAGAATTTAATTTAATTTGAATAGATACGATTGAAAGGCTTATGCAGATTCATGTTAAGAGATGGAAGAATGGAAGAGTATTAAATGTGTTAATAACAGTAGGGCTGCAGAACTCAGACTATATTTACGGACAAATTGAAGGTTTGGGTATAGTACGGTGATCTGGGGAACTAGTGGTGGTTGGTTTGTGCATATTGAGATCTTGTTTCAGGAATTAGCAAGGAAGACCAGAAGAATTTGAGCATAGTGTTTAACCTCAAGCTTAACTACATTTGAGTTATAGAAGCTATAAAGTTATTTTATTAAAAATTACAAAATTATTTCAAGTATTACCATCAGTCATGGTTGACTGAATTACATTATTAGTCCCTAGTCTGAATATACAAAACCAGAGCAAAGTCTTTTTCAAGGCTGTTACTTTAAATTTGTTTCTATTAGTAAAAATTAGTAGTGAAAATTTAAAAAGCACGTATTAAGTAATGCAGAAGTGAGAAACAGAAAGAATTTAGAAATTATAAATTCCATGGAATTAAAATGTGAAACTCCATAACTCTATTTTTAAGGTAGGATGTGGGTTTCATGAGCTTTTTAATTAACCAACAAATACATATTTATTTCTAAAGCTAAGGTAGAGTTTTGGTATTATCATACTCTTAGTTCATATAAAATGAGTTTAAATTGTACTTCAAAGCATTTTATATTGTTGTTGTGGTCAAGGTAGAAGTATGTAGTATGAATACTATTATGCCTTGGTAGAAAAACACTATTGCTCTATCTTCATCGACCCCAAAATTTTGGAAGGAGCATTAGCTCTTTTTGGCCATCAAGGTATTATCTAGTCTACTGAAGCAGTGCTTATTAAATAGTCAGTAAAATACTGCCTATTTGGAAGCTAACTACCTTTGGAAACTGCATCAGCTGTTACAGGTCACCAGGATAGTATTAAGTTACTGCTTCAGTGCACTAAATGGTACTTGGTGGTCTGAAAGACTAGAGGCAACCTCTAAAGGCTGACTGATGAGTAGGGAAGAGAAGGCAAATAGGATGAATCAGGTTCCTCTAGGGAATATTTACTTTAGAACCGTAACTAATAGGACTTTTGAGCCTTAAGGGGATAATAAACTTTTTTGTTTACATGGAAATTTTAAAATATGACCATTTAGAGTCTCAAGCTGTTCTTTTTTCTCTCATTTTCCTCTTCCAACAGTTAAAATACAAGGGTTTTTTTCTCATTTTCCTCTTCCAACAGTTAAAATACAAGTTTTTTTTTTTCTTCAGGACTTTAACTTTAATAGCATTCACAGCATGTTGCTATGAGTGTTTTAATAATAGAAAAGAATTATTAAATTACTGATATTATATAGTCGGTTTTGAATTAACTAAAATTAAGGTCTAAAATAGAGCTTTTAGTGGTATTTCATTTTTATGAATTTGCATGTTTCAACTGAGTTATATGAAATTAGCTTTTCTTTGTACTTACATAACAAATAGTGATCTTAAAAGCAGCATATATGATTGGAAGAAAAGTGTCCCTTGGCAACACTAATTCAAGGAACTTTTAAGAGTTTAAAAGACAAAGACAAATACTGCATGATCTCACTTATATGTGGAATCTAAAAAAAATCCAAACTCAAAGAGCAGATTTGGGGGTTGCCAGAGACAGGGGGTGGCAGTGGGCAAAATGAGTAAAGTGATCAAACGGTGCAAATTTTCAGTTATAAGATAAATAAGTTCTGGGGATGGAATGTAGAGCTTGGTGACAAATGAAAACATAATATTTACTATACCCAATCTAAGATAAATGAGGATCTGCTTCTACCCCATTGGTGAGATTCACTGATTGAGTACATGACTTGCAGTTACCCAACAATAGTTACGGTGTGGGAAGAGGAGTTACCATCTCTGTAAAAGGAGGTTGTTTGACTGTTATTCAGGACTAGTGGTTTCCTTGATCTAAGTTTGTTTATACAAAGCAGAATAGGCATTGCACTAACAACGACAGCAACAACATTAGCTAACATTTACTGAGAAGTTTCTACTTGCCTAAGGTATCCGATTATTTTAGGAACATTAGTATTTCTAATACAAAACCGATCAGGTGGGCATTATTATAAACACTATTCTACAAATGAGGATTCCAAGGCACAGAGAAAACAAGTCATTCCCAAGGTCATTGTGATGGTATGTGGTAGAGTCCAGAGCCCATGCTCTTAACCGATATGGTATTTTGCCTTGCTTGTCTATATCTTTAGACTATTTACATAAATTACACATCCTTTATAGAGTATACATAAAGTATAAACCAGATAAATTTTTGGTACGATACAGAACAACACACAGAAAAATATCTTCGAAGTCATGTCAAAGTAGGCATTGTTTGACTTTGTTCAGATGCAAACAGGCTGGGGACTAGATAGACTGAAAAGCAAGAGGGATTCTGCAGAAGAATAGTCAACAATATCAAAGGAAATGATTGGTATCTTTTAAAAAATAAAGTTCTACACTTCATTCTTCCAACAACGTGGGAAGTTGGTCACACACACACGTTTCCTGAACAGAGATTAAGTCAAGTCTTTCTCTTTCATTTTTTTTAACATAAAGGTAGATGATTTTATTTATTACCAATAAATTTTAATTTGAACATCTTTCAAGAATGGATACAGAAAACAGATCTCTGCCTCTATTGCATTCTTATCATGTAATAATTAGAAAGGATCCAAGGTACATGGAAATAATGACAATATATATTTCTCAGAATTGTCTTACAGATTACATACTACATAGGACAATGTTGGAGGTATTATTGAAAGTGAAATATTTGTCTTAACTACCCATATATTTTAGGCAAATGATGTCAAAATGTTCAGATAATATTTGGATCTGGTTTATCCAATGAGTTTTGTCCTAAAAATGCATGAATCCAATGCAACATTTATATTTTAAAGACCCAGAGCTAAAGAAGATATGTAAAATAGATAGAAATTTTGGTATAAACTATTACTCCCTATTATGCTGTGCTATAACACAAAATGTCACAACTAGATAAATTATGCCTCCTAAGGGCATTCTTCTGTAATATAAATCCATATTCTTCATATCTGATTAGAGCTTGGACTTGGATTATTCCACTAAAATTTTATATTTTAAATTTATTACAAATTTAATTAAAGTGTGTAAGATTAATGTAATAGACTTTTGAAGAGGCACTGATAATAGGGGTAGGGAGTGGCATTTTGAAGGCAACATTTATTCCATTTTTTGTAGACTCGTGATCAGTGACAGACTATATATTGGGTTTGGAGACAAAAATTTGCTTATCAGGATGG
The DNA here is from genome assembly GCF_017311325.1 of Ursus maritimus. Classification (NCBI taxonomy): domain Eukaryota; kingdom Metazoa; phylum Chordata; class Mammalia; order Carnivora; family Ursidae; genus Ursus; species Ursus maritimus. The sequence continues at coordinate 42,435,064 of NW_024426552.1, read as the reverse complement.
TACTTTCCAGATGTTAAGGATAAATTTGAAAATATTTGTGATACTTGTTTTTATTTTCTCTACCTATAACAAAGGATTATGAATTAAAGTTTCTATTAGACATTTTTTTCTCTTTTGCTTTCTGCATGCTAATTCTTAGTGAAACATTTTCTCTTATTGTATGTGTAAGCTTAACATGTGAATTCCTTCAACTGTATATTAATTTTCTTTAGTTTTATCAATTCTTTCTACTAGTTTTACTGAAAAATTTGCTTGAATGGAGGAACTACAGGGATAGATAGAGAGATGATAGATGATAGAGAGATAGATAGATGATAGATAGATAGATAGATGATAGATAGATAGATGATAGATGATAGATAGATAGATGATAGATAGATAGATAGATAGATAGATAGATAGATAGATAGATGATAGATAGATAGATGATAGATAGATAGATAGATAGATAGATAGATAGATAGATAGATAGATGATAGATAGATATAGAGAGATGCATAGATATACAGATACATACATCCATACATGCAGGTTCATTCAGTGACTTGCATTTTGCTGACATTTGTATATGACCTGCTCATTTGAATGTTCCTCTTTATATTTACCCAGGTTTTGATTTCCAGTCTCACACTACCCCTGATTGGCTGAACCTAAATCATATTTGGAACACTAGATTCATCAAAAGATTATGGAAATAGAGATTACAGTTTTTCTAAATGTGATCAAAGAGGGCACTTCAAGAGGAAATTAGAATAAGTGTTGAGCAAGCCAGTCTAAGATTCAGCAAAAAGTTGCAAATATTTTTTCTTAAAAAAAAACCCTCCAAAAATGCCATGTTTTATACACCAACCTGATAGCAAATATATTTAATAATGCAGTTTTATATCTTCAAAATTACTTTTTATGTAGCATCAACCAACAAAAATATTTATTGTATTTTTTTCAGTACTTTGTTTTCCTTGTGCATAATGCATTTTAACTTATTAAATACCCCAATCAGAGGTGTACCTAAGCTTCAGTACAAATTTCTCTATAAAAGTATAGATGGAATGAGCTTTCTAAAAATTAAATGGGGGAAAATAAGTAATCTCAAATAGAGATGTGGATAGTTAAAGGAACAAGGATTCTTCGGATAGGTGTAATATTTCAACCAATATCAGTGTAGGAATATATGGAGTATATAAAGTTATACACTGAGTACAGAAAAGAAATTAATAATCCAAATTAACTTCCATGCTGAGTAAAATAAAGTATTAGTGTTGTGTCAGGCCTTGGTTTCAAATAACCCCATGATTTAAGGAATAATGGTCATTTTTAGCAAGAGTCCAAATCCTATTTCATTAGAATGCAAATACATTAATCATTATGAAAACTATTATGGCTAATTTCAAATTCTAAGTCATTACAAAGTGATATTAGCTGCAATAAATTTCTCAGTACAAAATGTTGCTTTCTAAGAAATGATTTTAGTTTTATTTAATTTGGTATTATGGTATTAATTAGTATCAGAGTTATAATATTGCAGTTTTACCCTGGGCATTTTGCCACTCCAAGTGCTATTTTTGAAAATAAATCAAGCTAGAAATAATTATTTTTATAGTGTGAGAGCAATGATTCTTTATTATGAATTAGATCCAGGAGATGATATTTCAAGAGCTGTTTGTGCCATAATATTGTTACCTATTACAAACCCTCACAGAATTATAAGTACAGGAATGAATAAATACTCCATATGCACATAGAGAAGGTAGGTTTATATTTTTTTCTCCTTTTAAAAATACTTTAATCCCAGGACCTTCCACATATTGACATTCTTGCTGGTATCCCACTTGGATAGTAACTGGTTCTCCTGCTCCTACAAAGCATTGTAGTGCCTATTCTGTACTAACGCTTTGTGGTTCCAGAATTTTTTTTTCTGTTCTTTAATTTTCTTTAATGGTTTTCTTTAATGGATGTTGTACCTCTTTATCCTTCTGCCTCATTATTTAAAAATTTCATTTTGAATCCTTACCCTAAAAAATTGGATTTATTAATATATTTCATACATTATAGGAGAAAAGGGAAACCTTAATTTTAAATGAAATTAAAATAATATACTGCTAATGCCATCAACCTCTAGTGGGGATTTAGTTGTGAATTTCTCTGAAAGTTTTCAAAGGAGACTGGATTCTTCACCAGTTAAAAATGCTCTTGCACAAATGCCAATGATAAAAAAAAAAACAAATATCATATCAACATAGTCTATTCTTTGTCTAATTACTACATTAGTGATATTTCTCTAATTTTAATTGTAAAATATCACCTGCTTTTAAAACCAAGAGCAAATAAGAAAGAAAAGAAGAAAAAGAAAAAGTGTAATACTGGAATTCATTCAACACTTGGAATTTCTTCCATATCATTTCCTTGAGTTTCAAACAACTGGCATACAAATGTACTCTAAATACAAAATTCTAAATAAACATTGCACTCATGTATGATTTTCATATGCACAATCTAATTTGAACATTGTCAAAAAGTTCTCTATTTGACAGAGCATGCATAAAATACAGTGGTATACTTTTAGACTGAGATCATCATTGTTTTCAGGTATAAATTTGTGTTTACAGACTTTCTAAATATAATGATGTATTTTTTATTGATTTATAATTTTAATTTATCAAATGCTTTAAATGAACTGTATCATAGTAGCTATAAATAGATAGAAAAAAACAAAATTTCAAAATGCTCCTGGCAGCATGAAGTTTTAAGGTATTCTCTACCCCATCTGTAATATAAATACTTGATTATCATTAAAATGTGTTGATCCATTATATAAATTTATGATTATTTTTAAAAATTTAATAAATTATAAATATATTTTTTGTATTAAAACATCTAATAAATTAAATCTTTTTATTAGAGACTTCAGGAAACAAGGTGTTATTGACCAGCATTGACTTTGCACATGCATCTAGCTTCCTACTTGGCTAAAGCTTACTAATACTTTGCTCTATTTATAGTAGCTACATTTCTTCAATCTAAAAATTTAGCCAGGAAGCATAGGATCCATAAAATCCTTTTATTAGGTTCATTTCAATAATGGGGAAATTTTGTTTAATATATGTGGTAGATATTTTAGTTCAACGAAACTGTTTATACCACCCAGAACAAAGGGAAAGTTTGTTTGGGAGATAATTGTCTAACTTAATGCTAAATCAACTATCTTTGTTTTACAATATGGCAAAAAAAAAAATTCTTTCTTGTAATAAACAATTTGGACTTATAGCAGGTCACTTCTGCCCAATCCCCAACAGAAAATAATACAAAATTTTACATTTCTATGATTCAAATTCTGACAAATTATCATCCATCCTAGTGACAAAATATAGCTCTTAAGGATTTTATTTATAATCAAAACTTTAAAACTTTGTAATTATAAAATATCATGCATCCCAAACAATATTAATTCTTTTTGGTCTCTAGAAGGCTTCTGATTAGGAGATTGTATTAAAGAGAAACATAAAATCAGTGTGATTTGTTGTGGGTCTACAGTTATATATGTGTACATACAGTCATATGATTAGTTTTGCTTAACCCACTAACCATCCCAGCCCCAGGGAACTCACATCAGCATTTATTTTTTTCTTTATACTAAACCCATGCAGACTTGTCCTCTGAGTCGCAATTTAATTGTATTCATTTTTGTAAATAAAGCCATCAGTCTTTTTTTCTGTGTGATACATTCATTATATTAAACTTCACATTTATACAATATGACAGTAATACTTTGTTATAATTTAACAACTGCATAATCCTTTGATCACAGTGAGTAAAGAATAAATTCTATTCTGTAATAAGTGTAAATGGTTAAAGACACTCCTTGCATGAACTCCGGTAACCTTTGGGATTCTTCAAATTCAGTATGCTAGTGAATCATCAAGGTGACTTTCTCAGAAAATGAATGTTCCAAGGAGGCTAGGAAAACTGTTTACATTTTTTACATAGTAGTGGAAAATTAAATGTCTAATGAAAAACTAATGATGTACATTGAAAGTATATACATGTTAAGAGAACCAGATAATATTTACAGCAACTATATTTAATATTCTATAATATTTATAGCAAATAATTTTGAGTCTGAAAAATGTTTAAGGAAACAGCTTCTAAAACAAAATCAAAGGCGGTTGAAACCAAGACTGAGTGATTCTGAGAAATACAAACCCTCATTAGGTCTATAATTTTCAGAATGGAAATAAAAGTGCTTGTTACAGTATAATAATCATAAAAGACTTTGATGATAAGAAAATTTAAAAAAATCAAAATGTTTTATATTTAGAATTTTATAAGCTATAATAATGTGATAATATAAATACCACCCACAAATATAAATACCATTTCACTAACATTATAACTGCTCATAATCTTGATAAACAAGGAGTAATTTTATTTTAGCCAATTACTTCTTAAGATAATTTTTAAAATCTTCATTCTTCTGCCTGCATTATTACCATCATTAGGAAATGTTTTAGATAGAGATGCTGCTGAATGCTATCTACAGATTTTTGAAATTATATTTTTCAAAACTATAGAAATTTGGAGAAAAACTTGACAACCTGTGAAAATATGTTCCCTGTCACTTTTCAGATATGCCTTATAAAATTACAGTGCCTTCTAAAGGAAAAATATAAAAACTAGAAATTGGCCTAAAATATCTCTGAGTACGGTGTGACTTCCTAATCTTAAAATGCACTGATCTTACTGTGATACAATTAAAGTAAAATTTTAATTAGTATAGCATTACACAGCATGCCAAAAAAGCAGAGTTATTTTCTATATAGTTATAAATGCTGCTATCTCAAGAGACTTTTATTATAAATCAGCATGATGTAAATGGATTATTCATATTGTGTAATATTAGGTAGTTACTAAAAATCTAAAGTACTGGGGATATTTATTATTTGAAATTGTTTCCATAGAATAAACTCCCTAACAGAAATTTATGAAATAGAATACCTATAATTCTCTGAGCCATTCAGGTACTTTGGGGCTACATAAATAAGGAATATAATTAGTTAATTAGTAGAGGTTTATAGTCTCACATATTTCCATTTCGTTCACCAGAAAAATACTGGCACTATATTAAAAAATAACCATTATGTACATTATGCTGGGAATTTTAATGTTTGTGATTTATGTACTGGATTACAAAATAGTAGTTTGAAGACATTTGATTTGAGTTTAATCACCTAGTCCATAGATTCAAGGAAGTCCCTGGTGTTATAAGACAGATCCAATTTTTTATTATACATGATAGCATATACATTATTAAATGAAGGATATAATTAACCTATTTTCTTACCTACTTAAGTCCCTAAAATCACCTGGCAGACTTTGTTGTTACTTGGATTCATACCAACAATTTGACCTCAGCCAGGTTAATTAGAGCCTTTACATCTCAGGGTATTCTTCAACAAAACGGGAATAATAATACTGGCAAATCTCCTTTGGCTAGAGTGAGGGATAAGTTGAGTTTGTGCATGTAAATAACCTCACTCCCTTCCATATTTGACTTTCAGGCATTTAAAATCTTTTCAACTGACATTCCTCTGCTGATATCCTAAAATTCATCTTCATAGAGCTATTTATTGCTCACATTTATCATGTACTTCTCTTCTAACTTTCTGTACTATTATTGAACAGCTATTTCCTGGGAGTGGAGGTCTATGTCATCCCACCCACTCCTGCTCCACACACATTAATGTCCTTCTCATCCTTATATGTAGATTCTAGAGTGAAGACCATCTTCCCACTGAAAACTAGCTTGTCTCCCAAGTTGTAATAATGCCTCTTGAATCCTTCACAAAAATTCATATCCACTTCATTCTTGGCATGTTCCTTGTGAAATTATTTATGTTTATATCTATCTCACTGAGATTTAGGCTTTTGAGGGTGATATCTGTTTTTAATTCATCTTCATATTCTGCTACCTTTAATTTTTAAATACTTTCTTAATAAATTGTCTATTCAAATGTGAATATTAACTCTATATACATACCATAAAATCAGCATAAATAAATGATAAGTAATGTTTAATATTAATGTAGCAAGAATAATTTCAAGTTAGTGGACAGCTATAGTATCCATCTCCAGAGCTCTCCATTCCTGATTCCCATCTATCCACCATCTGTTTTCTCCTGTGTTGAGTCACTAGTGAGGTGAATAGCCAAGTAATATGCAGAGGTGTGAGACTCAGGAGGCCTCAGGTTCTAGTCAGAGTACAGAGAGACGAAGCTAAGGTTGTGAGAGCTGATGGGAATCTGGTGAATCAAGGAATTTCCTTCTAGTGCTATGAAATGAGGACTGGAAACTTTGCAGAAGCTTCTGTTTATCTCCTACATGTAAGGGATGGCCACTATTCACATGGACGTGGATTAATAGACAAAGGAAAACAAAAACACAACAAAACAAAACAGAATAGGCAGCTCTTTGTATTCCAACTGTTGGAAGAAACTAAAAACAGCTTGGATAAAACATAATAAAAATACAAAGAAATTCAAATATAGCCACATGAAAAATTTTCTGAAACAGACAAAAATAATTCGTAAAAATGTGATATTTATACTACAATAATTCAGTAGCTTATTTGAAGTATATCAGTATAATATAACCATGTAGTAGCTTATAATATCAAGTAGAAGAAATGTATCAGTTGGAAGAGGAAAACATGAGGATTAGTAATATGAGGTAATTGCAAAAGTCAATCTTGTGTGTATTTTCAGATAGTTTCTCAATATTCATTTACATGTTTTTTCAAAACTTTGTTGTTGTCTTATCCTTTTTATTCTTATATGTTGTGTTATCTCTCTTTTTTTCAAGTTTTTATTTAAATTCCAGTAACAACATACAGTGTAATATTAGTTTCAGATGTACAATTTAGTGATTCATCACTTCCATACAACGCTCAGTGTTCATCACAAGTGCCCTCCTTAATCCCCATCACCTATTTAACCCATCCCCCACTTCACCTCCCCTCTGATAACCATCAGTTTGTTCTCTAAGAGCCTGTTTCTTGGTTTGCCTCTCTCTCTCTCTTTTTTCCCTATGCTCATTTATTTTGTTTCTTAAATTCCACATATGAGTCCTAAATAGTTTTAAAAGGAATAATTTGAGTTTTAAATATTCTGTTAATAGCAAGAACACATTTTAAATAATATCCCTTTATGTCCTTTGAATCATTTGTTGTCTTTTAAAGCATTTTTGACATTATTTTACTATTTCATATATGAACATCAGTTTTAAAGGTACTAAATAACTTCTAACATATCATGATAAGAACAAAAACACATATTAGAACACGTCTTCATTTTTCATAAAAATATATTTTCATTACAATAATTGAACCATGCTTTTTGATTGTGAATAATAATTTGCTCTAATTTTAAAATATAAACTTATAATATTAGCATTATCTACTATGCTTCCTGTTATTAGTAACCAGGGTTTTCTTGTTTGGTTGGTTTTTTTGGTAGCTTTCCAAAGGCCAGTTTTTTAATTTTTTTAAAGTAATCTCTACACCCAACATAGGTTTCCAACTCACAACGCTAAGATCAAGACTCTCATGCTCTACCAACTGAGCCAGCCAGGAGCCCCTCCAAGACCCAGTGACATTAACATGATAACTTTTTAAACAACATATTATATATGTGGATATTTAATATCCTATTTAAATCATATTATATATGCCTTAAAGTATGTATTTTCCCTAATCTACAGACAGATATTACAAAGAATTAAATTGGACTTAGATAGCTATATTTATGCAAATCAATTCTTTGGCAGCTATAAGACCTAGATTTGTTTTTTATATAAGTAAATACCCAATTGGGTAAGTTTTCAAGTTAAGAACCAGAGATAAAACAAAATGAGGAACTCTGCAATCTACTAACTTATACTCAGCCAGGAAACAGGAATGCTGGTTCTATAAGGTATGTGGCAAAGTGGTTATAGCCGAAAATAATGTCGAGACTATTGGAATTGTTAATGGTTCAAGGTCTTTTGTGTTGGATCAATACCAATTTGAGGATGTTTAATGCAATTCTGAGGTTTTATTATGCCAAGCATACAACAAATAAAACAACCATTCTTCTTTATTATTCATAGCTGTTTACTGTCTCATTGCCTCAGCCTATTGCTTTCAAATTATGTTCTGAATGTATCTTTGCATAATTAATAGATTCATTAAGGAACTTTTATTAAAAAATTGTTTTCACATGAATCCTGCTTTTCCTATAGAGTTTAGAAACAGATTAAAGCATCTTTTAGGACCCCCTCCCTTTTTTTTTTTTTCTTTTTAGCTGGCTAATAAGTCCAAATCATTAGAAAAAAATTGAGCCATAGGTAAAAATCATCTCTGAAAAGTTTTTGAGTGGGCCAAGTATAGGAGAGGAAATATTTTAAACATTGTCATTCTGAAATGCAGAACAAAGTAAAGTTTTATGAAATACTTTATTCTTCTCATGAGGTACTATCCTATTACGTCCTGTGTGAGAGGGTGTTTATGGGGAGATAGTGTGACAATTGAAACTTGCTAATTCATGCTTTTGAAGTCTTTTCAAGTTTAAAGAACTGCTCATAGTTAACCACTCATTGATTACAGAACTTAACTCTATCTCATGACAGTTTCCTTTATTGCCCTCTTCCTTTGTAAAATGGGATCCAGATAACTGGCAAAACTAATCATATGATTCTGAAGATAGTATTGGGTTTGACTTTATCTTTATTATAGAGTGGCTGATATCAGTAGGAGTATTTAAAAGTAGACATTATAAAGTAAAAAGTACATTCAACGCAAACATAATGTTTTTATGGACAGAATCGTAACACTTTGCTACTGATAATCTCTAATACTTTTTAAATTTCACGTTACTATTTGATACAAACTTACAGAAAATTTGAATATCAAAATGCTGGAAGCTGTTTAATTTGACTTTAGTTAAGTAACAAAGCCACACTGTTTATGTTTGAAGTACTATTTGAAGTCATGAAATCATTAAATTTGTACTGAAGTATACTGAATACTCAAATGTAAACCAATTTTATCTTTTCTATTTTTCTGTATTAATTTTTGAAATTACAAAACTCAGTCCCCATTATTTTAACTCTGCAATTCTAAAAAATGGCACAACGATTTTTGACATCCTTTCCTTGAGAGATGGAACGTATATCCTCTCCCCTTAGATCTGGACAAGATTGTGAATGTTTTAGGTAACAGGATATGGCAGAACCAATGATGACTTTCATGCAAGGCAAGGTCAGAAATGACCATGCCTCTTCTTGGTTCTTCTAGAATGATCACTCTCTTAGAAAGCTCCTTTCTGGAACTTTGTCATCATGATGAAAACACCAAGCCACACACTCTACTCTCTGAATCTTGTCAGCCCAGAAGTAGATATGCAAGGGACAAATTTATCTGGAAATTGAAGTTCTCATCTTCAGCTCTTCCAGGTTCTCATCTTTTAAGGTATCCTCAGTTGTTTGAATCAATTTTAGCCATTGCGTATCCCCATGTGAGGCTTCAAACGTTATGCAAAAGAGATGTCATCCCTGCTTTATTGTGTCCAAATACTTGATCAACAGAATTTTTGAGACTAATCAAACTGTTACTTTATGCTACTAATTTGATAGTTTATTATGCAGCAATGGCAATCAGAAAAAGGCACATTCGTAGTTTGAATTAAAATTTGTATAATGTTACAGGGTACTCAATTATTAAAGCAGAATTTTTTTTCTTATTAATGAAACATTTTGTCCTTTTAAGAATTTGGAAACTTTCCCAGATCCTACAACTCAAATCCTCAAGTCGTGATTTACTTTTTAGCATTGAGATTTGTTTTCTGTATCATCTATTAAACAATATGTTAAGCATATTCTTATGTATTTGTATTCAATTGCTTTGTAGTTTTATATTTCATCCCAGTTTTATTGGATAGTAATCTTTCTTACAACAGCATAATAATTTCCCTGTTCCAACTTGTATCAAAACTATATTTATATGATGGATTTCTTATGTGCCAAACACTTCATCATTTTAGCTCACAGGAGTTTGACTTAAAATGCTGGTGACTAAATAGATAGCAATAGTTTCTATTCATTGCTCTCTCGATCCACACTTTCACAGGCAAATAAATATTAAGTATTTCTCTTATAACAGAACAACTCTGTTTGCTTAATAGAACAGTTTATTTCAAGAAAAGAAAAATAACAATATAAATCAAATGCCCACTGCTGGACATATACCTTATCGTTTTACTGTTAGAAATTAGTATACAGAAGTTCATATCAACTCAATTATTTTTTTGAGAGGCTTCTATTTTCTGTCTCTCCATGTATCTACCCACAGACATATAAGCACGTACACACATATTACACACACATATTTCATCAAACATATGGGTAATGGATTCTATATATTTTATTTATGTATTTATTTGCTTACTTATTTATGATATTTTACAGACTCCACACCCAGCGTGGTGCCCAACACAGGGCTTGAACTCATGCCCCTGAGATCAAGAGTCAGAAATTTGAGCCATCCAGGCACCCCTGCATTCTATATGTTTTAATTAAGATGTATTTTCATAGAATTCATATATATATATATATATACATACATATATATATCATATTAATATATACAATTCATATATATATGTGTGTGTGTATATATATATGTATATATGAGTTGCCATAGGGTCCTTTGAAGAAGTACTGATGAATTAATTCTCATGTATAACTGACTTGGAATTGTAGAATCCTGCTTCCTGGAGATGTAACCACTTCTGCAGTCCATGGATTCCATGTCTGATTTCATGCTCAGGTCTGAAAACTGGTATGGAGATCATGAATCTTTATTTAGATGATTGTCCTCAGGCTTCTGGATATCTATCCTTGATTTTTTCCTATGCTACAGCTATTCGCTTATTTACTTGTAGACTGGAGATTGTTCTACTAACAATCTTCTCAACTCTATGTGATTCAGGTTCCCTTGGTCACTACTTGAACCTTGTTAGTTATTATCATAATAATAATGTAATCACCTGGCTTCTGACAATTAAGTGTTGTAATCTGTTCTCTACTATTTTGAAGTCTTATAATTCCCATTTCAATCAGACAAGCTCTGTAGCAGCCTCTCTTACTGTCGGCTTTGGCCTTATGTAAGAATAGCATGCATCAATCCAGCATACATAATAGGCATTGAACAGAAATATTTATTTTGTACTATTTGTTCAAAGAAGAACACATGAGTCTGAGAAGCAAGGCATAGAAAAAAGAGTGTCCCCTGTTATCATCACTTCTAATGACCTACCAGGAATTTTTATGATTGAAATTTCCACACATCTGGGCACTGCAAGATTTAGGTCCTTTATCCCAAAGGGAACATACTTTTGTAAGAGGAAATGCAAAAGTCCTATTGAACAGTTGTCTATACCTTCCCCCTGGACACATTGGGCTTTTTATCCAGGGAGCAGCAACCAAGAAAGAAAGGCAGTGTTTTTTGGCAGATATTGACATGGATCATAAGGTGGTATATGCTACTCAATAAATGTAGGGAAGAATAATCAAGGGATTTTTGATAATATCTTTCCTAATATGAATATGGTTGAAAAAGTACAATAACTGCAGCTTAAGAAGGTCACGGTGACCTGGGGCTCAAGCACCTTGGGAATGAAGTTCTGCGTAATACCAACAGGCAAGCCATTAAGGCCAAAAGAGGGAGTTGCTGAGGGCAAGGATAATCTAGAATGAACAATGGAGGATGGCAACAGTGAGTATCAATTGAGGTACCAAGGCCAAGTGCATTGGCAAGGGCTGAGGTTTATTCCACTAGCATCCCTTTGTTAGGTTTTCTATCAGAAAGAAATGCTTAATGGAATCATGCAGTTGTTGTTCCACATACATGTATGGAGAAGCGGATCCAAGTAGCACAAGTGGTTGGAAAGAGGTAGACATGGTAATATGCCACCCAGATTCAACTTCAAGGAAGAGCTTGCTGTTCTGAGGAGTGTGGTCAGCAGACTGCGTCCAGCTATCACCTTCTTTAGGGTCTCCCCAGCTGTAGAGAATAGCCTTGGCTGAAGTCTCACTTCCTCAAGGAATCTTACATCCAGTAACTAAACAAGGCAGGTATATAAAGGCCTGGCCATTTTGGTCCAATTGGGTAAAACTGGATGAATGCCACTCTCAGGAGCTTCTCCCGAAGGCTGGCCAAGGCTTTGTCCAACCTGCATCAGAGTTTGATTTGTTCGTCTTTCCCATTCTGCTTCTTCCCTCTTCTTTTTGTGAATTTTGATTCCTAATAAATATGAAACACCTCCCTCTCTATCTCAGAGTTGTCTTTTAGAGAACACACGGGACATTCCCTTTAAATGCATTAGTACATAGAAAAGGAACAGTTAAAAAGTGAATTCTTTGTTATTTCCGGTAGCATAATCAATTTCTAGGTAGAAGCAGTAGCTGCCATTTGAATAAATCATCAACTTTCCTATAAAAAATTATCTTAAATAGTCCTTCGTAAAGTGACTCTGGCAATTACTCATTTGTTCTAATTAAATGATGTGAAGATAATCCTGAATATCTAATGATAAAACATGATTATGATCATGATTATAATTAGATTTCCAGTTCTTTTTGTGCCTTGAAAAGATCTTTTATATTCTACTCTACCATCTTAATTCTTTCTCTTACTAGAGCTGCTATGTTTCCGTATCTTTGACATATGTTTAATGATTATAGCTTCAACATTTTTGAGCTGAATAATGAAGCTTCATCAGACAACTGCTACTGGTAACATATGTTTTATCTCTATGAAGAATGCTGTTCACTGACTATACATTCCCCTTTAATGTAATTTTGTAAATTAAATCAGATGCAAAAAATGTATTTTCAAATAAATATATCATTTTAAAGGGAGAGTTGTCATTTATATCTGGGGGTTCTGGTTAACAAAGGAATTAATTTATAGCTAGTATTTTAATATCTATAATAGTTGCCATGGTATTTATTTGATTGCCTTTCAGTCAATCTCCTTCATCGATTTAATATTTCTAATAGGCTCTATTAATACATAGATTTATAGCAATTAAGATTTACTAATTAAGTTGTTTACCTAATACCATAAGGCATTTAAGTGATATTTCCTTTTATTCCAGTATTGTGCATTTTTCAATATATTAAACTATCTAACATGTGGGTCTTCTTTCATGGATTAATAATTTGATTTTTAAATTTGAAATATCTATCATCTATCTATCTATCTATCTATCTGAAAGTGTGCTCTTTTCTCTTTTGGTAAACAAGCATGTTGACCAAAAAACAATAACAAAACAAAATTAACACAAACTAATTTATCATTAGTAGGGCAATGATATATATGGCCAGGTTGCTAAGCATCCAGATTTATTTATGACATACAATATTAATGACAAGACTTTAAGGAAAATAAAATTGTGACTTCCTAACCAATTGCAAGTTATAACAAAGCTGCTAAAATAAATACATACCATGAAGCACTGTGGTTACATAATGCACCTAAAATTAATGTATAGATATTAACTCATTCATATATATATACATACACAAACACATGTGTATATTTTCTGCTATTCTGCAAAAATGTTTCTCTATGGTTTCCTACTCTTCTCTCTACCATGTTACAGAAGTGAATTGTACTCATTATCCAGAATATTCTTGAAAGAACATAAGTCAGATAGATTCTGACACTCTTGCTGAAAGCCCATCAATGATTGACTCTCACACTTAGCATAAAATGAAAACTGGTTAGCCAGTGTAGTAATTTACTAGGGCTTCTGTAACAAAATACCACCCGGGAGGCTTAAACAAAAGACATTTCTCATATTTCTGGAGCCTGGAAGTCTAAGATCAAAGTATCAGCAGGTTGAGGCCTCTCTCCTTAGCTTCTACATGACTATCTTCATGTTCACATGGTGTTCTCCCTCTTGGTGTAACTGTGTCCTAATTTCTTCTTCTTTTAAGTATACTAGTTATACTGGATTAGAGTCTACCTCAATGACTTCATTTTAACCTAATGACCTTTGTAAAACCATATCTTCAAATACAGTCACACTGTGAAGTCCTAGGGGTTAAGACTTCAACATATCAATTTGGGGTAGCCTACTTTAGCCCTTATGGCCAGGACACAAAGGTTTACATCACCTAACTACTCTCTCCCTAGAACAATTTGTCTCTGTCAAAAGAAAATTCAGAGAGTTTTCCTTGAGCTGTTCGTGAATAAGGAGACATCAACAGGAAAGTGATATGCAGTTCAGAAGCATGATGTTATAGGCTGGCTTACAAAATGAAAATGAGGAAGTTGTTTAACCTTTGCAATTATTGTTTATTACAAAATGGACATTTCCAAATGGCAAAGGATAGGTTAAAAGTGATTATTTCATGCCATTTTAGGTGTGATTCAAGTTTCATTTATGATTTTCAGAGGCATTTATAAGAAATAAATTTAATTTTGCTTATGTTTATGAAATAAGGTAGACTAAGTTTTTCTTATGTGGCTTAAATGGTTTTGTCTGCCTGAGGTATCTTCAAGCGTGGTCTTTATTTTATTTTAACATCCTTTATGCACTCTGGTTCAGGCACAACACCCTAAACATTTTCACAGTTTTTCAACTACTCGAACCTATTCTACCTTGACACCATTTCCTCTACCATCAAAGCTATTTATACTGATTTTGATTTTGCAAAACTTGCTTCTTTCTTAAAATTTCAAATTAAATGTCATCTCCTAAGATAGATCTTTCATAATAACAACAAAAGTAGAAGTCACTGTATACCATAATGCTACTTTAATTTTCTTTATAACCCTTTTTGCTATCTGAAATTTTCCTTTTTAGTTATGTGTTAAATTTACTTGTCTCAGTTGAATTTAAGGAGAGAGAAAGAGAGAGAAGGAGATTGTGTGTGTGTATGTGTGTGTGTGTCAGAGAAAGAGAGAGAACTCTTTTCTCATGATCATAACTGAATTCACAGTGAATAGAAATATCCTTGTCAGGTAGAAGGTAGACAGTAAATACCTATTTATTTTATGACTTGAATGAATATATTAATGAATCAATGTAATTAAAATAGCTCACTTTTTTTTTTGTACTTCTAGGTGGGAAAGGGGAGCTATAAAATGGGTGGTGTAAAGTTATTGGGAGGAAAATAATGCTAACATTTCTCAATACTCAGTCATTTGCTTAATCAGTTACAGAGTTTTTCTACTATGATAGACTCAATGAATACGACTGTAGCACAGTCCTAACTCTCAAACTGCTTACAACAAAAAGCATTATAATAAGATAAGTCATAGGTTTACTTTTTAACAAGGAAATTGGAGACAGTTATATGAGATGATAAGGAATGACTATTCTCACAATGAAGCAAGTGCCAGGCAAATCTTCCTGCAACTCTTTGGTTCTTGGATACTTTCAATGTGTGTTCCATGGATCTAGCTTAGAGAGTGTTGGGGTGGTCACAGGAATATTCAGAATAATGTTTGATCAAATATCTGGGGGCACTGTGGCCCACCCAATTTAGCACGTAAAATTAACCACAGCCACAAAGCCAAAGAATCCAAGCAGCTTCTAGAGGATGGAAAAATAAGGAACTCATTTCTCCCCCTAGAATCTCTAGAGAGAATGTAGCCCTTTTAAAAACATTGATTTTAACCAGTAAGAACATTTTAGACCTCTGACCTCTAGAACTCTGTGATATTTTTTGTTCGTTTTTAAGCCACGATGTTTCCCAGAGTGTGTTTAGGGAAAACCTGGAAACCTGCTTTGTAACAATTGGAAGTTCTCAAAGCAAGTTTTCTTTTTCTTTCTCTCTCTGTCTCTCTGTCTCTGTCTGTCAGTTAAGTTTAGAAAATGCCTAAGCAGGCAATTTTCTACAGGTTTTGTCCTTATCTTTAACATCTAATATGTTTTGGAAATCTCTCAGAGTTATGATATGAATCTTGTTTAAAATTATTTTAAAAATATTTAACTAGGAAACACTTTTCTTTCTCTCCCTCATGACTTTTGCAACTACTCTAAGAAAAATATTGCAATATTCTTCATAAAATTTAGTGCTGGCGTGACTATTTTTCTAGGACATTTTATGACTGAGATCTAAATATAATAAAATAATAAAATGGATCTTTTCATTTCCTTCTATTTTTTTCACCAACTATTTTAAAATAATGGATGGTACAATAAATAGCTTGTAGTATCTAATATCAAAAAATTGAGCCAGTACCATGCTGTCTTTGTGATCACAACTTTGTAGTACATCTTGAAATCTGGCAACATGATGCCCCCAGCTTTGTTTTTCCTTTTCAACAATTCCTTGGTGATTCAGGGCCTTTTCTGGTTCCACACAAATTTAAGGGCTGTTTGTTCCAGTTCTTTGAAAAATGTCATTGGTATTTTGATTGGGATTGCATTGAAAGTGTAGATTGCTCGGGGTAGCATAGACATTTTAACAACAATCACCATTCATTTCTACTTTAGTTTTATTTTCCTCCACCATTTTGCTGAGTAGTCATATTTCCAAAAGTGGAATATGAGAACCCCTAGAATCGCATGTTAGGGTGAATTTAATGTGCTGAGTCACAGGATAAATATGGTCCAGTATTAGCTCTTTTTGAAAGTTTGAAGAAAATTCCAAAGTATCAGTAAAAGCTTTTCATATTTAAACAAATATGCACAAAACTTGAGATAGAATACAACTCAAGAAGTGTTGCCCATATAATTGATCATCTTCAGACTCAATCTACTCATAAAAGTAATTCTTCTCTATCATTAAGGACACCATACAACATGAAACTTTATGTCCCTTACTGTTTAACATACCTTACCATCGGTTCTGTTGCCTCTTACATTATTTTGAGAATGTTAATTTTTATTTTCAACCTATTTTCCTCTTCTATCTCTTATGTCCTGTTTTTATCACTGTCATCCTCAATAGTTTATGATAATCTGATCAATTCAAATAAATTCAACATTTGGAGGGTACTCTTTTTTTTTTTTTTTAAGATTTTTATTTATTTATTTGACAGAGATAGAGACAGCCAGCGAGAGAGGGAACACAAGTAGGGGGAGTGGGAGAGGAAGAAGCAGGCTCATAGAGGAGGAGCCTGACGTGGGGCTCGATCCCGGAACGCCGGGATCACGCCCTGAGCCGAAGGCAGACGCTTTAACCGCTGTGCCACCCAGGCGCCCCTGAAGGGTACTCTTAAAGTTGATATAATCTTGGTTGTATATAGGAAGGCCTCGCGTACAGATCAAACGTAGAGTGAGTACAGTTTATGGAGCACATTCTTTTCACCTTGCTTTTAATGGGAATTCACAAGATTGACTTTTAATGTCTATTTTAGCTACCTAACTAGATAAAGTTGGGTCTTGAGGTGTTAGTTTGTGTATCCTGAGAAGTGAGTTTGCATATCATATTATATAATTAATTTGTAGCTATCTTGTTTGTCTCATGAACTAAAGAGTAAATATTGTTTGTATTAAAATGGGATCACAGACATGTTTGTTACCTAGGGTAACACATTATGTACAAATAAGTTACATACTGTTTCTAGTCAATGATTATTTATTGAACAAAATGGATTTATTTTCTCTTACAGCAGAATTTAACAAAAAAATTATTTGAAATAGTGAGCAAATATCACTTTTCCAGGGGTAGAGGCTTTTTGTTTTTGTTTTTGTTAAGATTTTATTTTATTTATTTCAGAGGAGACAGAAGATAGGCAGGGTAGAGGGGTAGAGGGAGAGGGAGAAGCAGAGTTCCCACTGAGCAGGGAGCCAGATGCAGGACTCCATCCCAGGACCCTGAGATCATGACCTGGACAGAAGGCAGACGTTTAATTCACTAAGCCACCCAGGAGCCCCCAGGGGCTAGAGGTTTTGTTAATGACATTTTCCTATTCTTAATTTGGAATTGCTTTTACATCTCTCAGGGTCTTGAAATGGGCTTGCGGCAGGCTCTGTGCTCAGGGCAGAGTCTGCTGCTCTCCTTCTTCCTCTCCCTCTGCCCCTCCCCCACTCATGCTTGCTCTCTCTTCCTCTAAAATAAATAAATAAATCTTTAAAAAAGAGAGAGAGAGAGTGATGGAATGGAAAAATATATTCCATGCAATTTGAAAAAAGGGAAAAAAAGCTGGGGTAGCAATATTTATATCAGACAAAATAGACTTTAAAACAAAGAAAGTAACAAAAGATGAAGAAAGACATTACATAATGATAAAGTGATCATCCAGCGAGAGGATATAACTATGGTGTCTATTATCATGAAATTCCGGCTAGTTGCTGCAGGTCCTGACTGTATTATTTCCGCTATACTTCTCATGAGTAGTTGGCAAATATAAACTTTGTGAACATTCCAGAGGAGAGTTAGGAATTGAAGTGAGTCCTTCAGTTATTGTTTTGAACTGCCTTTATTATAGGGTATAAAAGGGATAATATGAAAATTCAGATATGTGAAGGCATATTTGTGAATTATATATTTGTAATTCCTCTGGAATGTTGAAAAAAATCCTGAAGACTATATGCAGTAGCTGTCTTTCTTCTTTTGTTTTCCTCCCACAAACTTAACCATAGCTTTGGGATGTTCTCTGTGTAAAGAAGACTTTTTCCACAATATTTTTAAAAATGAAAAAAACTTAAAATCTTGCCTTATTTATATATCTATCTTCCCCCCCTTTCTATCTCTCCAAGTTATGTATCACCAGTGATTATGAAGCCCCCCTCTTTTTAGAGAAGTAAGTTTCAGTATTATATTTTAAATTAGAGGTAACTTTGCTTTTGTAACACAGCATACCATGCAATATGTCGTGTTGGGTCAGAATCTTTATGGGGAAAGGCTATTTGCTGAAAAGAAAGAAATAACATTTTTACTGTTGATATCAGTTCAACTTTTCACGATATAAGATATATAATGTAAAGTTTCAAGAGCATTATTTCACACTTTAATATCAAACATGAAAATAAGAGTAAGAAATTGTGACTTCAATTTCCATGCTCTATAAAAATGATTGAGAATGGAAAAGAAGTATAATGAAGTTTAGTGTCAAAGTCTTCTTAAATGGACAGGTCAATATATTTTAGTTCTTCCAAAGGCAGAGCTTATCATATCAAAAAGGCTTAGAGTTCCACAAAGTGATTCCCATGCACTAATTATGTTCCTTTTATATAAGGCCCAATTATGCAGACAGAAAGAATGTTTTATAGTTAAGTTGTGGAAAAACATACTGATTAATATCAAAAATGTCCTTCTTTTTCACTGCATGAAAAGACAATTGATTTGATTACATACAAATTTGTTTATAACGAAGGAAATTGTAGAGAGGTGATATACTGGGTAAAATACTTGCAATGTCTAAAAGATCGGGGATAATAGAATATTCCAAGAAATCTTTTAAAACAAGAAAACGAAATCTCAAAAGAAATATAGTCAACATATGAGAATGTAAAAATCACTAAAGAGGAGTGCAAGTAATTATAATGAAGAGATGCTCAAACTCACTAGCAGTCAGAGATACTCAAATTTTAAAAAATGTTAATTTATAAGAATTAGCATGGCAAAAATTAGATAATGAGCATTTTGGTTAGGAGATGGAAAATAGGAACTCATTCCTGGTGAAGTACTCAGTAAGAGCTATTTTGGAAAGAAATATGGCACTTTTCATTTTGTCATACATATCCTGTGATCTCATTACTAGGTTCTATACCACCGAAATTTACACACAAATATTTTACAGAACATGTGTAATTTTGTAGTTTTGAGGAGACAGGGGAAGTTAAGAGACAATTGTTTGACAACTGACAAGTAAAATATGGTAGATGCTACCATAGAATACTATGGTATGTTTTTGGAATCATCAAACATATGTAACTAAAACAACATGTACATATCTCAGAAATATAGTATTGAGGACCAAATAAGTGTAATGGGTTGTAGAATGCCTGTATCTTTCCTACAGTGAAGATGGAAATGTAAAATAGTACAGTCACTCTGGAAAACCGTTTGGCAATTTCTTATAAAGTTAAAGATATACTATACAGCAATTACACTGTAAGTCTTTTTCCAAGAGAAATGAAAACTTTTATGTTTAGCAAAAATCTGTACACAAACGTTCATAGCAGTTTTATTTCTAATAGTCAAAAAAAAAAAACCCACATAAATTTTCTCCAACAGATGAATAAACTGTGATATATCTATATAATGGAATAGAACTGAGCAGAATTCACCAATAAAAAGGAACAAAGTAATTATTCACACAATGATTTTGTGAATCTCAAGGATGCTATATGGAGCAAAAATACCAATTTGAAAAAGTTACAAATTGCTTCATTCCCATTCTATAACTTTTTTCAATGTTCAAAATTATAGCCATAGAGAACAGATTAGTTAGTATTTGACAGAGCTTAAGGTTGGGGATGGATAGGGCTATAAAAGGAGAGTAGAAGGGAATTTATTTGTGATTATTGAACAGTTTTGTAATCTGACAGTTATACATGAATCTATACATGTGAAATTTCATGTAACTATACAGAATGCAAGTAAACCTGGTATAATCTGAATAAGGTGCCTAGTTTTGTAAATAGTTTCAAAATGTCAAATTCCTGCTTTTAATAATGTAATGTCTTCTTAAGATGATACTGTTGGGGAAGATAAAGAGTACAAACAAACTCTTTAGTATTTTTGTCATTTATTTTGAGTCCAAAGTTATTTTTAAAAAGGAATTTAAAAATAAAGTGAAAAATAGAGTTGGGAATTAATAGTATTACATTAAATTTACAAATTTGTAAATTGATTTCAAAATTAACATATTTATATTACCTTAATTTTTTTCAAACAGGAACATAATATGCTATTATTTCTCTACATTTATCCATTTACTCAAGTCCCTTTTTTGTACTGTTGTTAAGATTAAAAAATTATATATGTATATATATATCTGTATACACAAACACACACTTAGACATATTAAGTACATACATACAACTTTTTCCAATTCAGCTTCTCTATGTTTAATTCTACTGAGTTTATACTTTTATATTGTGTTTATTAATTTGAAGGACATATTTTACCTTGCAATATCAGATTGGTTATAGTCCTTGTCACAGACCTTTTTGTCTCTTCTAATGTTTGAACTTGCCCACATAATTCATCCCTGTTTTATTAGTTTTTGTTTAATTCTATTAGTTTTTCCTCATATAAATCATAATTCTAAAAATATCAACAATCCTAATTGATGATTATCTTTTCAAATATTTTTAAATATACCAAGGAAATGAAAGGACAAGCCACAGGCTGGGAGAAAATATTTGCAAAAGATACATCTGATAAAGAACTGTTATCTAAAATCGACAAAGAATTCTTAAAACTCAACAATAAGATAACAAATAGCCAAAAAAGAAAGAGGCAAACCAAGAAACAGACTCCTAGCTATAGAGAATAAACTGATGGGTTACCAGAAGGGAGGAGCGTGGGGGGATGGGTTGAAAGGGTGATGGGGATTAAGTAGGGTACTTTTGTGATAAGCACCTAGTGATGTATGAGTGTTGAATCACTATAATGTACACCTGAAACAAATACTACACTGTATGTTAACTAACTGGAATTTAAATACAAACTTTTTAAAAAGATAGCAAATAGCCAAATTAAAAAGTGGGCCAAAGACCTTAACAGGTAACTCACCAAACAATATATACAGATAGCACAAAGCATAGGAGAAGATGCTCCACATCTTATGTCATCACAAAACTGCAAATTAAAATAATGAGATACCACTGCACACCTCTTAAAATGTTCCAAATCCAGAACACTGACAACAGAAAATGCTGGTGGGGATGTAAAGCAAAAGGAACTATCATATCTTGCTGGTGGGAATGCAAAATGGTACAGCCACTCTGGAAGACAGTTTGGCAGTTTTTTACAAAATGAAACATATTTTTACCACGTGATCCAGCAATTGTGCTACTTGGTATTTATGCAAAGAAGTTGAAAATTTATGTCCACACAAAAACCTGCACATGGATGTTTATAGCTGCTTTATTCCGAATTGCCAAAACTTGGAACCAATCAAGATGTCCTTTGGTAGGTGAATGGATAAATAAACCAGTATATCCAGAAAGCAGAATGTTACTCATTGCTAAAACGAAATGAGCTATTGGGCCATGGAAAGGCATGAAAAGAAGTTTAAATGCATATTACTAAGTGAAAAAAGACAGTATGAGAAGACTACATACTATATAATTCCAGCTATGATATTCTGGAAAAGGTAAAACTATGAAGACAGTACAAAGATCAGTGGTTGAGAGGGGTTGGTGGGGAAGAGACATACAGACAGCACAGATTATTTTTATGTCAGTGAAAATACCCTGTATGATATTATAATAATGGATAGATCTCATTATATGTTTGTTCAAATCCATAGAACATACAATACTAAGAATGAACAAGGTCGTCAACTATGGACTTCAGGCGATTATGATGTGTTGCTGTGGGTTCATCCTTGGTAAAAACTGTACCACTCTGTTGAGTCCTATTGGTAATGGGGAAGACTATGCATGTGTGGGCACAGGGGGTATTTGGGAAATACCTGTACCTTTTTTAAAAATGTTGTTATAGATCTAAAACTGCTCCAAAAATAAAGTAAAAAAAAAAAAAAAAAAAAAAAACCAGAAGAATTAAGTTATCTCACTTAACTTGATAGTAGGGACTTAGTTGTTATAAGAGATATCTAATTATACCCCAAATATGTACAGAAGTACTGGATCAGGAGAGAAAAAGTACTTTTGAAATTGTATGATTTTTATAATAATGAAGTTACTTTATAAATTGGCAGAGTGCTTAGTAATAACCACCTCTGTCAAAATTTGGCTATGGTATTATAACTGTAAGAAGATATAAGAAATTCACCCAGTGACAGAGACATGAAAGTAGATTCAAAGAAACTCTCAAGGAGGAAAAACATGTTATATCTTAATTAAGCTAGTGATAAACTTGATAAGAAAAAAATAACTGTCATATAATTGTAAGAGCAATTTCCTGATACATTAGCTACTGTTATCAGGACAAGGAGATTCATTCCAAAGTTATTTAATGTACGTGCCTAATTTAACTAAAATTGTAACTAAATTCAGCAACATATGAATTTTAAAAGGTGGGTAGTAGAGGATTGTCAGCTAGCTATGACTCTACTCCAGTGAAGCAGTGAGATTGACAATACACTTTTAAAGATTTATTTATTTATAATAGAGAGAGGGAGAGAGATCATGAGCAAGGGAAGGGGCAGAGGGAGAGGGAGAGGTAGAGAATCTCAAGCAGACTCCCTCTGAGTGTGGAGCCCAACATGGGTCTTGATCCCAGGACCCCACTATCATGACTTGAGCTGAAATCAGACGCCCAAGGACTGAGACACCCAGGCACCCTGACAATAGACTTTTAAAGTTAATAAGGCAAATATAACCAGGTTTACTTGCAGTTCTTTGTAATACGTAAAATAAACACAACTGTGAACAGTAGAATTAAATATGGGGGAGTTCATAAATTTGTATCTGCCTCATTTTTCAAAATAGAATAGATAGGATTTAATAACTAGATACCAGCTTTTGCTCAACTTAATGCAAGTATGTGCGCATTAGGATGATTCTGAATTTAGTGAAAGGATGGAAGAGCTTAACAAAGGATAAAGAATAATTCAGTGGGAGAAAACGTGTTATTCAAATGACATTTTTTTTAAAAAAAATCACAGGTAACTGACAATAAAGACCAAGACACTTAAATATTTTACCTCAGTCAATAAGTTTAATGGTTTTCCATACACAGATTTGCCTTGCTGGTCTTAGATGGGGGTAAGTTTAGCCTTAAAGGATAAAGCTAACACACAAATGAAATTTATATGATAGACTGTGTCTAACTGAATGTACCACCAGCTGTCCATTTACAGTTCATTTGGAAGGTAATCATGGTTACACTTGTTGCTTTCGTTATGTTTATAGTTGTCTTTGAAGGTACTATGAGAGTTCTCTGTTCATAAAATTTTATTTTATGCACTAGTAGAGTACCTAAAGATATTTTACTTTTATTTTTATATACTTAATATTTTAAAATAAAATTATTAGTAACATGGTATCTAAAAATTTACCTAGTATCTAGAAATGAGTTAATCAATGAGAAATATTAAAGAACTCATCCTATTAATATCCTGTAAAACCTACAAAGTATTGATGTGGTTATGTTTCCAGTTAGGAAACTCTACTGCAAAGTTATTATTACATAATTGCATAACTGTGTCTTATCACATAATTAAGTTAATATCATTTTTCATTATTTTGTTTCAACCATTAAGTTGTCAGTTCAAGGAATTTAGTCAACAACTCTTGCTGAAATTATGTTCAGAATTGATCTTCAAAATTGTTATTTCTTACCACGTTTCTTATAAGAGGTACTAACACATTTTAAAAAGTTAATTGTTCAATAAATATTAAAATAATATTATATGCATTTGGAAAAATTAATGACTATTATATATTTATTGTGACATGCCATTTCACCAGACAACATCAGTCTAATCCACTAATTTTCTTTTGTCAGAAATTTTTACCACAATCCCTGATTTCATTTATTTGAGTCTTTTCTTACATATATGTTTGCACTACACATAATACATGATATAAAGCTATCAAGCCTAACCTGAAACTGTACAGAAAATGTCTTCATCATCCCTCAGAAAGTGAACCATTGATGGGATTTTAAGGTTAATTCCATCAGGCTTAATTTTGTGGCTCATATTGCTGGTTTCTGTCAATTGTTTCAGCATCATTACCCCATCATTTTATACGGTGGTTCTGGGATCCTGAATATGTTTATTACTTGCTTTCTAATAAATGCGCCTGGGTTTTTGAAATAGCAGCTTTCCTCTGCTTCCCCCATTTCTCTATTATTTCCTTCCAATAATTTCCAGGGGATATTTAATGTAGCAGTCTCTGTACATTTCTGAAATTTAAACATTTTAAGTAAAAGTCACTATCAGAGTTTTTGTAAAATTGGAAATTTCAGGTTACTGTTTTAATAACCACTCAACTTTTCTATATAACTGTGTTCCAGAGTTTCCTATATCAAATCTCACTAACCAACACTACCGTGCAGCAAGTTCACGCTGAATCTTCAAAGAATACATGGATGTTTTCAATATTAACAATCTGAAACTCACTGATAACCTCATATGTGATATAATAATAGAGGCTTCCTAGGATTCACAATTCAATTATTGATTCAGTCCCAGTGGTAAAACCTAGTAAAAATACCAGCTTAACTATTTCCAATCAGTATAAGTGTATCCCTGTGTATGTGTCAATGCTTTTGACACAGCTAGCAGTCAAGTTGTGAGCGTATGTTTGGCATTTACACATGTGCTAACTGTAATACATTAATCATTTGGAAAAATAACTTCTTTTTATTACCCATAAAAGGAATAATTTTAAATATGTTCTATTTGATGATTAATAAATAATTGTTGGATAAATGCTTTGCCTTGCTGTATAAAATTATGACTGCACTGTATATATGGCTTTAGGTATGTGTCCCTTTTGACTGCTTCAAAAATAAAGTTAACAAGAGAAAATAAAACCCACTATTCATATTTATTTCTGAACTCTGGAGTTTACCAGGTTCTGAAAATCACAGATAAAATTATTTAATACCTAACATATCTTTCAATTTTCTATAATAACTGGGAGATTTCTGTATAGAATAGAGAATTTAAAAAGGAGTATATCAATTTATTGAATTCAAACTTTATCTCTGATTTTCTCTAAAACTCTGTGGTCCCAGAGTTTTTACTTTCAATAAAGTCATTTTTAAATTTGTGTAGAGTGAAACTCACACATTATCAGTGTGAGCTTTGATGAGTTTTGATGAGGATGAGTTTGGTGTACAAAGTATAGGATTATCCATCATCCTAGAAAGTTTCCTCATCATACACTTTCCAGCAAATACTTCCTATAGAGAGGAAAGTTTTAAAAATTTTTCGTCATAAATTAGTTTTTCCTATTATGGAATTTCATATAACTGAATAATACAGAAGGTATACTTGTGTCTGGTTTCTTTGCTTAGAGGTGAATTCATATGGTATCATGCACATATTAGTAAATCATTTCTTTTTATTGCTAAGTAGTATTTCATTTAATATATGCCAATTTGTTTATTTGTTCTTCTCTTCATGGGCATTTCATTTTTTCCTGTTTGGGGCTATTGTGAATAAACCTGCTGTAATCATTACGGTATAAGCCTTTTTATGAGCACATGTTTTAAGTTACAGGGGTAAATATCAAGGCATACAATTGTGTGATCATAGGGTAAGTCTATGCTTATCTTTATAAGACATTTTCAAACATTTTTCCTAAGTAGTTGCTGTATTTTACAGTGTCATCAACAATATAAGAATGTTCTGAATAGGGGCGCCTGGGTAGCTCAGTGAATTAGGCATCTGCCTTCGGCTCAGGTCATGATCTCAGGGTCCTGGGATGGAGCCCTGCATTAGGCTTCCTGCTCAGCAGAGAATCTGCTTCTCCCTCTCCCTCTGCTCCTCCCACCTGCTCATGCTCTCTCACTCACTCTCGTTCTCTCTCTCTAATAAATAAAATCTTTAAAAAAAAAAAAAAGAATGTTCTGAATGTTTTGTATCCTTGCCCACGTGTGCTTTGATTAGTCTTTCTAATTTTAGCCACTCTGGTAGATGTATAGTGGAATCTCACAGAGATTTTAATTTAGACTTTCGTGATGACAAATACTAAATGCCTGTTCTCAAAGACTGAATGTAACATTGATTTTACTTATTTTTTATATATTAATACCATTCCTGAGTAAAATTATTGGCTCATTTTATTTGTGTGTGTGTGTGTATGTGTGCAAATCTTTTTTTAAAAATGCAGTCTGTTTAATAGTTATGGATTATTTAGTTTTCTTTTAATATTGTGTCCCTTTTTTAAAGTTTTTATTTAAATTCCAGTTATTGTGTCCCTTTTGGTAAGTTATGCTTTTCAAGGAATTTGTCAATCTCTTTTAAGTTGTCTAGCTTATCGGCAAATAGTTGTTTGTTATATTTTCTTATTATCCACTTAACATCTGCAGAGTCCACATTGTCCACTTTCTTTTCTTATATTGGTATTGTGTGTTTGTAAACTTTCATTCTTATTTGATTTTATTAATTTCAAATATATTTTCAAAGAAACATTTTGGGCTTGTTTATTTTCTTTTTAAATCAATTTATTGAGATACCTTTGACATATAGAAATTGTATATTATTAAATGTGCTACTTGATGTTTTTGTATACATGTATACATTATGAAAAGATCACTATAGTCAAGCTAAAAAACTTATCCATCACCTCTGTGTGGTTACCCTTCTGTGTGTATGTGTGTGCATTAAGAAGATTTAATTTAAGATCTCTATCTTAGAAAATTTTCTAAATGTACACTACTATGATAGTCCCTACAGTAATTATTATCACCATGCTACATATTAGATCTCCAGAATTTATTCGTCCCATATAATTGAACCTTTGTACCCTTTGCCCAACATCTCCCATTTCTCCCATCCCTTAGGCCCTGGCAACCACCATTCTACAATCTGTTTTTATGAGTTTGACTTTGTTAGATTCCACGTATGAGTAAGAGCATGTGGTATTTGTCTTTCCATGTCTGACATTTCACTTAGCATAATGTGTTCTATTTTATTTTCTATTTCACTGATTCTCTTCTTGTCTGTGTTATTTCCTTTCTATAACTAATTTTTGTTGTAATTCATTCTTTACTACTTTTGTTTAAGGCAGGGATACATATAACTACTTTCTCTTAAAAATTTGTAAACTTATGTCCAAAAATGGGTTTAACTTCTTTACACAAATTGTGATTTGTTGTATTTTTATAATTCTCAATTCAAAACATTTTCTAATTTACCTTATTTTTCTTTGACCCATTCTATAATAATTGCTGTATAATTTTTGCATGCTTTTTTTCACATACTTTGACCTTTTCTAAGTATCTTAGAGTTATAGTTTTCTCGTTCAATTATTTTGTGGGCAGAGAGCATCCTCTAAAATATTTCAGTCTCCTCAAATTTATTGACATGAGTTTTCACACTTAGAATAATATTTAGCATCATTATATTCCATGTATACTTGAATTCTACAGTTGTTTATTGTAGTATAAATATCAATTAGGTCACTACAGTTAACGAAGAGGTACAGTTTGTGTGTAATTTACAACATACTGTAATTTTTGGGCTAATTATCTATCGATTACTAAGGAAGGGGTACTAAAATCTCTGTGATCATGTTTGTCTATTTCTCCATTTATTTCTATCCATTTTTCACTCAAGAATTTTTACATAAATCAAATTATTACTGCATAATTTACACATGATAAAATTCGGTCATCTTAAATATACAGTTTGATGAGATAGAACATATATCATATAACCACTATATTATTCAAGGTACAGAACATGTTCATAATCACGAAAGCTTTCTTGTTCCCTTTTACTATGAATCACACCCACATCCATTGAGTCTAGGCCACAAAGAGTTGTTTTCTTTAGTTATATATTTGTTTTGCTTTTTCTATAACTGTATAAAAATCAATGATGTATTCTTTCTTGTTTGCTTTTTCACTGAATCTCTGTATATATTAATTATATTATTATATATTATAATTAATTAATGGCGTTGTCTAATCAGTATGCCATTCCTCATAGCACAATTTGTTTTTTCTCATTTTCTGCTCTCAAACATTTGGGATTTTCCAGTTCTGACTGCTACCAGTTCAGCTACTACGAACATTCATGTGCAAGTCATTTTGTAGAAACATGATTTTGTTTCTTTTTGGTAAAGACCTAAGTGTATGATTATATAACTATATTATATACAAATATAACAATATGAATGGATAATTAACTTTATAAAACCTATCAAACTCTTTTCCGAAATAGTTGTGCCTTTTTGATTCTCATCACCAATGTGTGAGAGTTCCGGTTGCTTCACATACTGTTCAACCTTTGGCATCTTCAGTCTTTTAAAATTTTGGCCATTCTAGTAGGTATATGTTGACCTCATGTAGATTTAATTTTTATTTCTGTGGTGCCTGGAATTGTTGAGAATTTTTATGTATATTTTGACCATTTGAACACCTTCTGTAAATTTTTCAAATGTATTACCCATTTAATTGGTTCATCATCTTACCATTGAGGGGTAAGAGTTATTTATACATCATTTGTATTTATATTATACTATATGAATAGAATATATTTTCATTATAATTATAATGTATTTGTAGTATATATACTCATGATATTATAAATATGGTATTATATATTACTATGGTTTATTGCATATATTTATATTCTTATTCATTTATTTATTGTATAAACAGTGAGTTTTTTCATCTTCTCTACTCAAAATTTTATAGTTTAGGATTTAATGTCATCTGTGAGTTAATTTTTATATAAAGTGAAATTAGAGTTGAAATTCACTTTTTCCAAATAGATATCTGATGGCATCTTGTATTTTAAAGCTCTATTATTAACAACATACATTTATTACTAAAATAATTTTGTTGAATACCTTTGTCATAATTAAATGTTTTCTGTTACGTCCATTAATGTTGCTTATCTTGAACTGTCCTAGCCTGATTTTAACTTTCAAAACACTGCTTTATTTACTATAAATTTATCTTTCATAGACATTCCATAGCAAGGTTGTGTTTTTTCTTATCCCTTTGACAATTTCTTCATTTAATTGGAGTACATTTATAGTTAATGTAATTATTAATAAGATTGAATTAGGCTGTTTTTCTGTTGTTTTTCCTCCTATTTGTCATCAGATTTTTTCTTTTTCTCCAGTTTCATGTGTTTATTTGTATTAATCACAACTTTTTTCAGTACTTTGTTGTAGTCCCTAAACTATATGTTGGCTGTTTATTACTTTAATATGATAGTGTTTGCACTAAGGATTAGACTATGTTGCCTTAAATTATCACAGTTTACTTAGTAATATTCCACTTCATATAAAATATTAAAAATTTGCAATAGTATAGTTTTATGGACCCACTTCTGTCAACACTTTATGGTATCATCATATATTACATCTAATTACATTATATTATAAATTAATAATTTTACAGTTTTGTTTTAAACCTTTAAAAATATAAAGGAAAAAAATGAGCACTCAGTTTACTCTCAAATTTTTATTTTTGTTGTTCATTACTTTCTGAAGACTTGAATTTCATCTTTTGTCATTTCTCTTCGAGCTAAGAACATGATGTAGTGTGTTTTTGTAGTGCAGATCTACCATCAATAAATTCTTCCAGTTTTTATTTAACTGAAATTTTCTTCCGTTTGCCTTCAATTTTGAAGGATACATTAAGCATATGTAAAATTATGAGGTAGTAGATTTCTCATGTTATAGCTTTGAAATGAATTCATTATATGAAAGAAAAAGAACAATCTCTCCAATAATTCTGTCTAGTAAAATTTACTAGGTGAATGCATTTAATAAATATGGAAACACTTGTTAGTGCTTTTTTTATATTCCCTATCTACTCCCTGTACTTCTATCCTCTTTTGAAACCAATCCAATCAGGATTTAATCTTCATCCATTCATTTTAAAAGCTCCCTTTTCAGTCACTAACTATTTCCACATTATTAAACTGCTCATTTCTCTTGACATCTCAGTAGAGTCTGAAGTAGTTGTTTTCTCTCTCTCTCTCTATTTTTTATAAAACATATCTTCATATAGATTCTGAAACACTGTGCTATCTTTGTTTGCTCAGTACCTCAGTAACTCCTACTTTTAACTCATTATTGGTGGATCTTCTACTTTTTCCCACTTTTAACTCTCTGTTCCTAGGTTTTCTATCACATCCTATTCCTAAAGTTGGAGTGACCCAAGATCTAATGTCTGGTCCTCTTTTCTCTCTGTAACTATCTGTATTAACCCCTTAAATAATCCCAACTTTTTTTCCTTATTACCTTTGTTTCCATAGACCCCAGAATACAGTACAAGAGGCAGAGTACTTTCTTGTGTTAGTTTCTTATTTCTGCAACAAATTACCAAAATATTAATTGGCTTAGATAGCATCTATTTATTACCTCAAAATTCTTGCAAGTCATAAGTCTAGGCATCACTTAACAGGGTTCTTTTTTTTTTTTTTTTTAAGATTTTATTTATTTGTTTGACAGAGAGAGAGACAGTGAAAGAGGGAATGTGAGCTGGGGGAGCGGGAGAGGGAGAAGCAGGCCTCCCCCTGAGGAGGGAGCCCCATGTGGGACTTGATCCCATGACCCTGGGATCATGACCTGAGCCAAAGGCAGATGCTTAACAACTGAGCCACCCAGGAGCCCCAATAACATGTCCTTTACTCAGGGTCTGACAAGGCTGAAGTCAAATGTGTCAACAAGGATGCATTTTCACCTGGAGACTCAAATAGGAAATTATTCACTTCCCATTACATTCAGGTTGTTGGCAGAATTCATTTTCTCATGGGTAGAGCTCACAGTGGCTTGTTTCTTCAAGTCCAGCTGAACCATGTCTTTCTTTCAAGGTTTTCACTTGATTAAGTCATTACCCATGAAGGATTATCTCATTTTTTATTAACTCCAACTCAATGGACTTCAAACCTGAATTATATTGGTAAAATTCCTTCTCTTTTGCTGTATTCCATTTGCCAGAACTGCCACATATTCCACCCGCACTCAAAGTGGGATGGGTTATATGTGGCATGACACCAGATATAGAGAGAGAATTCTGCCTACTACGTTGCTCAATAAATATTTGTTTAAAAAGTTAGTGAATAAAGATGGGAAAAGGCAATTATACATTCTAATGGGTCTATTTACATACTTTTGATCCTCAGGTTTATATTGCAGTCTTAGCAGGGTTTAATAGTTGTATAATTGATGGTAGCAAATCCGCATATTTTAACTTAACATTGTGCAGCTAGTAACAAGGACCAGAATGAAGTAAGAGTTAGAGTAAGGAAAATGTAAGACAAATACAGAAAATATTTAGTGACCAACTAGGTGTGGAGATAATGAGCCTTCAGGGAAACATTCAGTTTGTTAACACTAACAATTGAAAGAGTGTCAATATTCTGTCAAAAATGGTTATACTAAGCAAAGTTTAGTCCAAGGGTCAGGGTCCTGAAGGTTCTCCATGATCTTTCACAACAGTTTTTCTAAATCCTGACATAGCATAAAAAACGATTTGTTTAGCATATAGCGTTGCTACAATGCAATCATATTTATTCTTACTTTCTGAACTTTGTCGGGATAAATACTTTGATATCCTGACAAAGTTTGTTGCATATATTAATAGTTAATTTCTTTTAGTGTTGAGTAGTATTCTGTTGTATGAATTCTCTACAATTTGTTTATCATTCACCTTTGGTGGATTTGTATTTTTGTTTTTCACTGACGGACAAGGCTGCAATGAATTTTAATTTATGCCCACAATGTTTTATATTTTCCATTTACCAGATTAGCATTGCACTACTACATATTTACCCAAAGAATACAAAATTATATATATAATTTTTTATATCTTCTTTACTATTCACTGGTTGATGGACATGGACTGTTTCAATAATTTGGTTATTGTAGATAATGCTGCCATAAACATTGGGGTACATGCACCCCTTCGAATTAGTATTTTCATATTTTTTGGTTAAATACCTAGTAGTGTAGTTGCTGGATCATAGGATAGTTCTATTTTTAACTTTTTGAGGAAGCTCCATACTGCTTTCCACAGTGGCTGCACCAGTTTGCATTCCCACTGAGAGTGCGGGAGTGTTCCCCTTTCTCCACATCCTGGCCAACACCTGTTTTCCTGTGTTGTTGATTTTAGCCATTCTGACAGCTGTGAGGTGAGATCTCATGATAGTTTTGATTTGCATTTCCCTGATCATAAGTGATGTTGAGCACCTTTTCATTTGTTGACAATCTGTATGTCATCTTTGGAAAAATGTCTGTTTGTGTCTTCTGCCCATTTTTAATTGGATTATTTGTGGGGTTTTTTGGTGTTGAGTTTTGTAAGTTCTTTATATAATTTGGATACTAACCCTTTATTGGCTATGTTATTTGCAAATATCTTCTCCTGTTCAATAGGTTGCCTTTTTGTTTTGTTGATTGTTTCCTTAACTTGCAGAAGCTTTTTTTTTTTTTTTTAATGTAGTTTCAATAGGTTAGTATTGCTTTCTTTTCCCTTGCCTCTGGAGACATATCTAGAAAAAAGTTGCTACAGCTGATATCAAAGAAATTACTCTTGTATTCACTTGTAGGACTTTTACACTTTCAGGCTTCACCTTTATGTCTTCAATCGATCATGAATTTATTTTTGTATATGGTGTAAGAATGTAGTGAAGTTTCATTCTTTTGCATGTACCTGCCCTGTTGTCCCAACAACATTTGTTGAAGAGACTGTCTTTTTTCCACTGGACATTCTTTCCTCCTATTTTTGATTAATTGACCATATAATTGTGGGTTTATTCCTGGGTTTTCTGTTTTGTTCCATTGATCTATGTGTCTATCTTTGTGCCAGTACCATACTGTTTTGATCACTACAGCTTTATAATATAAATTGAAGTCTGGAAATGTGATACCTCCAGCTTTGCCTTTCTTTTTCAAGATTGCTTTGGCTGCCCAGGTTCTTTCATAGTTCCATACAAGTTTTAGGATTTTTTCCTCTAGTCCTGTGAAAAATGCTGTTGGCATTTCGATAGGGATTGCATTAAATGTGTATATTGCTTTGGATATTATAGATATTTTAACAGTTTTCTTCCAATCCATGAGCATCAGATGCATTTCCATATCTTTGTGCCATTTCCAATTTCTTTCATCATTGTTATATAATTTTCAGGGTACAGGTCTTTCACATCTTTGGTTAGGTTTATTCCTAGGTATCTTACTAATTTTGAGTGCAATTGTAAATGGCATTGTTTTCTTAATTTCTCTTTCTGATGCTTCATTATTGGCGTATAGAAATGCAACAGATTTCTGTACATTGATATTGTATCCTGGAACTTTTCTGAAATCATGTATGAGTTCTAACAGGTTTTTTGGTGGAGTCTTTTGAGTTTTCTATATACAGTATCATGGCATCTGCAAATACTGACAATTTGGCTACTTCCTTGCTGATTTGGATGCCTTTTATTTCTTTTGTTGTCTGATTTCTTTTTGTTCTCTTTTTATTTCTTTTTGTTGTCTGGCTAGAACTTCTAGTACTAAGTTGAACAAAAGAGTTTTTGCATCTATGTTCATCAGGGATACTGGCCTGTAGTTCTCTTTTTTAATGGTATTTTTATCTGGTTTTATCAGGGTAATGCTGGGCTCATAGAATGAATATGGAAGTTTTTCTTCCTTTTAAATTTTTTGGAATTGTTTGAGAATAATAGGTATTAACACTTTTTTAAATGTTTGGTAGAATTTGCCTGTGATGCTCTCTGGTCCTGGACTTTTGTTTGTTGGAAGTTTTTTGATTACTGATTCAATTTCTTTGCTGGGTTATTGGTCTGGTTGAGTTTTCTATTCTTTCCTATTTCAGTTTTGGTAGTTTATAATTTCTTCTAGGTTGTCCAATTGTGAGCATGTGGTTTTTCAAAATATAATTGTTTGCATTTCTGTGGTGTTGGTTGTTTTTTCTCTTCTCTCATTTGTAATTTTATTTACTTGAGTTTTTTCTCTTTTTTTTCTTGATAAGTCTAGCTAGAGGTTTGTTAATTTTATTGATTTTTTTCCAAAGAACCAGTTCCCGGTTTCATTGATCTGTTGTATTGTTTGTTTAGTTTCTGTATCATTTATTTCTGCTGTAATCTTTATTGTTTCCTACCTTCTGCTTGTTTCAGGTTTTGTTTGTTGTTCTTCTTCTAGCTCCTTTAGGTGCAAGGTTAGGTTGTGTATTTTAGAGTTTCCTTGCTTCTTGAGTTAGGGCTGTATTGCTATAAACTTCCCTCTTAGAACCACTTTGCTACATCCCAAAGGTTTTGGATTGTTGTGTTTTCATTTTCATGTGCTTCCACGTACTTTTTTATTTCTTTTTTTTATTTTCTGGTTGACCCAATATTGTATAGTCGCATGTATAGTAGCATTTTTCTTGTGGTTGACTTCTAGTTTCATTGCATTGTGGTCGAAAAGATGCATGGTATGACTTCGATCTTCTTGAATTTGTTGAGGCTGGTTTTGTGGGCTAATAAGTGAACTATTCTGGAGCATGTTCCATGTGCACTTGAAAAGAATATATACTCTGCTGTTTTAGGATGAAGTGTTCTGAATATATCTGTTAAATCAGTTTGTTCCAGTGTGTCATTCAAAGCCATAATTTCCTTGTTTATTTTCGGCTTAGACGATCTGTCCATTGCTGTAAGTGGGGTGTTAAAGTTCTCTACTATTATTGTAGTAGTATCAATTCCTTCCTTTATGTTTGTTATTAACTGTTTTAGTATTTGGGTGCTTCTATGTTGGGATCATAAATATTTACAATTGTTATACCTTCCTGTTAGATTGTCCCCTTTATTATTATATAGTGTCCTTCTTTGTTTCTTGTTGTAGTCTCTGTTTTAAAGTCCATTTTGTCCAACATAAATATTGCTACTCCAGCTTTCTTTTGACATCCATTTGCAAGACAGATGTTTCTTCATCCTCTCGCTTTCAATCTGCAGATGTCTTTAAGTCTAAAATGGGTCTCTTGTAGGCAGTATATAGATATGGGTCTTTTTTTTTTTGATCCATTCTTTCACCCTATGTCTTTTGATTGGAGTGTTCAGTCTATTTACATTCAAATTAATTATCATATCTGTCTATCTATTGATTGATCAATCAGTTGATCCTTCTATCTCCCTTTAGTTCCCTGTGTACTCCAGTTGTCTGTTCTCCCTAAACATCCAGATCCATCTTTACATTTCAGGAAGACCACTAAGCTCTGCCTAGTTTCCTTTCTGGCAAATGGTCAAGAAACTCTCATCAAAGAATAATCTGGGGCAATAGTAATACTCATTCATTTATTTATTTTTGTTCTTCATGAATCACTGGCCTTTGTTGCTTGATGTTCAATAGCATGAAAACTGCTTCAAAGATATATTAGGTTTTCATGTAGGAGAATAAATCTAAATTCTAGTATGGTATCTTTAACCCATTATCTGTATTCAATTTCCAGATGCTATTTATGTTTTCCTTTGATGATATATTATGCATGAGAATACCAAAACTAATTGACTCTCTATGAGTTTTAGTTTTTGCTACTACTTGTGTCCTTCATGTACGGTCTAAAATTAGGCACTGTGCTAGGCACTCAAACCCCCATCCTAGATACCCCATCAACTATGTTAATACTTGATGAGTATATTGACCCAACAACCATAATCTCTACATTACAATAAGGTGAGATATCCGTGACTATTATTCATACTAAATATGTCATTTAGTAAATCCTACATCTTCCTTTACACATCCTGATAACAACAACTATCTTAAATGTACAGTGAAAAGGGATGATTTCATGTGCTGTCAATAGGTGCAAGCTAGTACTAGAATGGTTTGAATAGCAGCAATTCAATGAATTACTTCACCAAACACTGAAAAACACATTAAGGTGTCATCCTTGCCTTTGAGAATAAAGGAGAAAAATCATTTTCTATGGCTTTCAAACTGGCTATCTTTCTGCTCTGAGATGCAGAGTCATGGTAATCATGTGGTTGTAGCTATCAGTTAACTAATAGTAGAGAACTTCAAACTTAGAACAAGAGAGGAGCTGATATGAGGTAGGGGGTGGAAATATGGATAGGGTTGTTTTGGTAAGTGTACATCGCCATCCAGGCTACCTCATTGCTAATAGATGGAAAAAGAATTTGGAGTCAAACTAGAGTATTTGAAAACCATATTTTGGTGCAAATATAACTCCAGCAACAACAGTTAAAAATGCCTCTGTAAAGTAAGGTACGAATTAGGGATGATACATTATCAGGAGTCATCAGGAACCTGTTAATGAACAATTTCATTGCCAATCCTAGCTACTTCTTGTCAATATTCTTATATCATTACGAGGTAGTGGACTGAGTTTTTCTGCATTCTAATGTTTCTAGTTTAACAACACATAAATGTGTTTCACCAATTCAGGACCTCAGAAACAAGTTAAGTATTTTGTGATCAAGTAAAATAAATCATTATAAACATTACTTTAAAACATCTGTGACTGTTAAAGACACTGATTCATTTTAAGCCATCAACAACTTCACAGTAAGAAATGTAGCAAATATTCTACTTATTAGGAACAAGGTGCCATTTCTGCTTCTGGACAATGAAATTAGTTTGGTCACTTTGCTTGAATTGATGAAAAGTATAACTTACAGGGGCGCCTGGGTGGCACAGCGGTTAAGCATCTGCCTTCGGCTCAGGGCGTGATCCCGGCGTGCTGGGATCGAGCCCCACATCAGGCTCCTCCGCTATGAGCCTGCTTCTTCCTCTCCCACTCCCCCTGCTT
Organism: Ursus maritimus; assembly: GCF_017311325.1. Lineage (NCBI taxonomy): Eukaryota > Metazoa > Chordata > Mammalia > Carnivora > Ursidae > Ursus > Ursus maritimus. The sequence continues at coordinate 42,397,492 of NW_024426552.1, read as the reverse complement.
GTGTTCCCTCTCTCGCTGGCTGTCTCTATCTCTGTCAAGTAAATAAATAAAATCTTTAAAAAAAAAAAAAAAAGAAAGAAAAGTATAACTTACAGTATTACAAAACTGATATGTAGTCTTTGGTAACGGGAAATCACTGGACTAACGGCACGTGTAAGGAACCTACTGCAGCACTCAACTGTAGTTTACACTCCTATGTTAGTGCATTTCTACTGCTATTATTCTACTGGTGTTACTTTGTAAAATATCACTTATCTCTACATTTTTGCATTTGAGTAGTTGGCAAAGGTGAGTTATGCGCTTCATCCTCTACTTGTTTCACTACTCCGTGTCCTCCTGGTTCCACCAATCTGAGCTTACAATTATTATGTTTCTTTATACGTTTTTTCCAAGATTGTATTTTCTTCTTGATCATCTTGTTTCAGATACTATCCTCCCCAACCTCTACCCACTCTAATTCACTGAGGAACCCACTGTCTCTCAGGCACACGATTGGAGCCCTCATTATTTTCATGATCCTATTTCTTGGGTTTCCTAGTTGTGGCTACACATAAGGGGAGCCATATTAAGCACTATGGTCTCATGACAGATTGGTCTTCTACCACTTTGTCTTCTTGGATACTTATTTTTTAAGGTGCTATGTGCTCTCCTTTGCTCTTAGTCCTCAATCTCCCTGGCTTTCATCATGAAAGGATTATTAAATTTGTATTGTGGATTTCTTCAGACAATTAACAGTTTTCAGGCTGACAGCTTTAATCAATATGGAGCAGAGAGATAAAACACATACATTCTGCTGACAAAATGCCAGGGTTTGAAAATTTAGTGTAAGGGGCACCTGGGTAGCTCAGTCAGTTGAGCGTGTGGCCCTTGGTTCGGGCTCAGGTCATGATCTCGGGGTCTTGTGATTGAGCACCGTGTCTGGTTCCACACTAAGCAGGGAATCTGCTTGAGGATTCCCTCCTCCCTCTGCCTCTCCTCTCTCTCTTTCAAATAAATAAATCTATTTTTTTAAAAGAAAACTTAGTGTAATATTTTGGAGAAATTAACCATTTGAAACCTCAGTTTATTCACTTAGAAAATGAATTCTCTGGAGTAATTTAATAACTGTCACAGGTTAAATCGTGTTACTTGAAAAGATACATTGAAGTTCTAATCTCCAATACCTCAAAAGTGGTCTTATTTGTAAATAAGGTCATTACAGATGCAGTTAATCAAAATGAGGTCATACTAGAATAAGGTGGGTCCCTAATCCAATATGATATGTGTCCTAATATGAAGAGGACAACATCACTGGAAGACAGAGGCACACAAGGAGAATGCCATGTGACAATGTAAGGAGAGAGGGAAGGGCTGTAGCTGTAAGCCAGGGAGCACCAAGAACTGACAGCAAATCACCAAAAGGTAGGAAGAGGCAAGGAGGACTCTTCCTTGCAAGTGTCAGAGGGAACATGACCATGCTAACACCATGATTTTGTACTTCCTGCCTCCAGAACTTAAGACAGTAACTTTCTATTGTTTTGCACCACTGCAACATCAATTTTGCTGCTTTGTTAACAATATCTATAGGAAACTAATAATAATATATTACCTTTCAGTGCAGTCATCATGATTACTTTAAGTAATATATGATAGGCACCTAGTACAGAGTTTGCCTCATAGAAGTACTATATAAATATTAGATGTTGTCACCATTATTCTTAATATTTGCCCTTACAAATATCAAACTCCTTTTTTGCCATGACTCTTCTATTTCAGCTGTGAAAACTAATGTTTCCTTCATGAGTGTGCTGCAAGGAACAAAATAGCCATATTCAGTATGCAAAAGTTTGAGTCACATTTAAACTGTTCCTATCCAATCAGAAAATCCCCAAATATTCAAATACTTCCTGCCAAAATATGAATGGGTTGCAACTATATTTCATATAAATATATATTAAGGACTTCTAATTTCTCTTACCAAAAAATCATATTTTGGATTTCATCTTAGGGCATATTGTAGGGAAAAACTAGTGAAGGTGGAAGACACGGACTTTTTTCTAATAAAATTCTTTGGCACTGCTATGGGATTTGCTGGTCTGTTTGTTTCCCAAATAGCCGTTGTACTCCACCGCTTCTGTCTTTGCCCAAACATTCCCTCAGATGATTCTCTGCTCAGTGGCCAATACTGGAGCCCAGCAGTTGGAGAAAAAAAAGTGACAGAGGAGAGTCTGTGACAAAATCTAGAGGATCAAAGACATACAATTAGCAATTTCAGGATCTGACAGTGAAAAGTCAATATAACTTTTAATAAATGTAAAATTTTCAAATCATTATGAGAAAGAATAGATATTTGCACTTCTAAGGATGTATCTGCAATAGAGAGTATGGAAATAGTTAAGACAAAAGAAATAATTTGAAAATGCCACTTAATTTGTATTAGGATAGAGTAAAACAATTCTCCTAGGGCTAAAATTACTCCCCAGGAGTGAATTAAGCACACAGGGATGCTGCATTAACTCCATGATGCTAATGTGCCATCCCAAATCATCAGAACCCCTCTCTCTTCAGTAGGAAATCACACCCTAGGAGAATTTGACTGATTATACTTAGCTATGCTCATTATAATATGTAGAGAAAAAATGATCCCAGAAGCGTAATTTCTCATGATATGTACAAGAAGAATTTGCCACATATACAAATGTCGATTTTGTCTTTCATAATTTTCCCATTGTTTATGACTTTAGAATGACAAAATAACCATTTATCAGAAATCCAATAAATGCGGCAAAAAAAATATATCCTTTGAAACTTGTATTCAGCTATTCATACAAATATAATTTTGGGGAATAATAAGTTCATGTTTATAATCAAATGTGGTCTCATGAATGTAGCCCATATTACTGTTAATAGTTGTATGTGCTCATTACAGGAAAAATTAGCACAACAAAAACAATGGCAATACAAATAAAAATGGTTGGTAGTTTGGTACAGGCCAAACTTGAAAATATCCTTTAGTCTACTGATAACATACTAGCCATCATGTCTTCCACAGATGGAGTTTTAAAATAAAAGACAGTTGTGTAAACAAGCTAAGATTTTCTCCTTTGTCAATACAATGCATATATTTGAAGTGCTGTTGATTATTTATCTTTACATTAAACATAGTTCATTAGAAATTGTAAAATGTTCAATACATTTAATATTTTGCAACTCATGAACTTTATTGGTAACAAAAAGAAAAACAGACAACAGTTAAAGTGAAACACTTCCACCCTTAGCTCTATTTAAAGGGCCTATTATATTTCATTGAAAATATTGATATAACTTTTATAGCACATATGTGATAGGAAAGCTGATTCTAGGGTATTTAGAACCATTCTGACAATTTGTTTGCCACAATGTGAATCTGGCCCTTCTCTACAGCCAACGTATTAGACAGTAGAAAAGGAAAACTATATACTTCTTACTCATATGTTACCCATATTCAATTAGAAGTTCATTCACTGGTCTGTTTAGGTAATTCATTATCAACTGACCCTGGAATGTTAAATTTTAAAAATAAACAGGTCTGGAGTGTTACTACATCTGCTTTGTATTTTTATTGGAAAACCAGTATTTTTTTAAATAAAATGTGTGCTATATATATGATTATCATTCAGTTCATAACTGCATCTCTAATAGAATTGAACAACTATTCATAATGTATAAGAGACATTGTAATCATTATATATAAAATGAAGATAATATCTTTAATCACAAATTTAGCTAGAAATAAATATTTCATGCTATGATCTTCAGTTATTTTTTTAGCTAAGACATATATTTGCATTAGCACCAAGAAGATATAGGAAAATGCATTCTTTTTTTATTTGATCCCATTTTGACATTATATAAATCATCATCACCATTTTACTATCCTTATTATCTAATCTCCATTTTGGCATTAGATTTCAGAATTTCGTTTATAAATTCTACAAACACAAAGTGCTGTGTTGGAGGTGACCCATAACAGTCATGACAGCTGGATTAAATTTTCAGAATTTTGTGAGTTGTTGGAATTCACATCCATAGCTTGAAATCTGTCATATTGGCATTATTTAAATCACAGAAATAGGCAAAAGCTACAAATCAGAGAGTATTTTCTCCTATTAGGAGTTAGGTTTTCGATATTTATCAACAAATCACTGCAGACACATATGTAAAATAAATCTTTATACTCTGATAGGAAGAATTGCCCTCCAAAAATATAACTATGTGGTAATTACTGGGACCTGTGAATATTTTACATTACATGACAAAAGGTGATCTGCAGATGTAATTAAGGTTATGGATCTTAAAATAAAGACTTTATCTTGGATTATCCAGGTAGCCACAATCTAATCCCATGCAGTTTTAAAAGCAGGGGACTTTCTCAGCCTTGGGGCATAAGAGATAAGAGAGAGGGAGGTTTGGGGCATCTGGGTGGCTCTATCGGTTATGTGTCTGACTTGGTTTCGATTCAGGTCATGATCTCTGAATAGTGAGATGGGAGTCTGAAGGCAGCTCTGCACTCAGTAGGGAGTCAGCTTCCCTTCTCCTTCCGTCCCTCCACCCTACTAGGGAGACTGCACTTGCTCTCTCTCTTTCCAAAATAAATATATAAATCTAAAAAAAAAAAAGAAAGAAAAAGAAAGAAAGAAAGAAAGAAAGAAAGAAAGAAAGAAAGAAAGAAAAGAGGGAGGTTTCAGAGACATTTGGAATGTGAGAAAGATGAGTCAGCGTCTATGACCTTGAAGATGAAAAGAGGCCTAAATCAGGTAAAATGGGAGGACTATAGAAGGTGACTCTAATCCTTGTTAAGGGCGATCATTCTTTCAACTAAGAGGAATTTCTTAAATAAATATTTTGGCATTTTCAACACTTTAAAAAATAACTTTATATATATATATCATAAATTATATGTTGATGTATAATTTTTATATATTTATAAATATACCTTTACAAATTTATGTATTTCTGTATATATATGATTTAATGATTTCTTATGTATGATAAAAATATAGTTTATTTTTATTGAGTCTAGACATTTTGTTTAAAATATTTGCAATTTTCAATTTTTGTTTGTTTGTTCTTTTTAATTTCAGGATTATTTTGGATAATAATCCTTAAATTATCAAGAACAAGTCAGTACAACCCACAAACATTGATGAAATTGAATTGTATCTTTTTTAGAATTGTGTAACATGTTTAATGATTATTTACTCATTAAATGGAATTATTAGAGATATAAATGCCATAATTTATATCATTCCTAAGTCTGGAGTTTCTATGCGCTTCTGATATACCATGAGTTTCAGATTCACTGTAACACATTATCAATTAGAATGGACTGTATCCAAACTTATTTGAATGAATTTAAAATCTTATTTTGAAACATTTCATAGGTTGTGAAAGCCACGCTTTAAGCATGTTCATAAGCAACAGTCCCCCCAGTCCTCCTCTTTCGTGACAAGACCAAAGAAGCTGGATGACGCTAATCTAGAAGGACATTCACAGCTCATGAAAGAATCATCACTGCTAATCAAATCAGAGAGAAAACCCACCACTCTGCACCACTGGAGACATTTCAGGTACTGAATATTTCATAAGAAGGGGGCTCTAGCTGAAGCGGAAATTCTCAACAGCTTCAGGTCGCGTGCAAATATTTACTTAAACATTCTCGCACAGTCCAATTGGTGTGCAGCAATAACACCAGTGAGCCTGGAGTGATCCTTATAAATTATGGTAATTACATATGACATGATTCTCGCTAGGTCATAGCAGCTTGCCTTGGTCCCTCCTGCTTTGCCAGCAGTTCCCCTACTTGCATGATTAAGTGGGCAGGGTGCCATAGGAAATCCGATGCAAACACAATGACAAATGTCAGTTTTGACTGCTTAACTTTAAACTCAACTGTTGATTTACAAAAACATCAAAACACAATCAAAGACTGACACTAAGCCCTTGAGTCCAGAGAATTAGTGTGGAGGTAGAACTTGAAAGCCTTGGAAAAGACTATGCCAGATTGTCAAAATTTGCAACAACTCTTTGTTACAATGACACACAATACCCCACTACATTTTTCTCTACACATTTAATGAACATCTTTGCCTATAGCTGAATATAGAAAAAGATGTTCAAAGATTTTAGTCAAAAAAACCCCAATCATTTTTATTGTTTTTAATGATTATTTTTGCATTGTCCTGATGAGTGCTTTGAATGTTGAATTTCATCAAGGATTAAAATATGAAGAACTAGTTAGGAATGAAGCATAGAACTAAAAACAATTGTTAAGTTTGATAAGAAGAAATTCATTTGCATGAATATTGACCAACCGGCCCATAATTGATTGTTAAATATGGACAGTGAACATTACTTCTTGATACCTTCTCAAATTTTCATCCTTTCTTTTTATCATTGTGTTTTTCCTCTATTCTCAGAGTATCCAAATAAAGTTATCTATTAGTTCTTTATTTATACAAGTGAAGCAGTGTTTCCTTTCAACATTTGCATATATCCTTGTGTCTTGTAATGTAAGTGTTGTTATTTGAAGTACAGTCTAAAGATAGGTTTTCAAGTATTAGTATAAGGACTGGTAAATGAACAGTGCAGAGAGACGAAAATAATGTAGTGATTAGTTTACCACCTTAAATATCAAGGGTATAATAAATAAGGCAAGATAACAAAGTGTTTGATATGTGAGTAACATTTAAAAAATGAATAATTTCTGTAGCAATAATACATATGAAACCCTCCCATAAATACATAAATGAGGATATTTATTGGTAGTTCTCATTGATGGTATATATCCTATTTATCAAAAGTGAAAATTGAAACTAGAAAAATGGAAACACTAGAAATAAACTAGAGGGGAAAATGAAAATCAAACTATCAAATTTAAGGTGTATGTAATTAATAAGAATAGAGAGCATTATGTTAAGCAAAATAAGTCCGTCAGAGAAAGACAAATACCATATGATTTCACTCATATGTGGAACTTAAGAAACAAAACAAATGAGCAAAGGGAAAAAAGAGAGGGAGAGATAGGGGCAAACCAAGAAACAGACTCTTCACTGTAGAGAACAAACACGGTTACCAAAGGGGAGGTGAGGGGGCAGATGGATGAAATAGGTGATGGGGATTAAGAAGGGCACTTGTGATGAGCACCAGGTACTGTACGTAAGTGTTGAATCACTAAACTGTACATCTGAATCCAATATAACATGGTATGTTAACTGGAATTTAAATAAAAATTTTAAAAAGAATAAGTTTCTATATTAAAGTAAGTTTTTTTTTAGGTTCAAATGAGAAATCTAATATTGCACTGACTTGTTTCTGCCCTTGAACATCAGATGTGACTGAACATGGTGTGACATGTGAAGGTGTAAATTACAATTAAACAAAATATTCCTTTGTGGCTATGGCAAGTGTTTTGCAGCAGACCAAGGCTCCCAATGAGAGCAACTATGCCTGATGTATAAACTCATTTAAAATATCATCTATTGAATGCCTCACAGAGCTTCCAAGGGAGCAGAAATTGAAGATTAATGATCTGGTAGATAAAGAAAACTCAGGATTGCATCATCCCCATTGAATTTAGGGAACAGATTTTGATGTTAGAAGTGTACCCGACCAGCCATAGAAATCTGCATGGATACTGGTACTCTTCTCCTGTGTGTGCTATCCTTAAGTGAGGGAGGGTTTTGTGGGTACTTCCTAGAGAAATGGTTAGGTCATAAGCAGGTCTTATATGTTAAATTTACTCTAGCATTCTAATATGTCTAAGCTACTGGGTTTCCCTCTCTAAAAATATATCAGGAAATTTCTGTCATTTCACTGCCTTTTATCATAGCCAACTATAGCTTTCTATTCCTTCTTCTCTGGTCAGATTCCCTTACAATTTATTCTCACATATATTCCCCATGTTTCTGTAAATATTATTTGGTGAAAATTTTGTGATTCTTTTGGCATGCATTACACCTCTCTTGGGTCATATTTTGTAACTCACCCTTCATTGACGAATGGGACTTGGTTCATGTTATATATCTAGAAGCAATGAGGTATGATAGGGTTTTGTTCTTATTAGGTTCAACGGTTCCTTGCAAGGCAGCTACTTCAGTGGAGACCACTATAGATTCCACAGTCAAAGGGTAACTCACCTCTTTAAGCAGGGAGGAAAGGGATGCTTCTAGGGGCAGTGTTCAGAGCTTTGGTGTCTCCAGCTTCAGCCCATATAACCCTACTCCAATTTTTGGTGTCTCACTTTTCCCAAAGTTGTAAGTTTTAAAATGAGGGACTCTGTGAGATTAAAAATCAAATTCACTTTGTCAATCTTCCACCAATATGAATAGACTGTGGACTTGGTTTTCAGAAATCATATCCTTAAGCTACAGGAGATAAGGGATTTTACCATTGTATTTTTGTTGTTTTATATCATTTTTTAAATGGTCAGTTATAGAAGCTTTTAGGTTTCTAAAGCAAATCTTGAGTCTGTAATTTAAAGCAATGAACTCTTTTTTTTTTTTTTTGGCCTAAATTCTCCAGCACACTTAGAGGTCACCAAACAGCTCCGTTATACTCAGCGATTTTACTAAATTATTTTATGGCAGAAGATATTTGGTCACCCAATGCCTTGCCTTCTCTATGCATTTGTTTACAGGGGACTGACTACAGGTGATAATATGAGTAATTTCTTTGCCACCACATTCTGTAGATTACCAATGTCCTTTTTCCATTGAAAACATGGTTATTCATGTCTTTAAAAGCAAATCAAATATCCAATTTCACATAACCCAGTCTTAAATGTCTTTTCTTCTAAAACAAATTCTAGTACCGATTTTAAAATCTTTCTTCCTCTAGCCATTGTTATTTTAATACTCTCTGCCCTCCATTCTTTCCACACAGTATCCTGGGGATACACACTGCCACTTAGATCCTTGATGACTCTCATTCCATCACTAAACTTGCTTTGGAATTCTAGGAAAATGTACCTAAATACTTACAATATTCCTTTTATGTATTTGTTTCATTGGCATTTTAAAGGAATATACATAACCTTAAACTCAGCCTACAATATTGCTGTTTTCTCAATGTTGCAAATCTTAGCAAATAATATTATCGTTCCTTCATTTATGAAGGTCTGAAATCTTCATTACCCATGATCCCTTTTCCTTATACCCCAGCCCCTAACCAATCAATCACTGAGTCTGCCTTCTAAATAAATCTCTAATTTTATTATCTCTTCCATTGCCACAGACTCTAACTAGTACAGAAAATAATCATCATACTCTTGAATCACTGAGGATCATAGTTCTACAGTTTTAATAATCTGAATTAAGCATCATAGTTGTTTCTTCTTGTCCTGTGATTACATATCCCATATGAAGAAAGAATGGTATTTGTCTAACATGAATCTCATTGCTTTATCTAAAATACATAGTTTCTAATGATGCTGATAGTAAAGCTGGAATGCTTTATGTTACTTCACAAGACACTTTATAACATAGACCAATTTACCAGTGTTATCTTTTGCAACTAGCCTCTATTTTTTGCAATCTGGTTATATAGATACAATAAATAATATTTTGAGCCAATAATAGTACTTTATTTGCCCAGTTAATTTTCTTACTGATTGTTCTTTCTCTATCCCTCATGCAGCAGTGAATTCTCTCTCCTCTCCCACTAGCCTCGAGTTGAAAGATTATACATAACAACAAAGACAAATTCCTCATGTTGAGTTTCAAATAGTTTCTTGAATCTTGTAATAGAGATAGGATTCTTAGAAATATGGGACTTCAGGGGCACCTGGGTGGCTCAGTTAGTCAAGCGTCTGCCTTCAGCTCAGGTCATGATACCAGGGTCCTGCGATTGAGTCCCATATTGGGCTGTCTGCTCAGCGGGGAGCCTGCTTCTCCTTCTTCCTCTGCCTGCCTCTCCCCCTCCTTGTGCTCTCTCTCTCTCTCTCTCTGTGAAATAAATAAATAAAATCTTTAAAATAGAAAAAAAAAAGAAATATGGTACTTCAACAAGATCTAGTTTTATTTTTTTAATCTTTTTTTTTTTTGTGGTGGTGGTGGTGAAGTGTATATGTGTGTGTATGAAACAAAGGTCATGATCAAGTGATGATCTCAGGGCCATTGGATCGAACCCTGGGTCAGGCTCTGTGCTGGGTGTGGAGACTGCTTAGGATTCTCTCTTTCCCTCTCCCTCTGCCCTTTCCCCACTAACTCTCTCTTTCTCTCTTTTTCTCTCTCTCTCTCTAAAAAAAAAAAAAGCTATGCATTATGTGATATGACTTCATAGCTTTATGTCTTGTTAAGCTACTATAACCAAAGCTTAAATGATTGGTTTCAGTATCTACTATGATGAAAGTTTCTAGTCATATGTTCTGGAGATTATCTTATTCAATATTTATATTAATGATTTATACAAAGACATAGGCTATATGGAAATAAGATACACAAATGGCACCAAACAGATGCATCTGTCACACTTGTGTGACAACATAAGAAAAAAAAATGAACAAAGCACAGCAACCAAAAACTGTTCTCAAACACAAGGAAAAGATCAACTCAAATAGTAAGATTTCACTCCACAAGAATAAATGTACTTTGTTTACAATAATGCATTGATTATATTAAGAATAATAGCTAATGACACTGAAACAGTCCTTGTGACAGTTAGTTGGTTAATGATCCTTTTGGGATTATGACTTAGCAATACTGTACACCTGTTTTTAATTATTTGCCTTAATTTTGCAGGAAATATCACCAGGGCTGACTCTGGTCTCACATCATCACCTAACAAAAAGAACAGAGCATCCCTGTAACCCCTGTGTTATTAATCTGTTTGTAAGGTCTCTACTGCCCATCCGGGTCTATTTCCAATTAGATGGAGGACTACTCTTAATTGTTCTTTCTACCTCAAGGCTGTTACATCAGAATCAGAGGCTTGTTATTCATTGGATTATTCCCTTCATTGCCCATTTAGATTAACAGAAGAGACAGGGTCAAATATTTTACACTTCTTTGGGGAAAAATCAAAACAAATTTCTTTAGGTCCTGTTAACCAATAACTTATCCCTGATTCACACTAATGGAAAGCATATAAAAACCTAATCATAATTTCAAAACAACGGCTTTGTTCTTTCTTAGGGGAACATATATTCAGTTATTATGTTAGAGATTTTCATACCTCTTTGTTTGTGCATGCTTCTCATGTTAGGTAAAAGGATTGCAAACAGAAAAGAAAGAACTTTCACATACAGGGTGTGTTTTCCAGTATGATTTTAGAAAGTAGCAGTTAGAATTGCAACAGATGGCGCCTCCTTACCCTCATCTTATTCAATTTTCTGACCAGTACGACCCATCATTTTCTCGGACTATCAAGGAAGATACAAAATGAAGAGAACTTTCTCATCCCTAGCTGCATTCTTTTGTCAGTGCCAAGGGAATTTACTATAGAAACAAGCCTCTCCCATTGGGAAGCTATTTACAAATAACAGGGACGTTGTACCATAGGAAAACAGAATAGCTGGTTGTAACATTCCTGAGGCAGGCAGTTTGCTACTATCAACCATTTACCAAGAACAATTTTTTATGATCTAAGAGTGTACACTACACATATACACATCCATACACATATATCACAGATTTTATATTCTCTCATGTAGAGATTTACAATATGATCATAAAGTCACATTTCATTCAATTTGTGAGAAAAATAGCATACACTTGAGGCCTAGACTATCAGACTATCTATTTAAATAGTTTTTTTCTTTTTTTAGAACAGTTTTATTGAAGTATAATTACTATATTTAAATCTTAATGTTTTCGCTAAAATAAAATATGGAAAATGTGAAATATATACTAATCCAATATGAAAAACAGCTTTTTGGTAGGTTTTTCCAACTGCCCTTTATATTGCTAGAAACAAAATGGAAAATCTGAGAAATATAATACATCAACTTGCTCCCAATTATTATAAGAATTTTTTTTTTTTTTGCTAAGAATTAAGTACCCATCAAATTTATGGGCTTAAAATGTATTTGTTTCATTCAGAATACCTGCATCCTTACACTTCTTCCCAGAATTACTAACACTCATAGCTATGACCTGTTAGAATATATATGCAAAATTCTATTAGTCCCAAAGACCTACCATCTACAGGTCAGTATAAACCAGTTGAGCAAATATCCTCTACTTTTATTTACAAGACATCTGATACTGTGTTCTAGAAGTTGCAAGACCTTTAGGAGAGAATTGCTAGCTTATTGTTTTATGGAGACTGAACTAATGGTAGAATTACAGGATGAACCATATGCATTATGCAATCATATGATTATGCAATGAATCACAGTCCACCTGTCTCTTATTTGTACCATTTGTTGTAGTCACATGCACTTCTTAAGCCCATCCTAAACTTCCATATATTTTAAAACCATTACGATCCTTTAATTGTTCATTTTCTTGAGACTAAACCAAGCTTCTTTAAGTAGTCCCCACTTTATCAGATTTCCTTATCTTTGCTAATTTTAGTCCAAATTCTCTATGTGGCCTGCTACTTTTTAGTACTCTGCTCAAAATTTGCTTTGTGGAACCAAAATCTCCAAGCGCTGCTGACAACCAAGGAGCACAATGGATTCATTAGCTGCTCTCTTCTTCAGTTTCTGCTTCCATTAATTTTGGTCAATCAAGGATTCCCTGCTGAAGTGTTTGTAATGTTCTGGCCTGCGAACTTCAGATGATCTCAATATGAACTGTTGTGAATTTAGATATATTTCACGATTTGCATGGTGTACGGCTGATTTTTCACTAAATAGAATATTTTATATTTATCACAGTTATTCTTCACTCTGCTGATCAAGGCTGTTTACTTTAGATGTGCTTATAGTATTTATATAGAGCATATATTTGTGAATAATGATGCAATGATATTTAATCTCTGAACAGTTTATTTTTTAAGATTTTATTTATTCATTCGTCAGAGAGAAAAAGAGAGCACAAGCAGGGGGAGCCACAGGCAGAAGGAGAAGCAGGCTCCCTGCTGAGCAAGGAGCCCCATGCGGGACTCGATTTCAGGACCTTGGGATCATGACCTGAGTGGAAGGCAGATGCATAACTAACTGAGCCACCCACGCATCCCACTGAATAGTTTATATCACCTTCAAGTGGGATATACTTTCTATAGTTTTGAACTAGTGACTGAGAGATTTTTGGTAAGGTCAGCTCTGAGCTCTGCGATATACTACTAGAGCTCTAGACAAAATTACATCATATCATGGTCTCTGAACATAGTTAAACGTGAACTCTGAAAAAAATGCACTGTATTCAACCTTCCCATATCTGCCACCATTTCTCTAGTGTATAAAAGAAATTTATGTTTGAAAGCCCTTGCTTGTATGTATCTGGGTTAATAATGGCAAGAAAAAAAAGCTTTTTATCTGCATCTAATCTGTAGAGTAATAAGTAATAATGCTCATTTTACATCCATTAATAGTGTTTAATGAGTAACTGTTAATAAAGCATAGAGCCCATAGAAAAGTAGGCATTTGATATGTAGGATATTATAAGTTTCATCTCTACTAAAATAATTTAAAATACCACAGCCTTCATTATTAAAATACGAGTTTAAATTCATACAGTATATCTGTGCTAGTCTAATTATATCAACATTAAGCTAATTAAAATCACATGTATGTATATACATTTTTAATTAACTAAAAGTTGGGGAAAGCAGGTGGAGTTTATTAATTAAACTGTGGTTGTTGGCAAGTATTTTTATTAAATTAATATATATAGCTATTTTTAAAATAGTACCACTTTTAAATGGCTTAACTCATGTAATCACTTGTTAATATTTTCTTTAACTTACAGAGGATTTCCTTATGCCTCAAAGATACTGGAAGGTGTTACTCAATCTTACTTTTGAAATATAATACTGATGTTATTGAGGCAGTATGAAATCACTTCCATGTTACCTTTTCAAATATTAGTGATGATAGAATAAATTTATTCAATAGGTGATTTTAATTAGAATGAATAATTTAATAATGTATGCACATATATATTCAAGCAGTATGTTTTCAAAAAGGATCATTATTCCCAACAAGTATGATGTAATAGGTACAGATTTTAATGACAAATCACAAGTAAAAATCTGAAATTATTTGAGATTCCAATTGACTTAAAACAGAATAACAAGGAAATAATATATTTCCAAAGACAGAAATATAACTATGGTGGCAACCCAAATATCGTATCAATGGTTGTATACAAATGTTAATAATCTTAAAATGTATTGTTCTGGTGTTCTTGAAAAAAAGAGTTCTGAAAATAAAAGTTTAATAGAGAGCTCATACGGCCCTTGCATAATGTTCTTTTAGAAGATTGTGAAAAATGCAGGCTTATGTAATTTTTCTTCTTTAAAAATCAGCTTTACTGAGATGTAATTGATATACAGAAAACTGCACGTGTTTAATGTATATAATTTGATGAGTTTGGACATATGCACACACCAGTGATACTATTACTACTTTCAAGGTAATAAATATACCCATCACCTCCAAAATTTTCCTCATGTCCCCTGTTTTTATGTGTGGTAAGAATGCTTACTGTGACACCTGCTGAACACAATTTTAAGTGCACGATATTGTGCTGTTAACTATAGCCACTATGTTGTACAGTAGATCTCTAGAATGTCTTCATCTTACATAACTGAAGCTCTATTCTGATTGAACAACTCCGTTCCCCCCCCCACCTCCTTTTAGCTCCTAACAAGCATCATTCTACTCTCTGACTTTGACTATTTCAGATTCCATATATAAGTGAGATCATACAGTTGCTATCCTTCTGAAACTAGTTTATTTCAGTTAGCAAAATGTTCTCCAGTTTCACCCATATTGATGCAAGTGGCAGGATCGCCTTCTTTTTTAAGGCTGAATAACATTTCATTGTATGTATATGTCACATTTTCCCTTTCCATTCATCTGTCCATGGAAATTCAAGATGTTTCCATATCTTGGTTTTTGTGAATAATGCTGCAAATAACATGGGGCTGCAGACATCTCTTTGAGATCCTTTTTTTTTTTCTTAAGATTTTATTTATTTATTTGACAGAGACAGCCAGTGAGAGAGGGAACACAAGCAGGGGGAGTGGGAGACGAGGAAGCAGGCTCATAGTGGAGGAGCCTGATGTGGGGCTCGATCCCACATCATGCCCTGAGCCAAAGGCAGAGGCTTAACAACTGTGCCACTCAGGCGCCCCTCTCTTTGAGATCCTAATTGCAATTGTTTTAGGTATGTACCCAGAAGTGGGATTGTTAGATCATATGGTAGTTCTATTTTTAATTTTTTGAGGAACATCTGTACTATTTTCCATAGTATCTGTGCTATTCTACACCACCACCCACAGTGTACAGGGGTTCCAATATCTCTAAATCCTCACCAACACTTGTTCTCTCTCTCTCTTTCAAATAACATTTCATTATAAAAGATTTATATATTATTAAAAGTAGCAAGCAGTATAAAGCATAAGAACAATATAAGCAAAAGTATAGATAAAAATAACAGAGCTGACAACTTGCAAATTCGGTTTTTGTTGTCATGGGATTTCATGTTAGTTAATGCTTGTGAAAACTCTGGTCAGGTAGTCTTACAAGGGGATGTACAAATAAAAAAAATTCCCCTGTTGAAAATAAGGGAAAAGACTACTTCCGCTCCCTGTTTTTGGAGCATTTGCTTTGGAAATCGCCTAATTGTAAGCTCTCTCTCTGCTTGAAATGTATGTAAATCTTTTTAAAACCTAAATAAGCTTCTTAACAACTTTATGATCCAGAAATGGCTTTTTCAAGAATCTGGGAACCATGTGTTCGAAATGTAATCATCGACGATGATAGTCCCCCTCTTTTCCAGTTTCTGTGGAATCAAAGAGCCTAATTCCCACAGGGATTTTCTCCACATTGCAAAACTACCTCATGTTATGACGATATAAGTTTATTTTTCCTTTGGATAAAACCACTTAGCTACACAGAGGGACATCCCAATTGCCAAGGAAATTTAGGATGAACTATGTATAACAAACTGTGCTGTCAAGCCCTCTTACTTGGGGATCATTTGTTTATCATGAGAACGTGTATGTAACAAGCTGTATCTGCTTGGCAATATAAAAGAAGGAGATTTTATTCTACTTTGTAACCTCTTTAGTGGACTGCTTTGTGAGCATGACATTCTTGTTTAATGCTTTTTCAGTAAAAAAAAAAACAAGAAAAAAAAACCAACTTTCTTTTGCCTCTGTTTGTGGAGAGGTTTTCTGGATTGAGAACAGATTTTGTTTTTAGTTACATTTCCCCAAAAGTCCCCACCTGTAAATTGCAATGAAGTTTCAGATGCTAATTTGTAATCTGGATGACCTCTTATTCAATGACTTCTTTAAAAAATATTATTTACCTTATTTTCTTTTCTTCTAAACATTGGAAAATGCATTATAGGTAATAAAATATGCCACAATTTTATAATCTCTTTTTACTTTTTTGAAGTGAATGAGGTAATAACATTTATCAACTGCATAAAATTTAAATTTCTGTCATTTGTAAAATGGTAGATACGGATGCCTTACGATTAGATTGTCAATCATCATGTTGCTAAAACAGAGCCTTCATACAATTTAAGAACGATATATCTAAAGTGAATACAAAATACTCAGTATAAAACATTTAAAAGTAAATCCATATTATATTACAATTTCCCAAAGAAAAGCACTGATAACAATTTGCTTTTTGCATTTTATCCATGCTAAGGTTTCTTACCGCTTTGCTAATAGAGCTTTAGGTATGTTAACACACATGATTTTTATATGCATTTTGGACTGAAAACCATTGCCAGTTCATATGGCATTGGCCAGAAGCAAATTATGGATATTTGTAGGCAATGTTGAATAAGAAAATAAAGTACAAAACTTCTAAAAGTGGGGATTTCCAAGGTAATTTTTAATCTGCTAATTTGCAATTTAAGAAGAATATTATGCATTAGGATTGTTTGATTTGAAAGCAGTGTATTCATTCCTTTGAAAATCACACAACTTTCTTATCTTGTCATAGGTGAGGTAACTCATTTTATTTAGATTCTCCCGTACCTTAAAAGAGAATATATTACTTAAAATCTTTGACATTGTAAGTGTAGTTTTTTGGTTTTTTGTTTTTTTGTTTTGGTTCTCTCCATTTGAAACTTCGTTTCTACTGATATTACAGAAAAAAATCTATTCAAAATATGCCAGAGGAGTGAAAATTTACTGGAAAAAAGAAAGAGGCAGAAAAATTAAATTTACCCTTAGGTTTTCTTTCCATGGGGATTCATGTTTTCCATTTTTCTTTCTTTCCACCTCCCATGAAGGTCAGAAGGTAAGGTTTTATGTTTTTATAAAATAAAGTGGTTTAGTGTAGTAGTTTAATTCCACTTTTAATTTTCTGGATGGTCACCATATACACAGTGAATGTAAATATTGAAACTGACTATATGAGAGGGTTAAGATGGTGGAGGAGTAGTGACCCTAAGTTTGCTTCTTCTCTTAAACATAATTGAATAAATACCAAATCATTCCGAACACCCAAGAAATCTCTCAGAAGTCTTAGAAAACAAAGTTGCATGTCTACAAATCGCAAAAATGACCTGTGGAAGGTAGGAACTGTGAAGAGTTGATTTGTGGAAGAAAAGAGCTGTGGGCATTGCAGAGGGGAGGTAGCCCTGATAGTGGAGAGAGTAGTAAGAGAAAACGCAAGAGAAAAAGAGTGAACACACACATAACAGACTCCACAAGAAAACTGTCCCCCAAAACCATTGACTAGGAAAAAGAAGATTTTTTTTTTTTTTTAATAAACAATGGAGCACAGAGCCTGAAGTTTTGGAGGTCAGCGCCATAGCCAGGGTCGCGCCTGGCAGTGCTCTGGAAGGGAAGCAGGGCAGAGCCCGGGAGCAGGCAGCACAGGCGGAGGACTCCCTGGGTTGCAAGGAGATGAGCACTTCCCTTGTGTGAGTACATTGGGTAGAGATGATCTGGCGTCTATGTGGGCAAAAGAGCCTGCAGGCACCATTGAGATACCAACAGTATAGGAACGAGGGCTGAGGGCAGCAAACTGGCACCGGCTGTATGTTGTGATTTACCATAAACTCCGAAGGGCTGTGTGGTTGCACAACTATTTTCTCGGAGAGGCTGGCACCGGCCAAAGCACAGTGAGACCCTCCTCCAGGGGATCAACGTGTGTCTGCACCATAGGGCTCTCTGAAGTGTGCGGTTTTGAAACACAGCTGAGCCTGAGATAGAACACAGGAGTGCTGTACTGCCTGGCAGGTGGACAGCTAGGTCAAGGACAAGGTGAAGGCCAGGATCTGACAAAAGCTGGGGGAAAAGGAGAGGTGACTGCCTGTCTGTGAGAGCTGCCTGAAGAGTGGCAGGCACTAACTTCCTGCTCCAGAGAAGAGAGCTGGGAGAGGCCTTTTCTTCCCTTGCCCACCAGCACTGATTGACTTCAGTGAGCTAAACAGCTCCAGGCTGGGAAATGAGCCACCACGCCAAGCCCCGCCCC
>NW_024426552.1:42317537-42378908 GCF_017311325.1 Ursus maritimus | reverse complement strand
TTAAGATGGTGGAGGAGTAGTGACCCTAAGTTTGCTTCTTCTCTTAAACATAATTGAATAAATACCAAATCATTCCGAACACCCAAGAAATCTCTCAGAAGTCTTAGAAAACAAAGTTGCATGTCTACAAATCGCAAAAATGACCTGTGGAAGGTAGGAACTGTGAAGAGTTGATTTGTGGAAGAAAAGAGCTGTGGGCATTGCAGAGGGGAGGTAGCCCTGATAGTGGAGAGAGTAGTAAGAGAAAACGCAAGAGAAAAAGAGTGAACACACACATAACAGACTCCACAAGAAAACTGTCCCCCAAAACCATTGACTAGGAAAAAGAAGATTTTTTTTTTTTTTTAATAAACAATGGAGCACAGAGCCTGAAGTTTTGGAGGTCAGCGCCATAGCCAGGGTCGCGCCTGGCAGTGCTCTGGAAGGGAAGCAGGGCAGAGCCCGGGAGCAGGCAGCACAGGCGGAGGACTCCCTGGGTTGCAAGGAGATGAGCACTTCCCTTGTGTGAGTACATTGGGTAGAGATGATCTGGCGTCTATGTGGGCAAAAGAGCCTGCAGGCACCATTGAGATACCAACAGTATAGGAACGAGGGCTGAGGGCAGCAAACTGGCACCGGCTGTATGTTGTGATTTACCATAAACTCCGAAGGGCTGTGTGGTTGCACAACTATTTTCTCGGAGAGGCTGGCACCGGCCAAAGCACAGTGAGACCCTCCTCCAGGGGATCAACGTGTGTCTGCACCATAGGGCTCTCTGAAGTGTGCGGTTTTGAAACACAGCTGAGCCTGAGATAGAACACAGGAGTGCTGTACTGCCTGGCAGGTGGACAGCTAGGTCAAGGACAAGGTGAAGGCCAGGATCTGACAAAAGCTGGGGGAAAAGGAGAGGTGACTGCCTGTCTGTGAGAGCTGCCTGAAGAGTGGCAGGCACTAACTTCCTGCTCCAGAGAAGAGAGCTGGGAGAGGCCTTTTCTTCCCTTGCCCACCAGCACTGATTGACTTCAGTGAGCTAAACAGCTCCAGGCTGGGAAATGAGCCACCACGCCAAGCCCCGCCCCTATGCGCCCTGCAGGTGCATCCTCCCCTCCCCCCCCCCCACAAGTTCACCTTGAAAATTGGAGCAGTAGGCCTTTCCCCCAGAAGAGCAGCACAAACCCCTTTCAGGAACCAAGTCTACTGCAAAGCTTGAGCTCTAGGGAAAACAGGACCTAGCTTTCTTTGGGTTTGTTTGTTTGCTCGTTTTATTTTATTTATTTATTTATTTATTTATTTATTTGGATACAGAAAGAATTTTTTTAATTTTACTTTTATTCTATTTTTTAATTTTTAATTTTATTTATTTTCTTTTTTCTATCAAGCTTCTCTTAACAAGCAGACCAAAATACACCTAGGATCTATCTCCCTTTTTTTTTTTTAATTTTTAAATTTAAATTTTATTTTATTTTGCTTTTTTTTTTTTTTTTTTTGACCTCCAAAATGACAAGATGGAGGAATTCACCCCAAAAGAAAGAAGAAGAACAAATGATGCCCAGGAATCCAATCAATACAGGTATAAGTAAGATATCTGAACTAGATTTTCAAACAACAATTATAAAGATACTAGATGGACTTGAGAAAAGCATAGAAGGCACTAGAGAATCCCTTATGGCAGAGACAAAAAAGCTAAAATCTAGTCAGGCCAAAATTAAAAATGCTACGACTGAGATGCAAACTTAAATGGATGCCATAACAATGAAGATGGTTGAATCAGAGGAACAAATCAGTGATATACAAGGTAAAATTATGGAAAGTAATGAAGCTGAAAAGCAGAGGGAAACAAAAGCAATGGATCATGAAGGTAGACTTCGGGAACCCGGTGACTTACTAAAACATAATAACATTCATATCACAGGAGTCCCATAAGATGAAGAGAGATTAAAAGGGATGGAAGGGTTTTTTGTTTGTTTTGTTTTTTGGGTTTTTTTGTTTATGGTTGTTTTTTTTTTTTTTTTTTTAGAAATTATAGCTGAAAACTTCCCTATTCTGGGGAAGGATACAAGCATCAAAAATCCAAGAATCACAGAGAAATCCCATCAAATTCAACAAAAGCCGGCCATCACCAAGGCATATCAGAGTCAAATTCACAAAATACACAGACAAGGAAAGAATGAAAGCAGTAAAGGAAGAAAAAGTCCTTAACCTACAAGGGAAACAGATCAGATTCACAGGAAATCTGTCCACAGAAACAACCTTCAAAGAAATGGAAATCCTGTTGCAAGTGTGCAACCACATGGATGAACCTAGAGAACATTATAAGTGAAATAAGCCAAATAGATAAATACTGCATGATCTCGCTTATATGTAGAATTAAAAATAGTCTAGTCCAGAAACATAGAGAGTATGATTGCCAAGGGCTAGTGGAGAGGGAGGTGTGGGATGGCAGGAGTGGATGAGGGGCTGGGGGTGTGGGATGGAGGGTTGTGGGTGAGGGATATGGAAATGTTGGTCAAGAGATACAGTTTCAATTACAAAGGATAAATAAATTCTGGAGATTTAATGTAGAGCAATGTGGCAATTGTTAACAGTACTGTATCACATACTTTAATTTTATTAAGAGGGTAGGCCTTAATTACCACAAGAAAAGAAAAGAAAATGATGATTATGTGTGGTGATGGATATGTTAATTAGCTAGATTGTGGTGATTATTTCACAACAACATATAGGTATATCAAAACAGTAAGTTGTACACCTTAAATATATGCAATTTTTATTTGTCACGTATACTTCAATAGAATTGTGAAAATAATTATCCGTAACTGACAAAGGCAAAATACAGGCAACTATTTTATAATCACTATCACATTCCATTAAACAAAAAGGCACCCTTTAAAAAATTCTAAATTTGTAATTAACCTCATGGATTAAAATTGTACTAATAAAGTGCCATAAAAAATAATATTCTCATGATGTTCAGATTTCTGTAAAAAGAATGACCTAGCCATGTTTAGGTTAAGATTCTACTTGAATCTTCCCTAAATTTGACACTTTATTTGTTAAAACAAAACTCTTTTCTGGAGAAGTACCCTTACTGTTTTCAGAACTTCTTACTTTCTCTTAAATATGTCGTCAGTAATGTTTATTCTTTGTGTTCTAAGGTCATTTTCCAAAAAGAAACGTATTGTGTAGCATTCTGTGTGTTATACTCTGCATGACAAAGCACAGAAATGAATAGCATTCATTGCTGGAGATTTTGCCCAACTGCCCAGGGCTTGAAGTCACTGTTTGGGGCCATTTGGAACAGTCACCATTTTGATACAACCGTTTTCCTGCCCTTGCATTCCTTTTCTGTAGCTCCTCTACTCTTTAAAGGCCTTGAGTTCCCTTGCTCAAAATGTTATCCTCACCGCTTTAAAAGTTTACTGTTAGAGAATATTTAGAGAGACAGATTTTCCTCTCTCAGGTTTTGGCTGAAACATTAATAGTAATATTTACATACCTTCCCTGGAAACTTTGATTCTATCTTAAACTGAGGGGAGGGGGGGTTGGGGAATGGGGTGGCTGGGTAATGGACATTGGGGAGGGTATGTGTTGTGAGTGGTGTGTATTGTGTAAGACTGATGAATCACAGACCTATACCCCTGAAACAAGTAATACATTATATGTTAATAATAAAAAAAATAAAAATAAAAAATAAAGCCAGACAATTTCATTAAAAAATGCATGAAATGTTTGAAATATTTTATCTAAAACTTTTGTGTGTGTATATGTATATAACTTCAAATTTTATAATACAACCAAAGGTAGATGCTACAGGAGAAATGAGTAAATGTTTATGGTTACATTATTTTAATAAAAACACATTTGTTTTAATGTTAGAAACACTGGAGGACATATTATTGGTGCACTGTTTAATTAAAACAAAGGCTGTAGCCAATAAGCTGTAGTGATTATGGTTAGCTGTTGGGCTTATGATGAGGGTGTTACTTAATGAGAGAAATCAGATTGAGATCACTTTATTTAAAAAATATTGTATATTTTTCTATTTTATATGATCATCAATACACATCAACTTTTCATAAGACCCAAATTTTCAACCATGATGCTTTCCTTACTTTGAATTTCTTCTAACAAAGGCAAGTGGATATTTCAATAGTACTGGCATTGAAAAGTATCACAGAATTCTAAGTTAATTTCCTAAGCCTCTTGGCCAATAATAATTTGCGTAATAAGTATTCTAATTCTATATGCTTTTCTTCTGCAGTTATTTTTGTCAGCACCACATTTTGATCCATGATGATTTCTCAATCACGTACTTAATAGTCCAGAGAAATTTGGTACCCATTTGCTTTTTGTCGATTTGCGTTAAAGCTCTTCGGCTTTTCTCTGGTCTTTAAATATAACACTTCCATCTCTATCTGAATGGGTAAGACTATCTTTTTTTTTTTAACTTTAAAGATTTTATTTATTTATTTGACACAGAGAGAGACAGCCAGCGAGAGAGGCAACACGAGCAGGGGGAGTGGGAGAGGAAGAAGCAGGGTCTCAGTGGAGCAGGGAGCCCAATTCCAGGCTCCATCCCAGGACCCTGGGATCACGCCCTGAGCTGAAGGCAGACGCTTTAACGACTGAGCCACCCAGGCAGGCGCCCCTGGCTAAGACTATCTTTAGTGGCCAGTCAAGTCGTTTTACATTCATTCATATTTTGAGTAGCCATGATATCTCAGCCATGTGCTCTGTTAATGAAACAAATATTCTTCCCTGCGATTACTTCTCTTAACTATTCTCAAATATACCCTCGCCCCAAAAGTTTCACAGTTAGGATAGCAGTATGAATTCATTTCTAGATGTCTAAGTGATGTTTTTGAGTTTAGATATACTATGAGCAACCACTTGTGTGCTAGATACATTTTTACACGACCTATTTTAGTCAAAAACACCAAGTGCTCGCTTAGACAGCACATACACTAAAACTGGAACGATATAGAGAAGATTAGCATGACCCCTGCACAAGGGTAACGTGCAAATTCATGAAGTGTTCCATATTTTTGCAGATACCTTCAAAAACCCCCCACCAATTCCATTCCCTTAAACTAAACCTTACTATGAAAATAGATGTGAGGATTAAATAATTAGCAACTAGTAAAAGATTATCCTTTTCATAATAGCCAGTGTTTGGAGACATTAATTTATAAAGTTCTCTATAACATTTCATGGGCTTTGAGTGGTCTACATGATACTAAATAGTTATTTCAACCACTGAAATGATCATATAATATTTCAAAAATATTTATTACCACTCCTTTAAGAAAGTTTTTTATGGGGGTCAATGACGATTCAGGTAACTAAAAGGGAATATGAGTTATATGGTTATTATTGTGAAAGGGCCATAGAAAAACCTTGTAAAAAATCATGCCAAAGGAGGTTTATTCCACATACTGAAGGAATTTATCACTTATGAGGTATTTTGAGTAAGGCAATTAGTTCAGATTTAGTGAAGGAGACTAGAAATGGAAAGAACAGAAATAAAAATTTGTTGAATTTGTATTTTATAACAATTCTCAGAAAAAAAGGTTAATATGGTACTTAAATTGGCTGAAAAAAATAGATTTTTCTAAAACTGGTGTCCCTTTGGTAGTAACTTGTGGGTTATTTCTAGGGATAGAGTGGTTACATAATAAATCCATTAACTGTTGAATAATGAAATTATTAGATAATAAAAAAATGTCAAATCTGTAAAAGATTTAGTTACGAGCAATAAATTTGAAGACTATAGATAAAGGCATTTTGTTCTCACATGGAGATATTATAGTGCTACTTTTATTCTCTACATTTTATCTCAATTAATATCAAACTGAAAATTTTTTTTATTATACAGCAATCACTAAAAGCAATTTTAGCTGTCAAATAGATGATTTTAGGGAGGTCAAGTTAAAAAACGAGGACGGTTCTCCTTGAAGTACTTTTATTCCAGAGAATTTTAAATTAAATTAGATTAGATTATTTAGGGTGGATGATAATAGAATGACATCCAATGCCATTCTGAGGTAACTTTTGAAAAGATTATAATTCAACATTTTAGTCAACATAACAAATGCACTTTCGTTGGTTTTCTTGATCTAGATAGTGTACATTGAGCAACAAAAGTAACCATTTATCTTCATTTTGAGGATATAAATGCCGAGTTAGAAATATTCTATTTATAGTTTTAGTACAAGGTTGAATGCACTTATCACACTTCATTGGTTGCACATTTTATACTTAGAAAAAGTGTTAAGAGTCTTTTTTATTGATTTGCAGGCTAAGCAATTTCATTTTTTGTTTTCATACTTTGACCTACAACCCTAGGATCCATTAGGGCACTACAATAGCAAGGTGTAGACACATCAACTACAAAGAAATAGAACTAAAATGACACTGTCTCCAGCTAGGGATGCATTAATAGACCTGAGAATTCAAACGTAGAAAAGGCAATTTTTTCCTGCTGGGAAGTGGAGTCCTCAAGGGAGCCATTTCAGACTGAAGAACATGATATGAAAATCAATAAAGGCCCTATTGTGCTACTGATGTGTCCGGGAAGTGTCATTTTATATCTTGCTAGTGGATATCTGAAGGAAGTTAGAGCTACTTTGCTCATAGTAATTGGATGAATCCTCTTTCATCAGTGGTCTATTTTGCTGCTCAAAGTAAAAGTAAAATATACTGCGGGGTCCAGTTTGAAATGAGATATCATGAAAATGAATTAATATGAAAACTGTTAGGTCTTTTCGGAGCCGTGAAAAAGAAATCAGTGATCAGTGATCACTTTCAAAATTCCTATAATTAACACATGAATTTAAACAGATAACTGTAAATACTGGGCCAATTGACAGGAAGCTGTGGTCGGAAAACAGCACATTGGCTAACCAGGGAAGGAAACTTAAAAGGCATCTTTGCAAATATCCGAATGATTTGCAGACACCAAATAACTGATTAGAAGATTTAATTTTGTGAATATGTATGCATTAAAACTAGAAGAGTTATATGATTGAAAATAGTCTAGATATTAATTCCTGGAATTTTTATTGCTCATGTTACTAAATACTTTTTTTTTCTTCCCAGATCACTATAATAAAAAGTATAAGAACTTTATGGCAACTATCTTTGGTTTCCCTAAAAGTCACTTAATTATCTCATTATTTCCCCCCAAAGTATATTTATCCTATGGAAAATCCTTGTATTTTTTGTTTGCTACTATATATTTGAAAGAGACTATGTAAGGTAAGAGCAGCTATTAAAATTGGAGATTTCTACTTTAGATTCTACACTTTTCATCTCTTTTTACTTTGCTTTATTCTACAAAACATTTGTAATGGCTAAAACTCTTCAATTTACATAGTATACTCAGAAATTTTAAAACTTCTGAATTTGAATGTTTACTTAACTCAAATGAGCTTTGTTGTTTATTGCTTAGTGGGAAACTCTAGGAGTCAGAATTCATTAACATATGTATTAGTTCAACAAGCAAGTTTTGGGAGATAACTAGTCATAATGGAAAATAAAGACCTTTTCATATATGAATGAGTAAATTGAATTGACAATTAGGGATTGGTCATTTACATGTATCAAGTCATGTGTAATACACTGGTGCCCATAAAAACAATGACCTCGGGGCATCTGAGTGGCTCAGTCAGTTAAACTTCTGCCTTCAGCTCAGGTCATGATCCTGGGGTCCTGGATTAAACCATGCGGGCTCCCTACTCAGCAGGGAGTTTGCTTTTCCCTCTGCTCCTCCCCTCACTCACGCTCTCTCTCTCTCTAGCTCACTCCCTCTCTCTCAAATAAATAAATAAAATCTTAAAAAACCAACAACAACAACAATGACCTCAAAAGTGAAAATGGTCAAAATGAGGGTAAGTGGAAATATAAGGGAACAAAGATTTTTATTTGACAGAGACAGCCAGCGAGAGAGGGAACACAAGCAGGGGGAGTGGGAGAGGAAGAAGCAGGCTCCCAGCAGAGGAGCCCGATGTGGGACTCGATCCCGGAATGCCGGGATCACGCCCTGAGCCGAAGGCAGACGCTTTTAACGACTGCGCCACCCAGGCGCCCCCTAGATTTTTAATTGAAAAACAGATGAAATTAAGGATGCTAGTATCTTTTGCAAACAAAGGTGGTAATAACTGGCCATTATTACCCTGACCATGTGGAACAAGCAGAGGAAGGAATTCTGTTCTAACTCTCTTGGCAACACTCACCTATACATTTCAGTGTCTGAAAATTCCATGGATCTCTCTAAACCTGTAACATCTTTTATTCATTCCAGATATGTATTCTTTCAAATGAGCTTCATAAAAGCAAAATGTTTGTTGAGAAGACCTGAACTCGTATTATGAAAAAAATGTATTTTACCAATTCTAAGATGCACATTTTTTCTCATTTTGTTATCTGTGGAATCGGAATCCATTCTACGATCAGTAGCAATTTAGCACTATGTAATAGTTGAGCTGGCAATTTATTTATTTTTCTTAAGTAGCAACACAAAATCATGATTCAATATAACTTACAACATCTTAGACTTGATATATGGAATCTAATTATATACATGGCAATTAAAACCCATGAACAGCCATAGTTACACTATGGTTGAAATAGTAGCTATGATTTCTATAAATAACAGGAAATAGAGTTTAGATTATCCTGCATTGGTTCTATTACAAATTTCTTCCTTTTTTCCTCTTGCTGGTTCTGAATATTTATCTCCATTTCCTAAAATTATCAACATGGGAAAAATGTTTTTTTCTATGTACGTTGTCCCCCATCCTCCCTATCCTTCCTACTGCTGATAACTATATTTCTAAAATAAAAATTTGATCATGATATTCTCTTCATTAAAATTTCTTAATCCCTCTACATCTTCAGGATAAATTTCCAACTCCCAAAATGATGCACAGAATCTATTATGATCAGAACTTCATTCTTCCTTTTTTTCTCTCCACTTTCCATATCCACCCTTGCCTATCTACAAAATAATTTGCATATCCTCATTTGTGAAACTTCGATGTGATTGCACATGGTGTTTTTTTCCATAGGTAAACTGTCTTGCACAATTATTGAACATAGTATTAACAGCTTTTCATAAATGAATAAGTAAATTGAATTGACGAATAGGGATTAGTCATTTACATGTATCAAAAACATCAATCTAATTACTTATGACAGTTCTAAAGAGGTTGATTTCACTTGCGCAGATATTTTTAAAAACCACACTTCAAATATTTATTTATTTACTAATTAGTGTATTTGTACATGTACGTTCACACACAAAAAAAACTCAGAATGTTTTATTCTCTACCACCAAAAA
The DNA here is from genome assembly GCF_017311325.1 of Ursus maritimus. Classification (NCBI taxonomy): domain Eukaryota; kingdom Metazoa; phylum Chordata; class Mammalia; order Carnivora; family Ursidae; genus Ursus; species Ursus maritimus. The sequence goes on along the minus strand of NW_024426552.1, from coordinate 42,369,589 downwards.
TATATTTTATTCTGACCTCTACAAAAATTATCCAGTGGTGCATTACCTGTTCATATCTGTTTTATGCAACAATATGATTCTAGTGCTAGGTTTTGATGAGATGAAGAATAAAACATTTTACTTCAAGGGTCTTAATTTCTATTTCTCTATCTTCCACTAGACTCTAAACTCCAAACTCCACACTCCAAGTGTGATTTCTTTGCAGTTGTATTTCCAACTTTTAGGCAACTATTTGGTTAGGTGAATAAAACTGAGTTTTAGCTATGGTGCATTCTAAAGTATAAAGCTGTTAAGTAACGAACATATTCTTCTATAGCTGAAACTTTTAAGAAATGAAGTTATTTGAAACATGGGTATCGCTGTCAAGAAAAGAGAGGAAGATTTTTGTTTTAATCACTATTTAGTAAACAAAATATTTTAAAATAAATATGTAAACATTTTGTTATTAATATGTGAAAGTAATTTGTAAAACACAAAGATTAATACTGAGGAAAGTGTCTTTCTTGTGCTTGGATTTAACCAAGAGTTGTTTATAGCTTCAAGAAATCATATCACCAGTGGCAGGTGTACTTTTGATTTGAGTCACCAATAAAATGTACCTGTATTGGGGCGCCTGGGTGGCTCAGTTGGTTAAGCGTCTGCCTTCAGCTCAGGTCATTATTCTGGGTCCTGGGATCCAGCCCCGCATCGGGCTCCCTGCTTAGTGGGGGACCTGCTTCTCCCTCTGCCTCTGCTGTTCCCCTTGCTCATGTTCTCTCTCTTGCTCAGTCTGTCTCTCAAATAAATAAAATCTTTAAAAAAAAAATTACCTGTATCAACTACACTTGGATTTGTATTTTCAAGGTGATTCTACATGCAGGTTATGAACCATCATTATTTCACTAATAATATGATCCAGCAGTTACATGTTGAGCTACATATAATTTTACTAAAATTAATTTTCTTTTAATTTTTTCATTATATAATACAAAATATTATATGCATACACATACAGATTTATTATATTTGAATTGTGAAGAAAGTGTTTCACAGTATTTGTTACCAAAAAAAAAAAAAAAGACATTCGTTTCATCAAAGTGAGATCTATTGAGCTAGACTTTGAAGTTGCAGGTGGACTTGATAACATAACAGTAAGAAACTCACATTGTATATTAAATTTTGTGCAGTAGCTATACTGAAATTTTAATTCTGGAATGGAGTCTCTCATTAAAACCACACAGCATGAATAATAAGTATTCTTAAAATAAATAAATGCACTTTCAATTTAAGTGAGTTTTGTTCCATTCCTTCCCTATTTTTCTCCTCCTCTCCTCCATTATTTAAACTTCTGTTCATATACTAATTGTCCTTTGTATTTAATATGGACTTGTGTTTTATGGATATTGGTGGGGAATCTGTGAGTCTGTAGTAGAGTCCGTTCCTCCAAAAAGTTCTTGTGATTATTTTCCATACAGAAGTATTTTAGTTTTATCAATTAACTTCAGATTTCAAATACAAAACTCCTGGAAAGAGAACACTTTTTTAATTGAAGTATAGTCAACACATAATATTATATTAGTTCAGGTGTACAACATAGTGATTTGACAAGTCTATACATAATGCTACACTCACCACAAATGTAGCTACCATCTGTTACCGTATTAGAATATCATTGACCATATTCCCTGTGCTGTCCCTTTTATCCCCATGACTTATTCATTCCGTGACGTGGAGCTCTCCCACTCCACTTCACCCATTTTGCCCATGCCTCCTCTCTGGCAACCATCAATTTATTCTCTGTATTTATGGATCTGTATCTGCTTTTCTTTATGTATTATGCATTTGTTTTATTTATTTATTTATTTTTTAGAATCCACATAAAAGTGAAATCATATGGTATTTGTCTTTCTCTTCCTGACCTATTTCAGTTAGCATTATACCCTCTAGGTCCATCCATGTTGTTGCAAATGGCAAGATCTCATCCTTTTTTATGGCTAAGTAATATAAGAGAACATTTTAAATCAAATGTTTAGAATGTACTATTTTGTCTACCTGCTATCTCATTCAAATGAGAATTGCTTCTTTGTAAGTAGTTTTTGAAAGCAGGTATTTTGGTTTGCTTCTTTTATGAAATACTTTTCGCTTTCACTGAGATATTTGCACTTTGAGTGTACTAGCATTATGCGGGCACCCAGTTCCTATCTACCACATTGTGGATTTTCTTTTTCCCTCTATTTCTGGTTAAAATGTAGGGGTCTATGTTCTTCATGGCAGCTTTGGCTTCTGAGACACTATGGCCGTTGCCTTTCAGTTTCCTCTTCATGTTTGGTCACTTATAGTATTGGGTAACTTGTTAGTCCATCTATGCAAGTAAAATGTAGGTTTTAATTTACAACAGGAATTTTTGTTGTTGTTGTTTGTTTGTCTGTTTTTTGTATAACGTCTAATTGGCTAAATTACCAATAGCTCAGTTTCAGGTTTTTCTATTTCAAAAGCCCTGCTTCACATGACTGGTGCAGGTATGTGTAATATTGACTTCATATTAGATAAACTTCTCTAGAGCTGTCTGTTAGACATTACTTGTTTTATTCTTATGTCTATTTTAATAGGTAACTCTGACCTTGAACTCGCTGCATATATTTGACTAATGAATATTTTATACTCACTATCTTTTTCCATAGCTTCAAATCTGTATTTGAGATGCCTTCCAAGCTAGCCAAGTTTCACGTGTTCTACTCTAAACTTTTCTTGACATTCCTGATGTTTTAAAAGCCAGGGCCTAATTTTGTTCAGACTGGTTATTCATTTGACCAATTCTTAGGCCTAAAAGGGGAGAAATTGACATTTTTAAGAACAGAAGGCATATCTAGGAATAGGGTTTGTTTGTTTTGTTTGTTACTTTTCAAAAGATTAAATTATTACTGAATTTTTCAACTCAGCATTGGATTCTCTGTGAAAAAGGAGGGTCATGATTTCGTTTGTTCCATGGATAGCAAAGACAAGGTGTTTGAAGCTGAGGAAGTAGGTCTAAGATGTTGCAACCCAAAAGGCGGAAGTAATTAAAAAAAACAACATGATAATTATGATAACACACACTTATATATGTGAGATTATTCCAAACACTTTGTATATATTAACAGTTTAATTCTCGTAATAACCCTGTGAGGCAGATATATTATCACCACAATTTTTAGATAGGCTGTGGCCCAGTGAGGTTCAGATGGCTCACTAATTGTCACAGAGCTATTAAATACGGGTTTTGAGTACAAATTTCAGAATCACTCTTATGCCTATACATTATAGTACATGAAAATTTTTATTTTTACATAGCCAAGACAAAAGAGAAATTGAAGAAGGTGAGAGATCCATTTGTAAGATTTATCAAGAAGCTGGACCTTAAAGAAAGGGTGGTTCGTATGCTATAATGAAGAGACAATAAAGGAGGTCTTCACAAGTAGCCTGATACAAATCCCAGATTTGACATTTGCCAACAATGTTGCTTTCTTGGACAATTTATTTAGTCTCATTGACCATGAATTTCATGTTCTGTACAATGGATACAACTATGACAACTCTTCAATCTGTTGTGAGGACTAAAGGTTAGGGAACAAACACTATACCATAAATGTCAATTTTTCCTTTTTTTTTTCTTTTAAGTGTCACTAATAAACCAATATTTTTTAGATGGGGGAAATTTGGGGGCAGATACTAATTGTATAAAGCTCAAAATAATCACTACATGATCCGGAGCATTAAGACTATCCTGGATATGTAGAAAAATTTCCTAAGGGAGACATTTTTGGTATGACTCAGTATAAGGTTGGTTTAAGGTTCAGTGCATCTTCACTTTCCTTTTGGAAAGCAATCTACCAGATGCACTTTAAAAAATTTTGCATCTCTTTAGTAGAATAATTTCACATCTGGAAATCAAACTGGAGGCAATGATCCTAAACATGTGAGGGAATTTGTGAAATTCATTATACTTTTAATGATAATAAGTAAACAACTTAAATATTGACTACAAGTAGAAGAATTAAATAGATGATGATATTTAATATAATATTATGCATGAAAACATTTCTGAAAGAGTAGGTGTCTTGTTACTGTAGGTAACAGTCTGTAACTTCTGTGGACATTATTACAATTGTAATAAAGAAACAAAATAAAATTAAAACTCTAGGAAAATCTGGGGGAAAAGGCAAATGTTGGCAAAAAGAAAAAAAGAAAAGTTGTTAAACTGATTGTCGTATCTCTTCTGCTATTACTAATTTCATATAGATTGATCTACGATTGAATTGTTGTTCTTGCTCAAACCAGGAAACATCATTCCAATGCTTTGTCAATGGGACCACTGCACTTGCTTTAGACTAAAATTTGTACTTTATAAAAAAGTATCGATAGTTCATGCTTCCCCCTTTTTTTTTTAAAGATTTTATTTATTTATTTGATGGAGAGAGAGACAGCCAGTGAGAGAGGGAACACAAGCAGGGGGAGTGGGAGAAGCAGGCTCATAGCGGAGGAGCCTGATGTGGGGCTCGATCCCATAATGCCGGGATCACACCCTGAGCCGAAGGCAGACGCTTAGCGCTGTGCCACCCAGGTGCCCCCATGCTTCCCCTTATTAATGTGATTTTATTAAATTAAAATACTGTCAGTTTAATTATAAAATCTAAGTTTATTTTATTTACTTAATATTTTATGATGTTATAATCCAATTTAGATTATTTTTTGTCTAACTATAATATTAAGATGATTTGGCATTCATTTTGCTTTATTTTACTTGAAAAATCTCTTTTAAAAGGTTTCCAACAACTATGCTATTGTCGATACTATTTCTGGATTTTTCTCAGGCCATCAAAAATCCGTTGTCATCTTACAATATTCCAGAAGAATAAAGTGCTGTGGGCTGCACATCTAAAGTAAACGGGTTCTGTACTATTTCACAAAACAATGATTATGACTTACAGTTGCTCAGAACTAGCCTTGAAAGACTGTCTCGGCCTTATGTGATACAGACAGTTGTATACCAAAGATTTGCAGATTCTGGAAACAGCTAGTACCATAAATAAGTTATTCAGTTGGAATTACAGGAGTATAATTAAGGACTCTGGAGAAGGATCTAGAACAGATTTGTTTTCCTTCATGTAACAAACATTGTAGTGATTGCAATGTATATGTATACATATATCTATATATATATAGATAGATAGATAGATATATGTATGTATATATATATGTATCTCATTTGGATTGCATTATGCTGGATACAGCATATATATGCATATGCTGTATATATGCATATATACAGCATATATGCATATGCTGGATACATATATATATATATAAAATAATATATATATATATGACAGGTCTTCTTAGATTTATATTTGACAGGAAAAGAGAGAGACATATGCATAAATAAATGTAATACTAATAATGACCATGAGAATTTTTCTTTCAGGTTGTTATTGCTTCCATTCTCTCTGTGATTAGCCATTTACAGATGATTCTCCTGAAAATATTTTCCAATCATTATGCTCATATTTACCACCTCTGTTCATTTTTCATTAGAAGCATAGTGATTACATATTCAGTATGCCACCCTGAAGTCATACCAGAAGCTTGTAAGAGTGTAAACTCCCCTGTTCCACCAGTATTTATGAAATGATCATAGTAATCATTAATACAATTAGGTACTAGTCAAACATATTGACAGAACAATTCCCAAATACAGAAGCATATGAAAAGAGAAGGAACATAATTTCTTTAGATTTTTGTTTAGATGAAAGGGAAGAAAAAGCAGACACTAATTAAGAAGTAGAAACATCTTATTGGGTCTCTCAGAGAATTATAAATGCAAAAAAAACAAGTTCTAGGTTAAATTTTTAGGAATAATATAAAAAATCTTGTATAGAAATGGCCTTAGAAAATTTTCCTGCTTTGGCCCCACCAAACATCAGAAAAAAATGATTTGTTGTCCATTAATTACACTTTTACACTGAGAAATTGAGTTTGTAAACACAGCATTTCCTGAAAGTGAGATACGTTTGCTTGTCAAATTCACAAGCAAAAGGAGTTTCAAGTCTGTTGTTCTTCCCATGGAAATTTGCACGAATGCTTCATATAAGTGGAGCCTACATAATATCTTAACATTCTAACTGAAAGAAAGTAGGGAAATATAATTTTTTAAAAAAATTTCTACCTTGAGTTTCTACCTTGAGAATAGGTCTTTAACAGATTTGTTTTAGAAAAGTCTGGGGGAAGAAAAGAAAAGAAAATTCTGGAGAGAAAGATGTAAATTTCCAAATTTCCAAATATGACTAAAGTGTTCAAAGGTTGCAGGACAGCTAGAAATCCTGTCTATCATAATATTATTTGGTTTTCTTTAAACTGAAATGATCAAATCCATCCTTTAAAACCCTTGATAAAGGATTACTCAATAATTTTAAAGAATAAAATCATCAAAATTCAGTATATCTTTTTTGTTAATTATGACTACCTCTCATGTGGTATAATACTTCAATAATTTTACCTCAATAGGTGACATTTAATTTAAATAATCTGAAATAAAAGTAGCTCTAAGTGTTTTCTGGGTATGAATAAGTCTATTATTATCAATAAATTTTTCCTGTCTTTATAGTTTGATAATAAAGTGTGTCCTTTCAGATCAAATAAGAACTTCAGATAGAACTATGCAACATGAAAAATAAATACAACTGAATAAAAAATTATGATACCTGATATTTTAGAGTTTATCTTTAGTATAGCGATTTATTTGTGTATTATATTAAGAAAGGAAAAAAAGGATTCAAAAAACATCGGCTTGTAAAACATAATTGGTCCTATGAAATCTAAGTTTAAAATACCAATTAATAATTCAAAATATTTGCAAAAGAATTGTTTGCGAATTTATTCTAGAATAAATTAAAATAAACAGGAAAAAGACCAAAACTATATCAAGTATTCAATAAAAGGGAATATGGGAGAATCAATTCTGTGATACTTGAGATAGCCAAACAACAAAATTAAATTTAAAATAGTCAATTGATGGACTTCACAATACAAACCAAGAAAAGTAAATGAGATATTGCAAATTTAGGGGAAAAAGACTACAACCATATTAGCACTGCTGAATTCTGATTTTGTATAATGAAAGGCAAATTTGAGAAAAAAAGTTCCAGAAATCAGAGATGAAAGACAAAGAATCGATATGACTAAAGAGATGAATTAATTAATTATGTACCCATTCTTTGAGCCAGTCAGTAAACTTATACTGAGCATTTGTTGTTCGTCCTGAAATATTGTAAGTACTTTGAGTAAAAAACAAAATGGCAAAAGCAAAATCCCCCTCCTGGTGAGGGGGGTGTCTGTTCTTGGAGTAGACAAAACGAAGAAACCAGAGTACGTGATGTAAATTCTGGTGATGGTAAGTGCTACGAAAAGAAACAAAGTATGTAAAGCAGCTGAAGAATAGTAAGTGATTACTTAAAGTTAGGATGGTGAAGGAATACTTCAAGGAAAACACCTTAAAAAGAAAAGGAGTCATGTTAAAATCTGTGGAAAGCGTATTTCAAGCAGAAGCAAGCACTATGTACTGTACCTACTATTTTTAGTGGTTATAATACATTTAAACAATCATGTTTAACATGATTGTTAAGGATCTAAGTCTCCAAGTCTCAAAGTTTAATCAATACCACTGTTCTACTCTGGGAAAGTCTATGAAGAATACTTTACCTCTATTATTATTTTATATTTTAGTTTCACATTGTTCCAACCTCCAAAAAACTTAGTTATTAATGTTTCATTAAATTTTCATATAAATTTACTAACATTTTAAGCATCTGTTCTGTTTTTTCATTCATCTTGCTTTTTTTTATTTATTTATTTTTTTTGGATAACTATACTGCAACTTAGTACAACAGATTTTTGAACACTAGATTCATGTGGGACTCACTTGTGGATTTATTTTCCTGGTAATAGAGTGACTTCTTTGTTTAGTCTTTTTAACTACTCCAAAGTCTGCCTGATGAAATAATTTTAATTAGCCATTTTCTTTCAGATCTAACTCTTAGAACGGCATTGAGGAGTATGATCTAGATAAGAGCTCATTGATCGAATTTATGTTAATTCTTGAGAATATGGCTGACCTTTGGATAGTCACTTGAGAGGCAGGGGAGACTGAAGTTCTTAGAAGAAAGTGCAGTAATACACAATCCATAAGATAGATGCCTCTACAACTCAAAAGCATAAAATCAAATATTAAAGTGAGACTAAAATATGTTCTAAATATAAATGCAAATACATATCAAAATCATCAAATATGTGTATGTTCTTAGACACAGCCATACTACTTATAAAATTAATCTAGAAGATTAATCAGAGACATTAAATTTGTTATTTTTTAGTAACAAGTAAGTAAGTAAAACTTTCAGCATATCTAAAAATATGGCAGAAATCTTCAAATTTTTAAATATTGTTTTTAGGGAATATTTTGTTGCCATCAAAATCATTTTACAGAAAATGCTTTTAAGGAGTGTGTGTATATATATATATATATATATATATATATATATGATAAATTATAATAAACAGACTACAAAATATCACTAACAGAATAATAGTATCCTTGTAAGTGAACAAAATAATTTCCAAGGTAAGTCATGAAAAGTAGTGATAACATTTAACAAAATGTTAACAATAACCAATTTTGGCAGTTAGGCTTATTGCTGATATTTACTTTTTCTTTTATCTCTTTATTATTTTTTAATTTTTGTATTTGCTAAGTTAACAATATTGGATATAAATTATTAATTAGGAAACAGGGTCCAAAGCAAAAATTACAATTTAAAAATTTAATTCTTTACACAAAATTCCTCCTGCTCTTCTTTTTGATAAAGGGAAGAGGGGAAGCCTGAGTCTTAAAATTTAACATTTTCTGTGTAATGTCTGAAATAATGAACTAATGGAATTCTATCACCTTGAGATTCATGCTTCTCTACAGTTCATGGGAAGGAACACAGGAAGCTAACCCTCTTCTCCTGGCTTCACAATCACACATGCAAGATAAATATGACTAGACCTTTTAATGGGAAAAATAGGTCCAATCAATTCTATTTGTATTCTATTTATACCTTTGTATTTAAAAACCAGAACAGATATTCTTCTTTAAAAACAAACAAAATCTCTTAATTATATCAGAACAATGTAGTTTAATAAAAATATAATCTCCTGAAATAACATATTCCTTAATCCTAAACCTGAGAGTTGGATTGTTTTACAAAGAGCAGAGTGCTAATGTATCATTCACAGTTTCCATGCTAAGCAGAGCCTAATTTTAATCATGAACATATGTTTGAAGGAACCCTTACTGTTTCAAGAGAATGACTCTTACTGCATCATCCTCCAGTGAGATAATAGCATAGTTCATTTTCCAGTCAGGTATAATCTTTTGCTTTCGAGTAGATATGGCATTAATGACTTTCAACCTGAAAACCTGGTTAAAACCTATTTCATGATTAATTAGTCCCCTTTAGAAACTCAGTTAAATGCTAGATGCCACACGTTAAAATGGAGAGATAATGACTGACAGAATGGAGAAACATGGGTGTGCATAAATTGTCTCTGACCTGATTTAAAGACTTAAACTGAAAATTTAACATCAAAATGAATATTATAATAATGTGTCATGTCCATCATTCTCTCAGCCAGGGTAGCATCATCAGGTTTTACCACAGTGTGAATACTGACATTGTTTCATTACGTTTAACATTTGTTTTAGTCGAAGTACACAGTTCCTACAGGGTGGGATATTGTAGTTGTCTTAGAACGTATCGATTTTCATAGCACTATGCAGACTTTTTCACTCTTTGGTAAATTTTACTTGGAGATATTTTCAGGATGATATCAGACCATCACATTAAAAGCATAGAATCAGAATCCTGGAAATAACTGTTTGATGAGATTGTTGGCTCCGAGAAGAACGTTAGAGCCATTTGGTCCAATTTTTCATTTTTTTTTTTTAATTGCCCTACTCAGGTTCAGAGAAGTTATTTGTAGTTGTGGTCATACAATACTTTTTAATGAGTTTATTTTAATATCTGGATGTCTGAACCCCAGATTCATCTGACATCTTTTTTTTTTTTTAAGATTTTATTTATTTATTTGACAGAGAGACAGCCAGCAAGAGAGGGAACACAGCAGGGGAGTGGGAGAGGAAGAAGCAGTTTCCCAGCGGAGGAGCCCGATGTGGGACTCGATCCCAGAGGGATCACGATCACGCCCTGAGCAGAAGGCAGACGCTTAATGACTGTGCTACTCAGGCGCCCCAATCTGACATCTTTTTAAAAACTTCTCTAAAAAGTGTGTTAGTTACTTGTTTCATAGAAATAAAACTTTATATGAACAGTAATTGTCGGGTACCAGATAAGTCAGGGTCCTTGGATGCAGCCCCGCAGCAGGCTCGCTGCTCAGCAGGGAGTCTGCTTCTCCCCTTCCCTCTGCCCTTCTCCCCCACCGCCGGCTCCTGCTTGCTTGTTCTCTCTCCCGTGCACGTGCTCTCTCTCAAATAAATAAATAAAATCTTAAAGAAAAGAAAAGAAAACCATTGGCTTGAAGATAACAGACCCTAAAAATAGGGTCTTAGTGTATAAAATTAAATCTTTTTGTCAAAGACTCAACTAGAAGATCCAAGATCCTCATTGAATAAGTGCATTGGGCAACCATTCTGGGCATAGAACTGTTGTGCACATTGGTCCTGCCTTGTGGATAGAGATTACCGTAACACATACTAATGGAACATCGTTTAGCTTAGAGCTCATAAAACAATTAAAATACCTTTAGCAACTATAATATAGAGAATACTGGATTAGATGGATCATCCGTCTCAGCTGATATATTTGTTATATACATATATTTAAAGATTTTATTTATTTATTCAACAGAGATAGAGACAGCCAGCGAAAGAGGGAACACAAGCAGGGGGAGAGGGAGAGGAAGAAGCAGGCTCATAGCAGAAGAGCCTGATGTGGGGCTCGATCCCGTATCGCCGGGATCACGCCCTGAGCCGAAGGCAGACGCTTGACCGCTGTGCCACCCAGGCGCCCCTATTTGTTATATTTTTAGCATACTTAGGCATATGCCACTTTACCTGTTATACAATTTCCCTAACATCACTTAAACAATATTAATTAGCTAAACCTCAGTTGTGACTGTTCATATCAAATACATTCTTCTAAGAATTCAAGACATTTTAAGGTGTGAGATTGTGCTTAAAAAAATATTAGTAATACCTTTTTAGTAATAAGATTGTGTATATGTGTGAATCGTAATTATATGGGTTGGTTTGAGTCTTATTTCTTAGCTATTCAACTGAATACAAAATTATAGCTTCTATTATACAAAAATAACAAATACAAATAATTAGCATCCTTGAACCTCTCAAGATTGCAATTTGGCAGGAATATTTGGCAGACAATACAATCAGGTATCCACTAGGCTATAAATAGAGAATACAGACTATTTCTCTTGGCACTTACGTCAACAAACTATAAGGACAAATACTTTGGACGGTTTCCAAGAAATATTTTTCCTAATTGTTGTTAGATTGTTCAAAGGGAGTTCTTAAAATACAAAATCTTTTCTAAAAGAGAGTTATTTTAATTTAGTTTGAAGGAGTTAAAACACTGGTGACAAAAAAAATTATGCTCTTGACTCTAAATTACCTTTCTTTGAACTTTTGTATACAATGTGAATGAGCACTTCATAGGCCACATTTAACTAAATGCCTTTGTAATCAATAATCACAAAGTACTCATTATCTGTATTTCTTCTAATTAGAACCCACATTCTAGAAATATGCTGTGCATGAATTAAATACAAATTGAATTTACTGACTACATTACAGTATTTTGGATGGTTTTCACTGCATGTATGCTGGTAGTTTAAGAACTGACCAGCAGGCCCCAAATTGCAACTGGAGGTTTGAGTTAACACATTTACAAAAAGTAGTATAGTTTTTCTTAAATGCATAGAAAAATAATAGGTGTTCATGCATAGTATTTCAGTGAAGTCATAATTATTTTACAGAATATTGAGTTAAGTTCTCATAAATAATATATAGAACAAGATATGACTATTTATTAATGCGAAATGTTAATTTACTTTGAAATAAATAAGTAAAAAACTAAATATCCTTTGCTTCAAAAGGTAAAAGCAAGTATAGACCTTTTTACCACTGGAATCAAATTCCTAATAGTTTAATTTAAAAATTATATGTTGGCCACAACTATTAATTATTAAAATCAATTTTTGTGGTATCAATTTGATCATTTATTTCTTTCTTTTTTAAATAATTTATTTGACAAAGAGAGAGTGACAGCCGGCGAGAGAGGGAACACAAGCCGGGGGTAGTGGGAGAGGAAGAAGCAGGCTCTTAGCGGATGAGCCTGATGTGGGGCTTGATCCCAGCACCCTGGGATCACGCCCTGAGCCAAAGGCAGACACCCAACGACTGAGCCACCCAGGTGCCCCTGATCATTTATTTCTATTATTAAACCATTTATGTTTCAACTGGTTTAAAAGTGTATTTAAATTCTGTGAACATTCAGACTAGTATAAGAAAGAGACTGTGTTACAATATTTTAATTAATATATTTGAAAATTATAACTGCATATTTATCAATTTCAAATTTTACTTTAATTTTTACTAATTTGCTCTTTTATAATTTAGCATTTACTAAAGAGGATATGGTTTTCATAGAAATTAAGGAATTTGTCCAAAATTACATAGGAATAGTATGGGCAGTTAAATGGAAGAAGTATTTAAATATATTTTTCTACCTAATTTTGAAAAGAGTTAGAAGGGTTTTAAGTATATTTTTCTATCTAATTTTGAAATGCTTTTTCTACTACACTTGCCTGTCACAGAAATAAACTGTAGAAAATTACATGCCTTGCTATTCATTATTTAACAAGTGGAAATATTGCACAGATGCTCAACATGCCATCATATTTTAAATGAAAATTAAAATAATTTCTCAAAGATGTATACTGAGAAGTCACCATCAAGTAAAACTAGGGGAAAGGATATTCCAGAGTGAATAGTTTGGGCAAATACGCAGACATAGGAATATAGCATAAAAAGACTTCAGTGATACTCACCTGGCAGGGGAGATACAATGATCAAGAAGGTGGTTTTCCCAGGGTGAGGCTTATCCATTTCATTCTGGATGTGCTGACCACTGCGATTTCCCCAAATGTGAGAAAGTCAACTGCATAATTTGTGGTAATGGGGGACTGTGTTCCTGCTTCCCCCCCCCAAAAAAAAAGACTTCAGTGAGATTAGACCACAGAGGTCACATTGTAGACCATAGAATGACCCAGCCTGTGTCTATTAGGGACAGGGGTGATAGGTAAGAGATGATATTTGTCTCCTATGCTAGGGCATTAAGAATAGAGTTTGTATTACATGAAGAAAAGTAATAAACAAGATCAGATAGATATTTCTGAATCTCAATCTTGCAGAACAGTAGAAAATATTTAAAGAAAGATTGCTATGGCATTCTTCCCACTATCCTCTCAACCTTTAAATAATTGCAGTTATCCTTCACACATGGTAATATTCGTTCTAGATGCTGTGATTAAAATGATATACCAAGAAATTATAGTGAACTCAAAATAAGCTGATCTAATTCTCTCTCCTTTTTAATATAAACAAACAAAAATTGAACCCAAGCATTTGTCTGACATCGTAAGTGAAGATTAAATTATCTCATATAATCTATATTGATTGAAACTCTGTGAAATGTAGCTAATGGAGTAGATTTTAAGGTATAGTATAATCATAATGATATCTACTTTTAAAATATCAATAGCCATATCCAATAGCCCCAGGCAAAATAAGCCCTTAGGAAACGTTCACTTTCCTCAGGTCTCCCCACCCTCAACACTATTCCCTATCCCCAGAACGTGGACAAAGTTAATCATGTAGTAACTATTATTTCATGTAAGAGTTGTGATCGCATACTCTGTGCTGATGCAGAGTCACAACCCGGGGTTTGAAAAATACTGGCAAATGGCCTGAGCAAATTCTATTTCGCTAGGTTAACCACAATTCTGGTACACAGTCAAGATCAGCTATCTTGCTGAATGTTACCTTCATATTAATTCTCTGTGCCAATAGTTACAATTACAAAGTGTTGAATAGCTTAATTTTTCATGTCCAAAGGTTTTGAAATAATATAAATATTTAAAGCAATCAGAAGAAAATAAATAACTGATATGCAGAGAAACATTTTATATTCTTATAAACTTTGGGAGTTTAATATGCTATAATATATTTATCAAATATAAAAAAGAAAATAGAACTCATACAATGTGATATAATTTATGCCAGGAAGTCATCCTAAAAATCATGGAGTGATTGTTGTAAGTAACTTTTAAAGGGTTATCCCTGTCTGTGATTGTTTTGCATCTTACTTTTTCTTGGTAGAAGTAGAATACATTGCATTGACAGAATAGCAAAATATATTTTAGTCATCAAAAATCATGAAGGTACAGATATAAAACAATAGTTACGGAATATAGGAGGAAACTAAGGTGAAAAGGACATGATTTGTGCTGAGAGAAGCATTCAAAATTATATACAGAATGGTCTGCATTTTGAAATTTTGCAACTGTGGATGAGAACTTGCCATTTATTATATTTAATATATTATGTGAATGCCTTTGATCCTTATTGAGTTTAAGTAATTAGTGAGTAGATATTTTAAGAATATTAATAATTAACACCTTTATATAGTAATGACTATGTATCATTTACCCTCGTCAGTATTTTATATAGGTGTGTACACATATATAACAATTTCCTTGACAACTAAGGCAATAATTATCTTTACATAAAACTGTTATTATCTTTATTTTATAATGATCTAATTCAGGCATAGAGAAAGTAAATTGGCCAAGTTTACTAGGGAAATTTGTACCGAGATTATATTGATTAACAGTCCATGCCCTACACATTTTAGGTTTCTATTTTTGTATTACCTTTTTGTGTATCTTGCCTATGTTATATCTGTAAAGATATTTAACCATTAGAGTAAAATTTTAAGTGTATGCTTAAACCATATTGAATTCATGTATACAAGTTATGAGCTTATACACTGTTTCACCATAATATGATATCAAATCTAATGCAATTTTAGGGAAGAATTCCCTATACAGTTGATTGTAAGGAATTAATATTCACATTTAAAAGTACAATTCAGCATGCCTGGGTGGCTCAGTCAGTTAAGTGTCTGCCCTTGGCTCAGGTCATGATCTCGGGGTCCAGGGATCAAGCCCCACATTGAGCTCCCTGCTCTGGGGGAAGCCTGCTTCTCCCTTTCCCTCTGCCCCTCACCCTGCTTGTGCTCTCTTGCTCTTTCTGTCTCAAATAAATAAATAAATAAATAAAATCTTAAAAAAAATTTTTTTTTAAAGTACAATTCAATTTTCCTTTTTTTTAAATTGTAATATTTCATTTGTTTATACTTATGGAATTATATGTACATATTTCAATAAAAGGAAATTTTCACTTAAAAATTCTCAGATCTTCATTAACTTATCTAGCCAAACTGAAGTGATATTTTCTATGTTTAATTGGAAGTTTTATCTGATAATCTCTAACTGAATTTTTAATATATCTTTAATGATCTAAAATCAGAATTTCACAATGATTAATTACAATTTAATTATGTTAACTATTTATATTTTGAATACTTTCCTTCTCAGACGAGGAATGTGTCAATGGTACTTGTCACTAAATCTATTCTACATTGTCTTGGAGTATTTAGATATTGCAATAAAGTGAGAAAATTTTTAAAAAGCATGATCACTTGAAAAAAGGAAATGAAACTCTCTCTATTTGCAGAATATCTGATTGTTTACATAGAAAATATTAAGGAACCCTCAAAACAACTACTAAAACTAAGTAAATTTAATAGTTACCAGATATAATTTCAGTGGCATTAATTAATTCAAATGGCATGCTAAAAGCAATTTAATGATGCTAACAAACTAAACGGAAAAAAAAAATGTTAGATCTCTATATACAGAACTAAAAAATAGCATTTCTGGGAGAAATTAAAAACCTAAGTAAATAGAGAGTTATTCTATGTTCATGAATTGGAAAGCTTAACATTTCTATGTCCATTCTTTCCAAATTGACTTCTGGTAAAATTCCACTAGAAATCCCAAGGGTCTTTTCTTAGATAACATTTTTATTCCACTAGAAATCCCAAGGGTCTTTTCTTAGATAACATTTTTATTTCTTTTAAAACAGTTTTAGATCTAGCAAAATATTGCAAAACAGTAAAAATTTCTTTTAAAACAGTTTTAGATCTAGCAAAATATTGCAAAACAGTACAGTGTGGTTCATTGATAAGGTGGGCCACTTCAGTGGGGGAGAGAGGAGGGACTATTTTTAATGAATGGTGTTGATACAACTGGATATCCATAAGCACAAGAATAAATTTGGAGCCCCTACCATACACTGTATATAAATATAACTCAGAATAGATCAAAGACCTGAATTTAAACCAAAACTATTAAGTTCGTAGAAAGAAGTGTGAAAAATGTCATGACCTTAGATTAAGTAATGTTTTTTAGATATGACACCAAATACACAGCAATCAAAGATAAAATAGACAGACTGTACTTCATCAAATTAAAAATTTTGTGTGTCAAAGAACACTATCAAGAAAGTGAGGGGACAAACTCTATAGAATGGGATAAAACATTTGCAAAATCATGTATCTGACACAGTCTTAGTATCTGGAATATATAGATAACTTTTATAACTCAGCCAAAAAAAGACAAGAATTTTTTTAAAAACTAGGACCAAGATTTGACTAGAGATTGTGTGAAGGGATTACTTCACACTCAGTAAGATAACTAGAATTAAAAAGTCAGATAATAAAAATTGCTGGTGAGGATGCAGAGAAAGTGGAATCCTTGCACACATTGCTTGTAAGAAGGAAATTGGTGAAGTCACCTTTTAAAGCAGTTGGGCAGTTCCTAAAAGAATTAAGCATAGAATTATCATATGAGCCAACAATTCCAATCCTAGGTATGTATCCAAAAGAAATGAGAGCATATGTCCACACAAAAACTTGTATGTGAATTTCATAGCAGTATTATTTTATTTATAATATTTATAAAGAGTGGAAGCAATCTAAATTCTTATCAGTTGACTAAAGGATAAACAAAAAGTGATGTATCTTTATGATGGCGTATCATTCAGTCATAAAAGACCGAAGCACTGTTATAAGCTACAACATGGATAAACCTTGAAAACATTATGCTAAGTGAAAGAAGCCAGACCCAAAAGACCAGATAGTATATGGTTCCATTCATATGAAATATCCAGAATTGCAAATGTATATAGAGAGAAAGTCATTTAGTGACTGCCATGGGATAAATTGGGATGGGGAAGGGAGAAAATGGAATTAAATGCTAGTAAGAACATAGTTTATTTTGTGTTCATAGAAATGTTCTGAAATTATATAGTGATGATTGTTACACAACATTGAACATGCTAAAAACCATGGTAATGTACACTTTGAAATGTTGCATTTGTTATGTGTATATAACTAAATTTAAAAAATACTATAAACTTAAAAAATAGTACCCGTTATTCCCATATATCTCACACTCAATTTCATCTATTATTAATCTACATTATACATTTAGCATTAATATGGTATATTTGTTACAAGTAAATAGCTTATATAACATATTACTTCTAACTAATGTCCAGACTACATTCAAATTTCCTTAGCTTTTACTTATGTCATTTTTCTGACCTGGAATTCAACATATCACATTACATTTAGTAGTCATGTCTTTGTAACATTTCTCATTGGTGTGAGTTTCAGACTTTCCTTGTTTTTGATGATCTTGTCAGTTTTGAAGACTATGGTTCATTGATACTTAGTAGAATCTCCTTCAACTGGAATTTGTTTGATAATTTTCTCATGATTAGATTGAGGTTAAGGTTTTGGGAAGACGACAACAGAAGTAAAATGGACATTTTTATCACATAATACCAAGAGTTTTCTGTGTGTGTGTGTGTGTGTGTGTGTGTGTGTTAGGTAAGGTTTTAATAACTACAGGCCCAGAGGGTTTTTTGTTTTGTTTTGTTTTGTTTTTTGTTTAATGATATTAATAGGATTTATTTATTTTTAAATTATTTTTAACAATAATTTTTATTATGTTATATAAGTCACCATACAGTATATCCTTAGTTTTTGATGTAGTGTTCAATGATTCATTAGTTGCATATAACACCCAATGCTCATCACCACATGTGCCCTCCTTAACACCCATCACCCAGGTACCCCATCCCTTCACCCCTCCCTTTTGTAACCCTCAGTTTGCTTCCTGGAGTACAGAGTCTCATGGTTTGTCTCTCTCTCTGATTTCTTCCCATTCAGTTTTCCCTCCCTTCCCCTGTGGTCCTGGTACAGCCACTCTGGAAAACAGTATGGAGTTTCCTCAAGATGTTAAAAATAGAGCTACCCTATGACCCAGCAATTGCACTACTAGGTTTACCCTAAAGATACAGACGTAGTGAAAACAAGGGGCACAGACACCCTAATGTTCATAGCAGCAATGTCCACAATAGCCAAACTGTGGAAAGAGCCAAGATGCCCTTCAACAGATGAATGAATAAAGAAGTTTTGGTCCATATATACAATGGAATATTACTCAGCCATCAGAAAGGATGAATACCTACCATTTGCACTGACATGGATTGGAACTGGAGGGGATTGTGCTAGGTGAAATAAGTCAATCAGAGAAAGACAATTATCTCATGATTTCACTCATATGTGGAACATAAGGAATGGTGTGGAATATCAAGTGTTTTCAACATGACATCACTATTGATGTTAACCTTAATCACCTGGCTGAGATAGTGTTGGTCAGTTTTCTCCACTTTTTTTTCCGGTTTCTATGTTGTTCTCTTTTGAAGGAAGTGATTATGTGTACCTCACACTTAAGACGTGGGGAGCTATGCTCCACATTCTCAAAAGCAGCATATCTGGGGTGCCTGGATGGCTCAGCAGGTTAAAGCATATGCCTTTGGCTCAGGTCATGATTTCAGGATCCTGGGATCAAGCCCTGTGGGCCACTTCTTGCTCAGCAGGGAGTCTGCTTCTCCCTCTCCCTGCCCCTCCCCCTGCTCATGCTTGCTCTCTCTCACTCTCTCAAATGGATAAATAAAACCTTTAAAAAATTTTTAAAAAAATTTTAAAGCAGCATATCTACATAAATTACTTGGAGTTCTACATGAGGAATTAATTTGTCTCTTCTTCCCATTTATTTATCTATTCAATCATTTATTTAATCAGTATGGACTCACAGATATTTATTTTATACTTTGGATTATAATCCAATACTACTTTATTTCCTTGTTAATATTGTTTCAGGTTTGGCTATTGGGAGCTCTTTCAGTTGATTCCTGTGTCCTTTTGACATATTTCCATCTCTTTTTTGCATTTGTTTGTTATGTTTCTCAGATCTTACTTTTTGGCGGTATAAGTTGCTCCAGGCTCAACTGATATATTTTCTGCATCTGTCCTAGAATTGTCAGTTTCTTCAAGGAACTCTGGTTCCTTTTATTGGAAAATAGTATTAGAAGCAAGATGATGGCTACAGTATGGTGCTAGTTGTTACTGAAGGACCATTATTTCTAGGCCACTCAACTGACAGGGCAAGGAAATGTGTAAGTGTGTGTGTGTGTGTGTGTGTGTGTACTAGCTTGTGTGTACATATATATCCACAAACGCTTGTGTAAACATCTGCATCTATTTTAAGCTAAACATAAATTCATATTGATGCATCCAACTCTAATCTATTGCAACATGGATCTTTCTAGCCTCCTCCCCTTACTTATCTATAACTTCTCACTCCAATAGTGAAAAACCTGACTCTCACCATGTGCCATCTAGTTACTTAATTGTTTAATTCCGGTATAAATATATAGTGATTTCAGAATTCTTAACCTTTACCCAATGGGAAACAACTTTATTATCTAGAATACAAATCTGTAGTCTTTCTCTACCTTTGGTTTTTAAGGATCTAAACATTCTGAAGTTACTTAGCTCGGTATTGCTTCCCGCACTTCCTTCAGTAAAGCTGTTTCCTGTATTTCTAATGTGTTTAGATTCTTTTGTCATATTCTGCATTCCATACTGAGATCTGCTGACCTGTGAAATGATTTTTTGAATTGCATATGTTAAAGTTTATTCTATCGACTGTAAATTCTATTGGTTTCGACAAACGCATGCTGTCATATACTCACCATGACAGTATCATATAACAACTTTATTATCCTAAAACTATCTCCTGTGCTTCACTTATTCTACCCTCCTTCTCATCTTGAACCTGTGGCAAGCCACTGATCTTTTAGTTGCACGTATAATTTTGCCTTTTCCAGATTGACATAATATAATCATATAAAATGTAGCCTTTATAGAGGCACATGGGTGGTTCACTCAGTTAAGGATCACCAGGGTCCTGGGATCAAGCCCTGCATCGGGCTCCCTGCTCAGTGGAGAGCCTGCTTCTCCCTCTGCTGCTCGCCTGCTTGTGCTCTGCTCTCTCTCTCTGTCAAATAAATAAATAAAATCTTTCTTAAAAATGAGCATTTATATACTAACTTCTTTGATTTAGCAATATGCATTACAGATTAAACTGTCTTTTTGCAGCTTGAGAAGGCATTTCCTTTCCTCACTAAATAACACTGTATAAATGTACCATTGTTTATTTATTCATCTACCCATTGAAGGAAAGCTTGGTTGCTTGAAAGTTTTGCCAATTATGGATAAACATTTGCATGCAGAATTTTGTGTGAACATAAGCTTCAGCTGAGATGTTAACTATCGCAGGTGATCATTATTGTGTTCAATAAGCCCCCAAGGATAGAACTTTTTCCAGAGACTAGAGCTTGGAATAAGATCAAATAGCAACAAGGTTGAGAATGGGGTTTTTCAAGAGAGATCAAAATACTAAAGATGGGGCTTTTAACAAGCTCCCAAAGAGGTAAATCCTTCTGTTGGCTATGAGTCTGCCAGCCCTCCTGACTACCACACCATGGAGGTGGGGAAAGGAGATGTGGATAACTCCAAGCAAAATGCCAAAGATTCCACTGTTTTTACCAAGTTTCACTAAGTTTCTCTCAATAAATGCTTTTGAGGTTTTTTTCTGTGCCTTTGGTTATTTGCAAAAGTTCTCAAATGTTTGATTATCATAGTTTGGCAGTATTTTTGTTTCTTATGTGAGAGAGTGAACTCACAGAGGTCATTAGTTCAACTTGTGAAAGTCCCACACTACTTCGGTAATCTCTTTTCTAATACTTTGCCAAATACAGAGAACATAAACCAGAAATATGCTAAAAAACAAAAACCTGTTTCCTAACCTCTTTCTCTAGACATATAAATTCATGAGTCATACATTCTACCTCCAAAGTTACTATGAATGACACTTTAAGCACTTCTCCAGTGGGTATTATGGGTTGCCATCTTTCCAGTTTCTGATAGTAGCTCACAAGCCACCAACTGCTCAGCAACTAAATCAAAAGTATGCCTTTTAGTTATAAAAATTGTTGTTGTTTTTAATGCCAGCAACTCACTTCTACGTACCAGCTTCCTGAATTGGTTATGATAGACATGGTATTGTTATTCCCTTGACAAGTGATCCTCAATCTCAATGGCATGAAACAGAAAGTTTTTGTTTCCTTCCACTTCACCCAAGATATGTTGGCAGAAGGAGTTCTTCTCATGGTAGCCACTCTAAACTCAAGCTAATGGAGGTTCCATTGCAACAAATAATTCCAAGTTGACAAGGGCATGGGGACTTACTTGCTCAGAGATATAGACCGCTTTTGCTTACATTCCATTGGCAAAAACAAGTCACACGTACAGAACCAGCTTCAAAGGAAGAGAGAAATTGCAATCTAACCATGTACCCTTGAGAAGAGGAGAACTTATAGCAAGAATAGTGGAAATATACTCCCAGAACTCTAGCAATTCATTTATTTAATCATTCAGGTTAGGAAGTAGACAGGATAAAAGATTTGCATTCTTATGCCTTTTCTGAGTAAGTCTTGTATCTGCACTGCTAAATCAGGAGAGTAGCTATAACTGTAGAGTAGATCTAACCTAGAGATGGAAAAATATATTTCATTTCCAATGCAACCTTAAGTAGATTGATAGCAATTGCCCAAGGTGGTATTTTGAGAAGTATTGTGAAGTCTCTTCAAGGCTCAGTGAAAAAGATTGCCATGATTGATTAGTATGTTTCAGATAAGCAAAACTATTATAGACATCTGAAATAGGTAGTTCAATCATTCTACTCTCCAGAGCTCTAAGCGTACAATATGAACAGTCATGCACTAGCTTTAGAATAATAGAAATATTTTAAGTAAAATATCATGGCAAGTACTTACAATATTTTTATAAAATTTATGGTAATTATAGATATCTCAAGAATAGAAATATCTGGCATCTTGCAGACAATAAAAAGAAATACTATCATACCAACAGTAAAGTACTAATTACAGATGCATTCATATGCATACATATATATGCATATATATATTTGTTACACATGAGCTTTGACTTAAAGATTAGAGAATGTTTAGCGATATGAAATTAACAACCATCAATTGAAACATGATAAGTTATTTGGCATCATTTGAAAAGTTCCTAATAACTGTATTTAATCAAACCTATCAAGAAAAATTTCCCAAGGCAACATTGGACTGGGAACAAAAGATTATGTCAAAAAAGAAAATATTCCTCTTAACTCTATCTCCTCCTACTTTTTGTACTTATCTCTGTGTTGATGTCTGATATGTTTTCCCCAAAAGATTCTACAAAGGAATCCCTGCCAATAATTTGCCATTTGCTTGCATCCCTTCCACTACTACTAGGCAAAATTTGGTCTCTCATGAATGAGATCTGCTACTAAATTTGTAGATGTCACTAAATTTGTAGATGTTTAAATAAAATACCTTAAATTGTATTGAAAACCCCTTTCCTTCTAACAGTGGGACGCTCAGATTGAACCATGTGGACTCATCCCATAGAACTAATTATTTACCAGAATGCTTTTCTACCCATTTGGCGAAAATATGGTGAATATAACCTAGTATTAATCTGGATCTTCTGAAGAATCATAAAAAACAGTTTAAAAATGTCCATTCTCTTGGGGTGCCTGGGTGGCACAGTTGTTAAGCATCTGCCTTTGGCTCAGGGTGTGATCCTGGCATTATGGTATCAAGCCCCACATCAGGCTCCTCCGCTATGAGCCTGCTTCTTCCTCTCCCACTCCCCCTGCTTGTGTTCCCTCTCTTGCTGGCTGTCTCTATCTCTTCAAATAAATAAAAATAAAATCTTTAAAAAAAAAATGTCCATTCTCACTAGTGACATGAACATAGGCATGGCCATTAAGTTCTGTATAACTGAACAGATCTTTAGTTACATAACTATTACTTATATTACAATAAATTTACCTAAGTGATTTTATCTAGATTGGAATTTACCATACCATAATTATAAATTAATTACTTCTTTTGTCAATCACATATCCTTACCAAATAATATCCATGTTTTGCAGTGTCCTGTTCCATAATAGACCATGTATAATGTTAAACTTAAAAAGAAAATAGGGAGTGTTTCATGTAAATATCCATTACAACAGGGCTTCTAGGATTTAGCTGTAATTTAGTCCATTTTCTAACTTTTACAGAAAAGATAGCAAAATCCTCCAAATTAAATAACTTGTCCAAAGTCACAAGTTACTTAGTGGTAGGGCCCAGACTATAACTGTTTTTTGACTGATAATTCAGTACTAAGTATTCCCCTGATATTTTTTGTATTTAAAATCAATTAAATAAAAAAATCAGGGGAATATTTGTTTCAGAGGTAGAGTTTAGTGATTCATCAGTTGCATATAACAACCAGTGTTTCTTACAACAAGTGCCTCCTAATGCCCATCACCCAGCTACTCCCCTGATATTTAACTTAAGTTTAACAAAAGTTTTATATTTTATACTAGATTTAAGGTTAAAATAATTGATATTTTGTATAACATCTTACCCCCAAATGTAGTTGCATAATATAATACATTATATAATGAGTGTGACAAAATTTTGACCTGACACAGTAAGGATGGCTTATCCCTACTTAACAATCTCTAGTATAAGATTTGGCAGTCTCAAGGAGTGAGAATGGAATATTTGAAGGCTATTTCACTCAGACATCTGGCAGTTGATTCTAGGAAGACTCAAAGATCTCAGTGCGATCTCTCAAAATGTTAACTCCAGCATGGTGTCTTCCATGTACTCATATTTCTTACATGTTATCTCAGGGCACCTAAGACATGTGTCTCAAGAGGGATAGTCAGGTGAAGACACATCACATTTTATGACTTACACTTGTAAATCACTCAGTGAGATGTCTGACACATTTTATTTGTCAAGATCATTACATAAGTCTGCCAAAGTTCAATGGGAGGGCACCTGAATCTTCCCTCTTGATGGAGAAGTGTCAACTTCATATTATAGGAAGATGATGTGTGAAGAAATATTTATTGGTATATCTGTTTTTGGAAAATATAGTCTGAAATGGTCCTCTGTCTGGTCATAATAACTCAAAACCATCTCACATTGAAAATACACTCATCCCCTCTACCAAAACTCCCAAGTCTCACCCTGTTATGGCATTATCTAGGATGTCCAGAGCATCCACAATGATAACTTCTTGAATACAGTCCTTCTAAAGGTTATCTGTCCCCACACATCCTACATACAATGATGGGACAGATAAAGGAGAGCTACTATAGATCCTCCAGTTCAAAAGCTGGGAACCTGAAGGCACTTAAGAGTCATGGGTCCAGCCTAGAACATTTTCCCAAATCTCCAAATAGGGTTTGTTCTACTGTTTGGTAAGATCTCTTTGTGTCTTGGCTCTGCTAAGTTACATAAATGCATAATACACAGTAGTAATGGTATAATAAAAGAGTAAGGCAGACACAAAATATTGTTATGGAGTTAATATT
This sequence comes from Ursus maritimus, assembly GCF_017311325.1. Classification (NCBI taxonomy): domain Eukaryota; kingdom Metazoa; phylum Chordata; class Mammalia; order Carnivora; family Ursidae; genus Ursus; species Ursus maritimus. Next base: position 42,344,509 of record NW_024426552.1, on the reverse strand, counting down.
TGTGTCCTACCAAAAATCACATGTTGAAACCCTCATATGTTGATCCCCCCCATGTGATGGTATTAGGAGGTGGTCCTTTAGGAGGTAATTAGGAATAGATGAGATCATGAGAATCCTTATAAGTCCTTATAGGAGTCATGAGCGGGCTTGCTTCCTTTTTCTGCTCTCTGTCATGTGAAGATGCAATGACAAGTCAACAAACGAGAAGAAGGCCCTCACAAGAACTTGATTATGCTGGTACCCTGATCTTGGACTTCTAGCCTCCAAAACTGTGAGAAACAAATTTCTGTTGTTTATAAGCCACCCAATGGCATTTTTGTTATAGCAACCTGAGCTAAGACAGATAGAAAAAAAATAGAGAAAGAACAGGTCTAAATACTGCCTTGTAAATAAATGCAAGAAAAGTAAATGGATTAAACACTCACATCAAAAGATGGAGATTGGTAGAATAAAAAGAAGAAGATGAAGAGGAAAAAGAAGAAGGAGAGGGGGAGGAGTCGAGGAGGGGTTGGGGGAGGAGGAAGAGGAGGAAACACAATCCAACTAAATACTCTGCAATACTCCACTTTCAATACTTGGTAGATCAACAACAACCAGAAGGCTTGAACAATACCATAAAGTAACTAGACCTTATAGACAGCTGTAGAATACAATTATGTGGAAATTAAACACATATTTGGGTGAGAGATGCAATGGGGAGTGACTGCTAATGAGTACAGCATTTCCTTTAGGAGTGATGGATGTGTTTTGAAGTTAAATAATGGTAATAGTTGCACAACTCTGTGAATATACTTAAAACCCCTTCAAAAGGATTAATTTCATGGTATGTGAATGATATTTCAGGAAATCTGTTATAAAAAGTCACTTACAACTTATTAATTACATGACAAATTATACTATTAACAAATAGACAAAGGATCTGAATAGACATTTCTCCAAAGAAGAGATTCAAATAGCCAATAAGCACATGAAAAGATGCTCAATATTAGCCATCAGACAAACGCAAATATAATCACAGTGAGACACCATTTCACACCCACTAGGGTGGCTGTAATAACAGAGAGTGAGAAAACAAGCATTGGTGAGGATGTGGATAAAGCAGAACCATCATAAACCACTGGTGGGAATATAAAACGGAGCAGATGCTATGGAAAGTTTGCAATTCCTAAAAGGTTAAACATAGAGTTACTCTATGACACAGTTCTATCCCTAGGTGTATAATCAAAAGAAATGAAATTTATGTCCACACAAAATTTGCACATGAATATCTGTAGTATCATTATTTATAATAGTCCCAAACAGGAAACAACCCAAATGTCCATCAACTAATGAATGGATAAATAAAATGTGGCATATTGATACAATTGATTATTATTTGGTAATGAAAAGAAATGAAGTAGTGATAAACACTACAACTTTCATGAATCTTAGAAACATTATGCTAAGTGAAAAATGCAGTCACAAAAGACTATTGTATGATTCCATTTATATGAAATGTCTAGAATTGGCAAATCTATAACAAGTACAAGTAAATTACTGGCTGCCTAAGGCTAGGGGGTGGGAGGAGGTTGTGGCAATGAGGAGCAACTGCTAATGGTCCAGAGTTTCTAAATATTCTAAAACTTATTGTGAAGTGGTTGCACAACTCTGTGAATAGAGCAAATACCCTAGAAATGTTCAGTTTATAAGTGGATAAATTATATGGCATGATATATATATGTGTGTGTGTGTGTGTGTGTGTGTGTGTGTGTGTGTATCAATAAAGGTGTTTTTTTAAAACACTTAACTTTGTTCATATATGTGCAACTTGTCTCTACTTCATATGGCATCATCTCAAAGGCTGGGGGCTAGATTTATCTCAAGGCTGAAAATTTATGCATTGAGCGCTTTGGGCTCTCTGTCCATTTTTATATATTCTGAATACATGATCTTTCCAATATAACATTTTCAATGTAGGCAAGTTTTTTATTTATCAACCCAAGGCTGCCAAGATCCATGTTCAAAGAGAATGAGTGACCCAACAAATAGCACTTATCTTTTAATAAACTAGCCTGGTAAGTCACATGCTATCACTTCCACTGTACTCTATTGGTTGGGGACGTCTTGAGACCCTGACCAAATTAAAGAGGAGAATCACCATTTCTTTTTAAGAAGATATAGGATGCGTGTCTGAAAATATGTGTATGTGATAACTACATATTTGGAAAATACAATCTGCTGCAACTAATTAAGAGACGTTTGATGTTAAAACTCCACCAGTTTGCCCCATATTACCAAGTCTCTAATTCTAACATACAATTTTGTTTTAAATTAACTTCTGTAACAAGATTTATCTATTTTAAGATTTATCTAATTTGCCCGTGGAGTCACTCAGGAGAATCACCTTTAGATTAAGGATATGGTGTTCTACCAAGATCCCAGGATTTGTAGTCAGAAAAACCTGAATTTGAAAGGATTGTAAACTTAGGAAAAACATTTAGTAATTTGGCTCCTCCATTTACTCACAAGGACATGAGTTCAATATTTTTCCTCAATGAGGTTTTGTTTATTTTCTTAAGGGAGTATGCAACCATGTTTATTTTACAAACATACTAGGTGTTTATTGGATGCCATTCACTATTATTATCACTTCCCAAACGTTGACCAAATGAGGCAGGTGCTACTATTTTTAAATGAAGAAGTAGAGTCACATATGGAAGTTAAATAACTTGTCCAAGCTCCTGACATTAGTGCTGGGATTCTGACCTAGGCAGTATGGCTCCAAAGTCCGCACTCACTACCACCGTGGATGCTACCTTTCAAGAAGAAGGTAGGAGCACGAAGGATGCACCAGGAAGTACTGAAAGGATGGAGACAACTGCAACTAAGGGAAGGAGATGGTTTTCAGCTACCTGGAGACCATGCATGTCTGAGAGTCCTCAGCAATACCTTACAGGCACAAGGCCCTTACTTGGCTATTAAGGAAGAGAACTTGAATCTATTTGATTACACCAGCCTGGCACAGAGCACTGAATAAATAATAATGCTAGTCATTATTATTGGGTCTTCCAATCACTTCTCACTGCATCCCTGCCTGGAATTGCACATCTTTTGCCAAAAGGTCGAAGTTCAGTTTCCTACTTCTGCTTTGAGCTGGGATCAGCTTTTTTCTCCATGCTTCTCTCCAGACTCCAGGACTCACATCATCAGGAGAGGGACCATTCCCATGCAGCCTGGCAAACTTCTGGGAGGTCAGATGAATGCTGGGTGCTCCTCAGGTGCAAGGGAGAGCAGACCTCTTCTAGAGTGGCTCCTCCTAGGGGTAGTTGCTGAAGTGGCAGACTAATTGACCTGCATCTTCAGTCATTTGTGGGGGTGAGTGGGAGTGGGAGGGTGGGAGGAGGACAAGGAGAGTATAAGAATAATTGGGAAAATTCATATAGTTATTTTGAAAATGGTAAAAGACCTGTTTAATTGAATGTTTATATGTTGGGAAATACAGAGTAAGGACAACAGAAAAATAGTTCATCTCATTGGAATTGTGAACAGAAACATCTGAAATGAAGTCAGCACTTAGGAGACCCTAAAATGCATCCTGTAGGCCATTGGGGAGCTTAGTCCTATGCATGTCCACATCTAACTTCTTAATTTTTTAAAAACAGCTTATATGTCTGTGGTTTTTGCTTTTATAAACTCTTTCTCCTTCCCACTCAGAGCACATTTCACTTTCCTCTGGAATCTGTCTCCTAGTTTTGAATTCCTAAAGACCCTAGATAAGCCTTTGGTTTTTTTTATGACCTCAATTCTTTCTTTGAAAAAACTGAATATCGGCAGTACTAAAAGTAATAGGAATCAAAATTTTTAGGTTTTGATTTAAATGTTTTAACTTTTCAAGGTCCAAATTTCATTGTTATCTCTATACACACAAACACAAACACTCAGTTGCTTGAGAAATATGGTGAATGGTCATCAAATATTAGAAGATATGTGGGCAATATATGTGTTTGTGTTGCAGAGAGGTAGAAGACAATTCTTTCTCAGAAAATAAATATTATGTAATAAAACAATTTATAATAAAAGAAATTTTCTTAATCTGTTAGAACCAAATCATGGTCCTGAATATTGAAAAGCCTAAAGGGATGCAAATTTTTGCTCACATAAATAAAAGATATTTACTGTAACAAAAAATAATCTGCCAAATGTCAGTTAAAATAAAAATAAATCATCTATCCCTATTTTGTTGAGGGTTTTTTATCAGGAAAAGATGCTGTATTTTGTCAAATGCTTTTTCTGCATCTATTGACAAGATCATGTGGTTCTTATTCTTTCTTTTATTAATGTGGTGTATCACATTGATTGATTTGTGAATACTGAACCATACCTGCAGCCCTCGAATAATACCACTTGATCATGGTGTATAATTCTTTTAATGTACTGTTGAATTTAATTTGCTAATATTTTATTGAGAATTTTTGCATCCATGTTCATCAGGGATATCAGGCTGTAATTCTCCTTTTTAGTGGGATCTTTGTCTAGTTTGGAATCAAGATAACATTGGCTTCTTCATAGAATGGGTTTGGAAGTTTTCCTTCCATTTCTGTTTTTTGGGATAGTTTGAGAAGGATAGGTATTAACTCTTCTTTAATGTCTGGTAGAATTACCCTGGGAAGCCATCTGGTCTTGGACTTTTTTTTTGTTGGGAGATTTTTGGTTACTGATTCAATTTCTTTCCCTGATTATGGATCTGTTCAAATTTTCTATTTCTTCCTATTTTAGTTATGGTAGTTTGTAAGTTTCTAGGAATTTGTCCATTTCTTCCAGGTTGCCCAATTTATTGGCATATAATTTTTCATAGTATTCTCTTATGATTATTTGTATTTCTGTAGTTATGGTTGTAATCTCTCCTCTTTCATTCATGATTTTATCTATTTGATTCCTTTCTCTTTTCTTATTCATAAGTTTGGCTGGGGGTTTATCAATTTCATTAATTATTTCGAAGAACCAGCTCTTAGTTTTGTCAGTCTGTTATATTGTTTTTTGTTTGTTTGTTTTTTTCTATATCATTTATTTCTGCTCTAATCTTTATTATTTCCCCTTTCCTGCTGGCTTTAGGCTTTATTTGCTGTTCCTTTTCTAGTTCCCTTAGCTGTAAGGTTAGGTTGTGTATCTGAGACTTTTCTGGCTTCTTAAGGGAGGCCTGTACTACAATATGCTCCCCTCTTAAGACTGCCTTTGCTGCTTCCCAAAGGTTTTGGACGGTCATGTGTTCTTTTTCATTTGCTCCATGTATTTTTTAAATTCTTATTTAATTTTCTGGTTAACCCATTCATTCTTTAATAGCATGTTCTTTAAACTCCATATATTTGTAGTCTTTCCAAAATTTTTTCTTGAGGTTGACTTCTACTTTCATAGTGTTGTGATCTGAAAATATGCATGAATGATCTTGATATATTGTACTTCTTGAGGGTTGATTTGTGACCCAGTATGTGATCTACTCTGGAGAATGTTCCAGGTGCACTCAAAAAGAATGTGTATTTTGTTGCTTTAAGATAAAATTTTCTCAATATATCTGTTAAATCCATCTGCTCCAGTGTGTCATTCAAAGCCACTGTTTCCTTGTTGATTTTCTGCTTAGATGATCTGTCCATTGCTGGAAGTGGGGTGTTAAAGTCCCCATACTATTATTAAGATAGGAAACCATCAAAATCCTGGAGGAGAACACAGGTAAAAACCTCTTTTACCCTAATTGTAGTAACTTCTTACTAGACATGTCACCACAGACAAGGGAAACAAAAGCAAAAATCAACTACTGGGACCTCACTAAGATAAAAATTTTCTGCACAGCAAGGGAAACAATCAACAAAACTGAAAGGCAGCCTATGGAATGGGAGAAGATAACTGCAAATGACATATGAGATAAAGGGTTAGTATCCAAAATCTACAAAGAACGTATCAAACTCAACACCCATAAAACAAATAACCCAGCTAAGAAATGGACAGAAGACATGAATAGAAACTTTTCCAAAAGACATCCAGATGGCCAACAGACACATGAAAAAATGCTCAACATCACTTATCCTCAAGGAAATACAAATCAAAGCCATGATGAGATACCATCTCACCCCTGTCAGGATGGCTACAATTAACAACATAAGAAACAACAGATGTTGGCAAGGATACAGAGAAATGGGAACCCACTTGTACAGTTGGTGGTAATGCAAACTGGTGCAGTCACTCTGGAGAACAGTGTGGAAGTTCCTCAAAATGTTAAAAATAGAATTACCCTATGATCCAGCAATTGCACTGCTAGGTATCTACCCAAAGAATACAAAACTATAGATTCAAAGAGATACATGCACCCCAATGTTTATAGCAGCATTATCAACAACAGCAAAACTATGGAGAGAGCCCAAATGTCCATCAACTGGTGAATGAATAAAGAAAATGTGGTGTGTGTATATATATATATATATATATATACACACAATGGACTATTAGCCATCAAAAAGAATGAAATCTCACCATTTGCAATGACATAGATAGAGCTAGAGTGTATTATGCTAAGTGAAATAAGTCAGCCAGAAAAAGACAAATACCATATGATCTCACTCATATGTGGAATTTAAGAAAGAAAACAGAATATATGGGAAGGGGGGAAAGAAAAAAAGAGAGAAGGGAAATAAGCTGTAAAAGACTCTTAATGATAGAAGACAAACTTAGGGTTGATGGAGGGAAGTTGGGGGAAGGATTGGCTAGATGGGTGGTGGGTATTAAGGAGGGCACTTCTTATTATGAGCACTAGGTATTGTATGTAAGTGATGAATCACTGATTCTACTTCAGAAACCAATATTGCACTGTATGTTAACTACTTAAACTTTAAAACAATCGATCAATCAATCAATCATGACTACGGAAAACCATCTTGGAAACAAAGAAAGATCATCAACCAAACAACTAATTTTAATCAATAAGCATTTTATAAAGTTAGATGAATACTTATGGATTAGTAATGGGGAGTTGTCAGTTAAAATGGACCTTGGATATGAACATATAATACTGATTTTTTTCACCATATCAGCTATGCATGCCTCTCCATGTTATTAAGGCAGTCTTTTAAATTATGTTATGGCAATTTAGCAAAAGTAATTTAAATTTTTTATGGAGTCATTCAAACATTTTGGTTATTTCTAAAAAAAATCAACATTTGTATACTGTACATCTATTGCCTAAAATTGAAACACACACTCACAATAAGGTTTTATGATATATATAGTACTATTACCATATAGATCTTACACATTATTTATGCAAAAAAGTAGAATGGTTCTTAAATTCTCAAAAAATATTTTTCAAAACTACAGTGTATTTTTGTTTCTCCAATAGCATTTTCATTGTTAATTATTTTTTACAGTATAATTTTATATATAATTAGGTTTATTTTTAATCTATGAAATTTTATAAAATTTTGTTTATAGCTGCTTTGAGGCATCTACTTTTGGTGTATACTTGCCATCATTGTGTCATGGTTTTCCTCTTAGTCTGTATACTTCTTTAAGGTGATAACTATGTCGTGTTCATATTTCCTAGATCATTCTATGTAACCACATATATTTATCAAATTAATGAATTTGTACTTACTGTGTATGTGCTATGTTTTCTAGATCTCAAAATTAAAGGAAAAACTGCTATAATTATTGTTCGATTTTTTTAAAAAGTGTGGCAGACTTTTGAAGTCTCAATTGTTTCCAGTAAATTTTAATGCAAGATGTAAAAAGATATATATTTGAGTCTTATTTCTTCCATTGTCACTTTCTGTAATAAATTGTTATCAAAGGTGACATGAATAGAATAATAAATTTAAAAAAGTAGTTACTTTCCCACCTTCTTGGGTAGTAGTTGAACCTTTGATTATGTTTCATCAGGAATGCTGCTTTTTAAAGCTTGTCTGTGAAGGTAAGAATTTGTTTAGTTTGCTCATCCACCAAAGCAGAAAATTAGATTATTCTAGAAGACTGATCAGCAGAGCAGAAAGTTAGCTACATCTACAGGTGAGTGGAGGTGGCATTGAGATGGAAACTCATGCTGTGTCACCATGTTGGTGAAATTATTTGAGAAGTGAAAGCATAAAAATCATTCAACAATTTCTTCATGAAATAAATTATATTTCATTGAAATAACCTGAAACAAATCCAGGAAAAATTAAATCTGCTTATAGAGACAGGTAGAAAATATAAGAAAGTGAAATGTGTGGAAACTGAAAGATACGAGGGAAGATACTGAGTAATGCAAATGTGTGAGGAACAGCATTTACATTAGTATCTATTGCTGTCTTATAAGTTATCACAAATGGTGCCTTAAGTCAACACATTTATTATCTCACAGTTTCTGTGGGTGAAGAGTCTGAACATTATTTGGTTCAGTCTTTTGTTTAGGGTTTCTAAAACTGCAACCAATATGTCAGCCTTTATCTGGAGACTTGACTAAAGAAAGATCTACTTCTAAGTTCACTTGGATTGTTGGGAGAATTATTCTTTGTGGCTGAGGGCACTGTCCTCTACAACTAGAAGCTGCCCTCTGCAAAATCGAGGCCACTTGTGGTTTTTTTGCCATGGAGCGTTCTCCTTAGGCACACCCACAACAAAGCAGATTGCTTCTACAAAACTGATAAAGAGGAAAGTCTATACAGTGAATCTGCTACCACCATAGGATTTTACATAATATAGCATAATTATGGGAGTGTCCTTCCATCATTTTTGCCATAGTCTCTTGGTTGGAAGCAAACCACAGTTCCCATCCAGATTCAAGGGGAGGATGTTACAAAACAGTGTGACTATCAGAAGTTGGTATCAACTCAGGCCCTTCCCTACACAGAATTTGAGGATCAAGAGCAATGAGAATTGCTGGCTCATATGGTTGTTCTATTTTTGGTGTTTTGAGGAAACTTAAAAATGTTTTGTATAGTGTCTGAACCAATTTTCATTCCACCAACAGTGAGCAAGGAATCCTTATCTCTACATCTCTACCTGTTATATCTTGTCTTCCTGATGATAGCCATTCTAACAGGTGTGAAGTGATATCTCATTGTGATTTTGTTTTGATTTTCCTGATAATTAGTGATGTTGAGCATCTTTTCATGCATCTGTTGATCATTTGTATGTCTTCTTTGGAAAAAAAGTTAATTTACTTCCTCAGCCAATTTTTAAAATCTGATTGGGTTTTTGTTATTGAGCTGTGTGAGTTCTTTATATATTTTGTATATTTGTCCCTTATTCAAAATATGGTTGGCAAATGTTTTCTCCCATTATGCAGTTTACCTTTTCATTTTTTGACCACTTTTAGTTTTGTTGCTTTGTTTTGTTTTATTCTGCAGAAGCATTTTAGAAAAGATAGTCTTGTAATCATTTTCAAAGGAAGCCTTTCATCAAGGCCTTTTCACAGAAGAGCTTCTGTTAAATGTTGAACATTCGAGGGTCCTTGCCCTACCTCCTGAAAATGCATATCAATTTCACAGAGTTTGACTTTAAAAGAATGAAACACTTAACTAAGGTAGTACATTTTCAGGGGCAAATAGGTAGCTCTGAATAGAGTTTTCCCTTTAGAATCAATATAGAATATCAAATAAAGCTGTATATATAAACAGCTTTGGAATCTTCCAGAACAGTTAATTCCCTATTATCGATTATTTACAATAAAGTCCTTCATTTTAAAGAACTTGTTAACTAAATGCCAACGGCGAATGCCATTACTGAAGTGCTGCATCACACCTCAGCACACCTTTGAATACCATGGAGGATTGAATACATACAATGTATTTTCACTTCTACCTTGAGTAAACTGTTATACAGCCTGTAGGAACCACTTCTATTATAACTGATCATATAGAAACTTCCTTTCAGATCATATTGTTTAGTTTCAGAATTTTTGTTTGATTCCCTCCTCCCCCCATAGTTTCTATTTCTCAATAAAAAGTGTTTTAAAATTCCTGTCAGCTAACTATAGCATCAATGTTGCCTGGGAATCAGTCTCTGTTGATTGAATTCCCTCCTGACATCGGGTCACATTTTCATATTTCTTCATTTACAAAATAATTTTTTATTGTATCCTGGACATTGTAAATGTTATGTTGTAGAGATTTTAGATTCTGAACATTTTTTATTTTGTTATTTCAGAAAATTTTTGCCTTTGCTGAATTCAAAATAGAAACTTTGTCTTTAATGGCATCGCAAATCTCAGTTATTTCCACTTAGTTGAAATGCTTGGATTCTGTCCCACTTAGCTTGGATTCTGTCCCATCTTTCCACATTTAGGGAGTCATCCAGATATTTGGGTAGAGTTTACACACAAACAAATGGACAACACCGGGCTCTTTCCTGTGTGCTTGTCTATTTCCATTTCCTGTGATTTTCCCAAACTCTGTCCACTCTTTCTTCAAGAAACAAAAACTATGGATTTCATGCCAGAATTCTAGGTATTCTGTGTAGCCAATGCTTTCCTTCAGGCGAAAAGCAAAAAACTCAATCTAATGCAAGACCATTTCTTTTTAAATGCTCACTACTCTCAATTAAGTGTATGATTTTCCATGCTTTCCTGTGCCTTCAAGTCGGTTTTGTGTGCATGTGTGTATGTTTTTACCATAGTTTATAGATGTTGTTATAGGATGGTCAGTCCATGTGCATGTTCCACGCCTGTATCAGGAGTGGAAGTTCCATGAAAAGAACCAGCGATTAAAGGATGCAGTTTAGAGTTCCAGGGTTTTTCGTGCTTTGACTCTGCCTTTTCTGGATTTCTTCAGTGGCTTAGACATGACTAAACTGTCCTCTTTTTTGTTGTTGTTGTTGCTGTTCTTCATGAAATTATAATCTCCAAATAAATTAATAATACTAATAGTCTATGACTGCCAAATGGGAAGATCCCTTAATAATTTAATGATATTATTTTGAAATTATTTAGCCTGAATTTGCAGCCAATCTCATTCTTCTAAGCCTATATTCCTGAGGATTTCTTCAATTGGTACCAAACTTTACTTTTTCTCTTTTCTTAATAATTACAAGTTACTTTTGATCCAAGGAAAACTAGAAATTATTGAACCTGAGAATATAATTTCTCTAGAAATATAGACACAGCAATGTAGTGCAAAGCAGAAATTTAACTATTTTCATATTTCTGTATGTTTTTAAATGGAGGTCATTTTCTTGAATAAATAATTATTTGAATTTTGAATAAATAATCCTGAGTTTATTCAATGTCTATTAATCTCTGGGATAGCTAACAAGTGTTGCTTTTATAGCAGTGACATGACCATGATGTCTTTTCACCTACAATTTTAGAATATTAGTAATTTGGAAACACCAAGGAATAACTTTGATATAATTAGAATGATTTAAATTCTCCCTAATAATGAATCTAGAAATAGGAATAAATCACTTCTAATTCACACGATAATAATTAATTTTTATTTCAATAATGCTTGTAAAATTCTATTAGAAGGCGATGGACTAATGAATTATTAATAACCTTTTTTCTCCTTATTAGGAAATATATATTGGTGATCTTGATTAGTACCCCTTTATGGAAAGCTTTCACATTTATCAAATTGACACACTGGAAGGGGCTGGCTAAAGACTCAAACATGCCATTGTGCACATAGAGAAAAAAAAACAGAGGATTCAGGTATCATGTCTGCAGTAGGAGTTTCAGAACTGCTGTGTTCTCTCCATTTCTATGGAAGGGCACTTGTTTCCTGTTAAAAGTAGATTCTGTCCTCTGGTGCTCAGAACACCACAGACTATATAGCCTGAAGACAATTTAGCGATATTGCATTCACAAGAATTCTTAATCTAATATGAGTGCTTGTCTTGGAACCCACTGGTGCCCACCACTCACATACCTCTATAAGGGCTTATACTATTTAACAAGGATTATGCTTAACTCTATTCAGAATAATTGAAGATACTTCACAAATTTAGTATGATGATGATTCCACAGTATCACATTAGCAATTATCCAGTGATCTATTGAGTGTCAATAGAAAACACTGATGAATATATAACACTGTAGCTCTGTTAGTGTCTTCTATTAGTGTCTTTCTGTTTTTGTCTTCATTTCTGGAAAATGAGATGCAGCACATGAGAATTTTATATTCATAATTTCACAAACCAATTTGGAAATTCTAAGCAACAAAGAAAATATTGAATATTTAAGTGATTTCTAAAAGAAACAAGTTCATACATTTTTTTCTCCTATTTTATTCAGGATTGAACCAGAGAGTTTGTAACACTATATTAAATTTTCAGAAAATCGGTATTAAATGTGAAACAAAATACAATTTAAGATGGAAATTTTCTGAGATCTGTACATCTTACTACCCAAAAGACAGATACTATAGTTAAAAATCATTGTGAGGAACAATAATTTTTATGGAATCAGTATGATTTTACTTTTAAACAAAAGAAAGGCTCAAGCTTTTACCTCCGCCTCAACTTTGGCATGGAGTTTAATAAAGATAAATGATAATATGAATAAGAAGAGGCATTTCTTACTGCTTCACACTTCAGCACCCTGAACCTTTTCCCACTTATTTTACTTTATTAATTTTAAAGAAGATGACACTTAAGTGTCCTATTGTTGAACTGATAGATAATAATGAAGAAATATGAAGTATTTGGGATTTGAATGTGGAAAAAAAAACTATTGAAAAAGAGGGACAGCTAATAAGAGCTAAATTGTTAATAAAAGTCCAGGACCAAATAGCTTCACAGGTGAAATAAACCAAACATTTAAAGAAGAGTTAATACCTATTCTTGCCAAACTACTCAAAAAAATTGAAAAGGAAGGAAAATTTTGAAATTCATTCTATGAGGCAAGCATTACTCTGATACCAAAATGAGATAAAGACACCACTAAAAAAGAGAACTATAGACCAATATCCCTGATGAGTATACATGCAAAACTTCTCAAAAAAAATACTAACAAACTAAATCCAACAATACTTTAAAAAAAAAATCTTTCACCAGGATCAAGTGGGATTTATTCCTGTGTTGCAAGGTTGTTCAATATTCACAAATCAATATGATACACCACATTAATAAAAGAAAGGATAAGAACCATATGATCCTATCAATAGATGCAAAAGAAGTGTTTGACAAAGTACGACATCCACTCATGATAAAAACCCTCAACAAAGTAGGTTTACAGGGAACATACCTCAACATAATAAAGGCTGTATGTGAAAAACTCACAGCTAATATCATTCCAAGGTCAGGAATAAGATAAGCATGTCCACACTCACTACATTTATTCAAAATAGTACTGGAAGTCCTGGCCACAGCAATCAGAGAACAAAAAGAAATTAAAGGAATCCAAATCAGTAAGGAAGAATTAAACTTTCACTATTTGCAGCAGATGACATGATGCTCTAAATAGAAACACAAAAGACTCCACCAAAAAACTGTTAGAACTGATAAACAAATTCAGTAAAGTCGCAGGATATAAAATCAATGTACAGAAATTTGTTGCATTTCTATACACCAATAATGAAGCAGCAGAAAGAGAAATCAAGGAATCAATCCCATTTACCATAGCACCCAAGACAATAAGATACCTAGGAATAAATCTAACCAATAAATCTAACCAATGAAAGACCTGTACTCTGAAAATTATAAAACACTAATGAAAGAAATTGAAGATGATACAAAGAAATGGGAAAACATTCCATGCTCATGGACTGGGATAATATATATTGTTAAAATGTCTATAATATTCAAAGCAATCTACACATTTAATGCAATCCCTATCAAAATACCAATAACATTTTTCATAGAACTGGAACAACAATCCTAAAATTTGTATGGAAGTACAAAAGACTCTGAATAGCCAAAACAATCTTGAAAAAGAAAAGCAAAGTTGAGGCATCACAATTCTGGACTTCAAGTTATATTACAAAGCTGTAGTAAAGCAGTATGGGACTGGCACAAAAATAGACACATAGAGCAATAGAACAGAGTAAAATATCCAGAAATAAACCCACAATTATATGGTCAATTAATCTTTTAAAAAAGAAAGAATGTCCAGTGGGGAAAAGACAGTCTCTTCAACAAATAGTGTTGGGAAAACTGGACGGCAACATGCAAAAAAATGAAACTGGACCACTTACTTACACTACAAACAAAAGTAAATTCAAAATGGATTAAAGACCTAAATGTGAGACCTGAAGCCATAAAAATTCTAGAAGAGAGCACAGGCAGTAATTTCTCTGACATTGGCCATAACAACTACTTTCTAGATATGTCCCTGGAGGCAAGAAACAAGAGCAAAAATAAACTATTGAGACCATATCAAAATAAAAAGCTTCTGCACAGTGAAGGAAACAATCAAGAAAATGAAAAGGCAACCTATGGAATGGGAGAAGATATTTGCAAATGACATATCCAATAAAGGGTTAGTACCCAAAATATATGAAAATTGATACAATTCAACACTCCCAAAACAAATAATTCTATTAAAAATGGGCAGAAGACATGAACAGACATTTTTCCACAGAAGAACATACAGATGGCCAACAGACACATGAAAAGATGCTTATCATCACTCATCATCAGGGAAATTCAAATCAAAACCACAATGGATTATCATCTCACACTTGTCAGAATGGCTAAGATCAACTACACAAGAAACAACAGATGTTGGCTAGGATGTGGAATAAAAGGAAATGCACTGTTGGTGGGAATGCAAACTGCGGCAGCAACTGTGGAAAACAGCATGAAGGTTCCTCGAAAAGTTAAAAAATAGAACTACTTTGCCATCCAGTAATCACACTACTCTATATTAGCTCAAAGAAAAAAGAACACTAATTCAAAGGAATACATGTACCCCAATGTTTATAACACATTATTTACAGTATAGAAGCAGCCCAAGTGTTCATTGATTGATGAATGGATAAAGAGGTGGAGATATATGTATATATTCCATATATGTATATGGAATATCATTCAGCCATAAAAAGAATATCCTGCAATTTGCAATGACATGTACGGAGCTAGAGTATAATGCTAAGTGAAATCAGTCAGAGAAAGACAAATAACATATGATTTCACCCATATGTGGAATTTAAAAAACCAAACCAGCAAAGGAAAGAAAATTAGAGAGAGATAAATCAAGAAAGAGACTTTTAATTATACAGAACAAACTGATGGTTACCAGAGGGGAGTGGGTGGGGGATGAGTGAATAGGTGATGGGGATTAAGGAGAGCACATGTTGTGATGAGCACCAAGTGTTGTATGGAAGTGTTGAATCACTATATTGTACCCCTGAATATGACGCTGTATGTTAACTAACAAGTTAATATAAAGACTTAAAATGAAAAAAGAACTAAATTATTGGTGTGCTTGGGCTGTTCAGTCAGTTAAGCATCTGCGTTTGGCTCAGGTCATGATCCCAGGGTCCTGGGATTGAGCCCCAAATAAGGCTCCCTGCTCAGCCTCTGCCCCTCCCCCTGCTTGTGCTCTCTCTCTCAAATAAATAAATAAATAAATAAATAAATAAATAAACATCTTTAATGAAGAAAAAAAAGAACTAAATTGTTAAATTACTGGTGTTTTGCCTTATAATTTGAATTATGAAAAATTAAAATATTCTTGTATATTTTGTGGATACATATATAGTACATATGTGTATTTATATGTGTGTATTTATTTATCTATACATATACATATATAACAAAAATTAGCTTTGTGCATATGGATTATTTTCATTTGAATAGCTATGGATAGTCAAATAATTTTGCATACTATGCTTTAATATTGCAAATTATTTTTGAATGTCGTGGATTTTCTTTATTTTTTTCACCTTTTAATACATTTATTATGCATTTGAATATCCTCTTGTGAAGAGTCTATTCCAGTCTTTTCCCCATTTTTCTATTTTCTTTTTGATTTTATTTTACTTGTTTATTTTTATTTTTTTAATTTAAATTCAACTAACATATAATGTATTATTGGTTTCAGAGGTAAAGGTCTGTGATTGATTTATGGACAATTTAATAAAACTGACTTTCCCTTTTTATTTGGAAGTCAGTATAAAATGCTTAGCATTTCACTTTTATTAATTCATATTGAGCCAGCAGAAAGGCTTTTAGGGAAAATATTACTTCTATGTGGCAGGTCTCTGTATAGTTAAAATATTTTTGCAATGTGCAGAACAGCTCTCAAATATAGAAATTATTACTGATAAACATTAAAGATATTTTTTACAAAATATTTTAAACACATAAAACCTTATACCTTATGTAAATCATAAATATCAACTAAAAATTAAGTGGTGATTTCTGGCTTTTCACAATGACACTTTAGACAATGAGTGAATAATGTAACTAATGATAATACTTAATGAATAAGTGAACAAAAATATCTATTTGATTGCATCATATAGCCATGGAGTCATAAAAATTATCTTCTTGGATCTTAGAAGAATTTGGTGGCTAAATATACATGGTAACTACAGCTTTTAACTATTATTATTGTGGACTTTGGTGGTCCTTATGCTTAGTTATTGAATAGAAAAAATGACATTGTGCATAAAACAAAGTCTCAAGATGCCCATATATAAACAGAAAATTTTAAATGATAATATTTTTACAAAATGAGATAAAATTTTAAATTCCAAACCCATTATATCATCATAATCACAAAGATGTTAGTTTTTCTAATTATATGTTAATTTAACTATTGTAAAAACAAAGTTTGTATTGAAGCCAATATTTAAAAGCTCATGTGGAACAGAGCTGAAACTTGACGCAGCTATTCTTAAAAATGATATAGTGTTCTTTTTGCTCTGTGAAATTTCATGGTCCTTCTTTTTAAAACAATGGTTTGAAAATAGGTAAGGACTCTGTGACTGAAAGAAATGGTTGATGTTGAAAACAGTTCTCATTGCTTGATTTGCCAATCAATGAAATCATCTTTGACGCACATGGATATGCCAGTTTCTTCCTGATGGTCAACATCTCATATATGACATTTGTGTGTGTGTGTGTGTGTTGCATTCACTTGAGCTGGAGACACAAAGCAAGTTAATTTTCTACTGTTCTAGGCACCTAAGAAATGTCCATTTTTCCATTCTGCATTTGAAAGTGTTGTAGGGATCTTCAATGACATCCATATAAATAATGAATAATTGGATGAAATATTCTGTTTTACATATGGAAAACTATAAAGCTTAATTTCTAAGCTAAAATAAAAGAATCCTAACTACAGGATAATAATTATTAAAAAACATAAAATTTATGCAATCATGTAACCCTTTACAAGTTTTTAGCAGAGAGAATTAACTTGCAAAAGTATCATTTTTCTTTAATGTGCAGTAGTGTAGAGTCATAAGTTTATTTAGATACAGATCATAGACCAGAATGTCTCCTGTAAGAAGCATAATAAATATCCATTCTTTGTTTTAATTACTACCATTAATCCTATAATTACCCACGAGCCTACAAAAGCAGCACATTTTAACCACATATTTATACAGAAATCTTCCACATCCACAAGACTACATTTCTTTAATAAGAAAAAATAATTCCAGTAGAAGATAAATTTTTGAAAAACTGCCAAAACACAAATGCCTAACATATGTTTTAAATAATCTGTATCTTGTCTTCCTAGAAATCAAATGCTTTTTCTTAAAGAAAAGTTCTAGTCCCACCAACCTAATGGTCACTCCTTTAGCCTTATATAAGATTTTAAAGGAAAAAAACCTTTTATTTCAATAATTTTGGGCTCAAATAATGTGATTAATGTTTTCTCTCTTTGTCTCTATGTCTGTCTTTTTGTCGTTTTCCTTCTTTATCTCATGCATATGTTCAAGCACACACCATAAAAAAAGCATAACTCTACCTACCTAAACTATAACTTGTTTAAAATTAACGTTTCAGTAAAACAGTTTACAGTGAATGTCAACCTTCACCAAGATTTAACTGCGGTAATGTTATTTCTTAATAATACTGAAAACTGGAAATAATACTGAATACTGAAATACAAAGAATACAATATAGGATTAGTTGAATACATTTTACTTTGACTAAACAAATATTACAATAGCACTGTCTAAATGTATTTATAAGCATTCTCATATTCATGATATCATTTGAACAGAGAAATCCTACTACAAGATGCAATGTGAAGAATGACCAATTTTGTACAAACGTGTGTACACATATAGATATTTATGATAATTTTCACCTATAATCGAGGATTTTTAAGACTGTGATAAGGTAACAAGTGAATTTTTTTATTACTGACTATAACTTTTCCAGTAGCAATGCAATCATTTCTAGCCAAATGCAATATTATCTATTATAATAAAGATACAGAATAATTAAATTCTTAAGAGAAGTATATGACTAAAGCTATGAAATATCTCAGTCAGAAAATGAAAATGCCTTACAATAATGAATGATTACTTGAACAAAAACCTGATACCAGTGTTTTCTATTTTATAACTTATTTGTTAAAAATCAAAAGGGAGTGACATTTTTTTATCATGTTCTCATATAAGGTAACAGTACTAAGATTCATCCTCAGAAATAACTTTTGATTTATCCATATCCAATCATTCCTTAGAATATACTTGTAGGCTTACTATATTTCAACGTTTACATGCTATTTTTTGTAGTGTAAGGCTTATGAAGGCATTCTAATGTATGTTTCGTTATATCCTATAAACATTCAATGTTTTTCTATGTCTGTTGAATGTTCTAACTTAACAAAGGAGAAAACTTTAGTTTTTAATTTTGGTAAAGAACACATAACGTGAAATTTAACTTCTTATCCATTGCCAAGTGGACAGCTCAGTAGTGTGGAGCATATTCACATTATTGTGCAACAGACCTTCAGAATTTTTCAAAAGTTTTTTGCAAACCTGAAACTCTGCACCCATTAAACAACAACCCTCCCCACGCCATCTGCCCTCCCATAGTTGTTAAAAATAACCATTCTATAAGACTTTCTTATCTGGCTTATGTCCGTGCAGTTTGATTTTTCTGTAACCCATCTCAAAACCTGCTTTCCAAGAACGCACCAAGTCTTCTCATTTCCCATTCAGGCTGTCATTTCAGGACTTTCATCCACATCCCATTGGTTGGGACACTCTTTCCCACCTCTTGTATAGCTAACTTCTTTTCCCCCCAGATTTATCAAGAAATAATTGGCATGCATTACTGTATAAGATTCAGGCATACAGCATGATGCTTTGATTTACATATATTGTAAATAATTACCACAAAAAGTTTGGTTAGAGTCTATCTCCTCCTAAAGATAAAACAGAAAAGAAAGATGAAAAAAAAAATACTTTTCCTTGTGATAACAACTCTCAGGATTTACTCTCACTAACTTTCCCATATGTCACATAGCACTCTTAGATATAGTCATTTTTTTTTCCATTGTATCCCTAGTACTATTTATCTTATAACTAGAAGTTTAAACCTTGACCACCTTCCTCCAACTCCCCCTCCCCCACCCTTAGTCTCTGGTAACCACAAGTGGTTATGATAGCATTATCAACAATAGCCAAATTATGGAAACAGCCCAAATGTCCATCACCTGATGAATAGACAAAGAAGTTGTGGCATCTATATATGCAGTGGAATATTACTCAGCCATCAAGAAGAATGAAATCTTGTCATTTACAAAATGGATGGAGCTAGAGTGTATTATACTAAGTGAAACAAGTCTGACTTCTTTTTCTGTGAGTTAGGCAGGGTTTGTTTGTTTGGTTTTGGTTTTGGTTTTGGTTTTGGTTTTATAGATTACATATGTGAGATCATATAGTATTTGTTGTTTTCTGTCAGACTTATTTCACTGAGCATAACACCTTCAAGCTTCATCCATGTTCCACAATTTCTTTTTGTTTTCTGGCTGAATGATATTCTGCTGTATATATGTACCACAATTTGTTTATCCATTCATCCATCAGTGGACACTTGGGTTCTTTCTATTTCTTGGCTATTTTAAGTAATGCTGCTATGAACACAGTGGTGCAGACATATTTCAAGTTAGTGATTTTCTTTCCTTTGGGTATATTCCCAGAGGTATAATTATGGGGTTATATAGTAATTCTATTTTTAAGTTTTTGAGCATTCTCTATATTATTTCGTATAGTAGCTGTATCAATTTACAATCCCATCAACAATGCCCAGGGTTCTCTTTCTCCATGCCAACATTTGTTATCTCCTGCTTTTTGATGATGGCCATTCTTAATAGGCGAGAGGTAATATTTCATTGTGGTTTTAATTTGCATTTCCCTAATGACTGGTGTTGTGGAGCAGTTTTGCATATAACTCTTGGCCTTTCATATATCCTCTTTGGAGAAATGTCTATTCAGGATTTTTACCAATTGTTTAATTGGGTTATTTGTTGTTGGTGGTGGTGGTGGTGGTGATTTTTGTTTTTGTTGTGCTTTTGAGTGGTATGAGTTCTTTATATATTTTGGATATTGGTATATGGTTTGCAAATATGTTTTCCCATTCCATGAGTTTTCTTTTTACTTTGTTGATTGTTTCTTTTGCTGTGCAAATGCTTTTTATTTTGATGTGGTTTCACTTGCTTACTTTTTATTTTGTTGCTTATGCTTTAGGTGTCATATCCAAAAATCATTACCAAGACCCAGGTCAAGGAGTTTTATTTCTGTGTTTTCTTCTAGGAGTTTCAGGTCTCACATGTAACTTGTTCATCTATTTTGAGTTAATGTTTGTGAATGGTGTAAAAAATGGGTTCAGTTTTCTTCTTATATATGTGAATATCCAAATATTCCAGCAAAATATATTGAAAATAATGTTGTTGTTGTTGTTGTTGTTTTAATTCAGTTAGTACTATTGGCTTCCTTGTCAAAATTAGTTGATTGTGTATGTATGAGTTTATTTCTGGGCTCTCAGTTCCGTTCTATTGTTCTATTTGTCAGTTTTTATACCAATACCATACTGTTTTGATGATTATAGCTTTATAGCATAGCTTAAAATCAGAAAGTATGATGCCTTCTGTTTTGTTCTTTCTCAAGATTTCTTTGGCTATTGGGCACCTTCTCTGGTTCCATATAAATTTTAGGAGTGTTTCTTCTACTTCTGTAAAAACTGACATTGGGATCTTGATAGGCATGGCATTGACTCTACAGCTTTTGCTAGTATTGATATTTTAACAATACTAATTCTTTTAATACATGAATACAAGACACCTTTCCATTTATTTGTGTCTTCTTGATTTTTTCATCAATGTCTTATAGCTTTTCAATGTAGAGATCTCTTACCTCCCCAGTTAAATTTATTCCTAAGTATTTTATTGTTTTCAATTCTATTGTAAATGGGATTGATTTCTTTATTTCTTTTTCAGAAAATTTGTTAATGTGTAGACATGCTACTATTTTTATATGTTAATTTTGTATCCTGCAACTTTACTGAATTAATTGATTAGCTCTAACAGGTTTTTTTTTTTTTTTTGTAGAATCTTTAGGATTTTCTGCATATAAAATCGTCATCTGCAAATAGAGACAATTTTACTTCTTCCTTTCCAATTCTGAAAACATTTTCTTGCCTGATTGCTCTAGCTAAGACTTATAGTACTGGGTTATATAGGAGCAGTAAGATTGGACATCCTGTCTTCTTCCTGATCTGAGAGAAAAAGCTTTCCACTTTCCGCCATTGAGTATGATATTAGCTAGTGTTTATCAGATATGACCTTTGTTATGTTAAAATATGCTTCTTCTATGTCTAATTTGTTAAGAAGTTTTGTCATAAGTGGATCTTGATGGGTGCCTGTGTGGCTCAGTTGGTTAAGGATCTGCCTTCGGCTCAGGTCATGATCCCAGAGTCCTGGAATTGACTGCTCAGTGGGGAGTCTGCTTCTCCCTCTCCCTCTGCTGCTCCCTCTGCTTGTGTTCTCCCCCCTTCCCTCTCAAGTAAATAGATAAAATCTTTAAAAATAAAATCTTTGTTTTACAGATGAGTGAAATCTTTGGTTAGGATTGCTACTTGTGCCCTTGCAGGAATAAACATGGTTTGACAAGATCTGTGTGTTGGTTGTTTCAAGTTCCTCCCCCCTTCTCCATCACAGTCAGACTACTAGTGGTTCAGCCCTGAAGATTCCCCTGCAATCCCTATGGTGTGAGATCAGAGTAAGGTCTCCTGCAGAGCAACTCACAATGTGGTGCAGGGGGCTGGTTGTCCCTCCTGGGTTCTCTTTTTCCACTGATGAAGCCAGAGAATTCTCCACATCTTGGTGATGTCACCCGGTTTTGTTTTGTTTTTCCTAAACCACTTTATTGAGGTGTGATTGACATGGAAAAAGCTGTACATGTTTGATGTATACAACTTGATGAGTTAGGAGATAAGTATCCACCAAGAAAAATTACTATAATCTATGCCATAAATGTACCTTCCCTAAGTTTTTATTTTTAGTTGTACAATATGTGAAAAATCAAATAGGTTTCAAAGAAAATAATGCCTACTACATTATTTTTCTCCTTGATAATTATTAGTAGCACTACACTTGGTAGTTTACAGACATATACTCTTAAAATTGAATTACTTAAAACCTTATTGATTTATATGATTTTTAACTCATTATTCTAGTTTGCTTGTATGAAATTTTACTTTAAATTTGCAGTGATTATTTATTCACCCAATTTCCCTCGCACTCAATTCTTAACAAGAAATACTAAAAATGTACATCGGTAAATATCTGTTAAAATTGTATTCTGCTTGTTGTGGAAGATCTTGATTTTCTGAAGAATGCTGTTATACATAAATGACAACTAATGTTTTATCTGTAATATTTCATTGTAATACAACATACTGATTGACTTTATGTAGAATTAAGTTCTTTAAACAACTTAGGATAAATACGATTTGCATATTTGTAGCTCAAAGCAGTATAATTTGAAAAAAAAAAATATGATGTTTCCTTTTAGGTTCCTTTCAGCTTTTAACCTTATTCTATAATATAAACACTAAGGTTTTGGCAAAAGTTGATAAAAGTATGTAGGAAGTTTGGGGAAATTCCTTATCTATTTCTGAGGAAATCGGTTAATGTATTTTTCAAAAATGCTAGAATATTTTAAGTTAGGATAAGTCTTAACAACGATGTGAGCTATCCCCAGTCTGCCGTTGACCTCTATAATCATGCCATTCTCTCTTTCTCTTGGGGTTTTATAATTATTTCCTAGAGGAGTGAGGGTCCAATGCCTTAAGCAAAAGTCTTCTACAAGGCGATCACCCAAAGAAAGTGTATTCTCAGGGGAACAGCTGTCCCCATTACAGCCCTGCTCTAGTATTCCCTCCAGACATAATTAATTGGGTGAACTCTTAAAAACTAGTATTCTGATAACCGAATTTTATTTAGGGTTGATAAAAAGTGAGTGAGGATTTTTTTTACAACTAAGAACATGAAATGAATAAAAAGATAATTTTTGCTGCAAGATATTAATTTATTTTTTCTCACTTTTCTAACCCATTTACATTAATATGACCCATCCATATGTTTAACATTAAGTATACATTAAAATTTAGTATATATCTTGGATAGTATTTATCAAAATGTAAAGTGCAGTTCTATTTCAAATAGATAATAATGAAGCTTTTATCTTACAGAACGTTTTTAAAACAGCTTCATCTCTCTGGCCCAAGGGATGATTTTGAGATAATTTGTTCTGCCTGTCAATGCTATCAGAGGACATTGGTATCTGTAATTCCTAAATGGCTTGTTTAGCAACAGATTCAACCATTTGCAAATAATGTCTCTCAAAAAAAGAAAAGTACCCTTTTTGTGTATAGTGGAATAAAATGCTTTTTGTAGTAGCATAAAAATGGGCAATGTTTTATGAGGTGATCTTCAGAAAAGTTCAGATTTCCAAATCTATTTCTAGAACAAAGGGATAGATATTTAGAATGTCTTAATAGAGATAGAATAATAAATATTTAATAATATTTCTGGTGCTTTTATTGTGCTGTAATGACACATATTTATACAATGACAACATTAATCAACTATTGTGAATATAAAGAAAATCCTTTTATTTCTAATTTCTGGGGAAAAAAGTGTTTATCTGTTGTGAAATATAGCCATCATAAGGCAAGGTAAAATATCTTTGTTTCAAAAAGTCCCCTTTGGGTTCAAGAAAACCAAAAAACAAATGAACAGAAAAATGAAAATGATACATGGTTAATATGTTTTTAGTTAATTTAAAAGAGAGATTAGAGTTTTTCTTTCTGCTTGTTATTGCTGAGGCTGTGATTTGGTCTCAATACAATAATTTATTAAAATTAAATACATAGTGTGGATAATATAGAATTAATTCTTAATTGTATTTGGCTTCCCCATTTGAACTTTACATTGCTTTCCTTTTTTCTTTTTTCCATTCTCATTAATCATCTGGTAACTATTTTTTACTTGAATTTTTAGATGTTCATAAAAATCAATCTTTAGACCTGAGCTGTGGGATCCATTTTTTTACCCCCCTCTTCACTATATATAAATTTTCTCTAGTTTTTCTGTTATCAATCTCTATAAACATTTTTTTCTTCATTTACCTTTGTATATTTTAGAATACAGTCTAAGCTACTATACATAGAGCTCCTGGCTTAGATGAGACATAATTTTATTTCACACTTACTTAGAAGACATGAGGTGAGTGGTTCAGCCTCTTAGGGAAGCTCAGCTCCACATGATCATTCATGCTGGAGCTGGAGGAATTCTTTTTTATCATTGAACAAGAATTACCATTATTTTGTCCATTCAATCTATAGGAAGAAAAAGAGACTTAAATTCTAGGGCAAGCAATTTCCTTTTAAAAGAAGAGACCAAAATAGTTAAAGAACTCCCTCTCACTTTCTATTTATTATATTTTAGACAAATGGACATAAAAAGCTATGTACAAGAGAGACCAGGGAATATGGGTCAGCTGGGTGACCATATCCCCAGACAATTCGCTATTATCATATACAAAGGGAATAACACATTTTGGGTAGACATTAGCAATGTGCTATATAAAATTAGAAAATTTTGAGTAATATAATATTGATTTTCTTTCTTATATAAACATTGTATAAGCAAATTTAATTCTTTCTGTCTATAGGTTCAGTTGGACATTTTAATCATTTCCAATCCTCTAGACTTCTTTAATGATATTAAGGATATCGTAATCATTTTCTAACCTACTTCAATAGTTAGGGTTGGTTAATTTTTCTACAGGACAACTTTGGAATGTATTGACTATATTCAAGAAGTATTACAAAATGTTCAGCAAACTTTTATCTACTTAAATGATTAAATTATTGGTGCCAGTCTAATCTTTCCACTATATTTCAGCTTTATCTTTTATTGTTGCCCATCCATTCTTTAAATCCATAACTCTATATGTTTACCTTTATGGTTCTGCTTCTACTGTTCTCTTTGCTTTGAGTGTTTACTTTTGCTTTTATTGGAAATTTTCCAAACCTATAAAGCCTGAAACAAATGTTACTTTTTATTTGTCACCTTTTCTTTTGCCCTAAGTAAGAATTGATCTCTGTGTTCTAAAACTCTATAGAATTTCTATTTTGCTACTTATTTTACTAATTTACCTTATCCTATGATAAAATAGGGAATATAATGTAGCACAGTAACTTCTGGATAGGATGGAGTAATTTGCTGCAGACCGATACTCCTCTCATGAGCAATAGAAAAACTAGAAAATTAAATAAAGACCTCAGAAGTAATGAGGATGAGAGGAACTAAGTTTCTGGAGGTGTAGAATCAAATAGTGATGAGCTGACAATCTTCAGACACATTTTTTTCTGAGGATATTTGTGAATCCTGGTCATTGTCAAGAAGCTTAAAATATGAATTTGCCTGGGTAGAGTGGAACTTTTGTAGAAGATCACAACATTCAGGGCTTTTTTTCATCTCATGGGCTAGAGAAAGAAATAAAAGGAACTTTAGAGGATTCCAATATGTAGTGTCACATGCCCTTCTTAAGATGTTTGCCGAATTCTAAAGTCATGTGACTGGAAGATACAAGTTTTTACTTAAAACTTCTAAAAGTAAAGTGGGGTTTTCTAAAGTCTGATTGTATTGAGGAGACAAAGAGTTGAGTTCAGGACTAGACAAAGAGGTAAGACCTTTCAGAAGAAGTAAAGGTCCCAACTAGAATCTTTTAAGGTGTAGGCACAAGGAGAAGGCAAACTGGAGATGCACTGATACTTATCAAAACTGCAATTTCAAAATCAACTCGGCTAGATCCTGGAGCTGACTTGACCCCAATTTGCCTGTCTTGTACAGGAAAGAGTAAACTGTCCTTGAATGATAATAATATAGACTTTAGCCTCTGTAATAGATGATATTTTGGTGTCACATCATCTTCAACAGGATGTCCACATCCCTAGTTGCTAACAGGATTATTTGCTAATAACTAACAAAAAGCCCAAAGAATTTTCCAAAGTATTTCCCTTGGCTAATAAGATATTCTTTTTTTGATAAGTTACCTTTCCTTATGAGGGGGTCAAATCATAGCCAATGATTGTATTTTACAAAGGTACAAAAGGCAGGCCTGTTTCCTCAAGTGGGTCCAATGGTACTATGCAATATATACTTCTGAGACAGAAGTAAGATTGGACAGCATTGGAAGCTACATATTTGCTCAGCTATCTCTTTCCCTATCCTGCCTAATGCTTTCATTATGGGATTTTCTTGACAGGCACTCTATTTCAAGCTTTATTTCTAGAGAACTCACTCTAAGAGAGACTCTAAAATTATTTTCAGCACTCTGGATTTTATTAAAAATAACCAATGAGTGCCTGGGTGGCTCAGTCAGTTAAGCATCATACTCGTGATTTGGTTCAGGTCATGATCTCTTGGATCGTGAGAGCAAGCCCTCCATTCAGCTCTGAGCTCAGTGGGGAGTCTGCTTAAGATTCTCTCTCCCTCTCCCTTTGACCTTCCCAATAAATAAATAAATAAATAAATAAATAAATAAATAAAT
>NW_024426552.1:42285769-42317527 GCF_017311325.1 Ursus maritimus | reverse complement strand
AATAAATAAATAAATAAATAAATAAATAAATAAATAAATCTTTTTTAAAATTACCAAGAATGTAAGACTTGGTATGATACAAACCAAAAAGCAAAAGAAAAACAGAAAATAAATGTGATCCAGGTTTTGAAAATAGTAGACAAGGACTTTAAAATAAATATAATTATGTGTAAAAAAATTAGAATAAAAATGAAAAGAAATAAGTAAATGTATGGAGAATTTTACTAAAGAATTAGAATCTATTAAAACAAAATCAAAAATAACTTCAAGAACTATAATTGACAGGTTTAGAGAGTAGAAAACAGAATTAGTCAACTAGAAGAGAGGTCAGAGCAAAATACACAAAGTAAAACACTTTGTTATGGTTGAATCATGACCCCTCAAAAATGATGTGTTGAAGCTCCAACACCAAGTATCTCAGAATGTTATCTTATTTGGAAACAGGATTATTGCCAATGTAATCAGTTAAGACAAGGTCATATAGAAGGTGGTGGGCCCTTCATCCAATATGAATGTTGTCCTTTAAGAAGAGGAGGAAACACAGAAGGAAACCAACCACGTGAAGGCACAGAGATACAGAGAGAAAGTCACATGAAGGTGGAAGCACAGATTGGAGTGTGCATCTACAAGCCAATGATTGTCAGTTGTCCCCAGGGGTAGGAAATGGGAATGGAACAGATTCTCCCTCAAAACTCTCTAAAGTAACCACCCCTACTTTTTCTGTCTCACAGAAATTGAATGTTGTGTAGAATGTATGTTCATCACTGGCCATATTTGTATAAATGGACAAAGGGAATTGAACCAAAATATTTTCAGTCTGATTTAAGATATCACATATGGACTGGAAACTACCATTGTTGTGTACCAGTCATGAAATTATAATTGTCCTTGAGCACTTTAAGATTTAAGGTTCTTTGGATACTGTTCATTGGACTTTTTGGCTGTCCTTGGATTTAATGTTTCATATTCTTTTGTGTCTTATCTTTGCTTCTCTCTTGCCTATAGAATTGTGTTGCTACAATTTCAGCTGCTTTGAAACTGATCAAGAATACCCGGGAGTATGAAAAAAAAATTGACTTTTTGTGCCTATTAAATTGAAAGGGATTAGACTGTTTAGAAGTGCTTGATAACTAATTGCTTCCAAAAAGGGATAGAGCTAGACACAAATACTTACTATATCTAATGATGAAATTTATCAGTTTCCTTATATTTTGTAAATAAAGTACTGATAATTGGTGTCATCATATATCAATATTCTTTAAGCTATGGGCAAATGAACTAGAATAAAATATGGAGTGTTTTCTGTTTTCAGGGTAAGGCTGTGGTGAACATATACATATAGATGGAACTAAAGATTAACCATTTACATTGTGTAAAATTCAAAATTACTGTGTCAAAAATAACAAAAATAAGTAACAAATTGTGAAATATACGCAGCAATTTCACTCATTGAAAGTTCTGAATAGGGGCGCCTGGGTGGCACAGCGGTTAAGCGTCTGCCTTCGGCTCAGGGCGTGATCCTGGCGTTACAGGATCGAGCCCCACATCAGGCTCTTCCGCTATGAGCCTGCTTCTTCCTCTCCCACCCCCCCTGCTTGTGTTCCCTCTCTCGCTGACTGTCTCTATCTCTGTTGAATAAATAAATAAAATCTTTAAAAAAAAAAAAAAGAAAGTTCTGAATATATGTATGTATATATGTATATAAATATATGTTATATGAATTTTTAAAATCACAATCCTATACAAATGTATGCAAATTAAAATGTTTAAAAGAATAACTATAAACAAACAAAATAAAAGGAAAAAGTTTCAATGTCCTATTAAAGATAATTATAATTAAATATTTGACATAAAAATATATTTTCTTTCCAGCTTGAAATTTTATTTATGTATTAGTTTAACAGTAAAATTTTGAAAGAGCTCTCACAAAGTACCATTCCAGAGAAATAAAAAAAATTTTAAGATAATCTTGTTTTTACTGAGTGATTCACATTTAAGAAAATTATAAAATCCATGAGTTTATAGAAGCTTATATGCAAGTTTATAAAATAGCAATAAAATCATCTTAAATCAAACCATACCATTTGTTTCTTGTCAGGAACACTGTCCTATCAAGACACTTATTTTAAATTAAGTATTCACCAAGTAACAAGACTCTTTCACTTAAACTTTACCACACTAAACTAGATCTTCTCTCAATATAGTTTAGTTTCCCTGACCATATAGTTTTTATCTTGAACATGATATAAATTGAGTCATAAAACATGGACTCTTTTATGTCTGACATTCTCTCAATATACCCCAATTTACTAACCCATTCTGTCCTATATGGGTGATTGGTCTTTTTCCAACATGTGTCTATTACAAATCATATTGCTATGGACATGTTAAATGTTTTTAATGAGTACATGCCTGCATTTCTATGAGGTATATATGAAGCAGCAGAAACGATGGATCTCTATCTTACCTATCTAATCTATTATCACTTATCTATCATCTATTTTTGGGTGTAATTTTTAAATATTTTTTTACAATTAGATTATACATTTCATTCTGAATGGATTTTTGTCTATATTATGAGGTAAGTGTCAAGATTGGCTTTTTTATATATGTATATCTGTTATCCAATATTATTTGTTGACTCCCAACTCTTTCCTCACTAAATTGTATCGAGACAGTTGTTGTGAATGAATTGATAGAAAAGATGAGTGTTTGTTTCTGAATTATGTGTGCTATTACCTTGATCTGTTTGCCTATCAAGCACCAGTGCCTTACTGTCTTGGTGTAGATTTAAAATTATATTTTATATCATAGAAAATTTTATGTAAAGAGAAATTTCTTTTGGCTTATTCCTTTTTCTTCAAACTCACTTGACTATTCTAGGTTCTTTGCTCTCTAAATAAATAAATAAATAAATAAATAAATAAATCTTAAAAAAGAAAAAAAAAAAAGAATTTTAATCCCGACAGTATTGAGTCATCCATGAGCATAGTGTATCCCCACATCTATTAATGTCTTTTTTACTTTCTCTCAGTAGTACATGTCATTTTTACTAGAGAGATCTTTGGCATCTTTTCATAGAATATTCCATGTATTTGGTCTTTTTGAGTTTATTATACATTTTTTTCAAATTTAATTTTTCACTTGTTTGCTATTAGTACATGAAAACATAACTAATTTCTCTATGTTGGATCTATTCAGCAAATATTCTAATTTTAAATTTTTCTAATAATGTTAATTCTTCAAAGTTTCTATAAACCTGGTCATGTCATCTAAAAATGAGAGCTTCAAAGATACAGATGTAGAAAAAGAAGGGGCATATCCACCCTAATGCCATAGCAGCAATGTCCACAATAGCCAAACTGTGAAAAGAGCCAAGATGTCCTTCAACAGATGAATGGATAAAGAAGATATGGTCTATATAAGTGATGGAATATTACTCAGCCTTCAGAAAGAATGAATACCCACCATTTGGATCGACATGGATGGAACTGGAGGGGATTATGCTAAGTGAAATAAGTCAAGCAAAGAAAGACAATTATCATATGGTTTCACTCATATGTGGAACATAAGGAATTGCACAGAAGACCATAGGGGAAGGGAAGGGAAGGAAAACTGAAAGAGGGGAGGGGAATCAGAGAGGGAGACATACCTTGAGAGACTCTGGATTCCAGGAAACAAACGGAGGGTTTCAGAGGGGAGGGGGTGGGTGGATAGGGTAGCCAGGTGATGGGTATTAAGGAGGGCATGTGTTGTGATGAGCACTAGGTGTTATATGCTACTATTGAATCGTTGAACATTACATCAAAAACTAGTGATGTACTATATGCTGGTTAACTGAACATAATAAAAATAAATAAATAAAATATATAAAAAATAAATAAAAAACAATAAAAATGAGGGCTTTTTTCCATCATAATACTCACTAAGACATTTTTTTACTTATTACATTGCCGAAGATATCCAATACACTATTGAATTAAAGCATCGATTAAAAAAAAATCCTTGTTCCCAGTCTTGAAGGGAAAGATATCAATATTTCATTATTAAGTGTTAGCTATTTGTTTTTTGAAGATGCTTCTTTTAGATTAAAGATTTCCTTCCTATTTCTAGTTTGTTGATTGTTTTTTACATGAACATGCATTCATTTTTTCAAATGATTTTACAATGTATTAAGATTATTACGTTGTTTTGTGTTTTATTTTATTAATCTGATGAATTTCATTGTTTAGTTTTCAAATTTTTGAACCAACCCTGCATTTCTGGAATAAATGTCACCAAGTCTTGATGTATTATCTTCTTTAGAACTCTCTGTATTAGGGGCACCTGGGTGGCACAGCGGTTAAGCATCTGCCTTTGGCTCAGGGCGTGATCCCAGCATTATGGTATCAAGCCCCACATCAGGCTCCTCCGCTATGAGCCTGCTTCTTCCTCTCCCACTCCCCCTGCTTGTGTTCCCTCTCTCTCTGGCTGTCTCTATCTCTGTCGAATAAATAAATAAATAAATAAATAAATAAATAAATAATCTTAAAAAAAAAGAAATCTCTGTATTGAATTTGTTAATATTTTGTTTAGAATTTTTGTGTCTGAATTCATGAAATACATCAGTGTAGGAAAAAAAATTTTCTTGAAATACATCGGCAAGCTTTTGCTGTGACACTCATGCTTAGCCAATTACAAGGAGTTGGGAATGGTTGCACTTTTCATGTTTTCTGGAAGAATTGCTGCAATTAGTTGTATTTCTTCTTTAAATGTTTGGAAGAATACATGTAAATCTATCTGGCCCAGTATATTTTTGTTGGTAAGGTTTTTAACTATGAATTCAAGTTTTTAACATATATAGAATTATTCAGATTGTCTATATTTTCTTGTATTAATGTTTATAAGTTGTATTTTTGAAGTTATTATTCATTTCATATATTTTAAAACTTTTTTGACATAAATTTCTTTATAATGTACTCTAATTTCCTATATAATGTTGAGGAAATATGGAATAACAACACTTCTTTCACTGTTGACATTGAAATTTTGTGTTATCAGATACATCTTTTCATGGATCAGTTTCAGTATTTCTCTATCAATTTTACTGGTCTCTCTCAAAAATCAATTTTGTCTTTATGATTTTCTTTATTTTATGGTTAGGTTTATATTTACTAATTTCTGCTTTTATTTCTATTGTTTACCTCCTTCACTTTCATTATAATTTATTCTTCTACTTTTCTTTCTATAGCCTTTGAGAGGGAAGCTAAAATAATAGATTTTCAATATTCTTCTTTCCTAATATATAAATTTAGATTTAATATATATTTAATTTTTTCAAGGTGCTTTAACCACATTCTATAATTTTTGGTAACTATATTTTCATTATCATTTAGATTATAATATAATATGTTACATTATAATTTCCTTTTTTGAGTTATTTAAGAGAGTGCTGAATACTTCTCAAGCATTTGGGGATGTCCTAGTTATCTTTATATTATTGGGCTCTAACATAATGTCATAGTTCTTAGACAACATCCACATGTAATTTCAATCCTTAAAACATTTTTAGAGCTATGTTATGGTTCAAAAGGTGTTCTATTTTTGAAGTCTGAATGTAGGTTTGATGATTTATCAACTTATATTTTAAAAAATTTGCACATGTATATATTTATAAAACTTTATGAATTTGATATCTTTGTCTTGAATTGATTTTCACTATTCCATAATGTTATTTCTTACTCCTTATAATCTCTTTTATCTTAGCTTTATCTTAGATTCTTTTAATCAGTGTTTTCAAGGAATAACTTTTTCCATGCTTTTATTTTCAATCTTTCTGTGTCCTTAATTTAAAATGTGCATCCTGTGTACAGTATACAGATTGGATTGTTTATTTCAATCTACTCTGAAAAATCACAGAAAGCAGTAAAAGGTAAGTGTTTGGGGTATTTTTATCAAAAATAGTGTAAGAAAATTCAGATTTCCATTCCGGGTCATTGGTTTAGCTTTATTTAGATAGTTTAAGACTCAACTGAAAACTTGTTTATAGCATTTGGATTTACATGAAGTTGAAAGACATGATAAGAATGATTTCTAACTAGCATTGGGTGACACGGTCATTTAGGCATCCATGCTGGGTTTCAGCTCAGGTTGATATCTCAGGGCTGTGATCTCAGGATCCTGATCTCAGGGTCATGAGATTGAGCTCCAAGTCAAGCCCTGCATGGAACCGCATGTCCAGCCCTGTGTTGGGCTCCATGCTCAGTGTGGAGTCTGCTTAAGTTTCTCTCTCCCTCTCCCTCTGCCCATCCCCACTGCTCTCCCTCTCAAATAAGTAAGTAAATCTTTTTTTTTTTTTTAAGATTGAATTTATTTATTCGACAGGATAGAGACAGCCAGTGAGAGAGGGAACACAAGCAGGGGGAGTGGGAGAGGAAGAAGCAGGCTCATAGCGGAGGAGCCTGATGTGGGGCTCGATCCCATAACACCAGGATCACGCCCTGAGCCGAAGGCAGACGCTTAACCGCTGTGCCACCCAGGCGCCCCAAGTAAGTAAATCTTTAAAAAAATAAAGGTTTCTAACTATGTTTTAATAGTATATATTCTTTCATATGCAAAATTATCATTACTTTTTACATTTATATATGCATTATATAGCTTCTGCCTTGTAAAGCCTTTTACATCTTCTAAGGAAAACCCAGACTATGACTCTATCAATGCTTCCATTTCACGTTCTATTTAGAGAAATATATTATGACTAAGCTTATTTATATAAAGCTATATAATAGATTATTATTGTCTACCATTTTCTATTATGAATGCTTGTTGCATAAAGAGGGCATTTTTCAAACTATATGAAAGGTGTCTATCTAGCTATTAACTAAATCTCTGCCATATATTCTATTACAAAAACCCTGCCGTACATGCTGGCTAGGAATCTGCACATTATTTTCAAATAACTTACGTAAAAACTTCAGTAGTGGATTTATTTGTTCAGAAAAAAAAGTAATTCTTATATTTACCTATTTAATTTATGATTGTATTAGATTAGTACATTATTTATAAATATTTAATTCAAGAAGGTAGCATTATCTGGCATCCTTCACATTGTGCCTTGATTTAATTTAGTGAACTAGTTCATCAAATAGCTATATATACTCCATTTATACAAAGTAATATGTATTTCATGACATTAAAATATATTTAAACATGATCTATGAGAGACAAGTTTAATTTGTCATACAAATACCTTCCAATAAATATCATTTCCCTTTAGTAAAATACTCAGTTCTAACTCAATGAAGTAATAGCCATTTAAAGGATACAACTTAAACTCGTTTATTTATTAATGTGATAATAAAATGGTTGTTTTATTTAATTAAAATATGCTTTTATTTAATTTAAGTCTTTGTTAACATTTGTTGAATTATTTCCAGAAGACAAAAGATAGAATGTAATATTTGACAAATTGTGGCATTTCAGAAAATTGGAGGTCTCTGTGTTTTTGTCTGTTTGTTTCCAAATGGCACATGCTTATTTTTATTTAAGTAACTGAATGTCAAAGTGAAAATCTTCCTAAGTTCTCAAATAGTATAAATCTGCTGGTAGGTTTGAGTCTTATTTTAATTAAATTTAAAACATGTTCTTTCAGTTGAAAATTCTCATAACAAACAGGTAGTTAATAGCTTTCTGTATTAACATTACTAATACATGCATCACTTTATACACACTTATATGAAAATATATATATTTTGTATACCATCCAAATAACTTTAAAAGAAGCTACAAAGAAATATATTTAGGGGTACCTGGGTGACTCAGTCAGTTAAACATATGCCTTCAGCTCAGGTCATGATCCCAGGGTTCTGGGATCAGCCCTGTGTTGGGCTCTCTGCTCAGTGCGAAGCCTGCTTCTCCTTCTCCTTGCGGTTCCCCCTGCTTGTTCTCTCTCTCCCTCTCTCTGTCAAATAAATTTATAAAATCTTAAAAAAAAAAAGTATATTTAAATTGGATATCAAAAAAAAGTATTTATGTTAAAGAAACAATTCAAGAAAAGATTACCCTAGGAACATGTATCAGTGATATTATTTTTTGAAAAACTGTTTTCCCCTAATACTTCTCATCCATTGGAATCTTATCTGCTGAAACCACCTATCCTTTTTAAGATCAAACCTGAAATATCTCACGGTATTGTTTATATTTGAGGGGACTTTGGCTTTTTAAAGAGGAAAAGCTTCAAACCTGGAGAATATATTTATTCCAGAAGCTCAGGCACAGCACACCATCTGAGCTCGTATGGGAGGAGAGAAGTCGTTTTTCAAGGAAAGGCAATGTCTTTGAGATAAAAATGGACTGAGCCAGCACAGAGTTTGGGGTGGGGTGGAGGAAGCAAGACTCTGAATCGGAATTATCTCTAGATTCTGCTTGCCAGTGAAGTGATCAAGCTTGAAGTCCAGAGCATAGAGCTTGTTTATGCCCTTTTGTTATGCCCTCTGCTGCATCAGCCATCTGATCTTGATAAAACTATGATTTTATGAACTTAAATTCCCTCACCTTTGCAAAGGAGCTTCAAATGCCTTCTCTTTTAGAGTTGATGTGAACATAAAAGGAAACTATGCATGAATTACTAGCCACCACAGAAAGTTCAGATGTTTCTCCTCTTTTCTATCATGGCCACGAAGTTTTCTTTCTGGTGTTTTCAAATTCTTGCATCTTTTAATTGTTATTTCCATGATAATCATCAAGTTTGAAAACAGAGTTAATTAGATCTGTGAAGTAAAACCAAAGCAATGGGATTAATCTTGTTTCTGAAAATAATATATCAGAATGATGTGTATGTGTGTGTGTGTGTGTGTGTGAGAAGGGGGTGGATGAGAGAAATAATGTAAAGTAGCTTTACTTCAATAAATTAAAATTATCACTGTTAAAGATATTTCAGGGAGCTTTCATATTAGGAATGTTTTGATGTGGGTATGGGTTGAAGAGTGGCCTCCAAAATTCTGTTTAAATCCTAATCCCTGGAACTTGAGAATGTGACCTTATACAGAAAAAAAAAAAAAAAAATTAGGGATCTTTGCAGATATAATAAATTAAGGATCTCAAAATGAGATTATCTTGCATTTAGCATAAGCCCTAAATCCAATGATGGATGTCATTTTAAGAAAAGACAGAGAGAAAGGTGAGGCAGAGATAGGCCTTGTGAAGAGTGAAGCAGAGATCGGAGTTACGTTGCCAGAAACCAAGGAATGCCTGAAATAACTAGAAGCTGGACGACACGAGGAAGATTCTTCCCCTGAGCCTTCAGAAGTGTGGCCCTGTTGACAGGGCCTTGATTTCAGACTTCTGACCTCCAGAACTTTAAAGTAAAAAATTTCTGTTGTTCTTAGCCACTCTGTGGGAATTTGTTACAGCAGTTCTACAAACTAATACAGTGTTCTAAATAATAGCATGCATAAATCACTGACAAACGGAATTAATGGTGAATTGAGTCACCTAGAGTTAGACTACCCTTGGATCAAATGACTTTTTGAAGTTTTGGGATCAATTGATTTTTAAAGTTTCCTTACCCCCAGTTGGGCATTCAAAACTTATGTGTAACAGATTGTTAAATGAAGGCTTAAAAAATAGTGCCAGAAAAAGCTTTGAACAATTAAAGCATTATTAAAGAAGATAGAGATGGAGAGTGAGAAGACATTAAATATACATTTTAACTAAAAAAAAAAAAAAAAGCCTGGGGTATTCTTATACAAATCAGATAATCACTTCACAGATATTGTATTTTAAATGTATTCATTCTCATGAACTATATTCATTGACCTTGGCTAAATTGTAAACAAAATTGGGAGTGAAATGGGAAATAGTAAATTCCTTTTCAGTTGTGAGAGATTAATACAAGAGTAGTTTACACAGGAGGAATGGATCATCACATCCTGAAGAAAAAAAAAGGGCGTCATCCAGATTGAGCCAGGAGAGAAGGGATTCCTTAGCCAAATTGACAATTTCATAACATTGGGGAATTTGAAATGAGTACCAGTGAATATTCCATGTAACTTATCCTTCATCAATATTATTCTCATAAGTAAATCAAGAATAAACTACAAAATATCTATTAATAGTGAAGAATACACTTAACATATTACTAGTCTTTTTGGAATTCCTAATTATATGGGTTTTTTAATATGTTGTTTTAGTTAGCTCTTTAGAATATATGAACACTACTGAAAATTTCCCTTAAGGTTTTATTACCCAAATACTAATTTTAAGCAACCTTACCTAAAATAATGTTTCTTAAACTATGCAGGGGAAAAACAAATAAAACCCAAAACATATAAAAGCAACAGCAAAACAGGAATACATGTTTAAAATGGAAATTTCTGAGTCCCAATACAGGTCAGGTGAATCATGAATGTTTTACAACTACTGCTACTTGAGTAAGGTTTATGATCTCACTGTGTTGCAGGTTACAAAGATTACATTCCAGGTAGTTCTAAAAATGCAAGGACACTTAGGGAGGACTCAGAGGGAACTAGCATCAAACATGCCATTTAAGTGTAAGTAGGAGTGCCTGAGGTGAACAACTCTCTGTGTGGCTCATATGAACAAAAAGTCTTAATCACAGATTTGACAATATAATAATGAGGATTTTTATTTGGTTGGGTCTGAATTTGCCCTTGTAGAAAAATAGACTGGAATCAGACTGTGAAAGAACTGATTTGCCAATTTAAGGAATCTGGAATTTAACCCTCAAGAAAGTGGAGTTTTAAATATGTAGCATCATTGAGTTGGTTTTCCTATAATAACGTATGTACATGATGTATGTACCATGAAGGCAAATCTGTTAGAGTTCTCTGTTTTCAGCTGTAGTTTGTACTGAGTTTACCTTTGGAATTTTGATTGGGTTGAAATACACAGAATGGGAGAGCTGAGAACAATGTAAATGAGGCTCCTTAAAAGAACTCATGTATTAAGAAGGTGGGTGTTCCTATCAAGTCTTTCCTACAGTGAAAGATAGGGAATTAAAACATGTGATGAGATTGAACAATAAACAAATAATCATCTAACACTCCGTGTTGGACTTCTTGATTCTGACGAATTCTGAGGTATTCTGTGTACTCGGTGATGGTTTCTGATCCAAAAGGGAAACCTTGTCCATGTACGTCCCTTAGAGAAAGAAGGTGACAGGAGCTCAGCTGTGGCCTCTCAACCCCTTACTGTTGGGCAGCCTGTGGTTGCAATGTGCATCCTTAGTTTAATACTATTGCTACATTGTGTTTTTTCCTGCAATAAATGTCAGATTTTTAAGCATTGTCATTTTGGATCCTTTATGTCTTTAACTGTTGAACTCTGTCTGACATCGTGAAAGCAAGCAGGATTTAGAAAAAAATATTCACTATCAAAATTTGATCATTTCTATATGTATGAGTCTTAATTTAGCCTTCAGAATGTGAAGCCTGATTTACAAAATTACATTTATCAAAATTAAAAATCTGTAACATTTAAATTACAATACTTAATTTACAATATGTATAATATTACCTTTAGTAAAAAGTAAAAATAAATGTGTTTTATTTGGAAATTTAATAGCAATTTGGCCATAGAGTTCAAGTTGTATATAGTATGATGAAAACTTGGAGGGTAAGAATTTAGTCTTACGAATGGCACATTTATTTATTTATACAAATATGTAATGTCCAAAGCTCTCTTAATGAACATTGTCTCCTAACAACAAGAAGAAAAAAGGCTTCCTATCAGGTTTATATCAAATCAGCTATCAAACTTTCCATAATGAAAAGCAAAAATACTCTTCAGGAAAATATTTAAGACCATTTTAAAACAGATTAACATTCATGTTGCTAATTGAGATATTGTTGTAATGGGTGTCTTGCAGAATGTATATTTGATTTAAAAGTACATCTCAGTCTAAAAAGAAAGTACGTGTCAGTCTAAATAGCTTTGAGGGACATGTAGTCAAAAGTGTAAAATCAATGTCAGAAATAAGGACAAAGATACGAAGCTGGGTTTGAGTTCAGTTTCTCTCTTCACATGATGATTATAAATAAAGGAATTATTTGATTTGAACTTAGGCTTTACAAATCCTATTGGGGATACATATCAAATTTTTTATTTTTTGTATTCTGATGTTGCATATTGAGGAAAATAGGTACATAAAATGTATGGAGTAAAACTTATCTTGTACTACAGTGATTGGTAGCAGAGCACCTTCAAAATTCTCCAAGTAGTAATAGAAGTTGAGCAATGAGAACTAAATCCTTTCAATGACAAAATGTTACTATTGTTTATGGTAATATCGATACTCCAAAAGTTTACAGAACTTATTTTCATTCAAGTTAAGACTTACAATTCAGAAATTAAGAGGGTCATAGTCTAGAGTTCTAGAGACCTTCTCTTTCAGCCAATGGACAGGGAAAGAAAATGTGCAGAAAGGATACTCCTTCTTAACCACTTTTTCATAGATGTGATGCATGTAAATAGATGTGATGCTTACATACCAATTACAAGAACTTGTAATATGGACTCCAACTAGATCCAAAAAAGCTAAAAATGTAATCTCCAGTCAGATGAAGCATTCCCTTTGAATGGGAGATCTTTGATGCAGAGTTGGTCATCTCTTGGTGTCCATCTTAGCCACTATAGGACCCTAGAAGGCCAACTAGCATGATTGGGTATCATTACTATATAGTCTTTTCCAAAATATATTCCAAGGATTCTGTCTTGTAAAATAATTCATGAATAAAAAATGACTTCAATAATGTTTATAAAATCATCTATGTAATAACCATTTGCATAAAGTTTTACTATTTATATTGATATATATAAACTCTGAAAAGCCTGACAGTGAAAATATTTTTTGACTTTATCCAGACAGATTTTTCTTTTTTCTTTTTTTTTGTTTTTAATTTTATTTATCCATTTGACAGAGAGAGAGAGACAGCCAGCAAGAGAGGGAACACAAGCAGGGGGATTCGAAGAGGAAGAAGCAGGCTTCCAGCATAGGAGCCTGATGTGGGGCTCGATCCCAGAACACCGGGATCACGCCCTGAGCTGAAGGCAGATGCTTAATGACTGAGTCACCCAGGCACCCCCAGACAGATTTTTCTAAATGTATTTTATAAGTTCTAAAAATTCCTAAAAGAAAAACCCACTGAACCTTAAATTTGTAGTTCCCAAACATGTTTACATGTTTATTGATGTATAATCTACATACAACAAAATTGCAAATTGTTAAATGGTTTGTTTTGATAAATTTGGACATAAGTTATGTACCTGTGAAACCATAACCACATATTTCTTCTCCCCATAAAAGTTTCTTCATGCCTCTTTGTGATACCAGTTTCCCTGAACAACCACTGATTGAATTTCTGGGCAATGTAAATTAGTTTGCATTTTCAAGGGTTCAATATAAATGGAATCATGTAAGTAAACTTATTGGTCTGCCTTTTATGCATTATATTTTGAGATAAATCCATGTTGTGACATATTACTAGAATCTTTGTGTGTGTGTGTGTGTGTGTGTGTGTGTGTGTGTGTGTGTGTGTGAAGTGTTATGTTCAAATGTTTTCCCAGTGTATTTTTGGGGTTCTTTGCTTTTCTGTTAATAGAGTTGGATAGTTCTTTATATATTCCAGGTATAAAGCCTTTATCAGATGTATGGTTTGCAAATATTTACTCCCAGTCTGTGGTTTGTCCTTCCATTCTCTTGCAGCATCATTCCCTTTGCTAGTGATGGGTTTCTATGGTAAGAACGCACTGGGACTCCTAGCGTTAGTGTTTCGATTGTCATGTTGTATCTTGTGGCCGAGAATTCCTATAGCACATACAAGAAAATTAAGCTAATAAATATGATCAGATTTTGCTTCTTTTGACTCATTATTCATAATATGCTCCATGTTGTAACTTATAATACAGTCAAACCAACAACTGACTGTTGGGTAATGTGCTCCTTTTTAATAATAAATCATTACCCATAGACCATATCTAAAGATGGTGTATAAGGATTATTACTCTTTTAAAAGCTTTTTATTTCATCAAATACTCATTTAAACAAGTTTCTATGCATTTTATTATATATATTGGTATGAAAAATTATTCAAGTTAAGTTGAGGTAATAACGACTGAAAATCTGAACTGGTAAAGTCCTTGGGCTTAGAGGGGAAAAAAAGAAAATGATTCAATGTATGCTTTTATCTGCCAGTGCTGTTACAATAAATTTTAAAAGCTATCTCTCAATGCTTAATTATAAAACATGCAAAGAAAAAAAAATGCATCAAAAAGCAGTTTAGAAGAATGCTTCCATTTTGGCTTTCTACTTCAAGATATTTTCTGGCTTCTCTTTTCTATATTCATGTTTAATCACAGGAAAATCTTTATAAAAGAACATTTTTTTCTTTTAAAAATAGTGACTTTATATCTAAGAACCAAAGTACTGTTGTAGAAATTTGTTGTCTAGTGAATAAAGAACACAGAAAAGTAAGTGTGGAATATTTACTCTTTTTGCAAAGCTTGTACTTGTTTTCTTTAATAATAAGAATATGCTGGCACAGAAAATACTTTTTCCCCCCAAATCTTCCATTTATCTCTTTTGTAACTTAGGCAATTTTAAAGCCCCTATTTCTCCCAGAAAAGAAAATTTAAGTAGCATGTTCACTGACACAGCTTAAAGTAAATCAGTATTTCCTATATGAAGGGCGAATATTTGCCCTTTTATAGTTATGTTTATGTTCACACCCAAATCTCCTGACCAAAGTTTCTTCAGGTCTGTCTGTGAAGGAAAGGACAGCAAATCTGAATTCAAATATCCATCTCATGTTCAAGGAATCTCGGATAAAAATTTTAGTCTTCTGATTGAAATGATGAGTTTAAAACAACTTTTAAAGAAAGGGTTTCTAAACATTTGCAAGGCTGGGCTAATTTTGAGCTTAACATTTGTTGAATCTGAAGAGGGCTTGTAAATGGAGCTGTGGCCTACAGAGATAGCTAAATGTTTCATATTTAAAATCAGCAGAACAGACTGAGTCTTCTATCACTAAGCATTTTTGTGAGATATGCAACAAAGACTAATGTCTAATTAGCCAAATCAGCTTCAAATGTCATTCAAAGCTATAGAAATTTATGAACCTATCTGCTTTTTCAGAAATAACTTAGAAAATACTTAAAATGTGTTATACCATCTGAAGGAAAGTTTTATGTTCAAGAATTTTGCACCTGCTTATGTGCTATGTTTTCTAATGAAAAGCTGTATTTCACTATCGGTATTTTTGATAATGCAAGGCAAAATATGTCATTGATGAAATTGAAGTAAGTACCCATTTTTGTCATTGAAACATATGTTGGATGATATATACTGTTTTAATGAATCATACTGAATGATTTCTAACATTATGTGCCTGTGTATGTGTATGTAGATATGTGTTCACTGTACATATAAGAGGGATAGACTGTTT
The DNA here is from genome assembly GCF_017311325.1 of Ursus maritimus. Classification (NCBI taxonomy): domain Eukaryota; kingdom Metazoa; phylum Chordata; class Mammalia; order Carnivora; family Ursidae; genus Ursus; species Ursus maritimus. The sequence continues at coordinate 42,302,087 of NW_024426552.1, read as the reverse complement.
TGTTTTATAATAATACGCTACATATTTAATATTCGTTATAACATAATGGGGAATGAAGAAGCTAAATTCTATTTCTAGTTCTATTACTCCCTATGTGACCTTGGACAACTTAATTTCTCTTGATATTTGTTTCATTTTGTAATGCTCACTCTTTTTTATTTTTATTTTTGGTAAAGATTATATTTATTTATTTGTCAGAGAGAGAGCGAGAGCACGCACAACAGGGGGAGCAGCAGGCAGAGGGAGAAGCAGGCTCCCCACTGAGCAGGGAGCCCAATACGGGACCTCAATCCCAGGACCCTGGGATCATGACCCAAGCGGAAGGCAGACGCTCAACTGGCTGAGCCACCCAGGCATCCCATGCTCACTCTTTTTTAAGATTTTTGTGTTATATGTGATACTTTGAAATGTGGTTACATATAAATACATTTTGGTCTTTGGGTAATTTTAGTGATGAAATCAACAATAAAATAAGACCTTTATTGTTAAGAAAACATCTATACAACAAAAGTCCCCTGATTTCTTGGCTTTTAAAAGAGAAACAGTACTAAATCTAAGAGCAGAGCTGTAAGGACCAAAAATGAACTAAAGATATGGATTCTGCTCTTTTGGAAATAAATCAGAGGTATTTTGAATTCATATTTAGAGTTAATCATAAAAGCACAAATGTGTCAATAGCCAAAACAAATCCTTGAATATTATTAAAAGCAGCCACTTTTAATTTTGTTATTGATTTAGACACGTAAAATACTGGCCCCTTTTAAACAGTTTTCATATGTTTACTTCACTTGGCATTCTCATCCACATATGAGCTGTGACCATTTAACCAGCATAGAGTTGGAGAAGTGTGAGCCTCTTGACCTTGTAAATTACTAATTACCATTAAATTGGTTTCAATCAACTTGAGTGTAATTGAAATAGCATGGTTCTCTGTTTAGGTGAACAATTTATTGAATGCTTATTTTGCTACATCAAGCTGAAAATGTTAAATGATAAGGCAAAGTACTTCCTGAGTCAATATGAGACATGTCTCAATTATCAATGGTAAGACTCTTCAAATTGCATTGTTGACGTTTTTTGTGTGTGGTTTAGCTGACTGTGCATGGGTAAATAGCCAACTACAAATCAAACCTATATGGTTTTAGATTGTCAGTCAATAGTTGCAGGTAAGGATGGCTCTAATATTTTTGAGGACTGGTTTTATTTTTTTTAATGGATTTAAATATTGATCATAATATCATTAAATAATTCTAGTATAATAGTTGGGTATATTTCATAATAAAATTCTGACTGGTATTGTTGCAGAAAATAAAAATCAGACCCTTGAGAAACCAAGCGACAATCAGAGAAGTAGGAGAACACAGGTTTATTTTACGCCAGTGGACCCAGATAAGCTTACACTGGAAATTCTGGGCCAGTGGGTAGCAGGGTTACAGAGCTTTTATAGGGCAGTGCAGAGGGTCAGGTTACAAGGGCTGTACTGACTGTTGGTAAGTGGGTTTAAATGGGGGGGGGTGTAGGTGGGAACAGTGGTTTGGGCAGTGACAATAGATTAGATAGATACAGATAGAGATCCATCATTTCTGCTGCTTCCTTTATACCTCATAGAAATGCAGACTCGTATTCATACTAGGAAGCCTGTTTACAGAAGCAGAAATGGCTTGTTATCTCTTGCTCAAGTGGGGCTTCTGGTTATCTCTTAGTATTGCTAGTAATTTTCCATTTTCTGGGGCCTGCCGGCCTGGGCCTGCTCTGGGTAATTTTCCTCTTCAGTATTTCTACTATTTTAGTATAAATTCAGTATTAGAGAGCTCACCTATTAAAGACTGCAATATGTGGAATATATCAGAATTTTTATAATCTCTATCAGTTTAACTGGGTATTTGATTAAATGTCTTTCATTTATCATCTTCCGTATGTTCAAAAAAGCTTTAACCCCCTGTAGAATTTCATATATTATCTAATATTAAATGAAGTATAAAATATAATGATTTTGAAAATAAATGGTTCCCAGAGAAAATATTCATATAACTTTATTAGCTTTATTGAGATATAATTCACATATCATACAAGTCACCCATTTAAAATACACAATTTAATGTTTTTTGTCTTCTAAAATAATTCCCAGGCTTGTGAAACTACCATCAAAATTTAATTTTAGAACCTCCTCTCTCTCCCCAAAGAGGGTACATACCAGTTAGCATTCACGCCTTATTCCTCATCTAATCCCCCCCAACCCGTCTCCATCCCCAGCCCTAGGCAACACTTAATTTACTATGTTTTTCTATATTAATGAGGTATAACTGACATACAATACTATATTAGTTTTAGGTGTACAGCATAGTGATTTGACATTTGTATACTCTGTGAAATGGTCACCACAATAAGTCTGGTTACCATCTGTCCTCCTACAAAGTTAATATAATATAACTGCCTTTATTCACCATGTTATACACTGTATCCCTATGACTTATCTATTTTATAGCTGGAAGTTTATACTTCTTAATTCCCTTTGCCCGTTTACCCCCCATCTGGCCTTGGCAACCATCAGTCTGTTCTCTGATTTATAAATCTGGGTTTTGTTTTTTAGATTCCACAGATAAGTGAGATCATGCAGTATTTGTCTTTCTCTGACTTATTTGACTTAGCGTAATACCCTCGAGGAACATCCATGTTGTCACAAATGGCAAAACTTCATTCTCTTTTATGGCTGAGTAGTATTTCAGTGTGTGTGTGTGTGTGTCCATCACATCTTCTTTTTCTCTTCATCAATGTAATTTTCTTTTTGTCTCTATAGATTTGCCTGTTCTGGATATTTCATATAAATGGAATTGTCATATAGTAGGTGGTCTTCAGTGACTTGTATGTTCCCCTTAGCATATTGGGTTCAAGATTTATCTACACTGTGACATGTATGAGGACATCATTCTGTTTATTGGTGAATAATATTCTAATGTATGGGGTATACCACTTTTTAAAATCAGTTTATCAGTTGATTAACTACTGGGTTGTGTCAACTCTTTGGCTATCATAAATAATGCGGCTATGAATTTTTGTGTACATGTTTTGCATGAATGTATGTTTTCATTTATCTTGGCTGTATACCTAACTGTAAAATTGCTGATAACTCTATTTTTAACAAATTGAGGAACTTCCCAGGCTATTTGCAAGGGCTGCTTCACTATTTTACATTTTCACCAGCTATTTATGAGGTTTCCAATTCCTACATATACTTGTCAAATTTTAAATTTTTTTTATAATAAAATTAGACTCACAAGGCAAATGGCTTGCTTAACTCATACATTTTTCAGCACTACTAGATTTACTATAGCATCATCCAAGTTTCCTGATGTACATAAATCAGGAAATTTTCATAATAAAGATGAGACATAACATTATAGGTTGGCCCAGGTTATCTTTAAAGTAGATATAAAGTGTTTGAGGAAGAATAAGGATACATGTATAGAGCCACATTCATTTTCACTCACAGGTAATATTTTAGTAAGATAAACATGTGTATATTTTGACTTTGAAAGATTGGTCACTTGACCTACATATATAAATATATTACAAACAATGAAGTTTTTATATCCTATGACTCTGATAAAATTGTGATATATTTCTTCCATATGGATATAGTGATAAATATTTTATAGGCAAGTACTGAGTCTTTTTACTTTGGATGTCAATTTTCTTATTCCAATTACATTGAATAAAAAGAGAGATATTAGTAAATTTTGGTGAGGGCTATTGAATATTAGTGATGAAAGCAAATAGGACTAAGGGACATTTTAAAAAGCAATTAATATCATTAAAGAAAAAAGAAATGACCAAATGTAACTATGAATGTTTATTATTACTTCAGTATTTTCTAAAAAGAACTTTATTATACATTTTGATTTCCTTATACTCCATCTTTTATTTGTTTCATGTGTTGGTCTCAAGATTTTTAATTGTAGAATAATATACTTTGTATTATTATACGAGAGTATCTATTTGGTATACCACATGCCTTCGTAAATATATTTTGCCTGTCAATCTTTTTTAATAAATAGCTAAGAGTGAATGTTTTAACTTATGGACAGAGTGGGGGGGGGAAGTGACTATTGCACAGATATTTCAGTTCAGCTTTTCATTCAAGCACAAATCCATTATTTGTACTACATGGGTATTCCCAGTTAGTAAAATAGTAAGTTACCTTATAATATGGCTGTGTGTCTGGTTAAATATAGCAAGACAACTTTTTCAAAATTTATTTCTAAGGTTTCTATACATAATGACATGATTTCACTGCATTTTAACTTATGTTTTCTATTTTTAAAGCATGTTTACATATTTTATCCTCTGAATTTTGTGTGCTAAGAGTAATTTAACACTAAGTTTGTATGTTGACCATAATTGAATGCCATATTTTATACAGATTTTGAAAAATTATATGACTGATAATTTTGGTAAGCAAGTATATGCATACACATATATTGTATGAAGACATTATATTTAGAGGCCACATTTCCACTGTTTTCATGATCAACATAATACTTTTTAAAATTTCATAGTTTTAAAATAGTATTCATAGTATGACAGTGAGAGTAATGTTTATTTCAAATATTCATGATATTTGAGTGTTTAGCTTTAAAGCTACACAACCAATTGAGCTATTTTTATATTTCATTAGGCTCATATCTTGCAAACCAAAGAAACTCAGCTTAAATTATTAAATAGATGTCTTTCAGAATTTATCCAGAGACTTTGATGATCTTGGAATATCATCATGAACACAAAAGAACAATGGAGGTTGAGAGATTCAGTATAGCAAAGAATGGTACACCAGGTATGCAAGCTAACAAAATAAACTTTTGATGTGGGAAAGATGATGTTAGAGTTCAAAGCCAATGACCAAGAAAGAATTCTTGAGGTGTCTTGGTACAAAAGGTGATTTTATTAAAGCACGGGAACAGGACCTGTGGTCAGAAAAAGCTCCACTGGGGTCATGAGAAGTGGCCCATTATATACTTTCAAATTGGAAGGGGGTTTGGGATAGTGAAAGTCTCTAAGGAATTTTGGAAGCAAGGTTTCCAGGACCTTGAGAAGGCTAGCTATGTTGGAAAAAGGTCATTTATTACCATCTAATAAAACCTTGGTCATGAGACCCATCAGATGTATATTGGTGTGTCATATGCTTGGGGGATGATTGCCAACACGTAGCTTGGGGGGTTTAGAGATAAAGGAAGTTTCCAAAGGAATTTTTATATGTTAAAGTAGACTTACAGGATACTGGGGGAGGGGGTTCTCAGGCTAGGATTGCCTTTTGCCCTTAGCAAAGTATTAACATTGAGGCAGTTGAGTCCCTAGAGGAATGTCACTCTGCCTGTTTCAAGGACTTGTCAATGTGCTGTAGGTAGTAAGGAAATTTAATAGTTTTTCTTCTGCCTTTGTTTCCCACATCACTTTAAGTTTTATTTCTTTTATACCTTGGGTGTAGAAAGAGAAGGAAAATATCAACTTCAAAATTTCTTATTTTGAAAGTTACAAAATCCATGGAATTTGAAATTTACTGTATGATTTTAACCTAACATAATCTAAAAAATGTAATCCTACAAAAATTGTCAGTATTTAAGAATTAAAATAAAACTCCAGATAATGCATTTTTGAAATCCAGTTATCTCTGTATAGTATTCAAATAAAAGATGTGCTATACTATAAAACAAGTGCTGATACCAAATATTTAAATTATTAATAATATTTAACATTACCTGCAATTTCTCCCAGGCACTCTTCAGTGAATGAGTTCCTTCTGGATCTGGATTGCATGCACACATTTGTGTCACTTTTTCTTCAGAGGACCCATAATTTTAAAAACTCAGAAAATGGTGGACATGAAAAAGCAAGTATTAAATATTTCTTACTTGAAAATATTCCTCAGAACCGTGGGTGGCAATTCTCAATTGTAAAGAAGCATTATTTAGCAACAATCCCTAAGAATGCAAGGATTTTGTTTTAATATTTTTAAGGATATTTTGTTAAGAAACAACAACAAGAAAATAAGGACATGAGTTAGAAGATTGTGGAATAATGCCAGAATTTTCCATTTCTGTTTATGAATATAAACCAAAAACATTAGGAGAACAAGAAATAAAAGTACAAACTATATTTTGGAAAACTAGAAGAAAACAAAACTATATGCAAAATAATTTTTTTTTAAAGTTTCAGAAAGCAGTGAAAACGGAACATAGAGATGTCAAAATGATGAGGGAATAAAAGGCAAGCTGAAGACAAAGCATAAGCTGACACTCTGCAACCTTCCCCCAACCCCTACTCCTAGGTGGGACATATGTGACATTCTTCCAGGAATCTCCCAACTATATTAATGTTAGTGCCTTGCTAGAGGGGAAAAACAACCTTAACTTGACCATGGCAATGCCTCCTCCAGTATCCTGTGAGTCTTCTTTAACATATGGAAGTTCTTTTGAAACCTCCCTTTTCCTTACCTCCCCCAACCCCACAGTATATAATCAGCCACCCCTCACAACGCTGGGGCAGCAGCTCTTTCTGCTCATGGGTCCTGTCCCTGTGCTTTAATAAACCACCATTTGCACCAAGGACATCTCAAGAATTCTTCCTTGGTTGTCAGCTCCAGACTCCACCCCACTGAACCTCACCTATATTCCAAAACTTCATCAGAATATCAAGGCTAACAGTAGGTACGTCCCTAGATCTAGATAGAATCCACATTTATCAAGCCACATTTGCATGAATTAACCTTGCTCAGTGGCTATGGTGCACAAAAGAAATTTCCTATTGTGAAAAATTCACAGCTTATTTCTCCATTTGTAGTGATATATAACAGTTGAAGAAATTCACATTAAAAAAAAAAAAAAAAACCTGAGTTTTGGAGAATAGTTATACAGTTTTGAACACTCTTGTGTGTGTTCACTTACAAAATAACCTTACTCTAAATCACTCTTCCAGAACACGAACATGCTCACCTTCTACGAAGACAATTAAATAGAAAAAAAAACAGTATGTACTCAAGAACAGAGGAATAAAATGGAGGATTAGCCCAAAGTTCAAATGCTAAAGCACTAACTTTCCCCTTCCCCAAATACTGCTACTAAGTCAGTGAAAACAATTAGTACTTTAAAATATTTAAAGATTTATATAGTTAAAATTTTTTATTTTTATTTTTAAATTATTTTATTTAAGAGGCGCCTGGGTGGCTCAGTCATTAAGCGTCTGCTTTCAGCTCAGGGTGTGATCCCGGCGTTCTAGGATCCAGCCCCACATCAGGCTCCTCCGCTATGAGCCTGCTTCTTCCTCTCCCACTCCCCCTGCTTGTGTTGCCTTTCTCGCTGGCTGTCTCTTTCTCTCTGTCAAATAAATAAAATCTTAAAAAATAAATAAATAAATAAATAAATAAATAAATAAATAAATAAATAAAATTTATTTTTATTTAAAATTTTTATTTAAATATTTAATGAAAAGATGTAAGATTCAAGATAAAGGAAGACAGGGTGATACAAGTCTTAGCAGAGTGCAGAAAGGATGTGGGAGGAATAATTAAAATATATAAAAATAAAAAAATTGGTATATAAGGAAAAACATATACTGATAAAAACATAGTATGAGAAATCTAAAAGTGCAGCTAAAAGGAAGAATAATAAAGAACAAAATAAAAAGCTCTGTAACGGAACAAATATATGTACATGAAAAGTTCATCCAACATCCCTACCAAGGGTTTCCCAAGGAATAAAACTTTAAAAATGAATAACAGCAAATTTTTACATGTTAAAATACAAGCATTTTTAAAATTTCAAGTTTTAGAAACACTTGAAAGGGCAAAATATTTTTAAAAAATAATTTAGAATGATATACATAAAGAAATATCCTATTAAAGTTATTGGATTTCAATGTAAGGAACCCATTTGCAAGTAAGGCAAAATACAATGTCATTTATTAATAAAATACTCATATTTCTCCAGTTGTCCAGGGCAGTGCCAGTCTAGTCCTATTGTCCCAGGACCAAGCTTGTCGTTTTTTAATGTGTTTTACTATTATAATTACTACTTTTGCTATTAAGAGTTGTCTTAAAATAAATCAGAGTAAAGATAAATAGAACTCCATTTTTGCTTCCAGTTTCTGTTCCAATGTCCCTGATGGTGTATGAATGCAGGTGCAAAGCTCATAAAATTTTCAACTTTGACAGGTGACTGAAACAGGAAGACCAACAGGAATAATCTTCTCTCTGACCCTTTTCAGATACACCGTAACAGACATCTCCCCCAACACAGTGTGCACAGATCTTACTGGTAAAACAAAGTGCCCCTGATGGAGGCTGGAGACAGCAAACTTCTTCCACTCTATTAAAAGTACTCCACTCTTCTTTCTTATCTGGCCACTTGGTGTAGCAATCAGTTGTCCATTTGTGTGTGTGTGTGTGTGTTGGTGGAGGGGGTATTTTATTGTTTGCTGACTCTTATGCAATTAGCCATTTTTTATCACTGGACTGATAAAGAGAAACATCTATCTATTCAAAAACTAAGACCTGAATTTCCACTGCTCAATAAAGTTTTTGTTGAACACGTAACTTAAAACGTTTGCCCGCATTTGCCGAGATTTCTACTGTTTACCATTGAGCACCAAACTGATACCACTAACCACATGAAAATCCGAAGCATCAGCATCTAGTTCACAGACAGTAGCTACTTTGAGAGCCCTGTGCCTAAGACGGTGATGAAATGGGGAAGCTCTCTATTGTAATTCACACCTCAGAAGTAGGTAAATATTTTAGTCCCAATTATGATAAAACTAAAAGTAAAAATAGTGCTTAGGGACCCTAAATATGTTATTGCTTAGAAAAAGAATTCAGAGGCTCCTGAGTGGCTCAGTCGGTCAGTAAGTGCCACACTCTTGATTTGGGCTCAAGTCCCGATCTCCGGGTCCTGAGATTGAACCCGGGATCAGGCGCCCTGCTGGGTGCAAAGTGTGCTTAAGATTCTCTCTCTCCCTCTTCCTCTGCTCTGCTCTCTCTATCTAATAATAATAATAATAATAACAATGATTTTTAAAAAAAGAAAAAAAGGAAAAGAATTCATGTTTGTTTTATATATAGCAGTACCTGTAGTGAAATCAATAACCACCGCTTCTTTTGGGATCCATCGTTCTCCTACTGGTTTTGAGCCTGTGTGAACACTCTGAAGCATGTTGGCAGAAGTTTATTTTCTCACAGTTCTAGAGGCTTCCAGTCCAAGATCAGGGTTCCAGCAGGTTGGTTTCTGGTGTGGCCTCTCTGTCTTACAGACGACCACCTTCTCACTGTATTCTCTCAAGGTCTTTCCTCTCTTCCCAAGTGGAAAGACAAAGAAATGTTTGGTGCCTCTTCCCGTTTTTATAAAGACACTAGTTCCATAGTGCCCTACTGTTATGACCTCCTTCAGCTTTAATTGCCTCCTTCAAGGCCTTTTCTGCAAATGCAGTCATATCAGTGGTTAGACCTTTAACATCCAAGTTTGGAGGGAGCATGATTTCGTATATCACATTAGTGAAAGAAATTTTTTTAAAGGAACTTGACCCTTGCATGATATCCTTTCAAGAAAAAGTAAACATGGTGCCAAAGATGGTGGCTGAGATTCTTACTGGTTATGCCTATGATATGGAGACATTGGAAAAGCTCAGTTTGGTGGCTGTATGGCCAGAGAAGCTGTTTAAAATGTCTATAGGGTAAGCTGTGTGAAAGGGAAAATAAGTAAGTAATTATAATTACTTGTGATTACAGGTAAAGAATGTCAAAATTTATATCAAAGCATGGTTGTTAATTTGTGTTGGTATTAACATTATTTGTTAACAGATTCCATTTTATAATGCCAATGGAGAATTATTGCTTTATAAATTGTTCTACTCTGAATATTATTTATTTTTGTTTTTATATGTAGACACAGACATGACCCATGCATATAGATATTGGTGCTATATGAAAATTACGTTTTTGATTCAAGAACTATGAAAGGAAATTTTCAACTTGAAATTTAATAATATCTTAAGGTTTTTATTATTTAAATAACATGTAAATAAATAAATAAAATCAAGTATTACATCACAGAGTTTATGTTTAGATTTTACCACTTGATGAGTAATTCTTAATGTATTTTCCATTCAAGCACATCTGAGAATTATACAAATCCCCCTTCTGTAACTATGTCTAAGACGTATGACTGGCAGCGTAAAAAGGGAAGAGGAAAAGTTGTCTGACTTTCTGTCAGATGAGAGGAAAGTAAGAGTTTGAAACCATGAATATAATATGATTCCCATCCTGATTAAGAATAACCAGACTTGTTCTTTGTGTTTGCCTTATTTTGGTAAAATTTTCTTAATTATTTTCTTTTCATTAATTGCTTAACTACAAATAACAATCTTTTATAAGCTAGCGGCGAAATATCTCTTTTCTTTTTCTGGTTAACTCCTTCAATTTCTTGTGCTTGCTTGACTTTCTTGAGAACTACAGACTGTTTCCAATACAGGTCATATATTACCATTGCTGCTTTCAGTGAAAATTAGGTAGGATTTATCCTTCTGCTCTAAGTCATGATACAAGTAATTCAACTTGAACACGTTCAGCTCTTTACCTGCAGCTTATGTTAATACTTTAGCTGCTCTATGTTCATTTTCTGCTTCTGCAACTCAACCACTATTACTTGTTACTTAAGCTTTTGATGCCAGGCAGGTAGTCATAGCCCTGAAGTATGAGCTTGTTGCAAAAAAATAAGTTCAGTGAAAAATACTGTGAACTTAGCACGAACTGATAAAAAGTATGAAATTTTCAAAGCAAGAGCAGTTGTGATTTTGTTTTTGTTTTTTAAGTGTTACACATCCAGAGGACTGGCTTCTCCAGGGATGCGTGGCAATCAAAGTGAGTTAATCTATATGTAGAGTGAAATAATTGAATACTTGATTAAATTGAATGTTTACTATCATACTTCAGCAAGGAGAAAGAACTTCACAATGCCTAAAGTAGGTCTATGTTAAGAGAAATAAAGTGGCCTTTGAGATTTACATACTGCATTGAACACTCCTACTCACCATTTCTTTGCTGAAATACAAACTCAAGCGTTATCTAAGAAATCCATGTCCTTAGAATAAAAACTGCTACATTTATCTCATTGCATTTAAATGAAGGTTAAACTAATAAGGAACTTGCTGTTCTGGAATTCTGTGAGCAAATGATACCAGGTAATTAATGACGTTATTGTTTGGCCAATAGTCATTTAGCTCTCATAAGTATAATGACACCTAGGGATCTTTCACCAATGATGACTAAAGAAGAATCTAACATGAACTTGGGGTGTCGGTGCTTTGAACAATCGCAGGTTCATTGAAAAAGTACACAATGTTAGAGAAACTCTACCTATCCTGGTAAGTTCAAATCAAAATAGAAAACTAGATTAATTTTGCCCTTTCACCCCTCAGGGCACCCGCCTCAAGGCACTCAACATGCCTGTCCTTCCCTGGCACACAAATGGATTCGGGTGATTTTTTCAGTTCATCCCTGTAAAGGGATAACTGATAATTTTCTAGGTTGTTTTATCCATGGCATGTTATTAAGGAAATACAGATTTGGAGACTTCAAATCCAGAGGAACAGGTTTTTGGGGTAAAATTTTAAGACTTGTCATGGAGTCATTATGCCTGGCAGCAAATCCTTTACTAGCACTCACATATTCCTCCTCTTTGTGAAGTCAAAGCTATTTCAATTGCCTTTAAGAAAGCTATTCTATAATAATAATATTGCTATTAATACAAAAAACAGCTAACATTTATTGAGCAATTACCACTTGCTATTATTTGTTCCAGTCATTTTACTTCTATTAATTCATCACTCCTCAAAATAATGATATGAGCATTGCTGCCATCCTCCTTCGACATCTGGAAAAATCTTAAGGAATAGAGACGTTAAGCTATATGCCAAGATTACACAACTAGGAGGTGGCAGATTCAGGTTTCAAACGGTTCATGCTGCTGGTAATTCAACCTGAGCACCTACAGCTCTTTTAAGTCCAGTTTACAGTGATAGTTTAGATACTCTGCTTGCCACGCCTCTAGTCTTTACTGCTATATGGCCTTCAAATACACATATAAAATGTATTTATGTTGTATGCATTCATCAAGTTCATTTATTTCTGTATTTATTTATCTCATTTTTTACTAAGGTACAACTGATATAAAATTGTAGCATATTTAAGGTATACAGCGTGATGATTTGATATACAGTGTGAAAGGGTTCTCCCCATCGAGTTAATACATCTATGACCTCACATACATATATTTACATGTATGTGTGTATCTATCTCTCTATATATATTTCTCTCTATATATTTTGGGGAGAGCATTTCAGTTCTACTCTCTTAGCAAATTTCAATTATACAACCTGGTGTTATCAACTATAGTCGTTATGTTACACATTAGATCCTCAGACCTTATTCATCTTACCACTGAAAGTTTGTCTCTTTCACCAACCTCTCCCTATTTCCCCTACTCTCTTGTCCCTGGAAACAATTTTCTACTTCTTTTTTTAAGATTTTACATGTAAGTGATACCATGCAGTATTCGTCTTTCTCTGTTTGGCTTACTTCACTTAGAATAATGCCCTCCAGGTTCAAATTCTTCCATGTTGTTGGAAATGCAGGATTTCCTTTTATTATTATTTTTTTAATGTTTTAAAAGATTGGCATGAATAAAATGTGTTAAAAGAATGACATGAATAAAATTTTAAAAATATATTTTCTAAATAGCATTATAAGTCTTCTAGTTTCTGTGGAACTATATGCAGAATCTCTTAGAATAAACATTTATTTTTATCTCATTGCATTTAAATGTAAGTTAAACTCATAAAGAACTTACTGTTCTGGCTAATCACAAGTAAAGTACAGTCATTATTGATATAGTATTAACAAAGGAACCCAATAAATCTATGCATTTCTTGTTGTATCTACGTTCTTGAAGCTCAACAGCTAAGTAAATGACAGGGAAGTTTCATTTCCTCCTTTATCAATACCAAAGTAAAGTGGAATTTAAAGTAGCTATGAAACTTGAAACAGAATTGAATGGTGGGTAAGCAATTTTAGACCATTATAAAGACAAATAAAAAGCCATTTCAAATGGAGGGATAGATAAACTATTGTTTACTTTAGCAAAATTTTTATTTTAGTAAATTTATTTAATAGTATTTTTCTTTAATACCAAAATCAGTATGAAAAATCTGTGTTAAAATCATCTAAATTCTATGATAATGGAATGAAAACATTTTTACTTTGTTTTTCATGCGTCAAAAAAAATTATTCATCATAAATAATAAAAAAGGAAATGATAAGAAATAGCTTGGGAGTAGTACATTAGAAGTTTCAGGTTTTAATAATCCAGGAAATAATGTTGGTGTCTGTTTTATTTTTTTATTGATGATTACACTAATGCTTTATTATTGTTGGCCAAATTAGGATGAAAGTCCAAGCATAAGTGATCATTTGTTATACTTTTTTAATAAATTGAATTTGACCTTTGATGGGTCTCTTACAGGTATTTATAGTAAAGAACAACGTTTTTGCTCTACTGTATTAGCTATATTTTATAAAGCATTAACTATCCTATCATAGTCTATAATATTCTATATAATATTAACTATGATTTTATTCACCACTTAATAAGCAACCATTTTTTCTTTTGATATTAATATTCTATATAATGTTAACTATAATTTTATTTACCAGTTTTCTTGAGTTAAGATACATTGCAGCTGAAGGTTCATTGCATCCTTAAATTTTCTTCATTTTTCTTTGATCAGGGTGTAGGAGTGATATCTGTTTTCTGGGGATAACAGTAATTCAGCTAAAGAGTTGCTCATTATAGGACAAATGACTACAGGTTGTTTAGTCTTGTCATGTATTGGAGGCATGCATACAACATAAAGTCAAAATGGATCGATGGACATAGCTTACTAGTGACATTGTTAAATTGGTCAAGTTCAAGGGGCCCTTTCTCTGTTTTATGTCATTTAAATAGTTTAAACATAGCATCATTTAATAAATATATTTTTAAATTATAAATTGTTATAAAAGATAAACATTTTAAAATACGAAATATAGAGTGGAAAATAAAATGTCTCCAGTGCCATCTTCACTACCACTGTAATGTCTTGCTGTAGTTCTCTCCATTTGTACATACTGTTTTATATTACTGATATATTACACTTGGTACTCTTGCTTACTGATTTTTAATATTAACAGCTTGAAATGCTTTGAATGGAACCAACTCTAATCTCCATAATTCTCTCCTGAGCACATTTACTAGGTTGTGGTTACTTTAGTTGTGTGTATCTATGGATCTCATCCCATATCCTTATTATATTTCTGAAATTTCTAAAAATTCTCCATATTGTAACACACTATTTATTATTTATATGATGATGTTGGATTTAATATTTTCTTTAAAAACTTAAGTAGGAGGTGCAGGTCACCACACTCGTTTCAATGTAAATCCATAGTGTTTTTTTAAACATAGTTATAAATACATGGAAAATAAATATACAAGTAAAATTGCTTAGATCTACAAATAATCTTTCCAATATGTAATTTTCTAATAAACTTTGTTCAAATTCATTTAGCCAACAAGTACTGAGTACTTACTATGAACTAGACTCTAATGATTAAGTAGTGGAGTCAAAGCAGTTTCTCTGCTTAAATACATACACAGAAGGCGAAGTTAAATGAAAAAGCAAAAGGATAACCAGAATAATTTTAAATAGGGACTCCTGGGTGGCTCAGAGAGTTAAGTGCCTGCCTTCAGCTCAGGTCATGATCCCAGGGTCGTGGGATAGAGCCCCACATCAGCTCCTTGCTCAGTGGGGAGCCTGCTTCTCGAACCTCGGCCTGCCTCTCCCCCTATTTGTGCTCTTTCTCTCTGACAAATAAATACAACCTTAAAAAAAAAAAAACAAGAAGAATTATTTTTAAAAAAGAATAATTTTAAATAAGCAGTATGTGCTTGAAGTCAGGCAGGCAGGGTTATGTGGAGGTATGTAAGTAACTGCTGGGAAGAGACCTCTACACATTAAGAGAAGGATTTTCAGAGTAACTTAGGCCTAATGAGTCATCAATGAATGGGATTGGCTTGGAAAGATAGTGGGATGAGGACGTTGGGCTTAAGGAATATCAAGTGGAAATGCACTAAGAAAGGCACTGTGCTGCTTTTTTTAGGAACAGTATTAAGGAGAATCTAGGGGAAGTGAGATGGGATTAGCAGCTATTAAAATTGGAACAGGAAGAACTTGAAAACTTCATAGAGGCCATTTTTATTTTGGTAGAGATTTTGACTGAGTATAGTGGAAAGCAATTTGAATCTAAATCAAGAGGAAAGCGGTGTGATTTTTTTTTTTTCCAAAGGACTATTCTAGATGTGAGGATTCGGGGTGGGGGGGAGCAGAAGGGTGGAGTTAGGGGAGCTTGTGAAGGAAACAAGTCGGCTGGGTCCACCACTAGTATTCCCGGGAAATTTGGATGCCCTGGGAGGTTTCTGGGAAGCTAGGTGCTGGGACTCCAGAGGCTCATGCGTGGGTGCTACGACTGTGGGTGGCCCAGAACCTCCCTCATTTTGGCCCAAGCTGCAGTTTTTGCTCTGTGTCTTGGGGCTGGATGGTGGAGGCGTAGTCTTCTGAGGCTACTGGTCAATTTTCTCCCCTGTTTTTAGCAATCCAGTTTTCTTCAAAGCCCTAGAGGGAGTCACAGTGGCAAGGAAAATTGTGCTCCATAAAGTCATTTTGGAGCGGAATACAGAGAAAATCATCTGAAATCTGAGACTGAATACTGGTTTATGCTGGGAAGATACATTTAAAGCATAGAAAGAAAATCACATTTAGAGAGTATCTGTCCAGCCGTTAGCTGACCATTAACCTCAGCTGAGACGTCAGTGGCTGCACGTGACAAAGAATAGACTTAACATAATTAGGTCAGAAAAGTTATTAACCAAATAAACACCAAATAGCAACAACAACAACAGAAAAACCTAAGGGTGGGAAGAATCTGATATGCACAGTTTGCAGCTTTATTTAAAATGGGCAGTTGGGGGGCGCCTGGGTGGCACAGCGCTTAAGCGTCTACCTTCGGCTCAGGGCGTGATCCCAGCGTCCTGGGATCGAGCCCCTCATCAGGCTCCTCCACTATGAGCCTGCTTCTTCCTCTCCCACTCCCCCTGCTTGGGTTCCCTCTCTCGCTGGCTGTCTCTATCTCTGTCGAATAAATAAATAAAATCTTTAAAAAATAATAATAAAATAAAATAAA
>NW_024426552.1:42127033-42282760 GCF_017311325.1 Ursus maritimus | reverse complement strand
AAATAAAATAAAATAAAATAAAATAAAATAAAATGTGCAGTTGGGGCACCTGGGTGGCTGAGTCAGTTAAGCAGCCGACTCTGGGTTTCAGCTGAGGTCAGGCTCAGGGTCCTGAGATGGAGGCCCCCATTGGGCTCCCTGCTCTGTGGGGAGTCTGCTTGCAGTTTCTCTCCCTCAGCCTCTACCCTCGTTGCACACACTCTGTCTCTCTCATAAATAAATCTTCTTTAAAAAATGTGCGGTTTTCAACCACAACAAAACACTTATGAAAAATGCAAAAGACTCAAAGAGTGTATGGCTCACACACAGGAGAAAAGTAGTAAATAGACGCAAGAGAGAAATATTTTTGAAAACCAAGAAAAGAAGTAGGGAAACCAGGTAAGCTCCACCCTCACAGTTTAGCATGAATAGTATTTCTGTTTAGTACCATATGGATATAAAATAATTTACTCTCTGTTCTTCTCTATTGAACAATTTTATTTCAAGATTTCACCATTCTGTATACTAATGTGAAGAAGATTATAAATATAGATTATTTTTTAAAAATTATCTCTTTGGGATTAGTACCTCAAACAAGAATTATTTCATCATGAGTTTTAATTTTTTTCCTGAGTTTTAATTTTTAATATTCTGTATACTCAGAAATTAATTTCCCAAAAGCTTTAGAAATATGTTTCCAAAAGTTGTGCTTAAGACTGATCAACCATCTCTCCTAATTTTATAAGCATTTATTTTTCAATATTTCCAAAATATTAATGTGTCACTTACTCTTTTTATCTTGAATACAAATAAACACACGTGCCTGACTGTATTTCTTTTTGTAAATTGTTCATCCATGCCCTTTGCCTTCATTATATTATCTGTGGTAATGATTTGAAAGAGTTCTTTTGATATTAACAAACTAACTGACTTGGCAGGAAACTTCATAATTTCAATATTCAAAACTGTTGTCTTTATAGGTTGAACAGGATTATTGATAAATGCTTGTGTAAGATCTAGTGAAAATTCTTGATAAGAGGTACTTAAAAATTTTATCATTTTCTGGAGATTTTACTGTCATCTTTTGTGTGCTAAATTTAAATTTTAGTACGTAAAAAAGTTATAGAAAACTAATGAATATTAGTAGAGATTTTTTTTTTCTATTTTAAGCTAGATAGAACTATACAAAGCTGGAAATTTTAATGTAACTCTCAAATATATTTTGATAAAATGGTGTGAATTATCTTTGTCATAGGACTCACCTGTTGGGGGCGCCTGGGTGGCTCAGTCATTAAGCTTCTGCCTTTAGGCTCAGGTCATGATCCCAGGGTCCTAGGATCCAGCCCCACTTTGGGCTCCCTGCTCAGCAGGAAGTCTGCGCCCCCCTCTCCCTCTCCCCCTGCTTGTGTTCTCTCTCTCCTTGTCTCTCTCTTTCTGTCAAATAAATAAATAAGATCTTTAAAAATATAAAAATAAAAAATAAATCACCTGTTCAAGAGTTTAAAAAATGCTTATTCAGCATTTTGTGAGGGGTCATTGTGACATCAAATGAGATTTGTAGTTTCTTTGGTTTGTTGATTTTTATTTAATTGAACAAATTACTGGTTATTTTTATTCTAAACAGATAAAAGTCAAGATTCTATATTTAAATTAAAATAGAAATGCAGTATATAATTTCAGTATAAACCTGGCACTAATAAACCATATATGCATTTTCTTTCCAAATAATTTTACTCATATTCAATAGACAAAACCATACATGATGATGTGTTCAATATTTCTTTCTTTCTTTTTCTTTTTCTTTCTTTCTTTCTTTCTTTCTTTCTTTCTTTCTTTCTTTCTTCCTTTTTTTTTAATTAGAGGGAGAGAGAGTGCATGTGCATGGGGGGGGGTGGCAAAGGGAGAGAGAGAATCTCAAGCAGGCTCCGAGCCTGATGTGGGACTGGATCTCACGACCAGAGATCATGAACACAGCCGAAATCAAGAGTCCAATACTTAATCGTGAGCCACCCAGGCATCCCTCAATATTTTATTTCTAAATTTGTATAGAGTAATTATCTGGAGGTGGTGTAGAAACGTATGAACTAGTGTTATTGTTTCTGTTATAGTTTATAATTTTGAATTAATTTGTATGCTGAAATTTAAATGGCAAATTATCAGAGAATTCATTAGTATATAACCGTTTTGGGGATTTTGTCTCTTCATTTTATTTGGATGTTTCTAAACACCAAAATTAATATTTTTGGAAAATGTAATTTATTAATGCAAGTCATATTTTCTTTAATCTGCTACAGACTTGATGGTGTCTTTATATTTGTGTATCGATACTGTATATATGCATATTATTTATATTATACATATAGCTAAATAATCAAATTGTTTTTTCTCCAGGACACTTGCATCATATATCCGTTTGTTTCTCCTTATCATGTTTCTTTATTCAAAGTTTACCGCATGCGAATCCTATAGACATAGGATTAAAGATGTTTGCAACCTGATGGCATTGCATGCTTGCCAATTTAGTCCCACGATTGTTTTGCACAGGAAATCGTGTGTGCTGATACCTTGATTAGATTCACATTCTCAGGCTAAGTTCTGAAAATTTATCATTGAAAAAGTAAATTTACATTTAAATGTTCTCCTGCTACAGCTACAAGTTAAATTCCAATTTAGCCCTGTCAATAAAAATTAAGCTTATATATACAAAAGTCTAATCTGATGGAGTGACGATCAGGTATGATGTATATGACTTTGAATTTGATGTTAGTTAATACTTTCTGAATAGGCAGATAATTATAAGTTACAGACTGAAGCTTAGGAACTTGAATGCTGTTATATAAAAAGTTCTAAATTGAGTTTCTCAGGTTTGTGATGAAAAGCTGCATTTGATTAGTTTGTGAATCAAGTGAAGGGGTGGAAGAGAAAGAATGGAAAGGATTTGGAATGAAGGGAGGTGAATAAGATGTGACTGACAAGACTTCAGATTAATATTCCCAGCAAGTGGCATATTTTCTGCTTTTAAAATACTATGAATTATTTTTAAAAAAGTAAAAATAAAAAATAAAGTACTATGAATTATTTTAAAATGCGTAACTTTTTTGGATTGCTATACCATCAAAACTTTCAGGGAGGGAAAGCCCTGAAATTATTACTTGTTAAATTAATGAATAAAATGTATCCAGTAGGGTACTCTTGTCTATACTTTGCACACAAGAAAAGATTGTAAAAATGAATAAACCTCTGTAATTAGAGAAAAGCCTTTTCTAAAAATTCAATCAAAGGGAGGTGTTTGGAGTGCATGACCATTTGACAGAGTGGTTCTGTTGAATTTTTAGGCAATGGATTATCTACTCTAGGTATAAAAGACAACAAATAACAAATAACAAAAAACAATGGTGCCAAAACAAACAAATTACTAAAGAAATTTTTGAAATTTGGGTTAGATTCATAGAATACATTTTAGAAACTGTCTTTTTTTAACTTCATTGCCATGCTTAGAATTCATGCAAGTTTGTTGGTTATTATTAGTTTTGTTTTCTAAATCAAATGCTTATGTTCCAGTGATTTGAAATATGTTAGAGGAAATAAGACTGGCTCAGGGGGACTGATGAATGTGGCAGAGCCGATGAAAGCATTCAGGCTGAAAATAATTTTTTCGGTATGATGACTATGGTTATCCAAGTCAAGGTTCAGGGGACTTGGCTGGAGAAAGCACTGGGGATGTTAAATTGGAGCAGTGAATTAAAGAGGGAAAGTTTATAATGCCAAGAGATTAGGAGAGGATTTGTGAACTATTCTTAGATCTTAACTTCATATAGGGCCCCATGTAGAGTAAGCTGTTATATGCGCACTATAAGTGGGAACTAAACTTTAACCTTGTCTTAAAATTATACACAAAGATGGAGTGTATAGTATATATCACCTTTCGTGATTGGAATACAAATTCTGCCTCTAACCTCATCATTCAGTACACAATTTATTTTGTTATTTGTTGTAAGAATGTTTCAATGTTTATAGTTTTTTGAGTTGACTGTTCTCATTGCCTTTGTGATTCCCGTTCTTTTTTATGTGATTTTTAAAAATTTTACTTTAAAAGCTTTTGTGTTACGTTCTTTGTACATGCAATACCGTTAAAATGTTTATGTGTCCAGGTAAAATCCTTTTTCCTTCATCTACTTTTCAAGTTTGGAGAAAAACCTTATTTCAGCCCACATAGATGTTTAAACATGTAAAGATTTTAAAGATGCAAATATTTTTAGCATATTTATTACACCATATCCTTAAAATTGGGAAACAAAACAGGAAAAATATATAATTTGTTTAGAAAATGAAGACTCCGGCCCTGGAGAGCTGACAGTGTTAGTTTCATGGAGAGAAAAGTGCAACAGGACTGGGCACCTGCTATCCATGGTGAGCAGTAGCAGAGACTTTGGAGATGTTCCTTGGGCAAGAAGGAACATTCTTAGATAACATAGAATGATTTAGAAGTGATAAAATTTTAAATCATATTAACAGCAAATAGTAGGGGCAAAAACAGTACAGATTTTTGAAGTAATGATAGAAAATTATAATTTGAGTGACAAGAGAGTGTTATTTCTAATCAAAACAGAGAGGGGATGAGATCAATCAAAAGGAAGATGAACAAGGTAGACAGTTAAACCGAAATGTAGAAATAAAATACACCAAGTGAATGAAGTTCAAATGGAGCCTGAAGAAAATTAAGCCAGAAAATAAATCCTTCCCAGAATAAACAGATAAAATGTGGAGATAAAAATAGACAGAATATGATGAAACTGAAGAAAAAGAATAGTTACTTGAATAAAAAGTATGACAATATTTAATATATAATGGAAAAGTAATTGTCTGAGAAAAGACAATACGTTGTGTGGTCAATGGCTAATCTAGCTGAAGCAGAAATACACTGTGACCATGAAGAAAGCATGCCTCTAATTGCATCCTCCATGTACTAGTAACTAATCTATTTCTAATATACTACCTTTAAAATATGTTAAATTTGTTAGCTATTCTCTTTATCAAATTATATTTGCTACTATATTAAAAATAAAGCTTTGTTATTTTTATTATAATTGATAATATGCTAATCACATTATTTCATATAGGTCAATACATTAATATATAAACATTAATATACAATACATACATTAATATATAAATTGAGACTTTAGTCTTCTAATATTGCATAATTGTCATTATGTAGTCTGACTAAACAAGTCCTTTGACAATCTATCTAGATTGAATTATAGTAGGTATGATAAACCAATCTTGTGCACATCTCTGGTTACTTTCTATAGATTTATTTCTAAATGTGCAATTTCCAAATTGAAGCAGAAGGATGTAATAGTCTTCTCACCCTGAAGTTTACAAGCAAATATTCTATAATATTGATAAAAGCAACAATCCCTTAGTTGGTTCTTACATAAATGATGATACATGTTTTCTCAATAAATATTATGCTGGATATTGACTTAAGGTAATTATGAAATAGCATGGTAGTGACTAGAAACCATTAATACTGATCAAATGGTATAATAAAATTATAAACCTCTATGGTGGTCTTAAATATGCTAATAATAATTTTTTTAAAAAAAGTGGAATGAAAGGTGTAAATGTTCATAATTTCGGGTTGTTGACTTATGAATATTTTTCTATATGTTTAAACATTCTCATAATTCCTACAGTTTCAACAGCCAGCTTGTATTATTATTTCCTGAAGTGAGATCTAAAATAACTGTAATTCAATATTAGTAATATTATTGATCTTTAAACTTCTAAAATAAATAGTTTCTTAAGTTAACTACATTTGTCCATTTCACTGTGGTCTGGTACACTCTGCTTGACTTCAGGGAAAGTAGATATATAGTATGCAAGGCATTCAATATCTAGAAAGAATAAGATATCTGAAATCATTAAAGGTTGAAATTAGAATATGTCGCACATGATAAAATATATTAAAAATTAATGCAAGAGATACAGAAGGAAAAAGTACTTTATTTGGAAATGCACTATCATAGTATAAATTCAGTTTTAAAGATGGAATAAAAATTCAGATGGAACGTCACTAACTGCTCCCTATTCTTCAAGATATTGGAATCTATGCAGTTGGGAATAGCCTAAAATATTAATGTGTATTAAAATGGTTGTAAATTCACTTACTGTTTGTTCACTATTCATATAATTTGAGATAAAAATTCATTATACTATCCCCCTCACCTCCTTACCTTCTCACATCCCCGTCAAAAACTCATTACATTATCTGTACCCTTTATATGTTAGGAAAATGTGTATAGTTCAATGCTTTACAGTGGTGTACACAAAATTAAACAATACCGCATAATTATAAACATACCATAAAATGTGAGGGTATTTAAATGTATTATATTTTTGCTCATTGAAACACTTAGCTCAGTGCTTTTAGCATTGTCTATTTCCTTTTTCCCTTCTCTTCCTTTTGGAATTAATGTTTTCTTACACCTTTCTAGTAAACTCCCAGACATTATTGAAAAACTCTAACTGTATAAATCATCCAGGAGAGAGACAGTGTGTTTTATGTAGTTGTATTCTCCAATGTGACTATCTCATGTGTTTCACATAGTAGGTGTTCTATAACTATTGATTAAATGCAGATAATTTGGGATCTATAAATTACATACAAATCTATTTCATGCTTCCTACTTGAATGGAACAGATTAGGATATATTTCAAACAAGGCAGGTCAATTCCTTTTGTTCATTTGTAATCTCGTTGAAGTTAATAGACCCCATAAGTCACTCTCTGGTAGTAAGTAACTCAGTTGAAAAGACATATTAACTCTTTCAGTGTACAATGGAACCATTCATATTTTAAAGATTGAATTACTACAAGTCACTTAGGCGTTGGTGATCATATGTTTATTAAGGAAGTTTAGGATACTGAGCTGCCACTTGCATAAACAATATTTCATGTAAATATACAGTAGAAGAGAAAATAAAAGAGTCAATATTATACCAATAGCCCAACATTCTTATTGAGAAAAAGCTGTCAACTTCATTTTTTTAAAGATTATATTTATTTATTTATTTATTTATTTATTTATTTATTTAAGAGAGAGCGCGCACAAGCAGAGGGAGAGACAAGCAAAGGGAGAAGGAGAAGCAGGCTTCCCGCTGAGCAGGGAGCCCGATGCAGGGCTCGATGTGGGACTCCATCCCAGGACCCTGGGATCATGACCTGAGCTGAAGGCAGACGCTTAACCGGCTGAGCCACCCAGGTGCCCAAAAGCTGTCAATTTTAAAAGAACTTCTGTGTCAAACCACTATCCTCACACTACTTTTTAGAGTATGTGAATGGTTTAAAGACAAGGCAAAAAATGTGCAAAATGTCCTCTGTTTATCACTCAAGGAAAATATGGCCTTCTAATGAAGTGAGGCAGAAATCCAGGATATGATAGATGACCTCTCCCCCCACCCTCCACCCCTCCACACACAGAGGGTACTTTGTTCCAGAGCAGTTAAGATGCTACTAGGATGTATGTTTTAAAAAATAAGAGGGAAAAAGGTAAGAACTTACTCTCTGGCTCCAAAATCCTGCAATTTTACTTTCTTTCTTCAGAAAATTTCATTACATATAGAATACAGAGAACTCATAAAGGTGAAGCATATGTATATCATATTGCCTCTGCCTACGTGGGCAAAAGGAAATAAAAATGCTACAGTTCTGGGCATCAGGGTGGCTCAGCCGTTAAGCATCTGCCTTTGGCTTGGATCATGATCCCAGGGTCTTGGGATTGAGCCCCACATTGGGCTCCTTGCTCGGTGGGAAGCCTGCTTCTCCCTCTCACACTCCCCATGCTGTGTTCCCTCTCTGCTGTTTCTCTCTGTCAAATAAATAAATGAAATCTTTTTTAAAAATTCTACAATTTTTTTGTTTTTATGTAACTTTAATGCCCTATTCTTGGTCTTATGATCCCAAATAAATAAAAGCATATGGACATTATCCTCTAAGAACTGATGCTGACTTAAAAGTTAATATAAAATATCTATTTGCTATTTAAGTCCACATGATAGCAAGAGAGTTTGATTTTTTTTTAAAGATTTTATTTATTTATTTGACAGAAAGAGAGCCAGCGAGAGAGGGAACACAAGCAGGGGGAGTGGGAGAGGAAGAAGCAGGCTCCCAGCAGAGGAGCCTGATGTGGGGTCTAGCCCAGAACGTCGGGATCACGCCCTGAGCTGAAGGCAGACGCTTCATGACTGCGTCACCCAGGCGCCCCAAGAGAATTTGATTTTATTATTAATTTTTAAGAGTAAATTCCTGAATGAAATTCTTTCTCATTGGCACCTTCTCTCTTTCTGTCACATCTCTCATATTTATAGAGGTGAATGAGCTTGGACAATAAGAGGTTGTACATTTTAAGGTTTAGTCCTAGGATTCAGGATACAAAAGTCACTTTTCCATCCTATCCCTACTTTTATCCATAAGCTTTAGCAAGGCAATAAAACTGTGGACCTTGGTTCTCCTCCTACATAAAATTCATGGATTTCATAGCAACTCAGTTCTATGACACTCTATTAGACCTTCCCTGTAAACATTTTTCATCTTATTTATTAAAGATTCCATGATTTCTCATCTTAATTTCCATACAACTAACTCATCTTTCTTAATTCCCTCCTTTTTTTGTTACAAACACATGTAAATAACCAACTCTGGATGAATTCAATCATTTATATTCTCCATGTGTGCATAGCAAGGTGCTGTAAAAATGTACAATTTACTTAATATTTTTGATCAACTCCTATGTATCAGGCACCTTTCAAGGATCTAGGAAACAGAAAATAACAAAATATATGAAGATTCCTGGGCTTGTATTCTAATGAGGGAGATGCATAATAAATGAGATAAATTAGAAAATTTTATGGTAATAACATAAGTGCTAAAGAAAAAAGATAAAGCAAGGAAAAAGCATATGGTTTGGCAGTGTGTTGAAAGAAGGCTTTATGAGAAGGCAAACATTTAGTAAGACCTGAAGGGAGGTCTGAAAAAAGTGAGGACATGATCCATCAGATATATGTAGGAAGAGCATTACTAGCAGAGGGAACAGCATGTGCAAAATCCTAATGCAAGATCAGGCTTGGCATGTTTTCAAGCTGCAAGAAGGCTAGTTTACTTAGACAAAGGATCAAGGGAAATTATTATATGTGATTAAAGTCAGAGCAGGTAATAGGACACAAGAGCCTTAGAGGTTATTTAAGAACACACACACAAACACATGTGGCTAACATCATGTGATTATTGGAGCTAGTAGGTTTAAAATCTGTGGGGCAAATCCAACACTCTGGAAACTCAGGCAGGAGTTGTTATATAAATGGGCCAAAAATGACCCCTATACATTAGTGCTTAAATTGTTTACTTCTTCACAGAAGGCTAGGAAAGCTAGCCCTGAGATTTCAAAAGGCCCTTCCACCATTCCATGAAACCGTCTGCTTCAGGATGATGGGCAACATGGTAAGACCACGGAATCACGTGAGCATAGGCCTTTTCCCACACTTTTTTGTCGTGAAGTGAGTTCTTTAAGCAGAAGCAGTGCCACTATGACAGTGGATAAAGCATTCTGCACGTAAGCAAGCAGTATTCTTGACAGAAACATTGCATGTAGGGAAGATAAACCCATACCCAGACTGAGCTAGTCCAGTAAAAAGCCTCTTTTATGATGGAAACCATCCAAAGATATTAACCTGCAAATCTGGTAGCTGGCTGATTGCCCTGAGGAATGGTGCCATAATGGGGACTCAGTGTCGGTCTCTACTGCTGGCTGATTGATCATTCAGCAGTGGCTATCAGGTCAGATTAGCCTTTGTGAATGGAAGCCTGTTACTGAGCCCATGCATAATCTCCCGTCATGGCCATTTTGTTTTTGAGCCCATTGGGCAATAATACAAGAGCCTGGGGAAAGAGGCTGACTTGTATACCCAAAATGGGTCACCCTATAAAATTGATTATCAAAATCCTCCTCTGCTGAAGTCACACTTTGGTGAGCATTGACATGGGACACAAATATCTTATTTTTTGACCATTCTGAGATGTGTTTCCACATACTTCTTCCCTAGACCTTCTTGTCATCTCTGATTATTTTTCTTTCAAGTCATTAATCATCCAGCTACACCATTTGGCCCGAATCCACGAATAAGTATGCAGTTGCTCATCTGACTATTTTCTCCTTGCCAGTAAAATGCGAAATCACGTGCACTGCTCGAAGTTCTGCCCACTGGGAGGATTTTCCTCCATCACTGTCCTTCAGGGATGTCACGGTAAGTAGTGTATGGTGCTAGAGCTCTCCACTTCCAGGTGGTACCTGCATATCCCACAGAACTACCTGGAAACCACCTCCATGTTTTCTCTTCCTCAGTCAATTGATTGTAGGGAATTCCCCTTGAGGTTATAAGTGCAGGCTGGGAGAGAGAATGACGTGGACATTTGGGCCACTTTCTCAGTAGTTGACTTGTGCCTTCAGGGCCTGCTGTAGTCAAGTCCTGTATTATATATCCCTTGTATTTGATGAAGTGCTGCTGTGTGCATGCCCAACTTCATTGCTGTGTCAGATGGCACCCAATTCATAATGCTCAGATCACAAGGTAACTGGGGCTCAGGGTTAATATTTTATTCTCTAAGAAGGCCCAGAGGACAAAAGCTGTTTCTCAAAAGGAGAGTAGTTGTCCCCGGAAAATGGCTCTATTCATGATTTTCTTGTACTACTGCTGCAACTTCTTAGTTTGAATTTGCCTCAATATATATCATTTGTTTTCTCTGCTCATTTCTCTCCCATATGAAATTACTATTTACTTTGAACTTGATTCCCCTTCTTAAACATAATAAACACTTAACATATGTGTGCTAAATCCTTGGAAATAAAGTAATTTAGAAGTGGCGAAGGTTCATTTAAAGAAGGTCATGTGTTTATCCTTCCACAGTATGTATTAAAAGATGTTTTTCTGCTAGTTATTCCTTTGATTTATAAAAATAATATTTTTTCATCTAAGCCATGACATCAAAATCTGTTCTCTTTGGGAGGTGTTTTTGTTTAAACCCTTAGTTTACAAAATTTTTTGTTTTATTTTTTCTAAAATGGGCTGATTCTTTCCTTCAAATATTAAGGAAATTTAACAGAACTAGAAAGACTCTTCAGTACTGTGAAATAATTTGTTTTTGTTTTGTCCCCATTCTTTCTCCCACTTTTCTAACAGAACTTTGATAATTTTTCTGGACTATAATTTTGATATTGCTTAAATCCGGTATTTTTAATATTATTTTTTTATTATTTTTAATAATATCTAGGGAGATTCAGATAAGTTGAGAATCTTGAGACAGAATCATCAAGTGATTAGTATTTTTTGGAATTTACTCTTTTTTTTAAGGCGCTTTCCATGAAACAATCTTTCCACATTGGTGAGAAACAGACATCTGTATTTCAAATGCATGGTATGCATAAATTTGGACCACCTTACTTTTCTAATTAAAGTAAGTAATCAAAAACTTCATTTTGTTAAAAAGGGGCTCTTATAGCTCAAGAAATGCTGAATTTTGTCTTTATAGTGTAGAGATCACTTGTCTCAATTCCAAGCTCTGTTTTGCACATTAGAAAACATTAGATAGTTGATTCACAAAATATGTTTTATGTTTTTGTTTGGGTGGCTGGTTGGTTGAGTAGTGGAGATTATTGTGAGGAAGAACGGCAAGGAAGGTGAGTGAGTGTGTGTGGGGAGGCACTGCACAGGAGTAAACGTTCATGGTTAGAGCATATAAAATTAATGTGCCTATTAGGAATTTAAGTTACAGAGATACTGACTAGATGTAGAAAGTAAAGGGTGAGGAGATTCATCTAAGCAAAGATTTGCATTTGTAAGATTGTATATAGCACTTTAAATCCATGAAATTAGGTGCGATTTCTTAAACATAATTTATAGATAGGGAATATAAAGAGGTCTCAGGCAACCACATTCAGAAATTCCAGTGGAGTCACAAAGAAAAGACAATGACAGTCCAGTCATGTGGAGTATGGAATGTCCCAAGGGGAAGGGGAAAATGTCCTTGAATAATGATGGAATGAACCCCTCTCATCAAATATTGCTAAAATAAAAAGTCTGATAAGAACAGAGAAATGGCATTTGCATTTTGCAGTATGAAGGTCATTTGTGCCTTTCACAAGGGGAGATTCATCATAATGAAAAGAAAAAAAACTTGAAGTATTTCAAGGGAAGAATATGAGAATAGGTAAGTATAGAATGATGACAACAGAAAACTTTCTTTAGAAGATAGTAAGTGAAATAGAACAAAAAAAAAATGAATTAGTAGTCGTGAAATATTTTCCAGATATTTCTTTACACGAAATGATCCTCAGCCCCTCATCAACTTATCCAATTTCTGTAAATTAAGTCCTGCTTTTATTTCATCTTTATTTGTTGATATTTAAAATATCACCCAAAAGATGCATCATGGAAAATTCTATTAGTTTCCAGTGTATTGAAACACTTCTTAAACAAATGTGATGGTGGATTTACATTCATTTATGCCATTGTATCAAATCTGGTTGCAAAGACACAAAAGTAAGGTATTAGTTATGTTGATGAAAGTAAAAAAATAAACAAAAATGAAGTTAAAATCATTGCCATTTTTAATGAAACCATGTTATCCAAGATAGATTTAAATGTAAATATAAAATATTGAAAATAACTTTTTTCCTTAATCTGAATTTTGGAATATAATAATTGCTAGCAGATTCTGAAATTATATGGAATGAAATAACCCTCAAATTAAGCATTTTATATTCTGTTGCTTAAATCATTACTTAACTGATGGTTATTGAATTTCAATGTCAATCTGCACTACAAGTCACAAGAAGTAGTGACTGAGTTAAGATACACACACACACACACACACATACACACACACACACACCCTTATCCTATGAAACAGGAACAAAGAAGCTTAGAGCAACAAAACAAAAGACCCTGTGGTCAGTTCCTTTTGAATTTATGAGTTTTTATTATCTCAAAGCATTTCCCTTGAGAGCTAGAAATATAAAATCAAAGTTCCATGGAAAGAAGATAAAAGGAAAATTATTAACTGCTGAACAAAAGAGTGTAAATAAATTTAAGCAGGCTGTCACTAGAATTTCTAGTAATAAAACCATTTCTTTAACATTCTAGAAATTTCTATTCCTCTTGTATATTACTTTTGAAATAATGTTGTGAAAAGGAAAAAAATCAGATAATATTTTAAAAGATCAATGAAAGAGATTAAAGATAAAAATAAGTTCATTTCCTGAAGAGAAATTAAATATAACCATTGATATAACTGACATTAGAAGGATTACAAGAAAATACTGCATGTAATTATCAGGGCACATCTTTTAAAATCTAGAGAAAATAAATGCTTAAAAGTGAAATGAAAATCACTAAAATTAATCCTCAAAGAAGCAGAACTTTAACATCCAAATATTGCAAAAGAGACTGGACAGACATATTGAAACAAAGACATCAGGACCACATGCTTTAAAACTGAGAAAAGAAGGCTTTTCCCAAAATTATTTAAATGACTTCAGAGCATATAAAAATGAAAACTTCCCCTTATTATTTTTATACATTAGAATAGTATTAATTCTAAAATTGTTTTAAAAAGTCACATGTGACTACCATATATGTGTGGTTGTGTGTGTGTGTGTGTGTGTTCAACTCCCTTGTTCCCAAAAACTTATTTCAGCTACTTATCATAACACATATTTTGTAAGGCTCCTTTTACTACTTGAGAATAAAACTCATTAACTGATAAACTATACCTATGTACACCAAAAATCAATATACTGTTTAACTGTAGTATAAGGAATAAAGGTAATTAGTTAATAATAATATATTTTAATATATACATGCTCAGCTAAAAATTTACTAGAAAACAAAGTTTGATGTATGTGCTCAGACTTAGAAGTCTGTGCCTATAGAAAGAATCAATGTGAATATATGGTTTCAAATGTAGAAACATAGAGTTGGGTTGCACTATTTACTCAAACATTACTGTTGGTGTTAGTGAACGGATTTTAGGAAATGATTGCCAACTTTCAGTTTTAACTAAAAAATTACAGTCTTTCTTCAATTCTTTGAAAAATTAGTTTATTTAATAACTCCCTCCCCCTAGAAAAACTAACAGAGAAGGCTTTCAGCCACAACTACATTTGAAGAAAACTTAGTGTCATGTATTCAAAGAACTACCCTATGACCAGGCAGAGGTTTATAAATCAACAATACAAAAAAAGAAAAAGGTTTCAATATTAGGAAATGTAGAAGGGAAATTCATTTTATTAACATATTAAATAAAAACTATCATTTTAGTAATGAGTGCTAAAATGTAAGTTGAATTATTTCAACAGCCATTCTAATAAAAATTCTAAGTAAAGCAGAAGGGATTATCGAATGATAAAGACTATTTGCAATATCAACAGCAAGAAATATAAACAGTGAAATTCTGAAATCATTTTCAAGATTTTGTGGAGTAAGCATTGACATGTATTCTTACCATGTTCTTAATGCTGAAATGGAAGTTCAATATTGAAATGAATTTTTGAGGATTTAGATAATAAAATTATACAAAAACAAATAAAAATATCTCTACATGCTAATGAAATATAGAAATTTCAAAAGACTTCTAAAAATTTACTGGAATAAATAAAGTAATTTGATGAAGTGGCTGGGTGCAAGAGAAAGACACACAAATCAGTATTTTATTCCTGTTCTGGCAATCACCAACTTGAAACAGAAGTGGAAAATAAACTCCATTCCAAATAGTCATAAAAACTATCAATTTAGCAATAAAGGTATAGAATTAATAAACATTATACATAAAATTTATTGAAACATATAAATCAAAGGATAAACAAATGGGTGACTAGTAAAAATGGTGGAATTTTGGTAGTTGGGAGTTCAGTATAATTCTGCATTTACATTGGTAATATTGAAATGAACATACACAAGACACAAAGCTAAATTGGAGTAGAAAAATATCAAACACCAAGTATCAGCAGTAAGTGCAAGTATACAGCACAAACATAGGATTCAGTTTCAAATAACTTAATTAAATGGTTTCTTAGAAACTCAAATAAGAGGGAAATAGTTTGGATCCACAGGCTCCCACGTTTTTATCGTCCAGTCAATATTAGGAACACACTTATGTTCTTACCCTGATAAACGTGCTTCATTTTGCAATGATGTTTCATTGCGTAAAATCTATTGCTACCATCTGTTTCTCATGACAGGAAAAAAAAAAAAGCTGATTGCTTAGTGTCTGCAATGTTATGGAAATGATGCCTGCATTCAGTTCTATAATAGACTAAATGACTTACAAGTTTTCCATCCCTGTCACCATTATACATTCTAAATTATGTTTCTCTGTGCTACTTGGGATCTTAATATACATACAAGATATCAGAAAAAAAAGTCTGTTTTCAAAATTTTTGATAGTATTCTAAAAAAATTTTAAAAATAGTCAGTATTCCCAGCTTAAGAATGATAATTCTGGGCGGTTTTGGACTGATAAAGAAATCTGAAATCCATATGTTAGGCAGCTAATTAGGCATGAGCGAGGAGGGATAAAGCAGGTGCTGACCACACCCTCGGTTAACACCTCTGAGGGTTAACAGCCACACCTTCAGACCCACCTCTGAGACTAACAGAAGAGGAAAGGCCTAGCCACAGAGCTAGCTTAAAAGCCACGTGTGGACGTTCTAGAGCTGAGCATGCGCACAAAAGTTACAACTTGTCCTTAACTGCCTTTAATGTCACAACAAAAGCTCATTAGACACCCATAAATATAGACTACATAAATAAATACAATTATCACAAAACGCATCACCGGTGGACACGTGTGCAGAGGCCGAAATGTGATATAACCACTAGCTGTCGATCCAAAATGTCAATCAAAGCTAAATTTACATATATACAAAGCGGGCTTGAAAGGATGCAGCTAGAGCTGCTCCTGGCCATTGCCACTCTTGCTCTGCTTTCACTCTTGCAAATGTACTATACTTATCTACTCCCGGTAACAGATAGAGGCGTTCAACAAAGATCCTGATTCTGGGTCCCTTTAGTTATACTTGAGAAATTGTTATTGATGGTATTAGAAAAATTACCACAGCCCCACCAGGAGTATCTTGGGAGGGAAGTAACTTTAAAACGACCCCGGGTAAAATTGTAAAGAACTCAGTTAGATGAATCCAGCAGTTTAAATTGCCATGAGTAGTAGATGAATAGGCACCACAAATTACCCTCTTAATCGGCCAAGTCAGTACCTGCAACATTTGTCGTAGTATACAAGTCGACCGACAGACTTATCCAAATCAAATATGTGAGACACAGCAATATCCAACCAAAGCTTATCAGACTATTTCCGAGGGGAAGGAAAGAGAAATAAAATTCAGTAAAATCAGTAAGATTATTCTAGCATATGCCAGAAATCCTGAAAATGGTTCTGTACATGATTTTTTTTAATAAAAATTGCCTGCTGGCCAGAGAAAAGGCTATATCTACTGTTTAGTGAAGGTATTTCTATTAATAAATACTTTAGAAAGTGGGCCTCTAGTCGCATAGCCTATGAAACCTCTAACTCTAAGGACTTTCTTAGAAAAGATAAGGCTACTCCTTCAGAAGCCTGAATTAAAAATGGGAACTTTGATTTTATATTCATTTTCAAATGAGTGAATTTGAAAGATAAAACACCAACTATTGGAATATTCTGTTATTACTTCACATCTATAAAATTGTGGATCTGGAAAAGATCCAAGAAAATATTCTTTAAACATTGTCAATAAGAATTTAAAATGTGTCTCTAAGATTAGAATTGCCTCAGTACCAGGTGGCAGAGGAGGATTTGTCTTTGTTGGACATATAGACTTAGAAACTTGAGGGGGAAATTACATAAAACCTGATTCAAACTCCTTTCCTTGATACAGAAAAATATATATTTGCCTTTGTACATATAGGTGATTTTAAATAGAATTCTCAGGAATCATAGGGGGCTGTATATATTTAGATTTTTTAAAGTAAATTTTCTTACTCTACATGCATTTACTATTAACAAATTACTTTCAACACAACCTATACACTAAAATATTCCAACACCATTTTTCCCCTGGAGTGTAGGCCCATATTTAGAATATTAGTGTCTTCATGTCTGACAGGCATCTCAAATATATTTCCAGCTGTTGCATTGAATGGTAGCTGTTGTATAATACCTACTATCCCTTTCTTCTTTATTCATTCACTTTTATTCATTTATCCATTTATTCATTAACTACTTTATTAACACATATTATGGGATAAGCAATAAAGACACTAAGGTTCTAGCAGACAAAACCCTTCCCCTCACAAAGTCACTTCCCAGTATGGTAGACATACTCAAAACTGGATAAATAACTGAATTTTGGTATAGAATAGTGATAAGTGAAATGAAAAAAAGGGGGGGGAGAGGAATTGAGAATGTCATTCAGGAAAACATGTCATTTATAATTAAGAATAGGGTGGTCATAATGTTTTCCAGAGTAGCTGTACCAGCTTGCATTTCCACCAATAGTGTAAGAGTGTTCCCCTTTCTTCACATCCTTGCCAACACTCCTGTCTTGTTAATTTTGGCCATTCTAACTGGTGTGGGGGGTATCTCATTGTAGTTTTGATTTGTACTGATGTTAAACATGTTTTTCATGTGCCATTTGTATGTCTTCTTTGGAGAAGTGTCTGTTCATGTCTTCTGCCCATTTCTTGACTGAATTATTTATTTTGGGGTGTTGAGTTTGATAAGTTCTTTATAGATCTTGGATACCAGCTGAAATGTCATTTGCTTATACTTATACTTATCCGAAATGTCATTTGCAAATATCTTCTCCCATTCTGTGGATTGCCTCTTAGTTTTGTTGACTGTTTTCTTCGTTGTGCAAAAGCTTCTTACCTTACTGAAGTCCCAAAAGTTCATTTTTGCTTTTGTTTCCCTTGCCTTTAGAGACAGTTCCTCAAGACATTAAAAATAGAGCTACCCTACTACCCAGCAATTACACTGCTAGGTAATTACCCCAAAGATACAGATGTCGTGAAAAGAAGGGGCACATGCACCCCAATGTTCTTAGCAGCAACGTCCACAATAGCCAAACTGTGGAAGGAGCCGAGATGCCCTTCAACAGATGACTGGATAAAGAAAATGTGGTTCATATATACAATGGAAATATTACTCAGCCATCAGAAAGAATGAATACCCACCATTTGCACTGACATGGATGGAACTGGAGGGGATTATGCTAAGTGAAATAAGTCAAGCAGAGAAAGACAATTATCATATGGTTTCACTCATATGTGCAATATAAGAAATAGCACAGAGGATCATAGGGGAATGGAGGGAAAACTGAATGGGAAGAAATAAGACAGAGAGACAAACCATGAGAGACTCTGGACTCTGAGAAACAAACTGAGGGTTACAGAAGGGAGGAGGGTGAGGGGATGGGGAAACCGGTGGTAGGTATCAAGGAGGGCACATGTTGTGATGAGCACTGGATATTATATGCAACTAATGAATTGTTGAGCACTACATCAAAAACTAATGATGTACTGTATGCTTGCTAACTAAACATTAAATAAATAAATAAATAAATAAATAAATAAATAAACCAAATGAAATTACCAATAATTGATTCATTTTGAACTATGAAAACATTAATTTCACATGCTTCAACCTAGGTGCAAAATGAGATCCAGGAAAAAAAGGTACAACAATCTAGATGAATATACTATGAATAAAATTGTTCTGTTTTTTCCTGGGGGGAAAAAAAAGAATAGGGTGGTCAGAGAAAGTCTTCACTGGATAATGAAAATCGGAGCCAAGGTGATTCCAAGAGGAAGATGGGCTGCAAACCATGGGCTATCTGAGGGAAAAAAAACTTCAAGTACAAGGATTAGCCAGTATGAAGACCTTCCACTATAGATACTGTTGAAGGCCTGTTGAAAAAATTTAAGGAAGACAGAGCGCTGAAAGCAGAATGATTGAGGGCAGGGTAGTAAGAGACAGCTCATGTAATGACATAATCTGAATTGTGCTATTAAAGGATTACACAGTCAGGCTGCTATATTGATAATAAACCAGTTAATGCAGCAGTTAGAATAGACCAGTCAGAATTCTACTATAAAATCCAGGTGTAGTTTTGGCTAGGGCATTAGCATTGGGGGCCATGAAAGTGCTCTGAATATGGATATATACTGAGGTCAAGCCAACAAGAGGTTCACAGTAAAGGTAGTATGTGAGAAGAAAAATTCAGTCATAACTCCCCATTGTTTAATTTCAGCAACTAGAATAATGGCGCTGCCTATTGATGAGATCTACAACACCATAGATGCCGAGGTGGAGGAGGAGGAGGAAAGATTGCAAATTCTGCTCTGGATATATTAAGTAATATATATCATCACTCATTTGTGGCAGCAATGTACCTTGCTGGAAAATCATTCTGAGAATATGTGGTTATCCTTGAGATTAGATTCTGGTCAACAGTGTGTAGCAGATGCAGTCAGGAATGGTTTTCAAATGTCCTTAAAAATGAGGATTTACTTATTTATATAAAGGTCTTTGTTCTCCCTCTCCACATTTCTCTTCTCTACTGCCTGGAATACAAACATTATGGCAAAAACCATAATGTCTATTTTCAGCTATGAGGATACCGCCTTGCGTGTGGAAGGTCACAAAGCAAGAATGGTACCGCAGCAAGTCTAGGGGAAGTTGGATCCTGGACGTCAGGAAAGGGCCAGGCTAGCCCTGTATTGCCTATCTCCTGACTTCATTTTATTCAAGGAAAAGAAACCCTTGTCCTAATTAAATAACTGGTTTTGGCTTTTTCTTTTTTTTTTTGTTTTTGTTTTTGTTTTTTAGATTTTTTATTTATTCATGAGAGACAGAGAGACATGAAAGACACAGAGAGAGAGAGAGAGAGAGAGGAAGAGGAAGAAGCAGGTTCCCCACGGAGCAGGGAGCCCAAAGTGTGGCTAGATCCCAGGACCCTGGGATCATGTCCTGAGTGGAAGGCAGCCACTTAACCGACTAAGTCACCTAGGCGTCCAGAAAACATGAGTTTTATACCTGAATGTGACTCAGTTATAAACCTAAGATTACTGAAGTCACTGAAATTGGATTGTTTTGTTTTTGTTTTGTTTTGTTTTGTTTTTTTCTGAAAGTGACTCATTTAAATACCCAACTAAGAGGAATAGGAGTTCAAGATAGGGAGCACCTGGGTGGCTCAGTTGTTAGGCGTCTGCCTTCGGCTCAGGGCGTGATCCTGGAGTCCTGGGATATAGCCCCGCATCGGGCTCCTCTGCTGGGAGCCTGCTTCTTCCTCTCCCACTCCCCCTGCTTGTGTTCCCTCTCTTGCTGGCTGTCTCTCTCTCTGTCAAATAAATAAATAAAATCTTAAAAAAAAAAAAATAAGGAGTTCAGATAGAAAGCACCTTAAGGTAGAGAGAAAAATAAAATTAAAATTCCACACACCAGAAGTTTGTGACTGAAAATTGATACATGCAATGTGATTCTAAGTAATTTTGTTCAAGTGTCTTATCTCAGAAATATATTCAATTTCTAGAAAACTTGAACTTTTAAGATAAGATATCAGGATTTTTTTTTTTAAAGACTAGGTAGTGATCCAAAGTACAACACATAATTCTTCCAATATCAAGTACTTGATATTAATTGCATTGGAGGTAAAAAAAAAATCCATATATATGCTCATAAGTATGTTCTCAGGCATCTTAAACAAATATAGGCTATTTCTACAACAAAGTATAAGAAAATAAATATTTTCTAGATCCAAAGAAAAATTTAACTAAAAATCCATTACCCACTATTTCCCAATTTAAAACATTCAAGCTTAAATCATACTGCCTGAATTAAAGATTGACTACTTGATGAAAGTAAGATCAAATCTCTCCATAATTTTACTATCAGTTTGATTTAAAGATCCAGAACCCTTGATGGTGTCAGCTCACTCTTCTATCTTTACCAGTGATCCAAAGTTGTGAGTTAAGATTTTCCATATCCTAAATATATAACATAAGTAAAAATAGAAACCTGAATATGGATCTCACCCTACAGCTTAAGCTGAATGTAAAATTGAATGTAGATAGTTGATAAAACATTATGAACATTTTTTGCTCTATTAATATTACATAATAATGATTATTAATGTTCTGTATATTATATTTCAATTAAAAATATTTGGTGAAAATACAAGAAAGAACAGATTGAAGACAAAAACTAACTACTACAGTAACAGTGTTATGTGAAAAAGTATATAAGTGAATATCTAGAACTGTTACAAAGAAAATGTTAATGTATTAAAATACATTCTTTAAATTGTGTGCTGCTAAGATTGTAAATCCTATTTAAGTTTTTTCTTTTGAAGTTATATTAACAGTTATTAAATTATTAGTTTAATTTAATGAGTTTAATCTTGAATCCTGGTACTTAATCATGCTGTATAAAATTCATTATGCCTTACCTTTGCTTAATTTATAGCATAGATTAATGAAAATGTCACAGTTAAAAAATATCTCAGTGATGCATTTGTAGAAATGATACTGCATTTTGTTATGGTTTCTTATTTACTCACCAATCTCTTCCAGACAAAATTAAAAACTCTAGCTGAAAGAATTATATTACACATTTGTTATATAGAGATAATTCAATATTGAAAAGGCTTGTTTATGCTGCTAAGGATTTTGCTGGTACCACTC
Organism: Ursus maritimus; assembly: GCF_017311325.1. NCBI lineage: Eukaryota > Metazoa > Chordata > Mammalia > Carnivora > Ursidae > Ursus > Ursus maritimus. The sequence continues at coordinate 42,260,990 of NW_024426552.1, read as the reverse complement.
TGGCCATTGAATATAGGATCCCTTTTCAATACCACAGACAATATTCATCTACTGTCTGATTGAAAATATGTAAGGGACTAGATTGCCCTACTTTGGGAGGAATTTTTTCCTATATTTTAACTGTGTTGATAACTGTACCAGAAAAGGCCCACCATTAATTTTCAACCATTTGTCTTATTGTAGACATTCCAAAAAATTTTAAAGACTTTATTTATTTATTTATTTATTTATTTATTTTTAGGACAATTTTAGGTTCACAGCAAAATTGAGAGGAAGGTACAGATATTTCCCATATGCTCCCTGCCCCTGCATATGCATAGCCTCCGTTATCAACATTACTCACCAGAGTGGTATATTTATTATGGTTAATGAACCTACATTAACATAAGATAATTATCCAAAGTCCATAATTTAACTTAGGGTTCATTCTTGATAATGTACATTCTATGGGTTGGAACAAGTGTATAATGACACATATTCATCATTATAATATTATACAGAGTATAATAAAATCCTCTGTGTTCTGCCCTTTTATCCCTCCCATCCCCTCAACCCCTGGCAAGAAACATAATTACTGGACCATATGGTAAGAGTAGGTATAGTTTTGTAAAAAATCGCAAAACTCTCTTTCAAAGTGGCTGGACCATTCTCACCAATGATGAAGAAGAATACGTGTTGCTCTACATCCCCATCAACATTTGGTGTTGTCAGTGTTTCAGATTTAAGAGAAAAATGTATAATCTCACAGTACTCTAAGAAGTAGGTAGGAAACTGCAATGTCACTTCCGCCGTATTGTACAGTAAATATAAGTCCCTATGACAGGCTAAACTGACATCTAGATGTATGGAATGGCATGTGTTTAAGAGAAGAAAAGGAATTGATAATTACTATCTTTTACTCTATCAACCACAATCTATTATGCTTTTGATTTTAGTAAATCAAGCATGATTTGGTAATTTTGGTAATAACTAAATACTTCATTAATCAAAGATGTTAAGAGGGGAAAGAAAATGGGACATAGAATAGATGATCCAAATAAAAATCAGTGGTAAATTGATAGATATAAATCCCATTTATATTTGTCATTACTTTAAATGTAAATGGACTAACAGATATTATAAAACTAAGATTTTCAGATTGGTTTAAAAGAAACATATGCAAGACTCTTGACTCCAGGAAACAAACTGAGAGTTGTGGAGAGGGAGGGGCCTGGCGTAACGGTGATGGGTATTAAGGAGGGCACATGATGGGATGAGCATTGGGTGTTATACGCAACTAATGAATCAGTGAACACTACATCAAAAACTAATGATGTACTATATGTTAGCTAATTGAAATTAAATATAAATAAACTTAAAAATAAATAAACAAATAAAAGAAATATATGTTTCTTACAACATACATATCTTAAACGTAAAGATAAAGAACGTTTGAAAATAAAGGACAGAGAAATGTATTTCATTAAATCATTATCTGCAGAAAAGTTGATAAAAACTTTAGGGTGCAATGCATTTCTAGAAATAGAGAGACCACCTGATGGCATGGCAGAGGTAGAGAAAGCTACTTAAGGTCAAAAGAATCAATCAACCTGGAAAATATTTTAAAATTTGCACGCACCTTATCACAATCTCAAAAATATTTAAGCAAAAAAAATCAATAAAAATAAAAGTAGAAGAAGAACAAAATCCACATCCACCTGGAGAGATAGAACAAATACAAAAAAACCATCAAAGTTATAGAAGTTCTGAATAGCACAATTAAACTCTATTTGACATATGTAAAACACTGCAACTGGCGATGTTCATGTGATCACATATAGATGATAAGGCTCAACAAATCTGAAGCCTCGGACAAAATGGTCAATGGCAATAGAGAAATTAATCCAGATCTTTATTATATGCTAAATGAATAATCACTAAATGCTTGAAATTAAATACACTTTTAAATAACTCAAAGTCAAAGAAGAAAACCCAATGGCAATTATAAACTACTCTGAATTAAGTAATAAAAATTAAATCAAAACTTGTGGTAAACTGAGAGGAAAATGTATAGCTTTAAGGCATAAGATAGAAAAAAAAGGCTTGAAAAACAATCTAGATAGCCTTCTCAAGAAGTTAGAAAACAAACAACTGGGGATTATACCCACTGAACTTAGAGGAAGGAAATAATAGAATAGAAAACAAACATATCATGAAGTAACAACATTGCCAAATTTGATTCTTTGAAAAGACTGAAAACATTATTTAATAGAATGATTAGAAGAAAAGTGAAAGAAAGAAAAAACAGTATAACATATTAAAGGAAATATCATCAAAATATAACAAATGTGTACTAAACACAATAGTATGTTTGAAACAATTTTTCCAATAATCTGAAAATTTAGGAGAAATGAACACATTTCTAGAAATGTATAAGTTTTAAAAACTGAAAGAATAGAAAATTTGACTTTTCAATACTAATTTTAAGAAAATAAATCTGTAATTAAAAAGCCTTCTCCAAATAAATATCCAGGCCCATATGTCTTCCTCAATGATTTCTTCTAAACATTTTATATAGGTCTTAAATAATCTGTTAGAAAATTGGAAGAAGAATTGTTGAGGGTTTCCATGAAGCCAGCCACTTTTATTTCCCAAGCCTGACAAATACACTAAAAAAACAGAAAAGTAGCATCTGAGAGCCAGGAGCTGGTCTGGAGCTAAGCCTTGTACTTTCAACAAGGCTTTGGTGTTGTTAAGAACTCATATGGCACTCAAAGCTATACCATGGCGCTCTTCTTCATAAATAATTTAACGTCAACATCAGAAGAGACCCCTCCGGGAACTCAATGGATCAAGACAAAGCAAGACCACTCCCTATTCATGTATAAATTTAGAAAAAGCAATAATATTCTCCAAACTACAAAAAGAGCCAAATAGTCCCATTTCTGGCTAATACAAATTACTGCTGCTTCTTTATCAATGACAACTTTAGCCTCACATTGTTCTTACTATTTTCTAGATAAGAAATATTAAGATACCAATTAATAGCATTATCTCCACTTCCTGATAGTATCCAATGTAGGGCAAAGCCCCACGTTCTTAAATCCTCAGAAAAATCCCCCAACACAAAACAATTACCGTGTAAGCAGAGACTTGCTGGGAAGCACGCGGCTTGATTCCCGTGGTGTGCATTCACCCTCAGAGCAGTGAGTCAACCACCATCACTATATTCAAATACGGGTGCTCCTCATAACCCCCTTTTTTTTTTAAGGACGTTGATAAATCTTTTATATTTGAGCTTAGTTGTAAAATGGTGTGAGAGGTGTGAGATGAGATTAGGGAGTTGGGAGAAAGGAGAATGCCAGCCTGAAGGATTTTATAAGCTCTCACCAAAACTCAGACTTTTCACATTGTACCAGTTCGAGAAGGAAGCAAAAACTGATTTGATCCTGCTCCACCTTTAATTTTTATCAATTAGATCAATTGTTAGGCTTCCTAGAGTCACTGAATGGGTAGGTTGTTTGGGTTAAGCAATTTTATAACAAGCTACTTTCCGGATATTTTATCTACAGTCCTACTCATTCCAAACTAGCTGACATTGAAAATTATTTGATACAAAAAAAAAAAGAAGTAATTCTGACTAAAATATGGCAGAAACTTAATTTTGTGGTAACAAAACATAAGCCACTTCTCTGATCTAATCCCTTCCCACTCTTCCCCTAATTGGCTTTTTTGCTGATCATCAAATGTGTCAATTATGCCCCTACCCCCTCCTTGCTCTTGCCCTTCTTATTGCTCAAAACACTCTCATGGTAGACAGTCTCATTTCTAACTCCTTCACTCCAGGCAGGCTTCTGCTCAAATGTGAGCTGTTCTGACAACTTACCGGCAGGGCCACCCACGGCCTCTGGTCACTCTCTGGCTTCCGGGCATGCATTACACTTTTTTATTGCATGTGTCAGTATATGGCCAGATTCTGTCCTAACACATCATAAAAGCTTAATACATGTTTGATGATACATAAATTAGTTAAAAAGAAAAGTTGGAAATCCATTTACAACCAAAAGCTGGTATCGTTCTGTTCCTATTCTTTTCTGCTAATTCTGAATATAGTGTTTTATTTAAACTTTGAGATAAATGCAATAAAAACAAAATACATTACTTAAACATGAAACCAGCTTCCTTTACTATTCATTTTCTCATTTTTACTTCATACTGAGCGTGGTACATAGCTCTTAATTAACAGGTACGCCCTAACCTGAGAAGAAAATACTTAAAAAAAAAAAAACAACTTTCAAATATTTCCCTTATCAATCTCCAAAGTTTTACTGATACCTGGGGGTGGGGCAGCTATTAGAATGCAGGTTCTTGTCAGCACGATAAATGATCTTGAGCACTCATTATAGTTTCTATTTACAGAAATTTTAACTCTTACAAGTTAATGAACAAAATAGCAACTTGCCGTCTTATACTATATCACAAGATAAATTGAAGGAGATGTGCTGCTTCACCTTCCTGAAGAAGCTCAAATGTGATAGATGGAATGTCAGAGCATTATAATAAATGCAAAGGCTCATAGCCTATTAATCCTACTTGATATGTGATGGAGCTAATTAAGAAAGATTATTTCTGCACTGCATCTACTTTTAAATTTTCTTTAGCATCCTTGCCAGCAAAACAGTAGACTCAAAGTTTACCATCCATGGGTTATCTGTACAGCAAATTGATGCGTGGGAATTAGAGGTAAGGAGGTAGAACTATTTAAATCAATTCACTATTCCATATTAATGTTTAGAGAGTAAACCATACTTAACATATAGATATATCTATGTTATAAACATGTGTTTCTATGTTATATATATATTCACATATATATTGCTACGTCAAAAATTTTTTTTTACATATACACAGGAAGAGGGAGCTTGACTTAAGGACTGCTTTGAGAAATTGAAGAATATAATTCTTAAAACCTCAGCTACTACTACATTTGGTATTATTTATAAATGATCAAATATACTGTGCCATAAAATTTTGCCTTCAGTTTTCTCTAAAGCAGAATGCCCCCTCTCATTATATTAAATATAAAGCTACCTTAAGACACACTTGTGGGGCACCTGGGTGGCTCAGTCGGTTAAAGGATCCACTCTTGGTTTTGGCTCAGGACATGATCTGAGGCTCATGAGATCGAACCCCCCATTGGGCTCTGCCCTGAACGTAGACCCTGCCTAAGATTCTCCCTCTCCTTCTCCCTCTGCCCCTGCCCTGCTCACTCACTCACTCGAACTGTCTCTCTCTCAAATAAATAAATAAATCTTTAAAGGAAAACCCACACTTGTATTTTTTATTACTTTCTTGTCTGTTCCATAATCATATGCCTACAATGTTCATTATAAAATATGTTTTAATATTATATGATGTGTTTTTGAGTATGTGCATTGGCATAAGCACGTAATAAGTAATATACTACATGTAATTTGGTATTTAAGCTAAAGATTTGAGGTTATTTTGATGCTTAACTTTAATTTACAAAAGAAAGCATATGATAACTGTGGGAAGTCTTTTTGTCTAAAATAGTAAGAAAATTTTCAAAATAATGATGAAAAGGATGGTTTTAAATTAAAACGCTTTAGCTGTTTCTTCTAATGCAGTAAGAATTTGTTTTTTAATCTGTCCTACAGACTATGGCAGATCTAGTAATTGACAAATTTAATATGTAATATCCTAAGGAATAATAATCATTTTCTGATGTGTGGATGTATTTTCCGAGTGACTTCTCTATTCCTAATCCAAACATGACTGAATCTGAATTTCCATTATGAAATGATTTCAGAAGTAAAATTATGTTTATTCGATTTGTCCCTTATTATAAACTGCTAGATATTTTAAATCTTATAATCATAAAGGTTGTATTGCCTTGCCCTGTAAATTCTTATTTCTTTCATCTTTGTTTTAGTCTTTTGATGGGCTTTTGTGTTTTTATATCCTAGGACACATTAAAACTTTCATTATGTTTAAGGTTTTGGACTTCTAATACATTTTGTCTTTACTCAATCTGAGGTCCTGCAGACAAATACTTTCATTGTTATATAGGTAAGAGATGATCACTGAGGTTTAAACATTTAAAATCTATGCACCGATGTGGTTAGCCATCCAATTGATTAAAATGAAAGGAATTTTAAAGTCTTGGATTCCCAAAACTCTAATCAAAGTGACCTAATTTTAATCTTAAAAATGTACAATTAGAGTACGATAATAATGTCACATGGGAAAATTTGATTTATCCTATTAAGCCCTGATTCAAAAATTAATATGTGATTAAAAGAGATTGTCAGGATGACTCAGAAAATAGAAAGCTCAGGTCAAAAGTGAACAATTTATTCATTAAAATTCAGGGTAAAGAGACACTGTGCTCTCAGAAAAAAGGACAGAACTACTTTTACAAGCTTCATAATTGCCTGAGTGGACTATTTCTCTAAAGAAGTCATTTTTTTCTTACTCTAGATTGATGCTTTGTAAGAATTCTGCTAATTGTTATTTGGTTTTCCGTATGCAGTGATATTAGAAAGATCTTCCAATTTAGATAATATAAGCATTGCAGTCTGTGGGAAAGTTTTTTTTTTTTTACTTCTAAATGAATGAGATACCAATTATAGTTATGTACTTTAGTCTCTTAGTGTGTTCTATTGCTATGTTTCCTCCCAAAGCATAATCATTTCTAGACTATAGAAATAGTACTATTCAGACCACAGATGATACATGTACAAAAGCAGTGTCATATTTGGCTTGAGCTCCGTGGTCCTCCTCGTAAGACATTTAAACTTACTACTGTGCTTTTTCAAGCTTCAAGGTGGTGGTTGAAAAGTTCAGGGCTGGTTCATCAAACTTGTTCCAACACTGTAAGAAACTTCATTGTAAGGGATGTGTACAAAGGAGAGCCAGGAGGAAAATCAACCTTTTGTGAAATGTGTATATTATATACTAACAGGTCATTTGAAAACAGTGAACATGTGGAGTGACCTTGGTGGATAGAAAGAATAAATAAAATTTCACAGAACGGTACAAACTCTCACCCTTCAGTGCTAGTCCAACACCTGTTCTAATAAATAACTCTCAGGCCCATAATACAGTTGCTGTGACTTGCTTATGTTGATGGTGTGCAGCAAGTCATTTACATTCCATGATAAATAATAAAACATCTCTGGTGCCATAGCACTTCCATTATGCTCTCTATTACAGTCTGTGACCAGGTTGAAATTGAATTTCAAGTTTAAAATCTACCCCGGCTTATTGCAATTTTACAACTGAACTTGAATTATTTAAACTTTTTTCATGGCACTTTTAGAGACCACAGACCAGGGTGTAATTGCTAACTAATTAGATAATATATCTGAGTAAAAGACACAAATTTAAACAGATGGAACGTTATAATATTGCTCTGATAAAGAACTGATGGATTAATGTGTTCTTCACCTATAGTACATTCAATATTCTTTCAAATTATCAGTAAAATTGGTTTAAACATTATATTGAATACCACATTGAATTTTGTTCTTTGATGCATAAAAAATCATTTTTTCTTCTGATTTTGAGTAATATTTCACCCTTTATCCAATTAGGCCAAAGAATTTATGTGATCCAAATAAACTAGCTGCATATATGAGCAGCAGTATTTCAAGGGGAATATGCCCTCAGTGATTTATCAGAAAACCTTGTTAACTTGTAAGGATGATTCATAGGTTGCTGCACTCAAAAGCAAAGCAGAGTGTGTGAGAAAAACCAGGTAGAGAGGCTGGATTCTGAATTTGAATTGGTTTTAGTAACTATCAACACAATTAATACCCTAACCCCTTTTACTAAGAAGTCTTTGTGAAATATACCACTGCACACTGATACCTAATTTTTAATGACTTACCCACCTAAAATTTGGTACTCATGGATTACTCTTGATTTAACGTTAATTATTGTTATTGCTACATTATTTTTATTATTATTTAGTAAACCCCCAAGGCATATTGCTAAAAACTTTGCATGCTTAATGCATTTGATTTTCACAACAGCCCAATAAGGCTGGTGCTCTTATTATTTGCATTATGTTTATAAATAAAGATAGGTTTACGGAAGCTAAGACAGGTAGAAAGACACAGAAGCAACCCCACCCCCCAACTTTTTTTCCCCACTGACTTTAAGTCCTTATGCCCTGATTTTACATGCAGACAATTCCTACCTTCAAATTCAGATTATAATTATTTTTTTCTTTTTCCCACAGCTCTTACAGATAATGCTTCTAACTGATTGCTTGATTAGTCATTTTTAAATATGCTATGGGTTGAATTGTGCCCCCTCAAAAGATGTGAAGTCCTAACTCTCAGTAACTATGAATATGACGTTATTTCAAAATGGGGTCTTTGCAAATGATCAAGAGGAGTCATTAGCATTGGCCCTAATCCAGTATGACCGTATACTTGGAAACAAGGGAAGATTTTGACACAGAGAAACATGCATACTTGGAAAAACCATGTCAACAGGAAGGCAGATATCAGAATGATACATTTACAAGCCAACGAACACCAAAGATTTCCAGTATACCACCAGAAGCTAGCAGAGAGGCATGGAACAGACTCCCCCTAATAAGCCACCAGAAGAAATCAACTCTGTCAGCAGCTTGATCTCAGACTTTTAAGCGTCCAGAACTGTAAGATAATCAATTTCTGTTTAAACTGCATACTCAGTTTGTGGTACTTTGATAGAACCGTCCAAGCAAACTAATACAAACATGCTGGGTTCCTCTACCTGAAATAAGAAATACATTACATGTAAATATGTCTGATGAAAAATATGAATATAAATCACTGATATATTTTATTTAAAATGGTGAAGATTTTGGGGGCCTAGGAATCTAAAAATTGAAAACACAGTATTTAATTGTAAAAATACATATTTTTAAAATCCAGTGACTCTTAAATGTAAGATCTAAAAGTCTCATACTAAAATTAAATTTCTCTTTATCTCTCTCTTTTTTTAAAAGATATTATTTTATTTGACAGAGAGAGAGCACGCTCAAGCACAAGCAGGGGAAGTGGAAGAGGGAGAAGCAGGGTCCCTGCAGAGCAAGGAACCCGCTGGGCTTGATCCCAGGACCAAGGGATCATGACCTGAACCAAAGGCAGACACTTAACTGACTAAGCTACCCAGGTGCCTCTCTATTTACCTCTTTGACTTTGGAAATTAAATACAATTGTATTTAATGTAAATGATTTAATTTACTGAGCTGCAGAGAAGAATTTGTTGTATAGAATTTCCTAACTAGAATTTTTCACAATTATATTTGCTCCTTTCCAAGTGTCTAATTTTTTTTTTTTAAGATTTTTATTTATTCGACAGAGATAGAGACAGCCAGCGAGAGAGGGAACACAAGCAGGGGGAGTGGGAGAGGAAGAAGCAGGCTCATAGCGGAAGAGCCTGATGTGGGCCTCGATCCCATAACGCCAGGATCACGCCCTGAGCCAAAGGCAGACTCTTAACCGCTGTGCCACCCAGGCGCCCCAGCAAGTGTCTAATTTTCAAGGAGATTTTAAAATAATGACCAGACATACTGATAACAGTAGCACATTTTAAAATTCACTCAAACAAATAAACAGTTATGCTTCTTGGAAAATCATTTTTAAACATAGAAGAGTAGTTTTAGAAGAAACTGGATTTTCATTTGGACCTAGGGTATTTTTTACTTAGGCCCAGAACAATGCTTGTTTTCATATCTAACCCGAATTTGGAAAAATTCAGGCTGCTTTCCAACAACAGGCATTAAGAAAGCAATTTCATCCTTGGTCTTGGATTTCTTCAAAGCAAACTCCTTTTGCTTATTTTCTATGGGATATTACTACCAGTTTTTGATCAACTGTAAGAACCCATATATTAAGAATTATTTCAAGACTTTCCTGAGAATAATGTTGAACAGAAAACTATAATATGGAAGGTATTTAGCAAAAGTCACTAATGAAATACATAATTCAATCATTTTTATATTAGGAATTGTCTAAATTCATAGGAATAATGTCAACTTCATTTAATTCTAATAGAAAAAATGAATTTTCCATATCCTTCTTTGACATTAAACCAATTGTTTTATAGAGAATCTCACTTATTTTAATTACAAATGCCCTTTTCTGTGTGAAATGATAAACTCATATCTAATTTGTCTAATTTCATGGAAAATATTTATAAAAATACTGATAATAATTAGTTGCTCAGAAAGAGACTCAGAACTTTTATTCCTAACCCCAGTAAATATTTTCAAACTTAATCAAGGTCAACAACAATAGTTCCTTCACTCTGATCCAAAGCTTCTTGTTAGCTTTCAAGACCTAATTTATAATAAATTGATGAAATAAGGTTTTAAATGTCTTCTAATTCATTTTGACTTTTCATTTTAATGAGAATTCTAGCAAGTCACTTTAACATCTTGCAAACTTATATTACATATGTAATTCAATTTACTCTTTGACAAAAAAAATGGACTGGACAGAAATTGTATGATTATTAATATTTTGCATTGAATATTGTTTAGTATGTTTTCAACGATATATGAAAAATACACCAGACTTTCCTTCTATTCATTTGATCATTTCAACCTCCTTCTGTATTCATATGCAAATTAATGGTAATTCACATCTTATTATAATGAAAATTTATATTTATGATCATGACCATACATTTCCTATACTTATAACTAAAATATATATCATATTTCCATACATAGTACATATTTTTTTCTCACTTCATTGCATTAAAACCAATTGTGGAAGTTAATGAAAAGCTTATCAATGTCAGGTCTATGTGGAGAAATTTTGACATGGTCCAGTTTATAAAACAGCGTTTATGACATTACATGTTGTGTCTCTATTTCCTGTCTTCCTGCTTGTCTCTTTCTTTTTTGCAAAGTTGGAAAAATCCCTTTGCCTGTATAAACATCAGTTTTCTTGTTTATGAAGTAGACAGGCTTGACCAAATACTAATGAAAATATCTTCCTATTTATGCTTAATAATTCTATTTTGTTTAGGAAAATATGTACTCCATTAGAATTCAAGAAATCAAAGTAAATATTTAAACTAGATTTAGATAATATAGAATAAATTTATAAAACATAACTTTTTAGTCAATATTGGCTAACTTATGTAATGGTAAAAATAATCATAGTGGCTCTACTAACGCCATATCTATTGCCCATTCACATAAAGTTTGACACAGGTCCAGGTGCTTCCCTAGGGCCATTGTGCTCCAAGAACCTAGTTACTTTAATCTTCAACTCCAAAATCTCAACATGAAGTGCTTTTCCTGGTGCCAGAGCACAATAATAGTTCCCTTTAGCATTTCACACCAGCGATTAGATGCTTGGGCCAGAAGTGACCACATGCCTTACTCTCATCACCCATAAACCATTTGTACATCCTCAGTTAATTTACAAAGGATGAGGAGGTATTCCTGGAAATAGAGGTTTTGCATGGATAAGAGAAGTCTCCATAACAAATCACGTTGTTATTTCACTTTCACAGGTAAAGAAAGTAGAATCAGAAAACCTAGTAAGCTGTTCAAGGTTGGACAGTGACTTAATAAAAAAGAGTTTTTTTAATAAAAGGCAATTTTGAAAAATGTGCATTTTTAAACCATAATTAAACCTCAAATATTTATATGTTGTTATATACATTGTATAAATATATATCTCTCTACATATAAATTCACCTAATAAGAAGCACATTCCCAGATGTGAATCTCAGAAAGTGACATGCTTTCATAAAATTTGATTACTCTCTATTCTGTGTGAATGTAGACGAAACTTAAAAATTTCTACATGGTCATTTAAATAAATGTATACCTAAATAAGTGACTTTTTTATTATTAAATGTGCTACTATTAGTGTCTCTGGTAGATTTTGATAGCAGTTTTGGAAATGATTCACAGCAGTCTGACTTTGACTTAAACTTCATACCTTTAGTAAATGCTTATCAGTCATTGATTGCTCTGGGGAAAAAATAAAGATGGAACACTCAAACTGGATAAATTAAAAAAGTTTGATAGTGAGATTATTTACATTGTCATAACAGGCTTACAGGCATAAACAAGGAAAATCAAATAACTGGTGACTAGTAGAGAGCTGTTACTAGCCCTAGGAATCAGTGTGCAAGGGAAAAGAGCAGCTACTGGGACCTGAAGAAGGTTTGAATGGACAGGTCCATTCCATAGTGGTCAATATGCTACGGTCACTATTCAAAAGGGAGGAAACTGGGAAAATGGATACCCTCTAGGATATCCAGCCCAGCCTTTTTCCCTGAGACTGATTGGTCCTGATGCCCCAAGTTCAGACCCTCTCAGGTTAATATTTTCACAGGGTAAATCAATTTTTGTCTGTCATGTAAAAAGGCATGTTGTTTGACTGCACTGCCCTAAGGAGGGCATTTGATTATCTAACTATTCACTAAGCAGAATTTCAACTAATTCTATTGTTTTCAGTCCTGCCATCTCCTTCAGAAGTCTCTGATATTTATCAAAGCAGAACTAAGACAACACATATCAATTAATTTCTTTTTAGATGTGCATATGTTAAATTTCTTTTTTTTTTTTAAGATTTTATTTATTTATTTGACAGAGAGAGACAGCCAGTGAGAGAGGGAACATAAGCAGGAGGAGTGGGAGAGGAAGAAGCAGGCTCATAGCAGAGGAGCCCGATGTGGGGCTCGATCCCATAACGCCAGGATCACGCCCTGAGCCGAAGGCAGACGCTTAACCTGCTGAGCCATCCAGGCGCCCCATATGTTAAATTTCTAATGTGTATACAAGGAAATATGCATGTTTGGTTTTGTCTAGTACATAAGGACATATTTTTAAATTCCTCAAGAGACCTCCAAAAATGATTAGTGTCTAAAGCAAGAGAACCGCAGGGATTATGCTACATGATTAAGACTGCTTAGATGTGGAGCTAGATCCCTTGGCTAAAAATCCTGGTTCCCTCACGTATCAGCTGTGTGAGTAGGAGTAACCGCTTAAATTCTCTGAGCCTCAGTTTTCACACGTGAAAGTGGAACTAATCTGTAATTTACGGAGATAATACATGTTACCTTCAGTACAGTGCCTGGACCACTAAATTTGCCATTACTCTATTAATAACTAGATTTATTTTGTTTTGCTGTATTTTATATTGGATCATCTGCAGAAAAAAGATCACTGGCCACAAGGAATGAATTTGAGGAAGGGGAGCAGCACTGTTGTAGAGGCCGCATTTTCAAGACAGTTGTATTAGTTTCTTGTCGTTGCTGTAATAAATTACCACAAATTAAGTGGCTTAAAACAACATAAAATTATTATCCTTCTGGTTCTGGAAATCAGAAGTATGAAATGCTTTTCACTGTGCTAAAATTAAGGACCTTGATTTCAGGTGTTTGCTTTCCTCTGGAGATTCTAGGAGAGAGTCCTCGAGAGAGTCCTTTCCTTTCTTTCCCCCGTTCTGGAGGCCACCTTCATTGATTGGCTTTAGCACTTCTTCAGAGCTATCAGTGTAGCACCTTTCATTCTCTCTCCGACTCTGACTCTCTGTCCCTTCCTTGAATTATAAGGAATTTTGTCCTTACACTCACACTACCCAGGTGATCCACCATAATCTCCCCTTCTCAATACCCTTAATTTAACCACATCTACCAAATTCCCCGTGCCATATAAGATAACAAATTCACAGGTTCTGGGGATTGGGACATGGACACCTTCAGGTGGCCATTACTCTGCCCATCATAATTCAGTGAAACACTGATCTCTGTACTGCTGTAAATGCTTCATAGATACAGTTAAGATTAGTAATCAACTGAACATAAAATACAGATATAATCTTGGATTATCCTGGATATTGCTGATTTTGCCTATTTATAATTACTTATTTTTCAATTGCCCTTTAATTTTACACAATAGACATCAAATAAGTTATATTTGCTCATGTCTTCCTAGGACTAATGAGAAATACACACACACAATACACATCAATACCTATATATATATGTATATGTATTTATATGTATATATATACATATAAAATTTATATATACATATAAAATTTAATTTTGACCTATATATATATACACATATAAAATTTATGTATACATTAAAAATTTAATTTTGACGGAGAATTAATAGAACATTTAAAAATAGATTTTAGTTCCAATTTGGCTAATTCTTTCTTGAAAATAATCCAGAGGATGTCCTTGTATCAATGAAAGACAATCTTCCTCAGAATTGTACAAGTTACCTGACTACAAAATTTCCCAAAATCCATAAGAGTTATGAAACTGTGTGGGGATAACTGTATTAATTATTATCAATAGTTCCCTCCTCCCCAATTGCCCACATCTCCCCACTACAGCAAATTCTTCTTATCGAGAGATGACACTCTTCCAGTGTTCCTTAAAGGGGGAATAAATACTTTCCCGGACTAAACATGTGTAGATTTGAAATTACATGACATTTCCCCACAATGTATAAAGAGTATATTTTATAATTTATTTGCCACCACCTTAACTGAATACAAATGTTTGGAGCTAATGCCTTCTTTATACCATTTACATCCGCATGAGGACGGCTTAATTCTTCCGGCCCTTCTGCTTCTCCGGTACCGCTGCACAGCTAGCTGCTGCTGGAACAGCAGCAGTGCAGCCCGGCAACAACGCGGCCTGGCATAGTAACACAAGCAATGTCACTGCTACTATCACTCCACCCACAACCACCACCAACACAGCCAACATGGAAAGCAGTCAGGAAACTCCAGAATTCCCAATTTCTTTTAACGAAGTTGAATGACTCTAAAATGTCTGAAACAGAGGACCAGTGCACAGAAAGGGAGCATGCAGACCATGGCCTGTGGGTCCAAGAGCTCCTCTCTCCACTTCAGCTGGTAAAGAGACCTGGTCATCAGAGAAAAATGAATGCGGGGAGATGGCAGATTTGGGTGCTCTGGGCTGTGCAGATGTCATACCTTTAGATGTTGCTTTAGAAAACCTACATTTAAAGCAGAGTCATTACAGGAATGAGCCTCCACCATCTTGACTTTGATGACATCCCAACTCACAATATTACCTGTGCCGTATTTGCCAATGAACGTGGGCAACCACTATCTTGGCTTTGTTTGGTGGTTGTAATTTCAGGTCTGTCACTTTTGTTAGGCTTCATTCAAAAGGAAGAGAGAAGATATATACGATAATCATTTTCACTTAACTAATTTTTATTCCTAGCAGGTAAATATAGGTAGTAGGGGCGATCTATGCTTCTTCTACCTTGACATGCAAAAGGCTCTCCTTATACTTCCCATTTGAACAGCAGAGGAAAACTGAAATCTCTGATGAGATGTTACATTTATGAATATTAATAAATAAAAACTGCTTGGATGATTTAGGTAAAATATATGTATATTGCTGTCCCACCAAATTTAGGATTTGTAAATTATAAAGTACATACTATCCCTTTTACCAACCATCTATGTGTATACCTTAGAATAGGAAGTTAGGGAAAGATGAATTAATAAACTGACGTGCAATTTTTATTATGTAGCTTTGGTGGCAGTATCATTTTCCAGCTACATGTCTGTAAAATCGGCTTTAATTATTATATTTTGCTGATATATTTTAATAATTTCTTTATGTTTTAAAGGAATTTTAGAGTCACAGCAAAGCTGAAGAGCTGGAGAGGACTCATATCTCCTCCCTCCCCACACATGCACAGACTCACTCACTGTCGACATCCCACATAAGAGTGGAACGTTTGTTAAAACCAATGAACCAACATTGTCACACCATGACCACCCAAAGTCCATACTTTACGTTAGGGTGTTGTACTTTCTTTGGGCTTTGACAAATGTATAATGACATCGATCCCCCAGTCCAGTAACATAAAGAATAGTTTCAGTGCGTAAAAATTTCCTGTGTTCTACTGATCCTTCCCTCCCTCTCACCAAAGTCCGGGCAACCAAACAGACCTACCTTTACTCTGGAAACAGTAAAAAGAGTTGCAACTTCATATAGTTGCAGTCATCAGTATATAGCCTTTGATGACTGGCTTCTTTTGTTTAGTAATAGACATTTACGTTTCCTCCATGTCTTTTCCTGGTTTGATGGCTCATTTCTTTTTAGTGGATAGATATACCAGAATAAACACAAGGACTTCTATTAACTTTCAGTGAGATATAGTCTAATTGCTACGTTTATCAGTTTTAAAGTCTTTCTATGTTTATCTTTGCTCTCTGATATTCTGTTGAGAATATTGATAATAAAATTTTGAATCAGGTTACCGGTGTTTGACTTTAGATGTGACTGGTAAGTGAAACCATAATTTAATAAATGCTTTATGTTTTAAAGCATCTGCTTATTCCTATTAATATTATAAATATATTGCTTGCATAAAATTTTCTCATTTAAAATTTTTTTGCATTATCATAATATAGATTGCTACTCTGAAAGTTCTTGATTATTCTCCTTTAAAATTGTATCTGTCACATTATAAATAGAATATTTTAAGTTAATCTTGTGTTGTCTATTAAGCCTTCATTCCACTTTTAATTTCTATTATGTGTGCCAAAGTGTCACTAAGACTGCTGTGGTATATTTCCTAGAGGTTTCAAGTATTATTTAACATCTCTTTTTGGACAAGATGTATTATAGACTGTATGTGTCTTGATCTTCTGAAGATCTTTTTTGAACTTTTAAAGACTCATTATAACAGTTTTCTTAACCCTAGTTCATATATATTATATACATATATGTAAAACATACAACAAATACATACTGTGTATGATACATAGATTATTTGAAAACACAATTCTTGAACCTCAAAGAATTTAGTGAAAACTAATTCACCTTCCAAACAACCATTTGCATTGGATTATGTGTGAATTGTGATATTTTATAGCTAAAACCCAAGGGGTAAATAAATAATTTCATCATTCTTATATAACCAAGTATTCTCCTTCATTATGAATGACTGTGGCTGGGTAGTTTTATTATAGGATGTTAAATCTCTAATACATCTCACCTGAGAGAAAGAGGAAACTTCCTCCATGAGAGTATTAGGAAGCACCCAAAGACAATGATGTTTTTCACCCCAGGCTCAGTTATTTGCAACTCATTAACAATTCTGTCTTTGTAAACCTTCAGAAATTGATATATGGCATCTATTTAAGGAGAACTTATTAATGTAAAAGGGACCAACTTGGCTCTTGAATTTCAAACGTTATCTTAATTAAATTGGTGTTCTTGTACTACATGTGCCTGGGGGTCTGGGAAATAGATGAGTTCTGTAAATCAAAATATTAATAATGCACATGAATTTTAGTTTATGAAATGTCTCTGGATCCCCAGATATAGTAAGAACTATCTTAATCTAGTTTGTGTTTTCATTAGGGTGCATTTTTCCATTGATTGTCAACTTTCTGGACATTGCTCACAATTGCACTGATCTTTCAATTTTGTTAGTTCACAATAACTATTATCGAGTGTTTCTTATAGTATAGAAGTTATCTGAAACATATTCACTATAAATGAGGTAAATATGTATATGTTTATGTGTGTGTATAAATGTATATATAGGTGAAAATAAAATTCCTTCTCAAAGACTTGCAGATTTAAAATATTTAAATTCCTAGAAAGGGTGTATGGTACTGCTATTAATTTTTAATATGGATTTTTGTGTTAACACAATGATTGAAAGTAACTGGTTTCCAAATGAATATAGGTATTTGTTCATTCTAATTATTTTTCTCCTTTCTCTTTCACATAAATGTCTCATTTGTCAGAACATATTTTTCTTGATTAGTGTTCTTATATTTCATTCACTCTGTCAAACATTAAAAATGTAAGGATTTCAGGATAATAGTGCTTTTTTATTATTTATGTGCATGGTACTAACTGAGTTATGGTTATTTGTGATCTCTTAATTGAATTACTAAATTATAAAGAATGTTAAATATAAGAACACTTAAAGGTACTGAGACTAAATATATGTCTATAGCGTGTGTAATGTATGTGTAGATGCACATACTAGTTCTCTCTTTTCCATGAAATCTAATCAGAGCTTAGTTTACATAAGGTTAAAGAAGGCTGTATATAAATGAATCTGAGTTTAAATTTCAGGTTATATATCATAATACTTATTCGGTGCTTGTAGGTAATAAACATACTTCTCCAATAAATATTCATTAAGTGCAGACAATGGCATTGTGGTGTTGTTATGTAGGACACAAAGTCAGAAAATAAACTCTTCATGCCAATATGGAGATTATATTCTGGTAAGAATGATGACTTTCCACAAAATTTAGTGAGTGTAAAGTAGATAGTATAAGCATACAAGTGGGTTGAATGATCAAAGTTATAAGAGAGCATTGTCAGCTGAGGGACCAGAAAACCTTTATAAGCAGCATTTCCACTGGCCTTTGAAGAATAATTAAGATTGGAAATGTAGAGAAAAAGCAGACATTGGAACAGTTCAGTGCACAAAAAATAACTGGAATGAAAAAGATAGAAAGGCAAGACAGCGTGGAGTATATTCTGGGGAAATGAACTATTTATTCAGTTTGATGGCCCATGAGGATCTGATTGATATCAAATAACTTTTAATATTCACATAAAATTAAGAAGCTTAGATTTTATTCTCTATTCCATTAATACCACACCGAATGCCTTTACCTAAAAGTAATAAGTTTTGATTCATATTTAATGAATATTAATATAATAACAATGTATAGCATACATAGTAGATTGATTTTAAAAATTGAATATTTATTTGTCATTGTCATCTTCATTATAGTGGATTATAAATTACCAATGAAAAAACACTTTATTTTTTCTCTCACACAGTCTCTAATTAAAAAGGAAAAAATCAATTATACTTATTACAGTAGACTGAAAACTATATGGTTCAATAAATATGACATATTAATGACCAGACTGGTTGATACTAAAACCTTCTTGATTTAAATTTTATAATTTTTCTATCTAATCACTGCATGTTATGACAATTCAGAATTCCTTTTCAAGCAGTCGGTATGGCAGATCACCAGTACATTTTTACTAAATTCTGTAAGCCAGGCGACATTCCACATAGATAGCAACTAGCAGTATGTGCATTGACCAATCTGAACAGATGCCAGCCATTATGCCATCCCAGTTTTTGGTGGCTAATTCTCAGCATTTACATTAAGTTGCAATTTGACTCACTGTGATTTATTATACCTTACCCATGCCATGTAAATAAGTACAAAGTTGAAGGTTTGAGTTTAATTTTTCAATAAATTGTTATTTTGTTGATAAGCATATTATTTAAATATTTTTCGTGATCAAGGTGAAAAACAATAGGTATGTATTAGTTTTTACCTCCTGCCTGAAATATTTTATTTACTCATTAAAACTCCTTTTTTCTCTTTAATCAAAACATACAAGTTCATTTTTCTTTTTAAAAAGCAATCATTGATTGAATTTATATAGTTACATCCTCATGTAAAATAACAGCATTTCAGTTGACAATAAAAAAGCAAATTAGTTTGTGTAATGTATCTGATTCCCACTGCAGCAGCAATTTTCTAACATCTGCAACTATACATATTCATTAAATTTCTCTAATATTATAAAGCAAAAGATTATCAACGATCTCTAAAGAGTTGGTAAGAAACAGAAGTTACAAGATAATTACTGTACTTTACCTGGCTTTTGTAAATTTTATTTTAGATATGTACTTTGTATTTTTACTTTTAGTAAAATTTTAAAAGAACACTATAAGTAACCTTCATCAACTTTTTTTTTGGAATACAATAACTATTTGGTCCTATTAATTCATGATTGGAGGCCAGTTGGTCTAAATTTCACATCTATCAGGATTGCACTTAGGAATGAACGAGCAATTCCAGTTAATTTGTGTGTGTGTGTGTGTGTGTGTGTGTGTGTGTGTGTGTGTGTGTGTGTGTTTCAAGAGACAGAGAATGTTTCCCTGACAAGGAAAAGTTTGTTATACTGGATTTATTTTTCCCTCTGTTAGGCTCTTGCAAATGGAGAAACCAGGTCCTCCTCAGAATGGCCCATATCCAGTAACTGAAAGGCAGCACCTAAAATCCCTGGTCATTTAGTTCCAAACCAGCATGTTTTAAATACCAATATTAACTCCTAAGCTTTCAGTGGTTTTGACCCATGAGTGCTTCATGGGCACATATCACAATTTGACTTCTCCTCCCTAATTCTACTTCTTCTCTATCCCTTCCAAATTTGTTGACCCCTAAAAATACCCTGCACACCAAATGCTAGCTCAGCATTTCCTCCAAAAAACCCAGCCAGGAACAAGGCATCTTCAGCGCACAGAGAACCAGATGAAACATTGCCAGTGCTGGTTTTCTGTCTCATACATTGAAAAAAAAAAAAAAAAGGTATTGTCCATACACTATGCCACAAACTTTTTTGTAATAAAAGAAAATGTTTAAAAATGAAAAAAATATCCAGATTGCTCTTAATGGGTGAGAGTATGAACACAGCTATTTCCATGATGAAAGCTGATAAGTAACTTCTCTCCTGTCTGCCTCTTGGGCAGTTTTTCTGAGGTTCTTTGTTTCCATTGAAATGTGCCCCCAGCAGACCCATTTGCCAGCAGCTCTTTTGAAGTATTTCTCATTCAGTCAGGGGGGGTCAACCTGTCTCTGTGAAGAGACAATTATCAATTTACAGTTTAAATGTACTCATTTACTTAAAACCCGCTTAAATGAGATATTACTGAGCACCATTTGACAGGCGTCTGGCTAAGTAGTACATACGCTGTAGGCAAAATGTGTAAAACACACACTTCTGCTGAAGCAACTCACAGCAAGGAATGTGAGCAAATAAAATAATTGTTGTAAAAGAAATAATTTACAAGGTACAGTAGAGCCACAAAGGAGGGAACAATTTATTGTCACCCTCAATGTGTTTATTGATCTGTATCAGCTATTCTTCTCCTTCGACTGTGCTATTTCTAATTTGCTCTGGATTGGTAAAATGTACCAACGCTTTCATTAAAATCCTGTCTAATGTAAACATGAATGAATGATATTCTGTGAAGGCTCACTTTTGACAAAATATGATTTTTATAGGACAAATTAGTGACACATTTTGAGTATTTGAGAAAAATTTATTTTTTTTAAAGATTTTATTTATTCATTCAAGAGAGATAGAGACAGCCAGCGAGAGAGGGAACACAAGCAGGGGGAGTGGGAGAGGAAGAAGCAGGCTCATAGCGGAGGAGCCTGATGTGGGGCTCGATCCCATGACGCCGGGATCACGCCCTGAGCTGAAGGCAGACGCTTAACCGCTGTGCCACCCAGGCGCCCCTGAGTATTTGAGAAAAATTTAAAAATAACTTTCTGGTTTTCATCTCTATTTCAGTTAGAAGATTTTTCTGGAAAGCTGAGTTTCATATATATTGTTATTGTACTTCTGTATCTTCCACCAGATCATGAGGGAGAAAAAAACCCAGGCTGTTAAACCGAATAGTTTAAGATATTAATTGATAAGCCTAATGACTTAAGAGAACAAAGAGCTAGAGAATGTGAAGGGAACACTTCAAACTCCGCTGGCTTTTGGGGAGAGGCATTTTCTTTAAACATCCCTGGAATTTTGCCTGAACTATTTCTCTTTTCTGAATTACCCTCATGGTCAATGTGAGGAAAGAACCATACCACTTTATTTTTTCTTCCTTTCATCTTTTCTTACTTTCTTTTTTTTTTCTGCCTCAGAAAGCTTTTATACATTCAGCAAGTATTTATTTAATACTTACAATGTGCCAAATACTATACTTATTATTGGGAATACTGAAGTGAGTAAATCGGGTAAAAATCCTACACCTCATAGAACTTATACTCTAGTAGAGTTAGAAAGACAGGAACAAAATAAATAAGTAAAATATGAACTATTTCAAACGGTGATGAGTGCAATGGAAAAAAATAAAGCAGAAAGGGGGATTGGATTTATATGGATGGAAGGGGGTTGTAGCTATTTTAAATATAGCGGTTAGGGAAGTTCTTATTGAAATAGTGGTATCTGAGCCAAAAGTTTAAAGGGAGGGAGGAAATCATACGTATAGCCATGGGAAGAATATTCCAGGTGACGAAAGAACAATTACAAAGGTCTTGGAATAGAATCCTAGCCAGGAAATTCAAGGAAGATCAAGATCTGTGATTCATTATATTGTTTTTCTCCATGCTATTAAATTTTAAGAAGCTGACTTACACACATTCAGCAAGAAGGGAAGGGACAGCTGCAATGATCCTCATTTGTCATTAGAACAAAACAGGTTCAGTAAATTCTGTGGTTCAGTATTAAGAATATTATGTTCTTTCTATTTAAGGCATGTTTCAATTATTAGTCTGAAATTAGTGAAAGTATGCAGTTTTTGTCTTTCTCTGACTTATTTTACTTAGCGTAATGCCTTTGAGGTTCATCTATGTTGTTACAAATGGCAAGATTTCATTCTTTTTTATGGCTAATTAATATCCCATTGTATGTATATACCACATTTTATTCATCCATTCATTTGTCAATGGACACTTAGTTTGTTTCCATATCTTGGCTATTGTAAATAATACTGCGATGAACATGGGGGTGCTTATCTCTTTTCAAGTTAGTGTTTTCATTTAACTCACATAAATACCCAGAAGTGAAATTGCTGGATGACATGGTGGTTCTATTTTTTAATCTTTTGCAGAAACTCCATACTGTTTTCCATAGTGACTGAACCAATTTATGTTCTCACCAACAGTCCATAAGAATTCTTTTTTCCACATCCTTATCAACACTTGTTATTTCTTGTCTTTTTGATAATAGCCATTCTAACAGGTGTAAGGTGATATCTTACTGTGGGTTTGATTTGCATTTCCATGATGACTAGTGAAGTTGAGCATTTTTCAGAGTCTGTTGGCCATCTGTATGTCTTCTATGGGAAAATGTCTATGCAGATCTTCTGTCCATTTTTTAATTGAATTGTTTTTGTTTTTGTTTTATCATTGAGATGTGTAATTTCTTTAGATACTTTGGGTATTAACCCCCTATCAGATATATCACTGGCAAATATCTTCTTTCATTTGAATGTTGCCTTTTTGTTTTGTTGATAGTTTCCCTTGCTGTGCAGAAGCTTTTTAGTTTGACATAGTTTCACTTGTTTATTTTTCCTTTTGATACCTCTGCTTTTGGTATCAGAACCAAAATATCATCACCAAAAATTATTTTGATTTTCTTTTTTTGGTAATATTCTGGTTTTCTATCTGCTATTAGATACTAATCAGATTTGAACGGATGCAGAAAAAGGGTTTATTTTATTGATTCACATAAATCCTAACACTGTTTAATATTAAATAATTTAGGTAAATAAATGTAATATTATCTAAGAATTAGCTCTTAGAGCTACCTAATCTTTGTATCCAATATTTGTGTTTATGTATTCTTTTTAACACAAAGATATTAAAGATTTAAATAATTTTTATTTCATTATTTTCTCTCTCCTCCCTTTGTTATTCCCTCTCTCCCTACTCTTTTCCTTGTTCTTTTTCTGTCCAATTTTCTCTTCTTTCTCTCCTTTGTAAGTACCTCTATGCACAATTTTATGAAAGTAAATACAATAAATCTCTGGGACTCAACTTCTTTGTAATTTCAATTAAAAACAGTGTTGTGAGAGGGTTTTGTTTTCTAGCAATTAAAGATCCTGTATGATTACTTAATAGTTTGTGCATAATTAAGGAAAAAATCTACATTCCTTTAAAATAACTATTCGACTAAAGGATGAATAAGTTATAATGATGCATTCCGTTAGGCAATAAGACTGAGGTGTTATAATTAAACATGAATCTCTCAAACTTTTATGGAAGTCACGAGGTTTGGCCTACTTAATTACTTTCCTTGATAAATACTTCTCTTTTTTTAAAGATTTTATTTTTTATTTATTTGAGAGAGAGAGAGAGAGCACCAGTGGTGGGGATGGGCAGAGGCAGAGGGAGAAGCACACTCCCCACTGAGCGGGGATCCCAACGTCAGGCTCCATCCCAGGACCCTGGGATCATGACCTGAGCTGAAGGCAGACGCTTAACTGACTGAGGCAATCAGGAGCCCCTCTGGATAGGTATCTTGGCAAATAACAACACCGGCATAGCATTTTGTTCTTGCTCCTGTTTCTGGCAGATTCCAACAGTCATGTAAAGACTACTAAAAGATTGAGAAACAAAGGGTTGAATGGCAAATACATGATTATATTTTTTATTTGATCTTTCCATGTATGTGTGTTTAGTTAAATGCATTGACCTTAAAAACTAAGACCTTTTAGTATTTCTCTAAGTATAAATTGACTTCAAAAATTCTTATATCTTCTCAATGAATTATTCAGTAAATTCTCACTTTATGAAGTTCCTCTTGTAAGAGTAAAGGAAACATAAAATCAAAAGCATAAGATGGAATACCTAACTTCAAGATTTGTACAATCCAATTTGTACAAACCAAGGGTCATAAATCAGTAAGTAAGTAAATAAGCAAACAAAGCATTTGTTTTGATGCCCCTCATATTGTTTCAGGATTTCTTTTCCTTTAGTACCTGGAGTTCTTGGTCATGCAGCTTCAAAGAATGAAGAGGTAGACAAGATGAAGAGTGATGGGCAGCAAAACAGAGTTTATTGTGTGATAGTACAAAGCTCCTGAAGAAGAAGGGGACCCAAGAGGGTTGCCATTGGTCTAGGTCTAGGGATTTTTATGAGCTCTTTTACAAAACTATCTTAAAGCAACCAGGGTGTGCTAAGGCTTGTCAATCAGCGCTTTGATCACACATCCATCTACCTATTAGGTTAATGTTCATGTGTTGATGGTCTCATCTAAGCTGCAAAACAGAATGTTAGTGTTGTTTTGTCTTAGCTGTCCCGACTCCATGTTTTCTTATTGCGGACACTGGCCCTAACTAACCTAACTAATATTCTAAATCCTGGTGGAAACAGGTCTCTAGCATCACCAGACAACTTAGCCTGTGCTGAAATAGAAATATATTTATACAGGGTCCTGTTTGTAACCATGAGAACACCTGAAAATGGAATGACTGTCCAATAATTCTCCAACTAACTCCTAACAGCATTACCGGGTTCACCAACTTAGCTCTATCATAAGTTTCTCATATTCTTTTATCTTTTAACTACACTAAATGTTGAGGCAATTCAACCAGACATTTAAGAATTTAGTCTATAATCTGACTTTTTAGTCCTTAGATCCCAGGGTCACAGTGACCAAAGGAGAAAGCACGGGTCCTGTTCTAATTAAAGGGCAAGAAAGATGAGCCTATACTCGTTTCCAGGCTCAGAAAGGGTGCACAGTGAATTCTTGCCCTCAGGCTAGTAGGATAACTTCTAGAATATCTGTAATGCCTCTAACACTCTAATTTTTTTTCAACTTGGTTAAAATACGGCCACTTTAGATAGACTATAGATACTCCTTATTTGTAAATATTAACCTTGATTTCACACTAGTCTACTCTGTTTAAAATTGCTATATGTTTACCTAGCCATGTGTCAAACCACTATATCCTTAAACAATAGACAGAATACCTTTCCAAGGTAAGCAAACACTAGAAGTGTTACTTCACTTAATGCTCCCATTAACTGACTGCCTTTAGTGTCGTGCTCTTTGTGAATTAAAATTGGCAGATTTAGGTCTGAATTAAATTCAGTCTTCCTTCTTTGCATATTTTTTATCACAGACTTATTCGCAGCTGTTCATCTTTTTTCCTCCATTAAGTAAGTTAGCACACTCCCACCCCACATTTGTGTTCTGCAATAGATAGAAAATTATTTTCATCTGAATGATATGTCTTTAAATTTTCATTTAATTATTCAATTTAAAAAGTGGCACAAAATAATGTAAAACTTGATCGACTTTCATCATCCCAACCAAATATAATGCCTGGTATTCATAAAACAATATCACAAACTTTACCATTAATTGTTTAATTCTCACAATATCCTAAGAAATACAGTTTTTTATTTTTTTTTTATTTTTTATTTTTTATTTTTTTTTTAAAGATTTTATTTTATTTTATTCGACAGAGATAGAGACAGCCAGTGAGAGAGGGAACACAAGCAGGGGGAGTGGGAGAGGAAGAAGCAGGCTCCCAGCAGAGGAGCCTGATGTGGGGCTCGATCCCATAACGCCGGGATCACGCCCTGAGCCGAAGGCAGACGCTTAACCGCTGTGCCACCCAGGCGCCCCAGAAATACAGTTTTTTAAAGAAAGTAAGTGGCCCATCAACGGTCATTGGATGATTAATGATCAAAACTGGGATTGATCCCATGTTGTCTGATTCTAAGTCATATCACGTATTAAAATAGTATTTACAATTTTTTAAAAGTGAAGGATAACAAATCATAGAATAAATAATAAACACTTTGTATAATTTTATAGCCAAAAAATACCTTTCATATCAACAACGCAAAAAAATCAGGTTACAGTTGAAGAATATAACTTCTAAATAGTTTAGGGCTACCCCTGCCCCTAAACCCACAAGTAATATTCTAAATCCTGGTGGAAACAGGTCTCTAACATCACCAGACAACTTAGCTTGTGCTGAAATAGAAATATATTTATACAGGGTCCTGTTTGTAACCATGAGAACACCTGAAAATGGAATGACTGTATAATGACAAACACAAACTGGGGCTAGCTTAGGCAAACCAGAGTACATGTTCGCCCTATCTAATCTGAACTTTCCTGAGTCTTAAACTCTGGTTTTCCAGATAAAGCTTTTTTATCTATTAGTTCCTTTGCTAACTGAGGTAGCACTCTATATCCTCTCCAACTAAACTGACCTTCAACATAAAACACAGCATTCTGACTACTTTCAAACCTTCATGTTCTTTCCCTTCTTTTATCCCTCTAGCATAATGGTTGTCATATGTTTTGGTCTCAAGATCCTTTTACACTCTTAAAAATTATTGAGAACCCCAAAAAAGATATAGTTCATGTGAATTATGTCTATTAATATTTACCATACTGGAGATTAAAAAAGAGCATATAAAAATATTTACTTATTTACTTATTTAAAAAATGCACTTTTTACATGAAACACTCTTGTTTAAAAAATATGTTTTCCAAACAAAATAAAAATAAATGAGAAGAGTGATATTGGTTTGTATTTCATTTCTTAAAGATACGGCTTTCAAGTAAAAATGATATTTCTTGCAAAAACAAAACAAAACAAAAAAGTTCATCCAAGAACACAGAACATCAAAGAAGTATTTTTTACTCTAAACAATCATATTTTAATACAATATCCACAGAATATTAAAAATAGGTATACTCAGGTAAAGATTTAATAAAACAAATAATTTTACTTCTTCATAAAATATGCTTTTTTAAGCAAAATTTTTAAAGTAATTTTAAGTAAAATTTTTCTAACTGTGAATATGTGTCATTGTAGAATACGACTGCTAGGACACTCTAGTGTCTCCAACCTGATTTGTCCCATGGCACAGCATTTTAACCCACCATCATTTGTGCCTCACCAAGGCAAATGTCAACAAAATAAAAAAGGCAAATAACATCTCAACATTATTTTGAAAATATTTTTTGTCTATTACTCTAGAACAACGTTTCTTTAAAGATACTGTGATGGGACACCTGGACCAGACTCACCATTTTGCATTAAAAGATTTCATAGGATCCATGCTCTACTTACATAATTAGAAGCTCTGAGCTTGCTAAAAATTCATATTCCTCCAGAATTCACATTCCTCTAGTAGTTCCCAAAGAGTGGAGGTCATACAAAAATTTCGATGTCAAAGTTTGCCACTCAGCCTTTTGCTTTACCTCTTTTGTTTTTTCTTATCCACCTCCCAGATGGATAATTAACATGGTATTATAAACCTGCCTTTGGCATTTGAATTACTAATACATTTAATCTATTCAATAAATTCCTTACTGGATATGTCTATAATTAGTGTCTTATGCTTACATCTCTGGGTGGCCTGTAGGAAGATGTTCTTTATTCTAGCATCCTGCTATTTTGGAACACAGTGAGGAGTGTCCTGAAGGAGGAAACAAGAGAGCAGGGAAGGTAGGAGCTTTTATTTAAAATGTCTCCTTCTTCATCCCAGTATCCATAGACTTTAGATTTTAAGTTGATGGATAGCTGGATTGAAGTGTTCAGACATATTTTTTCAGTGCTCAGGAAACCAAGTGCAGTTCTTGGTGCTGAGCATGTCCTGTTGTGTCAGACATCACCTTGACAGGGTTGTTTCTTGCTTGGCTGGTTGTTTTCTTTCTTTCTTTCTCTTTCTTTCTTTCTCTCTCTCTCTCTCCCTCCTTCCCTACCTCCCTTCAAGGGTTCATTTTCTCAAGTTCTGCCTGCCAGATTACAGCTGATCTCCAGTTGTTATCAGAATGTGAGTTTTCTCCTACAAGGTTTCTGAGTACCATACAACAAGGGTTATCTCTACACACTATTCAGTTGCCACTAAATATTCTGGAATAATTTGGGCTATTTCTACCTACAAGATCCCAAAGTGATTAACTTTATGATCTACTAAAATCTAATCTCATCAGACTTTCCATCTCTGACATTCTGGGTTACTGTCCAAAGGAAGACTCACTTTATGTCACTATCCTTGATTATCCCTATATTGTCTTTATTACACACACACAAAAAAAACCCCACCAGTTAACACTTCCATTGTCTTTTATACACAGAGATCTTCCTTTCAGTGAGGCCATTTTCTAACTCCTTTTCCATTATGCTCTCTGGCACCACCACACCAGCCCATGGTTAAGCAAAGTCCTATGTCCTTAACCTCTTTACTAACTAGAATTTCCACCTTCTTACTTAATGCTTACATTGCCATTCTTCTTTGACTGCTTCATGGCCTCTTTTTAACCTTCTCAAGTCAGACTCATTTACACTCAGGGTTTCAAAAATAGCCCATGTGCTCATGCTAAGCCCAAATATTGCTCTTGATTTCTAGGACCATATACCCAACCACAATATGCAATACTCAGATAATCATTACCTTCAAACAATTGTTGTACCTTACTATGATTAGACTGGGTTAGATGTCATTTATTCATTCATTTGTCCATTCAGCAAGGAGATATTAAGTACTTACTTTCAGCTATCTCTTCTGCTAGGAGATAAGGAAATAAGACCCCTTGCACTCATAGGTTTACTGTAGTGTTGGAAGCAATTTCTATGTAAAGAACTAATTGCAATATAGTGTTACAGACCCCATGAAAGATAGGTATAGAGAGAACCATAAGTTCATGACAAGTAGAAAATTTAATTATACTTGGACAGATCAAAAAAGTTTTATGGAGAAGAATGGATCTTGAGTTGTATCCTTAAAGATTAACAGATAGTAGCCAGATGGATGGAGAGGGGGAAATGTGGAATCATAGAAGTGTTTAAGCTGCCATTGTCATATCATGAGTATGATTCTACCTTTGTACTTACTAAGTTGTATTTGCTCACGCCGGCACTAAAACCTAAGTCTCATTACCTCAGTTGGTCTAAAATAAATTATATTGTACTTTCTACATATGCTAGGATACTGATAAAAAAATATATGACTTAAGTGTAAACTGTCTTCTTTTTTGGCCTTTAAATGGAGGTTTACAAATGTCTACCAGTAGATGAGTGCCAAAGATTTTACATTTGTGGATTTTACTATATTCTTTGCTATACCTTAGAATTAATTATTTATGAAATTGTCGAGCCATAAGAAAGAAAGAAGTTACACTCCAAAAGAGAATTTTTATCATTGACTGGAGACCCTTATCCCTTAAAAATCTGTAATGTAAAACATTACATGTAATATTTTCTGTTAACATTTTTAGATGCATTTATAAACATTTAGGAATATAATGTTCTTCAGCTTTTTGAATCAGTTTCTTTGTTCTATGCCTGCTTTCATAAATGGTTTTCATTTATTCTCTGTCATGTACCTTTGGCTTGTGGTGATATTTATAATGAGTCAATCAGCAAAGGTGACTGACTGAATTGATTTATGCCAGATGGACCTATCCCCTTCACATATAAATGGCATGAACTCCATAAATCTAAGTTCTAAAGGTGTTACCCAGCTTTAATGAAAGCAGAGACATTCACCCAAGAGGAGTGAGCAATGACTTTCTCCTCTGCTCCTTTATCCTGTAAAGAGCAAGAGTTCTAATATGTACCCGACACAACTTTCCATTATTTACTGGTTGCCATCTGTCTTATATGGCTTACATATTTTAAACCTTTGAATTTATAAATATCTCTCAGAATTATTAATATCAAAACACCCTCAGGCATTAATTAGTCAGTAGATATAAGTTATATGACTAACAGTCATTACATAACTGCTTTATACCATGTATTGAGGTGAGGAATTTGCAATTTCATTTATTCTTCACAAGAACCTTATATAGTAAGTATTAAAATGGCCAGTATCATTTAGCATTTGAAGAAACAAAGCATTAGGGAAGTCAAATAAGTTGCTCACAGTCATACCACAGGTAAGGACTGGAGCAAGGGTTTAAAACTTTACAGTCTAATTCCAGAGCCCAAGCTTTAAGCACTATACTACATGACCTCTTAGCTAGTCCAGTCAGGACACTCTATAGAGTTATAAGAATCTTATATTCTAAACTGAAAAAGTAAAATGTTATTTAATTTGAACATGTTTAAGAGGAAAAAAAGTGTGTGTGTGTGTGTGTGTGTGTGTGTGTGTGTGTGTGTGTAGTTGAAATAATCACTGGAATAAAAAAAAAGTGGCCATTAATGGAAGAAAAGGAAAATAATCTAGGTAAGAGATGAAAAAGAAGTTCCATGACGGTGAAGTTATGTGGAAGTTGGTTGGAAATATGAGTCTCATGAAGATACTCATTCTTATAACAAGTAAGTGTGACTTGTTATGTTTAATTTTGTTTTCTGTCTGAGAAATGTAAAAAACTGGAAATAATTAAAGTGATGTTTAATCATGGCTGTCAGCTTTAAGAATCTCTTCCTTGTAGCCATGTTTCATAAATCAGTTAAAAGAGAAAAGAGAGACCAGTCTGACTCGTGAAATCTTAGGGAATATTATTGGCAGCACGTTGCAAAATATCCACATTCACAAAAATATTATATTTGAGTTTTGTTATTTATTATGGTAACATTTAACTTCCAAAACTAGTCATTACTATCTTGCTATAACAACTCATTAGCCCTAATATTTCATTGTTATTGAAATTTAAAATGTATATACATTCAAAAGGGGAAACTTCTGATGTTTGTCTTTTGGAGATTACGAGTAATTTTCTAGTACTTCTTAATGAAACACACTCTAAAATAGCGCTTAAAATGCCCTGAATTTTTGTGATCCTGCTTTTAAATGCTTCTGAAGGCTAGTTAGGATATTTTAAGGCCATACATGTTTTCCCTAATTTTAGCATATACAATAAAAAGAAAAATTATGAATTTTTAGCCTTGTTCTTATTACAGAGGCTTTACCAAATGGTTATATGGAATATGAACATGTTTTCCGACCAAGGCTGCCACATACAGAGATACAGCTTGTGTAGTTCATAACTCTACAAGATGCCACTCACAGCATCATCCTTGTGACAGCCCCACTCTAGATGGAATATTGGAAATAAAGTGCCAGTTAGGAAATTCATACTTGGAGAAAAGAAGAAAAAAATCACATATTTAACATGTTTTTCACACAGCAGACTCAAAGTTTAATTCTTTTAGGATCTGGGGGTTTATATAATGAAACCTAGTCTCTTTAATACTCACATAGATTTTGTCAGCCTGAGTCCCTATTTGAGGACATAGACCCATGTCAGCCTTTAATTCTCAAGAAGTGCAAGATAATTACATAGATAACCTAGGAAAGGGAGGGAATGATAAAGTATTTTATATCCCAGAAGAGTAGTTGATACATAAGGATGTGTTTTATTCCTATACTTTGAACAATAAGTAATAGTTCCCTTTTATTTTTTGTGCCCTCAATATAGCTGTAATGGGTAATGAAAAGTATTTTTATATTTGATTAGGAAAATATTAGAGACTGTAAGAGTCTTTCCATTTAAATTCCACTGGAGTTGCTAATGAAAAATAAAACAACACAGTCTTTGTAAAAAGCTACCTTCAAATTTTTTGAAAATAAATTGAAAATATCTAGAGCTATATTCAACATTTACAAAATGCTTTAATAATCAAGGAAGTCACATATCTCAGAGCTCAAGAGGGATATAAACTGCAAACATTACTTACTTCATATTCATTTTGACCAGAAAAAGTTATTCTAATCGCTAGTTAAGTAAGACCAAATAATTACATTACACCTGAACTTGTATCTATCAACCATTCATTTATGCCCTATATTTGTCCTAATGTCTACTTAATGCCTGGTTGTCTATTGTTACCATTTTACTTGAGAACAAAAGCTCAGTATTGAAAGGGCCATTTTAGACTAATAAAAAGGTGTTTTAATAGTGTGGATAATGGGGTTTATTATTTTTATTTGAATAGTATAATTCTGAGGTGATAAATACCTTCATTATAAGAAAAAGTGGTACATAGTGAATTATGTTAACATTATATCTTTTTTCTTATTTCTATTATATCTTATCATTAAAAAACAAAAATTCTCAGCACAGAGAATTTAAAATTAAGGCAAGTCAGGTTTTGAAAAATATTTATGTCAAAAAACTTTCTTAGACATATTAACTGTATATCGCTTCTAGTTTCAATGTCCTAGATACATTCACTGTGGGTTCTACATAGAGAAGAGAGAGAAGGTATGAAGAAAGACAAACGTGGTCTCATTTGACAACTTTAAATAATACATGTCAAAATAATGTGTTCATTTAAGTCTAGGCCCCGCCCCTTAAAATAAATATGCCATGCTGTAAATGCTATCATGTTACATTTTGCTTATAACAGAAGCAACTACAGATTTATTTTAAAGGGGCACATTCTGAAAATGAGAAGCAAGCCTGAGTTTGTGAAGAGTTATTTCTACTCACTATCTTAAAACAAAAACAAAAACAAAAACAAAAACATCCTTACACTTAGAACACATTCTTTTCCGAACTGGATGTTAATACAAAATGCTGATGGAAGAGTAAGAACCAAGACTTTGCTTGGAGTGCCTTTCTTGTTCGCTTGGCTTTTTTTTTATTGTTCATTTACTGTACTATTCCAGTTTCCAACTTCACCACACCTCCAATTTAGGAAAATGGTGAATCCTTTAGTTTTTTGCATGATGGTGAAAATAACTGTAATTGAGCTATCACACTGCAAGGGCTTCACTTAGTCATTTATCATTCAGGAGACAGTAGTAGAGTACTTAGATGAGTCAGATACCATACAAGACCCTGGAGCTACAAAGTCCCTGTTCTTTAGGGGCTGGCACCTTAGCAGGGAAAGCAGGAAGCATGTTCAATACATTAAATATTAAGTTCATAAATGCTCTGATAGAGATATTCACACAATGTGATGGGAATCAAGAAAGGTGGCATTATATTCAAATTACAGAGTCAAGGCAGGATTTGAAGAATAGGTAGAAATTTGAAGAATAGAAGCTGTTCTCAAAGGATACATTGAAGTGAGTCAGAGGAAGATGTGTGGAAGAGAGTAGAAGGGACGGAGGATGAAGGGCCAAAGTGTTTTAGTTAGACACAATGGTGTATGCCATCATAGCTATGGAACTTGTAACTATGGGTCTGTATAACATGCGTAGGAACTATGAAGCTAGGGAGATAGTTGTATTAGGCTTAGAGTTCTTGGCTGCATTTTAGAACAATTGTTCTAATTGCAGTGATGAGGATAAAGTAGAGGGAGGTTGAAGGGTGATTAGATATAAAGATCCAGTGGGACAATAAATACAGCATCACAGATAAGGAACAGTAAGGTTATGTGATAAGATACTGGTTTTTATAATATAAAGACCAAGAACTAATTTGAAAGGTAAGAATCAATAGGATTCTTCTTTCAACAGAGATTGAAGGAACAAGAGAAAAGATGGAGAAAAGAAGGGTCACCAAGGAAACAGGAGGGCTGGGACTCCAAATAAAAACTAGGGATTAGCAAACTAGAGGAGAGCCTCTTCTTTTAATTAGTGGATACTTAAGCCAGATGAAATGATTATATATGGAATAAATCCTAAGAAGTGGAGTAGAAAATAAAAGAAATTTCATTAATAGCTTTCATTTTCTTATTAAGTAGAAGGCAAAGCTAATCCACTGCAGTCAAGGAGGGGATAGGAAAAGGTGTCAAAGATTATTGGTAATTGTTTAGAATGACTGATAAAAGTAGTGGGGGAAGGATATAATCAGGGATTTCTGAAAGCCTTTGAGGTCTCACTACTAAAGAAAATTATTTTGTGTATTTTATTTTTTGTATGCTTTTCAAAAAATGTGGTAGAGTGCTAAGTAATAACTAATCTAAATGTGACCTATTGGCATGGATTGCAGAAAGGAGGAAGAGTGGTTCCTGGATTTGAAGCAGCTCAGGAATTTTAAAGGTAGATTTTTTGGATAAGTCATACAACAGACATTCACCTATAAGCTAAGAGAATCATTAACTCATAAAAATGTTTTTTTTTTAGTATTTACAGTATGTTACACATTATGAAAACATGAGAAAATATTAGTTTCTTCAAGAAATTTAAAATCTTATGAGGAATATGCTCTATACTTATAATATCAAAGGCTTAGCATGTGGAGTTATAATAATAATTTCTGTTATTGTAGTCATATCAGAAGTATTTGGAAATTCATTTTACTTTTTAGACAGTGCTATCCTTATTAATAGAACTACATTTCTCAAACAGAATATGTATATATGCATGTTATATATATGAGATATGTTTTGATTTGCCAAGTCATTTTGAAATGAGATGCAATATTGCTGATATTTTATATTGATATGATGGAGAATGACTTTGAGTAACTGCATTTCTGTGCTTGCACATAAATATAGCTAAAAGTTGAATATTTCTATTCCCAATATTTAGAAGGAATTACTACTAAATTGTAAAATGATTGTAATTGACTTGAAACAAACTTTCTTCCAGATTCTTTATTAATACTCATTAGAAAAGAAAAAGATATATTGAAAACATATTTATCCTGTTTTTCATAAAATGGACTAAGATCAGCTGAAATATTTCCAAACTATCATGATTAATGTCCTAACCCAGAAATAATTCAAATAAAATATTATTATGTGAGTTCATATTCTGAGTATGTTGTGCCATTTAAATAATACTTATACTGAAAAAAATTGCAGAAGAAACAGAATTTGAGCAGCAGAAGTGTCTTTATGTCAGCATTTTGCCTTGAAGATATCATCGTAGAATATGAAGTTCTAAAAGAAATCTTTTTATCTCAAAAGTAAAGGGCGTTTAACCACATTTCCAAAGAATGGTTAGAGGAAATTCTTTCAGGCAGTGCCTGAAATGTCTCCTCCAACCTGAACAAATCCTGGCCACCTCTTCCTCACTCTCAAAAGGGTCAAATCTCAAAGAAACACAGTACAACAAATGAAAGCATTGGAAGACGAAACATTCTCTTTTTTTAGATGCAATTCTCTCTGTCAACCACTCAAACATGTGTTGCATGAGTGAATGAGTGAATGAAAGGAACACAAAAACGGCTTTCCTTTAGTATTAGACAAAGTCAGATGACTAAAAAGTTCTGCACCAGTGAAACTTAAACCAGAAACACTCTTCTTATTTGTAAAATGGGAATAGTAAAACCTCTTACAAGTTTGACAAAAAGTTCAAGTGAGACTTTAATGCATATCATAGTAGGTTTTGGTGTTTGTTTTTGTTTTTTGTTTAATAAGAAAATTGATCACTAAATGTAAATCCCTTTACTCTTCTTCCTTCAAAATTTTCTGGTAACTGGATCCATTAATTTCATAAGGATAAGTTTTCATTAACTGTGGAAACAATATTTAGTTTTTTCTGTATATAAATTATGTTGCATTAAAACATTAAAAATGTTCTTAAGTTTTGGGCGCCTGGGTGGCGTAGTCCTTAAGCGCCTGCCTTCCGCTCGGTGCATGATCCCAGCGTTCTGGGATTGAGTCCCACATCAGGCTCCTCCGCTAGGAGCCTGCTTCTTCCTCTCCCACTCCCCCTGCCTGTGTTCCCTCTCTCGCTGGCTCTCTCTGTCAAATAAATAAATAAAATCTTTAAAAAAAATTTTTTTCTTAAGTTTGAATTCACAAATATTGGAAGAATCTTATATTTCAACCAGAACGAATAGGAAAAGAACCAACTTACGTAGGGTTAACTACATCCTTGCAAAACTTCTAGAGGGATTTTATTTTCAAATGAGCTTATACAGAAACCCAATTTCCAAAAACATTAAATCTCTCTGAAGAAATGATGAAGATTAAAACCAGTAAGTTTGGAATGCAAAATACAATGTCCTCTTACTCCAGCACAGATGGGTTAAATTCGGGAACCTGAATGCTGTTGTGGGACTTAATGTCAGATAAACTCTGGATTTGTTTGTAGAGTCTAGAAACCTGAAAATTTTAATAGGGAATTAGAGCATGTCACCGAAACAGTACAGAAATTGACATTCTCAGAGGAAGAGAAATGCTGGCTTATAATGGTCAAACTGTAGGGAGTATTTGAACTTCGAACAACACAAAAGTTCCATTTGTGAATTGAATCACCATCCTGCTCTAGAAAGAGCTTTACAGCAAAGTGGACTTCCACTGTTATTTGTATGCTAGAATTCATAACCACACATCCATGTGAGGGTAAAAAATATCTGACATGTATTTTCATACTGGAAGAAATATCCCCAAAGTCCATCCCTAGATAAAGTAAGGCTTAGAACGTCAGGAAGAGCTAAGATCAAGTTCATGGGGGACCAGTTTACAAACCCGACAGCTCAAACAGCTATAAACATCACCACTGGATTCTCTTTCTTGGTAAAACTGATCAGGCATGAAAATGAAGAAGTGGCAGCTGTGAATGACTCCCTCTGTGAATAAAGATACACTTATATGGTCCAGATTCTAAATAAAATTGTAAACTTGGGGAGCCAGAAATGATGCAATTATGCTGTTAAGTGGACTCTGACAATGAACTCCTGGTGAGTTCAAATGATTAATTTCCCCAACCACAATTGAGATGGTCTCTAGAGTAGTGCCTCTCAAGATTGAATGTGAATCAATCTTGGGACGTGAATTGCTTTGGGATCTTGTTAAAAATGAAGATTTTGATTGAGTAGGTCTGAAGTCGGGCCTAAAATTCCACATTTCTAACAAATTCCTAGATGATGCTTACGCTGGTATACAGAGAAAACTGAATAACTAGGATGTGGCCAGAGCCTGGCTTGGCATCAAGGCGGTATCTGCAACATTAAATTGGTTTCCGGTGAAGCAGAATATGTCAACGGTTAGGCTGCTGTGATTGCTAAATAGCACATTCTCTGGTATTTTAAAGATTGCAGTCAAATGGAATAATATGGTATTTTCAGATTGCTCAGAAATATCATGGTTCAAGATAAACCAAGTTCTATTTAGTTCAACAATGGCAGCCTTTGATGCAGTTGTTCCAGGAGCTTTCAAAACAAATGACTTGTGGGTCCCATCCCAGGTTAGTTAAGTCAGAAATTTCACAGTGGATTTCAATGTGAAGTCAACCTGGGTTAATATCTAGTGGTTCTTATTCACCCTACTAGAGCCAAAAGCCTAGAGGAAAAAAGAATTACGACTTAAGACCGCATGTCTCTTCAGCAATTTTCTTTTCTCAAATTTCAGTTTGGTAAAAGGGACATTGGTGGGCACAGACAGACAAGCTAACTGGGAAACATCACGAAGAATGTCAAACAGGATGATCATCTAAGCGTAAGAATGAAGACGTCTCAAGGCCAAAATTTTTAAAAAATCAGACTCTAGGGGCGCCTCGGTGGCACAGCGGTTAAGCGTCTGCCTTCGGCTCAGGGCGTGATCCCGGCATTATGGGATCGAGCCCCACATCAGGCTCCTCCACTATGAGCCTGCTTCTTCCTCTCCCACTCCCCCTGCTTGTGTTCCCTCTCTCGCTGGCTGTCTCTATCTCTGTCGAATAAATAAATAAAATCTTTAAAAAAAAAAAAATCAGACTCTACTGCTCCCTTCCTTACACTACCTCCTCCCCAGCAAACTGATACACATTTACTTAAAGGAAGCTGCCGTGAAGATAAAAGAAAACATATTAAATTATAAACTTTTATTATCTTTCTCTATTAAAGAAAACTATCTCTTTGACAGCTCTAGCTTTCTTTGGAGCCCCATCACCTACAAAGAGAGGTGTTAAGACATCGGGCTGGAAGAGGTGTTTGCTTACATCACAAAAATAAGGAAAGTGAACAGAACTGGAGAAGAAAGGCCAAGGGAGTAATCCACATGGGAAGGACTCATGGCATTGTTAAGTCTCTCTGCAAACTCTAATTGGCTAGACCACACAAAGGCTTACAGAATTTTTATTTGATGAGGAAAACTTTGATTTGCTGAGCTAACTCATACTTGCTTTCATAAATATGACATAATTCTTTCTTAAATTAACAAATGATTCTTCAAATCAAAAGTATTAACAGGATTCTACTCTGATTAATTATTTTTCAATGTTATGATTCTAAAATGAATGGGATATTTTCTATGATGCAAATTTGTTAAAGCCTGTTACAATTCATATTATTATCTATAACCCACTAAATTTTAGTCATTGTATTCAAATATTTGCTATTTCCCAATTTACATAATGTTATTAAAGATCAAATACATATGGAAGTTTCAAATTGGGCTTTCTTGGTTTAATTAGTAATCAGTCAGGTAACTGCTTGACATTTATGTTTTATAGACATTCTGAGAGTCAAAAATGTACATTTAATAAAGCATTCTTTGGAATCAAATAAATATGTTATTATGTTATTGAATATATTTTCTTAAATTAAATCTCATGTTTTTATTAATTCACCTATTAAATTTAAAAAATCTTTAGTATGTGACTGCATCTTTGTGTGAGTTTTGTGCACACACACATACACAGAGAAAAAAACTGGTTTATTACACAAAGAATGCTTTCCAAATCTACATATAAAAATGTACTACTAATTTCTAATTGCAAATATGTTCTTTATTTTCTATTGTTACTTTATGTTCTAGACACCTGCTTGCTCCCTATTATTATAAAGAGTGAATTTTAATAACTATTGCTTTTTACATGTCTATTGCAACTGTATTCTCTATTACTAGAAACTATCATTTGGCTTTTGCCAGTGAATAGCAATTAGAAAACTTTGGCAATTTTCTTTAAAATACCATGTAATAAGCTGCTTTTTTATTGTACTAATAAAACATCTAAAGAGATTTTTAAACACTACAACAGTTTCTTTGGAATCTGCTTAGTTGCTACATCATATGCTGCTGTCTTATTTATCACAAGGTAGGAAATTGTATGGGGGGTGGGGGTTGGGTGGCCAACAAAAGCAGGTTTGCCTTTAATAACTACTTTGCAAAGCATTTATAAGGAGAAGTGATTAATATTAGCTCTTCAAGACATTGTTAAAACCAAATGGCTGTATCATGAGTCCAGGTAGTCACGCAGAAGAAGAAACAATTCTTCATGGGAAAAATTTCAAAGGACTAATGACCACACCTGTTTATATATTGTCTGACATTTATTGTGGTCAGAAAAGAATATAAACTTGGATACTGTTTCAAAAATAAAGATAATCTATTTATAGTCTAAGGATGTTATATGGAAGTGTTGAATCATTATATTGTACACCTGAAACTAACATAACACTGTATGTTAACTAATTGGAATTCAAATTAAAACTTAAAAAATGTATAATTAATCTAAAATACTCTACCTTGAGTGCAAATCTCTAGATAGCATTTAGTTGAATATTTTCTGCTTTAAGAATGAATTTAAATCTTCCCACAATATTACTAGAATATGTGTGTTATATATACTTATCTCTAGAACTTCTGTTTTCATATTTATGCTTAGTTTTTAAAGCTGGGGTGTGCTTAGAATCATGTAATCACACTGTATTATTTTGTAAATAATAAACCTGAGACCTAAAGAACTGAAGTTACTTTCTCAAGATCAGACAAAGGCAAGAAAAAAAGTATGAATTCATCATAGATCTACTGACTACAGCTATGTTTTTGCAGCACTGGAGAGCTTTCATAAATAGATGTGTATGGCTGACTTTTGTATTTGATCATTCCATGACTGTGTTATCAGATGTTTCCTTTATGAGGATTGAATTAACAATAGCATATTTGCTTTCTAAAACAAAGCACATATATCCCGGCCCTAAGTAAGGTGATATAAAACATAATTTTACATAAAACTTATTGTGAGAATCTGCAATGTTCATTTATATTATGGAAGCATACTAAAGCATCCCTAAAACCAGATTGTATATTATTAAATTATAATAATTTCCAAAGATTTTAAGTAGTTTAACTGTCTTTTACTTGTCATTATTCTTTTGTTGTTATTGTTAGTTTTTTTCTTTGAAGCATAAGCATATGCTTTTGGACTCTAAGAGTGAATTAGCTAACAACTATACTGAAATATAAATATGGAGAAACAAAAAAAAATCTTTCCCTCTCTCTCTCTCTCTCTCTCTCTCTCACACACACACACACACACACACACACACACACATACCCCTCAAGTGATCATTTTAAAAACCATGTATGGAAACATAACCAATATATTCTGAGTGTCAAATTAAAGAGGTTAAATAAAATTTCAAATACTATTTCAGTCAGATTGCGTTGAGTAACTACAATGTTCATTTATATCAATGATTCCTAAGCAGCACTTTTAGCTTCAGAACTCTGTCACCATGTTAATATAATTATGCTATTATTGCTGTCAATAAAAGCTAATCATTGAAAACAATCTTGTTCAAAAAATATCCAGGCACCATTTATATTAAAATAAGTTCCTCCTAAGGGAACACAACAAGAGACATTTCATCTATACAGAATCAGCCAGAAGAGACTGAAATTAAAAAGGTTATTTTTGAAAGGCATAAGGGTAAATTAAAAAGATATTCATACTGTGTAAAATTTTAAAAACTAGTAAAAAACTGGGATTATAACTGGTACTTTTCTCATTCATCCTATTGAGGGAAAAAAATTCAAACTCTAAGTGCTTTTTGTTCATTTTGTTGAAAATCACTTAAGTCTGTTTCAAGGCAACATTGTCCATTTCTGTGATCCAGAAATAAAAGTTATGCAAATACCCAAGGACTCTCCCACCAATTGCCTAAATGATTGTGAGACTATTGTTACTATCTGAGCTGTGGAGTATCTATTATGCTATTGTCCAAACTCAAATGGCTTCAGGGAGAGTCAATGTTTTATCGATGTGTAATGTCCATGATGTAAATTTTAAGTGCAGGCGGTGAAACAGACCTGGTGTTTTTGTTTGTTTGTATCATTTTTCTTTGTCTTAATGTCAGCTAAGTGTATCATTCTATCAAAACCTGATTCAGAATGCAAGGAAGATCCATTTTATGTGATATGTTGGAATACTACTTGTGAATTTTTTATTAGACCAATTTGTTGCAAGTAAGTGGGACATTCTTTTAAAGGAAGATGCTTCCATGTTCATGGATTGGAAGAATTAATATCATTAAACTCCATGCTATACAAACTCTACCAAAATTCCTATGGTATTTTTCACAAAAATAGAAAAAACAATCCTAAAGGTTGTGTGAAATCACAAAAGACCTCAAGAGCCATAGCAATTTTGGGAGAAAAAGAATGAAGCTGGAGGCACCACACTTCTTGATTTCAAACTATTACAAAACTATAGTTAAATCAAAACAGTCTAACACTGGCATAAAAACAAGAGCCATAAATCAATGGAACAAAAAGAAAGCCCAGGAATAAACCCACACATATATGGTTAAAAAAAGAAACCAAGAATATATAATG
This sequence comes from Ursus maritimus, assembly GCF_017311325.1. NCBI lineage: Eukaryota > Metazoa > Chordata > Mammalia > Carnivora > Ursidae > Ursus > Ursus maritimus. The sequence goes on along the minus strand of NW_024426552.1, from coordinate 42,219,019 downwards.
GGTAAAGAATATTCTTTTCAATAAATGGATTTAAGAAAACTGGACAGCAATATGCCAAAGAATAAAACTGGGTCACTGTATTATGCTACACACAAAAATCAACTCAAAATCAATTAAAGACTTGAATATAAGACCTGAAACCATACAACTCCTAAAAGAAAACATAGGAGATAAGTTCCTTGACATCAGTTTTTCCCATGATTTTTCAGATTTGATACCAAATGCAAAGCCAAGAAAAGCAAAAATAAACAAGGGGTGTTATATTAAACTAAAAAGCTCCTACACAGCAAAGGAAACCATCAATAAAATGAAAGGCAACCTACAGAAAGGGAGTGATCTTTGCAAATCATATATGAGGGGTTAATATCCAAAATATATGCAGAACTCATACAACTCAATAGCAAACAAAACAAAACAAACCCCACAAATAATCCAAATAAAAAATTGGCAAGGGAACTGAATATACATTTTTCCAAAGAAGACATACAAATGGCCAGCAGGTACATGAAAAGGTGCTCAACAAAACTAATCATTGGGGAAATGCAAATCAAAACAACAGTGAGATATATCATCTCTCATCTGTGTAGAATGGCTATTATGAAAAAGACAGGCAGTAACAAGTATTGGCAAGGATATGGAGAAACAAGAACCTTGTGAACTGTTGGTGGGAATGTAAATTGGTTCAGCTGCTGTGGAAAAGAGTATGGTATTTCCTCAAAAAATTAAAAATAGAACTAACTACTATCTGTTCCAGCAATTCCACTTCTGGGTAAATACCTGAAGGAAACAAATTCACTATCTTGAAAAGATATCTGCACCCCAATGTTCACTGCAGCATTATTTACAATAGCTAAGACATGGAAACAACCTAAGTTTACAGTGACAGATGAATGGAGAGAGAAGATGTGGTATATACATACAATGGAATATTGTTAGCCATAAAAAGGAAGGGAATTCTGCTGTTTGCAACACCGTGGATGGACTTTGAGGACATTAATGTGAAATAAGTCAGGCAGAGAAAATACCGTATGCTTTCACTTATGGGTGGAATCTAAACAAAACCAAGCTCTTAGATACAGAGAACATGTTGGTGGTTACCAGATATGAGATGTGGGGAAGGGGGCAGGTGAAATGTGTCAAGGTGGTCAAAAGGCACAAACTTCCAGTTATAGGATAAGTGAGTTCTGGGGAGGTGATATACAGCATGGTAACTAAAGCGAACAATAATTGAAGGAGCTATGAAAGCCCAACAACCCTTGACGTTTTAAATACTACCGAAGGTCTATCTGATCTTTTAAAAGTAAATAATAGTTTCTAGTCTTTTTTTGTAATTTTCTAATTGCTGTTTAATTGTGAAATTTTTACGTATATAAGCATCAACCTAGGTACAAAGTCAAAATAGTATTTTTAAATAGATGAAATTTTCTGTGCCTTTTTCAACACGGATACAGAGAATTGGAAAGAAGTATGTAGAATTAAGACATTTTAGTTATTTTTGAAATAGGTATATCTAGTTATTTGAAAATTTTCCATTTGTCTATGCTAAATAGTATAAATATTTTCTGTTTTCATTTGTCTTTAATTTCCTTTTATCATATTCTTTTCCATCCAGATCATACTACCCTAGTATATGGTGTGATATGAACAAAAAAATTTTTACAAAGATTTATTTATAGGCTTATTTTACAAGAACTACCAAAATGCAATTCAAGAAGGCAGTAGGACAAAAATTAATGTATAAGTAACGTTCATTCGTGGATACAGCATTCAGTTAGAATTTATAACGGAAGAGAGAACCTAAAAGTTGGTATTATCTGGAAAAATAATAATATAATTTTTCCAACATTAGGATGGCATTATTTAAAAGCACAATACAGCCTCCAAAATAACTGAAAAAACAGCTAACAGAGACCTACATAACAATGGTTTTATTTTTCTAACATAGTAAACGTGCAACATATGAGCTTTCTAGGACTGGTGAAGTGGCTCAACTATGCCAGCAGTGTCCCAAGCTCTTTTATCCTATCTGTTTCACTATGTGTAGGATGTGTCTTCATTTGCAAATTTAACTTGTAATCACAATTGTAATCACAATCAAGCAACAAATAAAATTGTTCAGTGTACAACAGACACATATCACCTTAATAAATATAGTTATTTAAGGATGTAATAAAAATAGCATTTTATTCTTCAATGTACATGTATTTTTTTCAAACATCTACTAAATTAAGACATAAACACATATATAGTTGTTTGGAACTAAGTACTTAATAAACAAAACAATTATGTTTTGTTTTTTTTTTTTTTTCATTATAAGCATCCTGAAAAAATTACAGAAACACTAAGGACACTGTAAACTGAGAGAATTTGGAGACTTTTTCTATTAGGCCAACTTTCCATGGAAAAGAGTCTGGTAAGTTAAGTCTTTACTTTTTTAGACTCAGCAGAAGCAGGCCAAACATGGGCAGGTGGGGTTTGAATATTTTCACCTGTTGGTGCTGTCAGTCAATCTTCAATGTATGTCTCAATCCTATTTTCTTATTCCCATACTTTACAAAATTGAAGTGAAGATCTGTTAGTAGATTTGTAGAGTAAGTAAGACAGGGAATATCTTGTGTAGCATTCTGGACATACCATCATTTATCAAAGAGGATATCTTGTCACTGAAAAATAAGAATTTTAGCAATGGCAAAAGGACACTCTGTGTTTGAAGAATTCATATATTTGAAGAATTCATAGTTATATTTTGTAATGACAAACGTATTTTTGTTTTACTAAAGAAAAATCTGTATCAATTAATTTTAATTAGCCTGAAAATGCATTCATTTGCATATAGGATATATCACTTGTTTGATTTTATATTGCTAAAATAAAAGAAATACATTTTTTTAAGATTTTATTTTTAAGTAATCTCTTTACCCAATGTAGGGCTTGAACTCACAACCCCAAGATCAAGAGCCACATGCTCTAGTGACTGAGCCAGCCAGGCATCCCAGGAAACATATTTTTATAAAGACCTAATGGAACAATCCCAGTAGCAAGTGGGAAGTACATGATGAGCATCTGATGTCTCAGAGTTCTGGCGACGGTACTACAGACCTGTTCAGAAGCTTTGGCTGCCACTCCACAAGAGCCAATCTTTCCATTTACTTTCGTAATAGTCAGCTATGAGGCTTTTATTTTATTTTGTCTGCTGAGCTTAAAAAACATGTTTAAATTTCAAGCATTTCAGAAAAATGCCAAGTAATAAATTTGCTATCATCTTTCCTAGAAATATAGTACTAAGAATTAAGTAAACTAAAACACCCTATATCTGCTTTATATTTTATAAGATAAGCCTATCGTGAACTTCATCGTGTATATTGTTACCATAATTCACTTTTAAAGGGCTTCTGTATGCAGAAATGACTATGATAATATACCTAAAAAGTAGCAACTTTTTGTATAAAAATTCATGTTCTCATCTATTCAAAGAATACTCTTGTCTACTCTGTAGTTGCTTTTCAAGATGGGGAATAATGGTTTAGTGATTCAGAGAATTTAAGTAGCCTAAATAATGTTACCTTACTTTTACAGAGTGTTTTTGTATTTTTCAATGTGTTTTCTATACCTACATTCATATTTTATCATATGTAATTTTTCATTATGATACACTTACATACTACACATATTGAATTAGTTGCAAGTATTTCTCATCACAAATACCTCAAAAACATATTTTGTTAATTCAAAGTATTCCTATATTTATTAGTATCTCCTCAACGCTTCCACCTTATTTCAAAATGGATTAATAATACCTCTCCCATCTCATGCAATGAATCCTAAGCTATGATGAATATTAAAGTGATCCAATAATAGTCTTTCACTTTCTATTTCCCATTTGCAATAGACATGACCCAGATCTCTGGCTGAACCCAGGAGAGAATATGTAGGCCTAGGTCTGCCCATCATTCAGTGATCTGTCCTTTTTTTTTTTTTTTCTTTTGGTGTTATTTCTTAGCTCCCCGGTGAGCTGTGATTCAGGAAGGCTGGAGAAGAATCTTGCACAGATCAAACTTACAAGAGACTCTGGTATAAAAAGAATACCAGTGAGTGTATTTATAGCCACAAATAAAACTAACAAATAGGTCAGCATTCCACCAACCTTCTTGCTGTTGACTGATCACTGCATTCTCTTCATGTCAAAACACACACACTCAAACACTCCATATTATCATTAAATGTTTCCTTATGAACACAGAATCAAAGAAAAAAAAGTTGATTACATGGGATCAGGTTTTCAGGCATGACAGTCACCTGTTCTATCAATAGCCCTAGAAGGGAAACAGGTATTTTCTCATCTGCTGAGCACCAGAGTTCCTTGTGGGACTTTGATTGAATACTGACAAACTCTTGCTCTTGTGTTCCCCTTCATGGTTTGTATTTTGCCAAGTCTTTTTTTTTTTCAATTTTATTATAACAAGAACACGACATGAAATCTATCCTCATAAGTGTGCATTATTGACTGTACAATATTGTGCAGCAGATCTCTAGAGTGTATTCATCTTACTTAACTGAAACTTTATACCTGTTGCTTAATAATTCCTCTTCTCTCCATTTCCAGCCTATGGTAGCCACAGCCTCCCGTCTTTGATTTTACAAATTTGACTGTTTTAAATACCTCATTTAAGTGGAATTACACAATACTTATCTTTCTGTGTCTTGCTTATTTTACTTAGCATAATGTTCTTAAGGTTCATCCATGTTGTGACATATGCAGAATTCCCTTCCTTTTTAAGGCTAAATAGTACTCCAGTGTGTGTGTGTGTGTGTGTGTGTGTGTGTGTGTGTGTGTACCACATTTTCTTTGTCCGTTATTTGTTGGTGGAAATTTAGGTCATTTCTGCATCTTAGCTATTGCCAAGTCTTTTTTAAAAAAAATAACTTTCAGTGGTATTAGAGCTGACTGAGACAGGTTCTGGAAAGGAGATTTTTAAATATTCAGAAATTTGCAAACTGGCTATTAAACCACCTTGAAATCATCCATGGCGGGAGTATTTACACCACAGGAATTGGCAAATGCTGTATAGCAGAGCTTTCTCCTGCCCCCTAGGAGATCAAGTTTACTGACACCATTGGTATATTACTATATCTATTGATTAGGTGTAGCTTAAATATTTTAATACAATCAATTCTCTGACTAAGACTTGGTCAAATCAATTGCATTTTGGATTTTCCTAAAATTCTGAGGCATAGATTTATATTGCTTATGATGGTTCAAATCTTTGAATTTCACAGGCCTTAATTGCAATATGGCATGATAGATTATAATTTAAATCTAAGAGAGTAAGCTTATCTAATTTTGAGGGTGTATTGTTACTGTACATTTACTACAAAAGTTACCAAAACAAGCTACAAAACACAACAAGACTCCATCTGTCTTTGTGTAAAGATTATAAATTACTTCTTGGTTGAACTATAGTAATAACTTTCTATTAGCGTCTGGTTCAAGGCTAGTAGAAGACTATGTACTGCTGCTTCAAATCTCTCATTTCTTTCTGACTTTGACCTCCAGACCTACTTTTATTTTTTACTTTTATTTTATTTTATGATTTTATTTATTTATTTGAAAGAGAGCTAAAGTGATCACAGAGGCAGAAGGAGAAGTACGCTTGCCACTGAGCGGAGAGATGTGCCCTGAGATCATGACCTAGCCGAAGGTAGAGGCTTCACTGACTGAACCGCCCAGGCACCCCATAGACCTACTTTTAAAAAACATACCTGATTAGGTTAGTCTCACCCAGGAGAGTCTCCCTTTTCACTTACTTAGAATCAACTGACTTGAGACCTTAATTACATCTGCCAGATCTCTGCATATAACATAACATAAAATCAAAGGAATGTTATCCCATCTTATTCACTTATTCAATCCCTACTCAAGGGGACAGGATTACACAAGGCATGCAAATCAAGGGGTGGAAAACCTGGGCCATCTTAGAATTCTGCCTTTCACACAGAATTATGTATCTTTTACAGAAAAGCAAACACAGACATTGCAATGTTAACTGAGGTCATATCAGTATTAATTTGCAGAAGCAAGAATTCAAATCTAGAATGTCTGACTCCAAATACCTTGAGTGTATTTTTTAAAGTTTTTATTTAAATTCCAGTTCGTTAACATACAGTGTAATATTAATTTCAGGTGTACAGTTTAGTGATGCACAATTTCCATACAATACCCGGTGTTCATCACAAGTGCCCTCCTTAAGCCCCATCACCTATTTACCCATTTCCCCACCCATGTCCCTTCTGGTAGCTATGTTTGTTCTCTATAGTTAAGAATCTGTTTCTTGGTTTGTCTTTATCTTCTCCCTTTTCTCGTTTGATCTGTTTCTTAAATTCCACATATGAGTGGAATCTTTTCTTTATCTATGTATTAGTCAGTGGATATTTGGGCTCTTTCCATAATTTGGCTGTTGTAGATAATAGTGCTGTAAACATTGGGGTGCATGTATCTCTTCAAATTAGTATTTTTGTATTCTCTGGGTAAATACCTACTAGTGCAATTGCAGGATCATAGGGTAATTCTATTTATAACTTTTTGAGGAAACTTCATACTGTTTCCTAGAGTGGCTGCACCAGTTTTCATTCCAACAGTGCATGAGGGTTCCCCTTTCTCCCCATCCTTGCCAATACCTGTTGTTTCCTGCATTGTTGATTTTAGCCATTCTGACAGGTGTGAGGTGATATCTCATCGTAGTTTTGATTAGTATTTCCCTGATGATGAGTGATGTTAAAGATTTTTTCATGTGTCTGTTGGCCTCAGTGTGTCTTCTTTGGAAAAACGTCATGTCTTCTGCTATTTTTTCATTACAGTGTTCATTTTTTGGGTGTTGAGTTTGATAAGTTCTTTATAGATTTTGGATTCTAACCCTTTATTGGATATGTCTTTTGCAAATATCTTCTCCCATTCCATAGTTTGCTTTATAGTTTTGTTGATTGTTTCCTTTGTCACGCAGAAGCTTTTTATTTTAATGAAGTCCTAACAGTTCATTTTTGCTTTTGTTTCCCTTGCCTCTGGAGATGTATCTAGTAAGAGATTGCTATGGCCGATGTCAAAGAGGCTGCTGCCTGTATTCTTCTCTAAGATTTTAATGGTTTCCTGTATCATATTTAAGTCCTTCATCTGTTTTGAATTTACTTTTGGGTATGGTGTAAGAAAGTGGTCCAGTTTCATTCTTCTGCATGTGGCTGTCCAGTTTTCCCAACACCATTTGTTGAAGAGATTGTCTTTTTTCCCATTAGATACTCTTTCCTGCTTTGTTGAAGATTAATTGACCATATGGTTATAGGTTCATGTCTGGGTTTTCTATTCTGTTCTATTGATCTATGTGTCTATTTTTGTGCCAGTACCATACTGTTTTGATTTAAAATGTAGTAAAAAAAATTTTTTTTAAAGACTATGTGACAGAGTTTGCATGTGGCTCGCAAAATTTCAAATATTTATTGTATGGTCCTTTACAAAAAAATTTGCTGATTCCTGATCTAGTGTGCTGTTTCAAGATCAGACTCCTTACTAAGTGCGTGTCCTTAGGTGAGTTGCTCAAAACTCTTTGTGTCCCAGTTTCATCATCTGTAAAATGGGAGCAGTATTGATCCTACCTCATAGGGTCATTGTTAAGGCATATGGATTTACATTTGTAAATGTCTTCAAATGTGGAGAAAGTTTATAAATGTTGGCTCTTGATAAATGTCCGGTTGCAATGTAATCTATAAAATAAGACACTTGAACTTAAAGGAAGCAGTAGCAATCATCTGATTTTACAGAAATAGTAACTTTTCAGATATTGTTGAGAGGTTTAAACAATATATCTGGGTAAAAGTATGAATAAAATTAATGAAAGTTAATTAAGTTTACATATGCATGTGGTGTGTGTGTGTGTTTGTATAGCTTTTTCATACTAGCTACTATCTCCTTCATGACTCCTGTATGCTAGAAATGTGCTAATTATGTTACTCCTGGCACGTTTTGGCTAAGTCCTCAAAAAAACTGTGACAGGAAGATTTTTATCAGATCCTAATCCCTGTAAAATAGTTTGAGATCAAGATATACATAGAAGGAGTTTGTTACAAAATGCTTCAAGGAACAACACACATAAAAAGAAATACAGAATATGGACAGCAGGATTAGGTTACAAAAGAGTTTGAACCGTGACGCATTTGCAACCAAGACTTATGGCACGTGTCTGTAAAGCAAGAATAGCCAGCCATTCAAATAAGTTCAAAGCTAAAGCAATGGGGCCAGGTCTTTTTATCCCCCATATGAATCAGTTTTCAGATGGGGCTGACTTTGGGACAGGCAGATCCCTCTGGCTGAGAGTAATTCCCGGGGGGAAACAAAATTGTAAAACTTTAGCTGGCAACATTCCCAGTAACTGGGATCCACCTTGATCCTTAAAGGAGGATCTTTGTGGTATACCAGAGCAATTAATACAGCCTCGGCTTCATGCAGCAACACTTCATATAGTAAGCTGGCCTTGGGCACAGGTCTTTAAAATTCTGGTTTATCTCTTACCTGGGGAAATTTACATGGGGAAGAATAGTGAGACAAACTATAGCCTCAGTGTCAGCAGCTAGCAGGAAAATGTAAGTAACATTTATTATCTTTCTCTTTTATTACCCATTCCAGATGTCCCTCAACCTCAACTAGCACGTTGACTAGTTTAGGTGGCTTATGTGGGATCTAAGCCCCTAGTCACCATCCCTTTCTCAGGTTTAGCTGGCACAGTTGCTCATTAACCATCAAAATTGGTTAGTAAAATGACAAGAGGTATTCCATGGGCTACATAGATACCAAACAAATTTTTCTCTATCCCTTTATGTAACATTAACCTTACTTTATCCTGATGATCGAACACATTTACCTCTGCCAGGGTGGTTACTGCCCTCCTTGATCTGTCTCTAGCAATGAAGAGCCTTGAAGAGTCAGCACAAGCACAATCAAAATGCCAGGACTGGAGGGTAATATGCTAAGTGAAATAAGTCAAGCAGAGAAAGACAATTATATGGTTTCATTCATATGTGGAACCTAAGAAACAGTGCAGAAGACCATAAGGGAAGGGAGTGAAAACTGAATGGGAGGAATTCATAGAGGGAGACAAACCATGATAGACTCTTGACTCCGGGAACCAAACTGAGGGTTACAGAAGGGAGGGGGGTGGGGGATGGGGTAACCAGGTGAGGGGTATTAAGGAGGGCATTGTTGTGATGAGCACTGGGTGTTATATGCATCTAATGAATAGTTGAACATTACATCAAAAACTAATGATGCACTATATGTTGGCTAATTGAACATAATAAAAAAAAATGCCAGGACTTTTTTCAACAAATTACTTCTAAATTTATATGAAAAGACAATGGACTATACTGGACAAGCTGATATGGAAAAAAAAAAGAGTTGAATTGGAGAACTCACTTTACCTAATTTCAAGACTTTTTACAAAGCTACAGTAATCAAGGAAGTGTGGTTTTCATGTAGTTAGAGATCAAAGGAACAGATTAGAAAGTCCAGATATAGACTTTGTCTTAGTCCACTCAGGCTGCTGTAACAGGATATATAGATCTGGTGACTTATAAACAACAGAAATCTATTTCTCATATTTGGTGGCTGGGAGATCTAAGATGAAGGTGCAAGCAGTTTCAGTGTCTAGCGACAGCATACTTCCTAGATGCACTGTGTCCTCACATGGGAAGGGGCAAGGGAGCTCTCTGGGGTCTCTTTTTTAAGGGTACTAATGCCATTCATAGAGGCCTGCCTTATTACCTATTCACCTACCAAAGGCCCCACCTCCTAATACCATCACATTAGGGGTTAGATTTTTTTGCTGCTTCGTAATTTATTATTATTGGAATCCATCTAAACGACAAAAGCTTAGCCATTTTATAGCTATTGAAAGAATTCTATGCAGCATGGAAAGATGTCTTTGAATAAAAGTAGGTAAAAAGAACCCCAAAAACAGTATGGAAAGTTTGAGGCCATTAATGAGAAATATATGAAAATGCATATGTTAAAAATTCTAGAATATTTAATCACAGAATAGAATATCAAAATGTTAACATCTTTTTTTTGTTATGAAATTATGAGTGATCTTCGCATTCATATTTATATATTTTTGTCTTTCTAAATTTCTTTTAAGTGGGCATTTATTACTTACAAACAAAAAGGAGGGTTTTCCTCGTAGCTATTTTTTTAAAGATTTTATTTATTTATTTATTTATTTATTTATTTTAGAGAGAGACCACACGTGGGAGGGGGACGGAGAGGGAGGGAATCCCAAACAGACTTCCTATTGAGCATGGAGCCCCACACAGGGCTTGATCTCACCACACTGAGATCATGACTTGAGCCTGAGCTGAAACCAAGAGTCGGACACTTAACAGACTGAGCCACCCAGGTGCCACATCTTAGTGGCTATTTTTATGTTAACTGTCCTAAACATATTATCTAGATTTGTACAGAACAAAATTTCTTAGATGTATACTTAAATTGCCTCACATCAAGAAAATTTTAACTATAGAAGGGGCTTTATAAAGCTCTAAGTATTTGCTGCATGCCACATATTTCAAAACCTTTATTTTAGAAGTGATGGGATTATAGTTCCCCCATTGAAGTTAGACAGACCTATAGCTTGCTTTAGTTAATAAAATGTTAAGCACCCACGAAATATGATTCTTCCTCGTGGAAGCTTTAGGAACCAGACATGAATCGCTGTTTGTTTGTTTTTTTTTTTTTTTTTTTTTTTTTCTTTTCTGCAATAATCCAATTTGTGGCTGTTTCCTCGGCCCAGAACATGGAAATGGGAGACTGATTAGCCAAACTACAAAGATACATAAAGTGAGGAAGAAATTACCCTTCATGGTTTTATCATATCATCTGCTTCCTCCCATCAAATATAGATACTCCCTGAAGAGGTTTGCATATCATAGCAATATGACATTTACACTCGATCTGTGACTGAATAGATCACTTTATTACAGATCATACGGGTTTATTATAAAAGAACTTCCATGCTACCTGATGGGGTTTTGGAATTTGGGTGAGGTTCGGTGAGGTAAGACTGGAGCTAATGACCCAGAAAGAATTCTTGAGACTGCTTTGGTGCAAAATGGTGGTTTATTAAAGCACGGGGACAGGAGAGGTGGGCAGAAAGAGCTGCTGCCCCAGGGTTGTGAAGGGTGGCTGATTATAACTTGGGAGTTGGGGGAGGTAAGGAAAAGGGAGGTTTTCAAAAGAATTTTCATATGCTAAAGAGGAACTACAAGATACCAGAGGCCTTGCCCTTGTCAAGTTAAGGTGGTTTTTCCTTCTAGTAAGGCATTAACAGTAAGATAGTTGGGAGCTTCCTGGAGGAACATAACACTTTACCCTCTTCAAGTATCTGTCATTTAGCTGCAGATTATAAGGACATTTAATTGTATCTACATTCCTTTCTGGAAGCTAGGCCATTGGTAGAAATGGTTTGTTCTTGTAAATTGCTAAGATATTTGTAAACTGAGGGAGACCCTTGCAGGATTATGATCTCTGTTGTGGGGTGTCAGCTTCTGCCTGTCCTCAGCTAGCCTTCTGCTCCCTCATCACTACCCTTCAACAACTCTGCAAAAGATAATTTGAAACTTGGGATACTTAGATTGGAAGAGTGTTTGAGAGTGAACAGTACTAAATACAGCTTTTTTTTTTGCCTTCATAGTTTAGTTAACAGCTAGCTGCTCTGTTATTATGTTATTTTTATATGAAGTGAAGAAGAATCAGGGAAATAGATATTCAGAACAGATGAGACAGAAGAGTTTTATAGCAATAACTGGCATTATGAAGCAAGTAACAAAAGGAAGGAAATGACTTTAAATTGGAAAGATACAAAAAAGTGAATGTGAAAATGTATGAAGAGAAGGTGTTGTGCTGATGTATTTGAAGCAAAGATTCTTCCTGAAAAGTAGTCAAGGAAAAAATTACATATTTGGAAAAAGTAGTTTGAGAAGATGTTTATATAAGAGAAGTAAAAAACAAATAAGCAAATAATTCTTGATTTAAGCACAGAAAAATGACAAAAAAAGAATCAGGAGGGGTAGTCAAATTATAAGTGAGGACATAACTTTCTTTTGTTCTTCATTTTTGTCTTGCTCTGATTGGCATTTCCAACTTCTCTTCCATTTTTGTTTACCATTATAACCAGATATATTGTATTTTTGGTATTCCTCACTATACAAAACCTTGGAATGACAATGATAAATTTGCTGTTTCTTTGGTGTTTTGAATTTTTTTAATTGCAAATTTTTTATTATAAATCAAATGAAAGATTGTATCTTTTTTTTGTTGATGGTAGCTTTGCACATCTGAGAAAGATATACAATACATAATTTTATTTTTCTATGTAAGTCTTACTACTTAGTTTATTCTTAAATTTTTGTAAAGGAAATTGCTTCATTATTCTTTAGATTCCTTATTATTCTTCTTTTATTTTTCTTTCTCTTCTTCATCTTCTTTGTCCTCTTCTTCTTCTTTTATTTTATTATTATTTTTTTTAGGAGTAAAAGAGGCAAAAGGTGAAAAAGAAAGAATTGATATAATCAAAGGTAACTAGAAATCAGAAATCTAGGAATATATTACCAATTTGATATAAATATGAAAGAACATCATGATTTTTGACTGCTCAGGATAATTGAAAATTTTGTTAAATTCTTTTCCCAAATAATCCCCTAAGCAACTATGAGAATATAGAAAAGCATATTATTATAAATATTGTGACAATATTTTGTCTTGTATTCATTTTGTTCCCCTGAGAAATAGTTATTTTTCTGCTCAGAGTTGTGAGACATTGGTGAGCTTGAATCAAATCAAAGCACTATCAGAAATACAACTTAAACTCTGCAGAAGAATGCTTGCAGCAATATAGCAATAAGCAGGGTTGTTAAAAAACATACACGCACACACAGTCAATTAAGCCATTGGATAATAGATCTTTTGTGTTCAGGTAACTAAATAAGCTATTCATTTAAAATATTCATTAGACTTCCTTTGTTTTCATTCACATTCAAGGATTTCAAAGAAAATGACAATGTTACTGCTTTCTCTAAATGATCTTCTTCTATTATGACTTATTGTAGAGCTCTATTTTACTCATCTGCTTATGATAATGATAATGCTGGTTTCTCTGAGGGTAATAAAAGGAAATTACATGAGACTTACTCTCATTCCCTTGTGATAATTCTTTTCTCTAGTCTACAGCATTCACACTTGAGAAAATGAAGCCTACTGCTTATTTTTATGTGGCGACGACCATCATAGTCATTTTAATGTAATCACATTATTTACCATCTGTTTTTTGTTTAGCCAAAATTGATTTTCTATATAGTTCATTTGGACACTTGAGACAAATAAGCTATTTATTTGTGTCAGTTTAATGTCTTAGCTACTAGAATTTTAAAAAGAAAATATTTTTCACAGGACAATATATTTCAAATGGCCTTGAATGCAATATACTGTTGAACTATGCTGTTTTATTTTATAGTTTCTTAAAAGGGGGATTATGCATATGGTTCATTGTTTTCAAGCCTTATATCATAATAAAAATCACAATTCATTGTTTTAAAATGAACATTGATTTTTTTTAGGGTAAACTGAAGAAGAAGAAGAAGAAGAAGAAGAAGAAGTAGAAGAAGAAGAAGAAGAAGAAGAAGAAGAAGAAGAAGAAGCATATATTTTCTAATGGCTTGAAGCTGTTTCACTTTACAGGAGCTTTACATGACCTTCTCCCAACCAGTTAATTCTGTCGTCATATAACATCAATATGAGAACAAGTATAAGAATGCTTTAATTGTTTTTATATTGGACTAAATTTAACATAATACAACATAATTATACGTAATAAATTATTTACTTATCAGTGTTGTGTCCGTCAGCTAAAGACCACTAGGATCACACAGTTAGCCAGATACGGTTGGATTGATGACTTTCTCCAAGGAGAAGGAATGCCATAGGGAATAGGGAGGGATATTACTGAGAGGCTTCCATGCTGTTTCTTAAAAGGATTTGAGCCTGTGGTAGGTGGATTTTGGAGATGGTTCAAGAAAGCGATGTTTTTTGATTTTGGGGGGTTTTTTTGGTTTTTTTTGTTTTTTTTTTTTGCTTTTTGTTTTCTGAATTGGATGTTTTCAGAAAGGAAGGATACGTCTATCATCAGGTATTTGAGTTTCGTTCAGTAGATGGGAGAAATGGAGCTAGGTTAAAGCTGTAATCCGTTAAGAAGTAACCAAAAAATTAGCTGGAAAAAGAAGACTTTTACTCATATGTGTGGTTTGCAAAGGGTTTCTGTTTTTGTATATGAAGGGACATGCTTATACCACAATCTTGTGTTTTCATCTGATGCTCTGTGAAGTTCTTTTTATGCTGGGCAGGAGAACATCATAGCCTCACTTTAGTCCCAGATCAGCTGGCAGCTTTCAGGGTTGACTGCAATTCACTTTCTTATGTGTACGCTTCCAATGATAATTGTTATGGACTGAATGTTAACTCTCCAATTTCGTAAGTTAAGACTCTAACTCCCAATATGATAGTATAAGAAGGTGGGTCATTGGGAAGTAATTAGCATTAAAGGAGGTAAGGAGGGTGGAGTCCCCTTAATGGTATTACTGCCTTTATAAAAAGAGGAAGACAAATCAGAGTATTCTTCCTCTCTACCACATGAAAATAACAGGAAGAAGAAAGCCATCTACAAGCCAAGAAGAGGCTTCTTATCAGACAGTGAATGTGCTGTCATCTTGATCTTCCACTTCCCAGTCTCCAGAATTGTGAAAAATAAGCCTCTGTTGTTTGTACCACCCAGTCTATGGTATTTTGTTATAGCAGTCTGAGTTGACTAAAACAAGGATCAAATGTTTAATCCTTATATGCATTATCATAAAAACTAGTAATCATCATATGACATTATGATTTGTATTGAACTTTTGCATAAAATTGTGATTGATGTCATTAATTGATAATACCATTAATTAATTACTTGTTTGGGATGCTTTGTGGTGTCACATGAATATTGACATGGTGTAGCAAGGGAGAAATCAGTTTTCACCTGTAATCAACGTACAATGTGACTCTTCCAGCCAAACAATATTTAAAAAATCACTCCCAGTCCCTACAACGCACAGAAGAATATGTGTTTAAAAGAAGACAGAGAATAAAAGACATATAGGAATAAAGTCTATAGGTTAAGGGAACAGAGCTACAAAATCAGAGTTATTTTAATAAAGAAGGGGACCAAATATAAAAATAACATATATACAAATAGAAGAGAATTCTGTATGAATCAGTGTTAAATATTCAGTAATTTAAAACTGTTCTAAGTTTTTAAACAGACACAGCATAGATAGATCAAGAGTCTTAAATAATAATGGCATACTGAAAAGTGAAAGGGATAGCGAATGGCATAGTTTTAATGATTAGCTCAAGAATAAGTCAGGATGGGGCGCCTGGGTGGCACAGCGGTTAAGCGTCTGCCTTCGGCTCAGAGCGTGATCCCGGCGTTCTGGGATCGAGCCCCACATCAGGCTCCTTTGCTAGGAGCCTGCTTCTTCCTCTCCCACTCCCTCTGCTTGTGTTCCCTCTCTCGCTGGCTGTCTCTATCTCTGTCAGATAAATAAATAAAATCTTTAAAAAAAAAAAGAATAAGTCAGGAAACTGTGGTTAAGGATTATCACTATGCTGCTACTGTTGTAAATAGAGACTGATATCAGAACTCAATATATTTTTTTAATTCCTTAATATAAAATGTTATTTCTCATTACAGGAATGTTTCTAGTCTTTTTCAACCAACTGTTTTGGGATATGTACAAATCCCAAGATTAAAAACCTTTCGAATGATGGTTAACTATATCAGCTAGTCCAAGAAAGCCATATATTCTAGTAAAGATCTCAATACCCAGGATGGAGAAACCGCAAGCAGCAGCCTTTACATAGTTTGTTAATGCAACTTATTTCAGCTATGTATGCAGATTATGAAAGTGCCACCCACATTAGTGAAATACAAATATGAAATCAAAGATGAAGAAAACACGTGTGTATGTGTGTGCATGTGTGTGTGTGGTCACACAGTGAATAAAATCAGGATCACATAAAATCAAATGAACACTCAACTAACATAGTTTATCTGTAAAATGTAAGAGTAAATATCAATTGGGTGGTATTTATGTGATAATATGATAATACTCATCAAATTGCTAGAACTTTTTCATTCGTCAAATAATCATTGAATATTTGCTATA
This sequence comes from Ursus maritimus, assembly GCF_017311325.1. Classification (NCBI taxonomy): domain Eukaryota; kingdom Metazoa; phylum Chordata; class Mammalia; order Carnivora; family Ursidae; genus Ursus; species Ursus maritimus. The sequence goes on along the minus strand of NW_024426552.1, from coordinate 42,202,729 downwards.
CCCATGTGTTTAGCATACTTGCTAGTGTGCCAAATGCTGCTGCCCAAATATGTTTTTTTCAATATTTTTTTCTATCTAGTAGAATAAATAAGATCCAAACACAAACACTTGTCACATTAGATAGAAACTGAAATATGTTAGAATGGAAAGGAATGAAGGAAAGAAAGATTTTATCCCATATAGGCAAGAAAGTAAAACATAAAGAGAAAAAAAAGGGACATTTAAGTCAGGCTGGAAAGATGGTGAGGCAATGCCTTTTGTACATTTGGAGACCATAAGAAGGTCATTCAGTACTGTGAAAAGAGCAAGAAAAAAACATAACAACAACAACAACAACAAAACAAAACAAAACAAAACATGGAAGCAAGGAAACTTAGGGAAGCCAGAGAGTAAAGTAAATTTTTGGTTAATTTTGTTCGTTTTTGCTTTCTGTTTGTGAGTGGCAGTACTATATTTCAGTTAACATCAGGTAATCAGTTAACTGAACTAACTAACATCAGTTCAGTTAACATTTGGTAAATCTGACTAGGAGTTTATCAACTTTATTAACTTTTTCAAAGAACCAGCTCCTGATTTCATTGATCTGTTCTATTGTGTTATTTTAGTTTTCATATCATTTATTTCTGCTCTCAAAAATGAGAGAGGAGACATAACAACTATTACCAAGAAATACAAACAATTGTAAGAGACTGCTATATGCCAAAAAATTGGACAACCTGGAAGAAATGGATAAATTATTAGAAACGTATAAACTACCAAAACTGAAACAGGAAGAAATAAAAACCTTGAAGAGAACAATAGCCAGAAAAGAAATTGAATCAGTAATAAAAAAAATCTCCCAAAAACAAAAGTCTAGGGCCAAATGGCTTCACAGGTGAATTTTACCAAACATTTAAGGAAGAGTTAATACCTGTTCTTCTTAAACTATTCCAAAAAATAGAAAAGGAAGGAAAACTTCCAAATCCATTCTATGAGGCCAACATTACTCTGATTCCAAAAGCAGATAAATACTCCATTAAAAAAAGAGAGCTACAGGCCAATATCCCTGATAAACATGGATGCAAATATTCCTAATAAAATACTAACAAACCTAATTTAACAGTATATTAAAAGAATCAGTCACCATGATCAAATGGGTTTTATTCCTGGGTTGCAAGAGTGGTTCAATATTTGCAAGTCAATCAACGTGCCATACCACATTAGTACAAGAAAGGGTAAAAACCATATGATCTTTACAACAGGTGCAGAAAAAGCACTTGACAAAGTAGGACATCCATTCATGATGAAAACCTTCATCAAAATAGGGAATATACCTCAACATAATAGAGGACATTTATGAAAAACCTGCAGCTAATATCATCCTAAATGGGGGGAAAAAACGAGAGCTTTTCCCCTCTGGTCAGGAATAAGAGACAGATGTAGACTTTCACCACTGATTTAACATAGTGTTGGAAGTCCTACTCACAGTAATCAAACAAAAAGAAGCAAAAGGCATCCAAATCAGCAAATAAGAAGTAAAATTTTCACTATTTCCAGATGACAAGATACTCTATACAGAAAACTTGAAAGACTCCACCAAAAAACTGCTAGAACTAGATTATGCTAAGTGAAATAAGTCAAGCAGAGAAAGACAATTATCATATGGTTTCACTCATTTATGGAACATAAGAAACAGCAGGAAGATTGGTAGAGGAAGGAAGGGAAGAATGAAGGGGGGTAAACAGAAGGGGGAATGAACCATGAGAGACTGTGGACTCTGGGAAACAAACTGAGGGCTTCAGAGGGGAGAGGGTGGGGGATTGGGATAGGCCAGTGATGGGTATTAAGGAGGGCACATATTGCATGGTGCACTGGGTGTTATACGCCAGTAATGAATCATGGAACACTACATCAAAAACTGGGGATGTACTGTATGGTGACTAATATAACAAAATAAAAATTATAAAAAAAACCTGCTAGAACTAATAAATGAATTCAGTAAAGTCACAGGATACAAAATCGCTGTACATTAAATCTGTGGTATTTCTTTACATCAATAATGAAGCAGCAGAAAGAGAAATTAAGGAATCAATTCCATTTACAATGCACCAAAAACCATAGGATATCTAGGACTAAACCTAACCCAAGAGGTGAAAGACCTGTACTCTGAAAACTATAAACAATGAAGAAAGAATTGAAGATGACACAAAGAAATGGAAAAACATTCCATGCTTATGGATTGGAAAAACAAATATTGTTAAAATGTCTATATTACCAAAAGCAATCTACACATTTAATGCAATCCCTATCAAACCATCAGTAGCATTTTTGACAGAGCTAGAACAAACAAATCTTAAAATGTGTGTGGAACCACCAAAGATCCCAAAAAGCCACAGCAATCTTGAAAAAGAAAAGCAAACCTGGAGGCATCACAATTCCAGACTTCAAGTTATATTACAAAGTGGTAGTGATCAAAACAGTATGGTACTGGCACAAAAATGGACACACAGATCAACGGAACAGAATAGAAAATCCAGATATGAACCCATAACTATATGGTCAATTAATTTTCAACAAAGCAGGAAAGAATATCTAATGGGAAAGAGACAGTCTCTTCAACAAACTGTGTTGGGAAAACTGGACAGCAGCATGCAGAAGTAGGAAACTGGACCACTTTCTTATAATCATACACAAAAATAAACTTAAAATGGATTGAAGACCTAAATACAAGACAGAAAACCATTAACATCCTAGAGGAGAATACAGGCAGTAACTTCTTTGACATTGGCCATAGCAACTTCTTTCTAGATACGTCTCCTGAGACAGGGGAAACAAAAGCAAAAATAGACTATTGAGATCACATCAAAATAAAAAGCTTCTGCACAGTGAGTAACAATCAACAAAACTAAAAGGCAACCTATGGAATGGCAGAAGATATTTGCAAATGACATATCTGATAAAGGGTTTGTATCCAAAATATATAAAGAACTTATAAAACTCAACTCCCAAACAATGAATAATGCAATTAAAAGTGGGCAGAAGACATGAATAAACATTTTTCCAAAGAATACATACAGATGGCCAATAGGACACGCAAAAAGATGCTCAACATCACTCATCATCAGGAAAATACTAATCAAAACTACAATGAGATAACACCTCACACCTTTCAGAATAGCTAAAATTAACAACACAAGAAATAACAGATGTTGGCAAGGATGAGGAGAATGAGGAACCCTCTTGCACTGTTGGTGGGAATGCAAACTGGTGAAGTCGCTGTGGGAAACAGTATGGAGATTCCTCAAAAAGTTAAAAATAAGGGCACCTGGGTGGCTAAGCCCATTAAGCATTTGCCTTCAGCTCAGGTCATGATCTCAGAGTCCTGGGATTGAGCTCTGCATCAGGATCCCTCCCTACTGCTCATGTGCTCTCTCTCTCTCTCAAATAAATAAATAAAATCTTTTTTAAAAAAAGTTAAAAAGAGAACTATCCTATGATCCAGCAATTGCAATACTAGGTATTTACCCAAAGGATACACGCAATGTTTATAGCAGTATAATCTACAGTAGCCCAAGTGTTCATTGACTGATGAATGGATAAGGAAGGTGGTACATATACACAGAGGGATATTACTCAGCCATAAAGAAGAATGAAATCTTGCCATTTGCAATGCTGTGGATGGAGCTAGAGAGCATTACGCTAAGCAAAAAAGCCAGTCAGAGAAGACAAACACCATATGATTTCACTCATATGTGGAATTTAAGAAACAGAACAAACGAGCAAAGGGAAAAAAGAGAGAGAGAGAGGCAAACCAAGAAATGGACTCCTAAACGTTGAGAACGAACTTTTGGTTACCAGAGGGGAGGCAGGAGGATGGGTTAAATAGGTGATGGGGATTAAGGAGGGCACCTGTGTTGAGCACCGGGTATTGTATGGAAGTATTGAATCACTAAATTGTACACCTGAAACTAATACTACACTGTATGTTAACTAACTGGAATTTAACTAAAAACTTAAAAATAAAAAAACCCAGCATGGCTTTGGATTAAATCTGAGCATGATGTCTACATGTGGATGTAAAAAATAAAGAATAAAAATGAAACAAATAAATAAAATTTAAAAAATAAAAATAAAAACAATTTTTAAAAATTATTAGAAAATTATTAAATTAAAAATTATTTAAAAATTATATAAAAAAATTACTATACTTTTAAAATGTCAAAATCTTTTAAGTTCTCAGACTACACAAAACATGCAGCAGGCTAAATTTGTCTTGTAGGCTATACTCTGTGAACCCTGTGCTAGACTGAAAGAAACTACTTTCCTTGTCCCTGGTTACCTGAAATGAAAAATGCTAGGAAAGAATATTCTAACCTCCTTATTGAAAGTTATTTGTACTACATTATTTGTTGTCTCTGTAAACTAGAGATAACACTATCATTAAGTGGCCTTTACTTGTTATTATAAACATAAAATATTCAAGTAGACAATACTAAAAAGAATCTTGAAGTTCTTAGGAGTTAAAGATTAAATGTTTGAAAATCACTTCCTCAAAATAAAGATGGAAATATGAATCTTAGTATCAAACTCCTATGGTTACATAGGTGCTCTCATTTAACTAAGGGATAACTTGATGTTGAATACATAAGACAGTTTATAATATGATCTTATGTCTACACAGAGATAGATTTTTAATCAGAGAAATCAGCAGTCCTTCACATTAAATGCTTTAAGTACCATTTTCAATTAGCAATAACACTCTATAAGTGTCCAATTAAATCTCAGTTAAATCTTTATTTGAAACACTAAGTGTGATGGAATATCCAGTAGGTAAGATGCAATATTTACACAGTTTGAAGATTCTTTCTGGAGAAAAGAAGAAACTTTGTACTCAGAAAAGAAATTTTGTTTTATGACTAATTTGTGTTAGGCATATATAAGTCATGCTTACTGCTAATTAACACATACTAAATCAAAAGTATGATCAAGCAGGTTTCTGCATTTCTATTACATATTTATATATTTATTTGCATATATACACTTTTATATAGTTATATATTTATGTGTATGCTTATTTATATGTTTGCAATATATATTAATAGAAAGACTTGAACACAAAGGTAAAGAAGCCTATAGTTAATTATTTGCCACAATTTGTCCTGTCTACAAACTGTGTCAGGCAAAGAAAGTTGTTGTTTTTCAGTAATACAGTAAAACGGCAAATAAATTGGTTATACTAGCATGTATTAAAATGAAGATCTTGCAAATTAATGTTAAATAAATATACTGGTGAAATCATAAAACAGTACTACGCTTGGAGAAGAAGTTTAGAAATCATCTAGTATAACATAATATCCAAGTGAATGCTCACAATCACTTGTTTTTGTGCAAATTCTGGTCTTTATAGCCTAAAACAAAATAATTCACTGAAAAACATATTCTGTAATCCATAAAGAGGATATTATATATTGGAAGACAGTAAAACAAGCCCACTCCTTTCATATCAGTATTTCCTCCAGCTTCATTGTTAATACCTGGTAATGTTGAAAAAATAACAAAAGAATAAAAAATATCCATTATATCTTTATTAATCACAATCTCAGGAGATGATGTAAAATCCATGCAATATTAAAATTTTGATCAATATTGTGTCATAGCAAGATTCAGTTACAGGGAATGGAGAAATCCAGATTCTGGGAGTGCTTTGTAGTTTCATTAGCTACATAAGTCCCATCACACCCACTTGATGAGTCATCATGCATAAATTTTGATGAGTCTTAAACTCTCTAAACATTAATTTTTTATCTGTGAAAAGATGACATGAGATTAGAGAATCTTTATGAAACTTTTCAGCTCAGAATTCCCAGGGATGTAGATCTGACTTAAAATTCGTGAGCAAGTTTCTAATGAAAAAAGCTCTCAGTTTTAATGGAGTATCTTGTATTTGTATTCTGTATGAGTTTGTAGACAAAAGCTGAATCTATGTATCTGCTCTTCCTGCATAGACCTGATTAAGTCTCTAAGGTCTTACCCAAATAGGCAAATAAGTGTGACTGTAAAAATGTTTCTGGCTATGACTCACCCAAAGGTTAGCTCATGCTATTCCCATGTCTGAAGAGTTTATTGACAACTTAGGTAAAGGAATTTTGTTTGGGAACATCTAGATGTATTGTTTTATTATAAATATTCCTATTAACATAAACTATAAAATGTATAGTATTGCATATAACTATTATTCAAATCTAGGATTCTTAATTTCTGTAGCCCAGAAACCATTAGAGTACATAATGCTTCATTGGTGGCTTTCTATCTACTATAACTCTGACTCTTTACGTGTGAATCTAATTTTCTCTCTTTTCAAAGGCAATGGCATGTGCTTAGAACATGATTTTGAAATTGCAATTATATTCTCAGATAAGACTTTTAATCAACTTAACCATATATCATGACTAATGGGAAAAGCATAGAATCAAGATTTATATAAGAAAAACATGAAAGTCTTGAAATTCCAATATTAAGTTAAATGTCAGAATACATGCTAAATTAGAATAGATATACATAGTGCTTGTTTTCAGAATATAGACAATTGAATGGAGCCCAATACACGAAGTCTTATTTTCATAAAACTTAGTATCATTTCTCTATTCATATTTTGTAACTCTCTGAAAATATGTATTTTATTCCTCATTTCTAAATAGAAATATTGATAAGAAAAATTTTGAAGTCTTACAGGAAGTTTTTTTTCCCCCAAAAGACTGAAATTAATCAAAAGCATTCCAGAAACTACCTAGACTTTCATGATGTGACTTGAAATATTTTCAAGTTTTCAATTTTTTGCCTAGAGTATGCTGAGTATTACTCCAATAAGATCTCAATTTTCTTGATTGAAACAATGTCATTTGTGATATTTAAAAGGATATATATTTTATTCAGGAGGATATGACTTGCTTCTTCTTATCTTTTGGTACGCATTATAATCAGACTCACTGGTGCCGCCATTTATAAAATATTTATAAACCTAAAAAGCAAATTCAGCAAATTCTGAATGACCACTACAAGAAATTGTCATCCAAAAAAATCTTCTAACTGGTTATTAACCCCATAAGTGAGGTTGGAAATAAGATAATGACCCCCCAAAAAAGATAATATGATTTCTCCAAGCTATTTTTCATTAATAATTTTTACCAGTGGGTTATTTATTGAAGGATAACATAATAGTACATTAAAATGAGGACATTATTCATAAAAATCTCATAATAAAGACAGAAATTTATGATTAAAATATTTTAATAAAAATTATATAAGTGCTTCATGATTTCAGAGAATGATATAAAAATTATGTAAAACATATAAATTGAGCATTATTACAATATATGTTAATATATTAACATATGTTACATAATATGTGTAATATTGCTAATATAATACTGGCACAGATTCTAACACACTGAAACCAATTAGTTGTATCAAATAGCCTAAAATAAGACTTGAGTTGATATTTTAATGTTATTTGTGAAAAATTTTTTCCTGTTTCTATGTGGTAAAATAAGTCTAACATATAACAGTTTATTGGTTTATGTATTCAAAGTAAGTTAGTTAAAGTTGTTTGGGTATGGATAGAAAGAGAAAAAGACATTGAGCAAAGGCAAGGTATCAGATAGTGAAATTTTACAATGCTAGATACCATAAGCAGTAAATTTCTACCTAGAAAGGGGAGTAGGTTGACCAGTTCAGAGGGTGATCAAGAATTAAGACTTCTAAGAGTCTAGGCATCATAATTTTAAGGCCCTGAGGAGTCTGGCTCCTGACTAAAAACCTTAGGCAATTACAAAGCCTTTACCTGCCACACTAGGTTTGATACACAGGCAGTGCACCGTAGTGTCTGAAGGGAGTTGCCCTCAAGGACTCAGGGGCCTCTGGCTGGCCATGCTCCTATGAATATTTTCATTCCTAACCCAGGAGCATCCATTTGGAGGCCTTTTTTTTTTTTTTTTTTTGAGAGAGAGAGAAAGTGGGCGTGCATGGGAGTGGATAGTATGAGGGGGGATGGTGGTGGTGGGAGGGATAGAGGGAGAGACAGAGAATCTTAATCAGGCTCCAGACAGGAGCCCGGCCCAGGGCTCAATCTCACAACTCTGAAATCATGACCTGAGCTGAAATCAAGAGTCAGATGCTTAACTGACCGAGCCACTCAGGCACTCCTACTTGGAGGCTTCCTTAGTGGGGTAAGGAGCCCTTATGCAAGCGACCTTAGAGAGAGAGAAGAGAACTTTGAAGACACTTCTCCATGCTGACTCAGTACTTAGCAGTTTTCTATTCCTAGTCTTTCCCCCTTGCCCTTTTTCTGGCCTCCAGGTCCATGAAACCTTAGGAGCCTTTCGTTTGGGGTTTCCTCTGCAGTGAGAGGAAATCCATATCTGTTTGTGCTGATCCAACTGAACCTTGACTAGAGCTATGCTGTTGGAAAAATGGAATGTGGGGAATGGAATCAGCACTTTCTCCAGTTTAGCCACTTGCTTATATCATTGCGGTAAGTGATTAAAGTTTTGACGGTTATTTTCATTGTGGCTTGTTGTCTTCACGGCTTTTCCAATACCTGGCAGCTCAGCTTCAGCTCTCTGCAGCTTAGTTGAGCCCTGGACAGGCATCTAGCCAGTAAGTTTTTATTAAAAGATTTATGCTACATTTAAAAATTTTCACATAAGATGCCTGAGGAAAATGAAGATATAAAGCTCTGATTGTAATGTAGTTGTGCTTGGGAAACAATGAGCCTGATACCAGAACAGTAGTATATTTGTCAATGAAGAAGATGTTACTAATATGTCACCTGTCTCAATGTGCAACGAGTGACATGGTACCTGAAGACCACAGGAAGAGCTACTATGAGACATGGAGTCAGGGTGGGAATAAGGGGAAGTTTCTTTTCAAATTCATTGTGCAAAACCATAAGAAGCAGAAAATAAATTAATTTGGGAGCAAGTATTAATACATTTCAATACAGACTTGTGTTAAACGAAAAATGATTGCAATATAGTAGTTCCCTCTTATCTGTGGTTTCACCTACCACAGTTTCATCTGAGGGTAATAATAGTCTGGAAGCAGATATTTTCCTTCTGACATATGGTCAGCAGGTCAACAGTAGCTTAACACTATTATGTCACAATGCCTGTATCATTCACTTCATTTCATCTAATCACATGGGTATTTTTTCATTTCATGTCATTAGAAAAAGGAAGGTGAGTACAGTACAAGAAGGTATTTAGAGAGAGAAGATATTTTGAGAAAGTGAGGACCACATTCACATAACTTTTATTACAGTATATCATTATAATTGTTCTATTTTATTAGTTGTTAATTTCTTATGGTGCCTAATTTATAAACTAAAGTTTATTATAAGTACATAAAAAACCATAGTGTATATAGAATTTGGTAGTCTCTGCAGACTACTGTACATACATTTTACAAGTATGAAATACATTTCTTTCTGCAATAGTCTTTGACTAAACATGCTTTTGTGGGCAACGTTTCCTTTGGTTCTTCTTGAGAATTTTAGAAAGTTTTCAGTAAATTATGTTAAGTTACTCTACACTGTTCACAAATTAAACTACCCATCTGTGTCATTTTCCATGTCCTGAACAAAAGATAAAACAGCAAAACACACACACAAATAAAAAGTCATGATTGAACCACTACACTAGATATTCACAAGTAATTGAATATATCCTTTCTTGACAGTTGTTTCTCATATTGCCACAGAATTTGTACCTAAAGTCAACTTAAAAATTAGATTTCTTTTAAAACCAGATATTTTAAGCCACCTTTCAATCATTCTTAGCTAAATGTTATGAAGACACAAAAACGGACAGAAAAATATCTGGTTAGAGAAAAGGTGGAGACTGATGAATATTAGTAGACTCAATGAAAAGACGCCTTTACTTTCATTTTTTTCAGGAGTTTGCAGGAAAAAAAGAGAAATAAGGGAGGAAAAGGAAAGATAGCTAAATATGGCATTCACTGCACCTGCCAATTTTAAATTGCAAAGAAATGAATAGGCACTGGGGGAAATAATCATCATTATTTGCCTTCATTCTCTAGTGTTCACCAAAAGCCTGATGGTAAAATGAATGAATAAATGCATGAGTTATAGAATGAACTAAGAAATATAATTTAAGTACTTTTTTAAAAAAAGAAGTAATTACTGAAGTCTTTAATATAGTTGTAAAAAGTTACAGGGAATTTGTTTCCTGCCTTCCTCCCCAGCCTGGTCTTTTATGTTCTCCTGTTGGTCGCTATGCTGTAGTCACAATGGCTATCCTCAAACTATCCACGCAGCTCTTAAGCAAATCTGGAATTCACATACCATTTGACCCTGAAGTTTCTCTCTTAGTCGTATATACAAAAGAACTCTTACATAGGTATATACAAAACCTATACAACAAAACATATACAAAACATATACAAAAGAACTCAGTCATAGGCAGAATTCTAAAATGGTCCCTAAGATTTCCCACCCCTCCTTTAATATATATGCCTGCATAATCCCCAGATCTGTGAATTAGATGGAGTCACTACTTCGATTACATTATGCTTTTGGCAAGGTTGATCTTAAATAATCTGGGTGGGCCTGACCTGATCACCTGAGCCTTCTAAAAGCAGAGGTTTTTTTTCCCGATCAGTCAGAAAAGAGGAAGTCAGAGAGTCCCTTCTGCTGTCCCGAAAGAAAGCAAACATGGGTGTTTTGAACTGTTAGAGGCAGCCTCGAGGAGCCACCTAGGAGCCTGGTTGATGGTCTGCAAGAAGCTGTGGATTTTAGCCCTAAAACCACAAGGAAATGAATTCTGCCAACAACCAGCAAGGATGAAAAAGAGCCCAGAGTCCCAGAGGAGAACTGCAGCCCTTGTCAACATTTTGACCTTAGCCCAGAGAGACCTTGAGCAAAGAATCCAGCCTTGCAGAGCCTACAGAAACTGCAAGAGGATAAATTTGTGTTGCTGTCATGGTTGTTAGGCAATCTGCTATGCAACATAGAAAATAAGGGAGAGATGAGAGAACTTCATCAAAGCATTAAAGATAATCAAGATATCACTGGAGGAAAGAAAAGCAGAATAGAGAGGTTACCATTGAGTTCTATGTAGAAATAAGGAATATCAAACTACAATTTAAGGAAGCAACATGGATTATAAAATAAAGTGCCAAGTGGGACAAAAAAGTAAAATAATGATATACTAGTGTATGTAATACAAAATAAAATATGATTTATGTAAATTGAGATGGGCTTATAAAATATCAATGAACACTTTAAAATACAACATGTAAACAAAAGAGGAAACATCAAGCCCCTTAGAAAATCTGCATATAATCTGGAGTTTTGGAGTTGGGAATCCAAATAAAGGAAAGAATCAATAAAACAAGAGAGGGGCTTTTGAGGATCAGTAATAACAATGTGCCATAAACTGAAAGATTATGATTAACTCAGCTTCCAACACGTGAAGCGGGGGAAAGAGAGAGTAAAAGTCCTACCAGTTCTTTCCTTCCATAGGACTTTTAACAACACTCATGCTGTTCTGAAAAACTCCTACTTGTTCCTAAGGATTTACTTAAATATCACTTTCCCATAGAGGCTTTCCAGTATGTTCCACTTGCAATTGTATTCCTATGCAAATATGCATCTGATAGCATATTGCATGTTTCTTTTCAAAACACAAAACATAACTTTTGTTTAATGTGTTCTGTGTTTTATATCTCCAGTCTTTAGTAACTTCCATGAGGGACAGGATTTCTTTTGCTTGGTACTAAATTTCCTCTGCTTATCAATCATAGTGCTTGAAAAATATATTTTGAATGAATTAATGATTCAAGGAATGAATTACTGTGGGCTGGAGTGAAGCAAAGCAGTCTCTACTTCCCCTTTTCAGAAGGAAGTGATTTTTGAGCCTCAAAAAAAGAATATGTGGAAGTAATTTTCATATCCCTTCTGTGCTCTATCTACTTTAACTCAGGAAAACCTTCCTCTGACGGACAAATCAGAGTTTTGAACCTAAAGATCTAAAGTTATAGCTAATAAGGGGCCATTAACCCACTGACACCCACATGAAGTAATGTTTTGGCTCCCTATCTTTTTTCTATGATGGCAATGATTTTGGACCTAAAAGGACTTCAGGTAATTGTGTCCAAAATTTAAAATATATGACCATGAATATATATTTCTAATTCTGTCTCTTTTTTCTTCTGTTTTCCAGTTCTTTACAATGGTACACCCTTCCTCTGACTGAGTAGTTTCCTCATAGGTGTTTATATTCTTTCTGTCTGGGCTTCACAAGAGTTCTGACAACTCTACAGAATGCATTTCTCTAGAAATGATGGTTGCATAAAAACTTAAAGGATGCCTACCATATATGGATGTTTCTATATAAAAGTTCTGTTGTAGTCTACATTGGGAAAAAAATCACTTACACTGTTGATCAGTCCATTATTTACTGCACCAGAAATATTTTCAGTAGTATATATTATTTCTTATTGTCCCATTTATAATTGTACAGGTACTTCTTCCCCCCCTCCCTAATCAATTAAATAATGTTTCAGATTAAATAAAATAAAAGAGATAAAATCTGGGTTGTTATCTGGTTTCAGAAAAAATGAACATTTATTTTATTTCCTCGTAAGGAACTTGGATACAAAGAATGTTAGTATGAAAACAATGAGAAAAACTTCTCAATGGAATTATTTTTTTTTCTGGTAAAAAGTGATTGAATTTATGACAGAAATATGATCAAATTTATGACATAGTATAACTCCCCTCTTTAAATGCTAAGACGTGAGGAATTCCCTTTTATGTTTATCTTTTTTTCTCAGTAAATCAGAGAAAGCAAGCTAAAAAAATAAATAAAGCAATCCTCAAAAAAGCAAATAGATGCTTTGAGAGCATTCTATTTTCTATATTGTATTTTAAAACATCTTAGAGCACTTTGGAATATTCTATATTTCTACCATTTTATAGAGATTTCAAAATGCTTACAAATGCATACTAACAAAGATGAAAATTATTTTTTTAAATAATTGAGACCCTAATGAGGAAGGAAACTATTACTAAGTAACTACTCTGCTAAGTATTCTGTGTTCTGTGTCAATTAATATCCCAACAACCTTCTCCTAATAGATATCCTCACCCCATCTTACCATTGAGGAAAATGAAGCTCATCTTATTTCATTTGTTGAAGTTAAATGAAGCTAGAAAGTTTTAAGGCCACCATTAGTCCAAGAAGTAGTGTTTGCCTCCGTCATCTCTGTTGTTCATATCTTAGTCTCCCCTGCCATCATGCATTCAGTCAACAGATGTTTATTGAGTAGCTACTGTGTTTAATGTCCTGTTCTGGTCACCAGAGTGGCAGAGGTAGTGAGGGAGTCTGTTTATAAGTCTACCTTTTGTCTCTTTAAATTGCATGTGTACATAATTGTCTCCTACTTTTAAGTAATTCTTCATTAATTATGCTCCCTCAGATTTGGTCCCTCTTCGAGCAAATATGGTCTACATGTGGTCAGGTCAGAAAAGCATAAACAGGTACATAATATTAGTTTTTCTCTTACTATATATATTTTATTCACTCTTAAATCAGATAATTGTCATTAAAACACCTACTTCTCCCACACTTGTGGGGCAGATATGGATCATTAGACACCTCTCTAATTTTATGTTTATGGGGAGCCACAAATTATATAACAAGCTCTCTCTATTGCTGGAATGTTAAAATACGCCCCAGAAGGCAGCTGGGTAAGGGCTTTTAGATTGCAAATTGATACAGCTTTCTCACTGTTCCAATTGCTTTGAAGTTTTAAATGAAATAGAAAAATAAGAACTAGTTCACCTTTAACAACACAATAGTTAAAAGCCTAGTATATCTACAAGATACAATTGCCAAAAGGCCTGTACCTTCTGTTTCTCTATAAATTGAAGAGATGCATCTTGGTTCAGTATACAGGCCAAAATAAGTGCAAGCCAATTATCTGATTTTAAAAATGGTCCTGGGTCAATTATCTGATGTTTTTAAGTTGGAATTCTCATTCGTGCATGAAAAATAAATTATCCATCTGGAAATTTGATAAGAAATCTTTGTATTATAAACTCAAAAGCAGATTTATATTAAGTATATATTTTGGTTTGAATCTACTTAGCCATGGCTTAAATAAAAAGTAAATCCAGACAAACTTCATTACTTCTCAAATTATGTTTTGAATCATTTGCTTATTTCCTTTTCAGTGAGTTAACTATAAGGAAAAATATTGCAACTGAAGATAAGCAATTTATTTTCTACATATAAATTAGATATTTCTGGCATACCTCAAAGATGTTTGTTTTTCTTATCATTGTAATTTTGGTTGACAATTCCTTTAACACACTACAGTGCCAAAACCAAATAAAAGTATAGCTACATAACAGAACAATATAATAATGCCAAAATATTTTAAAAATGAGAAATAAAATAAATTTCATAATTATTATGGCAACCATCTCATAACATAAAAATATTCAGCCACATTTAGAAAGCCAAGCTTTTAGGACTTTCCCAATATCTCTCTTACTGTTGAAATTGATAAGAATGCAATTGCACCACTGGGTATTTACCCCAAAGATAGAGATGTAGTGAAGAGAAGGGCCATGTGCACCCCAATGTTCATAGCAGCATTGTCCACAAAAGCTAAACTCTGAAAGGAGCTGAGATGCCCTTCAACAGATGAATGGATAAAGAAGATGTGGTCCATATATACAATGGAATATTACTCAGCTATCAGAAAGAATGATTACCCAACATTTGCGGCAACGTGGACGGGACTGGAGGAGATTATGCTAAGTGAAATAAGCCAAGCAGAGAAAGACAATTATCATATGGTTTCACTCATTTGTAGAACATAAGGAATAGCAGGGAGATCAGTAGGAGAAGGAAGGGAAGAATGAAGGGGGGATAAACAGAAGGGGGAATGAACCACAAGAGATTATGGACTCTGGGAAACAAATTGAGGGTTTCAGAGGGGAGGGGGGTGGGGCATTGGGCTAGGCCAGTGATGGGTATTAAGGAGGGGACGAATTATTGCATGAAGCCCTGGGTGTTATATGCAAACAATGAATCATGAAACACTACATTAAAAACTAATGATGTACTGTATGGTGACTAACATAACATGATAAAAAATTTAAAAAAAAAAGAATGCATTTAAATTCTCCAGATGAACTAATTATAAAAGGCAAAGGAGAAATTTATAAATGTAGGACTTGACCTGATCTAAAGTAATGAATTAAGCCCACAGCAATTAACTTAATATTAGAGTTTGTGTTCCTGCAATTCATGACCAAACAAAACCTCATATATAAATCTTTAAGCTGCTGGTACATTTACTCATACTTTAAAAAGCAATGTCTTTGATCTTATGTTGATTTCTTGCTATTCTTATAGTTATTTACTATTTTATTTTTCAAAGCATTGGAGCCAACGCCTCAATGTAGACATGTGTACATAATTAAAATATATCTCTACCAAAATTAGTCTGAGACATGCCTAAGGCAAACCTCCCTCTGTATCTCTGAATGTTACAGATCTCTTAGACCCTATTGATCCATATTATTAAATATATGTTTAAAGCTAACTTCACCTACATTCCCCCTATGCTTCCATTTCTACTAAGCCCAAGTTTGGTTTCACAGTTATGTAAGGACAGATCTACACCCACATTAATTACATCACAGCTCTTAGTGTTGTGTGTGTGTGTGTGTTTATGAGATATAGTGGCAATATTTTTAAGTAATATTTGATGATTTTTAATATATGAAGTGTCAAACTAATTTTATTTGATGATTTTGGTGATGGTGGTAGTAGTAGTGCTACTACTAATAGGAATAGTTTAGTAATTTTGTGTGGAATAAAAGACGGAAGTAAAAGGAGAATGAAGAAAAGAAGGATTGGAGAATAAGAAAAAGGGAAGAGGGCGAAGAGAAAGAAAAAGACAGAGGAGTGAAAAACAATTAAAATGAATTAACAGCCATGAATATCTTGCTTAATAACTACTAGCCACTTAAAAAAAAGTACGTACATATTTTTTAGGAATCTGTTACCATTTAAATGATTAGACATAGATGCATATAAAATTCATTCACTTAAATTCAAGAAAATGCCCATGTTATATCACTTGATTACATTTTGTTTGATTTAATTGAATGTTTAAATAATTAATAGGTATTGTATTGACTTTATCACTTTCTAATTAGTACATTTGACTTAGGCTTCTAGTTCATCCATTTCACGCATCTCACTTAACAAAGGGAAATGTTGGAGATTTTAAATTTCACCGCGTGGGACCCTGTCGGTGCTCCGCCCATATCCGCCAGGATTCCTTTACCATTTCCGGGTCGTCCTCGGTGTGCTTGTCCCTCGAAGGGTCTCACCTACTCTTCCTCTTCCGAGCAGCAGGCAGAAGAGTCTGGGAGGTAAGTTGTTCTGGAGCCTGACCCCTTCGTGTTAGGGTGGAACAAACTGAGTCAAATTTATCTTGCGGAGCCGGTGCTGGAGCCCGGTATCCCGTCCGTGCGCTGTTGCCACCGCTTCCAAGTCCGCTTCGCATGACTGCCGCCTCTCAGAAGCACTTTCTTAGCAAATGGGCTGCTCACACATTTTTGTCTGAGGTGGCCTCTAGGGACCCTGACTTAAAACAACTGTGAAACAGAGATGTGAATTGAGTAATTAAGTTTTGGATTTTTTGTGAAAATCAAAAATTTAAAAATTGTGTTACTAAGACTAGAAAATACTTAAAATGGGCACATGTAAAAGCCCAAACTGAATTAACAGTTTTTCCTGATAGTACTGGCTTGGTTTTGGAGGTGAGTGTAGTTTCAGTGGGTCAGAGATAGAGAAGAGGTTGTTGGTTTTTATTATTATTGCAAAATACCATGAAAATTATAAAAGCATCACACTAGGAAATTGAGAGTAACGAAAAAGTTGGCGGTACTTATGATATTGTATGGTATCAATAGATTTAATTACTATTATACAAAGATGAAATAACAAACTATTTTTAAAGAGAATCGTGTGCTATATATGTATGTATAATAGAAATGACTAGATCTGTGTTCATATCATTTTGTGTGCCGTAAAGTTTACATCTAACTTTACTGTAATATTTTTTTTGTTGTTGATGGACTTTATTTTTCATTATGGCCTTTCTATATCCTTTTTTCTTTCTTTCTTTTTTTTTTTTTTTAATTCCAGTATAGTCAACATACAGTGGTGAGTTTTTTAGTTGTGGTTTCGATTTGCATTTTCCTGATGGTGAGCAGTGATGATGAGCATCTTTTCATGTCTGTTGGCCATCAGTATCTCTTCTTTGGAGAAATGTCTGTTCACGTAATCTGCCCTTTTTTTAAATTGGATTATTTATTTATTTTTGGTGTTGAGTTGTACAAGTTTTATGTTTGTATACTAACCCTTTTTTGGATATGTCATTTGCAAATATCTTCTCCCAGTCATCTTTTAGTTTTGCTGTTTCCTTTGCTGTTCAGAAGCTTTTTTTTTGTTTTGTTTTGCTTTTTAGAGATTGTATTTATTTACTTGAGAGAGAGAGCACGAGTGGTGGGGGAGGAGGCACAGAGGGAGAGGGAGAAGCGGCTCCTTGCTGAGCAGGGAGCCCCATGCGGGACTGGATCCCAGGATCCTGGGATCATGACCTGAGCTGAAGATAGTCGCTTAACTGACTGAGCCACCTGGGTGTCCCCTGTGCAGAAGCTTTTTATTTAGATGTAGTCCCGGTAGTTTATTTTTGCTTTTGTTTCCCTTGCCTTAGGAGACATCTAGAAAAATGTTGCTATGGCTGATGTCAGAGAACTTACTGGCTGTGCTCTCCCCTAGGATTTCTGTGATTTCAGATCTCACATTTAGGTCCTTAATCCCTTTAGAGTTTATTTTTGTGTATGGTGTAAGAAAGTGGTCCAGTTTCATTCTTTTGCATGTAGCTGTCCAGTTTTCCCAGCACCATTTGTTGAAGAGACAGTGTTTTCCCGTTGCCTATTCTTGCCTCCTTTGTTAAAGATTAATTGGTCATATCATCATTTGTTTATTTCTGGGCTTTCTATTCTGTTCTGTTGATCTATGTGTCTGTTTTTGTGCCAGTACCATATTGTTTTGATTACTACAACTTTGTGGTATCTGGAAATCTGGAATTGTGATGCCTCCAGCTTTGCTTTTCTTTTTCAAAATTGCTTTGGCTGTTTGTGGTCTTTTGTAGATCCATACAAATTTTGGAATTGTTTGTTCTAGTTCTGTGAAAAATGCTGTTGGCATTTTGATAGGAATGGACTTTCTGTATTCTTTCATAGTGCCTTCTCCTCAACACAAATACTTTATACTATAATATTTCATAGGAAAAAAATGAAAGTGAACTTGCCCGTATATAGAGGTAGAAGCATTGAAAATTTGTCTCCTCAATTTCTAATTTTAAAGCTTTTATAAATTATTTTTTAGCAAGCATATTAAAAATATTATTGATATTCACTTTGGGCACAGTCTGTAGAAAGAATTATTTGGATATTCATAGTTCTGTATTCTTTATTAGGAAACTTGGTATCATATGGTTGACAAATTAGTTTTTAGTCAAGAATGATGAGAGATCCTAATTCTTACTAGACTTTTATAAAGGGAATAATGCACAAAATTATTTACCCCATGTAATAAAGAAGTCCAGGAAAAGCTAGCTTAAAACACAGCTGGATCTGAAATTCAATATATATTATTATCAGGACGGTATTTCTTTACATCTAGCTCTGCTTCTTTTACCCCCACTGCCATTCTTTTCACCTAATTCTCAAGTGGGCTGTTTCTGTTCAGCAGTAAAAATGGTGACGGGCAGCACCAAACTTTCATTCTGTCAGGTAAGCAATTCTGTAGAAAGTGCATCCCTTTTTCTTACAAGTGCGACATAAATCCATGTATGACTTTCAGCTCAGGAGGTCACATAGAGATCTAACCACTATATCAAAGGAGATGTATAACCTAACCTAAGCAGAACCATATACATTAGGAGATGGAGAAGCTCTATAATCAGAAGGGGAAGTGGATATCACATAGATAAAAGCAAAAGATGTCCAGGATAGTATCAGATCCAGGACGTCACCAGGTTAAAGTCCTGTCTTCAAATTACTAGATAGTAGAGTGTTCTCACGTATCCAAGAAATTGATTGGAAGCCAGGCAGAAATCACAAAAGAGAAATCCAGGAAATGAAAGAAGGTGGTCAATGTATATTGACTTTCTCCAAGCTGGTGTGTTTAGTCTTACGACAAAATGTGCAGTTGAGTGAATCTGACAAGACTGAAGCAGTTTTTTTTTTCTTTTTGAAATTTCTAAAATGAGACTCATTAACAGCTCTCTTAATCTTTTTCCCTTTATCTTTATGTACAGCAATGTTGATTGCAACTTACCTATTTTCAAATTCATAGCATTTGTAATAGATGGTGAGATTATTTATTTTACAATATAGACAATAATAGATTGTTTATTCATATTACTTTATTTTATTTATTGATTTGTTTATCTGGCCAGTATTATTAATTGCTTACCAGGTGTTGGGAACTGTTCTTAAGATAGGGCATGCAAAATTGTTAGCACTTACTTTCTCTTTTTAAATGTCTCGATGTCTAATTACAAGTGATACAAGTAAAATATCTCAGCAAGGACTATATTGCACCATATTCACCTTTAATAGTACATGTATTTCACACAAAATCTGGCACATACTAAATGCTCCATAAATAGACAAGTAAATGCACAAATGTATAAAACTGGGTGATGGAAATGAAAGAGGCACGTGATATGATGAGCATTGGGTGTTATATTCAACTAATGAATCATTGAACATCATATCAAAAACTAATGATGTACTATACCTTGGCTAATTGAATTTAAATTAAAAAACCATGAAATTATTATCAAACACACTTTCTGTATATGTGAATCATTGAAAAATACACAAAACATTTAAAATACATTTCAGCCAAATCATATTTTCCCCACATTAAAGGGTTAGATTAATATTCATTTATGTAACTAATTAATTAACCATAAATATTCTTTATCCTTAGGTTTTAGAAGGAATTTCATGGAGTGATATGGATAGCTTTTTTGACTTCAAAAATATGTACTAATTTAGAATGGTGAAATTGTTTCCTAAGAAGATATATTCTACTGGTATATAGAGACATGAAAATAATTTTATTATCTTTTCATAAAAATTATTACTGTAGCATTTACTTATGGACAACATCGCTGAAATGTCCTCTTTGATGGCAGAGAAAAAACAGATACCTGAAATTTCACATTTTGGTGTTTGATTTCTCTTCTGACCCTTACTTGACATTAAAAAAAAGTGATTCAAAAAAAGTTACTCAAATTAGATGAATGTGAGTTCAAGAGATCGTTGGGAATTAACTATTTTGCTTTGATAAGGTTGATAAATGTTAGTACAGTATATGTATTTACCAAAAATACTGATTATGTAAAATTTGTACTTTATCCAGTGGAGAGATCTTGGGTGCAATAAAAACAAACAGACAAATAAATAGTTAGAAATTAGATGTGTTAATTAGATCTCACTGAGAAGCAGTAAGGTAAAATTTGGAGTATTGAAAATAAGAAAATACAGAAACTAGTTTGGGATATGAGAAACATTCTAGTTATACATAGCAAACAACATTTTTAGGAGGTATATATTTGTTACATTTGTTTGGGCTTTCATAACAAAATACCATAGGGTACATGACTTAGCTGACATTTATTTCTCATACTTCTGGAGGCTGGAGGTCTAAGTTCAAGGTCCAGCAGCATTTGGTTTCTAGTGAGGGCTCTCTTCCTGGCTGTCCTTACCTGGCCATTCTTCTGAGTAGGCACTGGGGGAGAGAGCTTGCAGGGGAACTTGGATTGGGGCTCTACCTTATGACCTCATTTAACCTCAGTTACTTACTTAAAAGCCTCATCTCTAAATACAGCTATTACGAGTTTTAGGGCTTTGACATTTTGAGGGCATACCTTCAGTCCATAATAATAAGTGATACCTAACAATAAGATACTTATTTTAACTGTATTCCTGTTTTTCCTTTCCTGTGAATTCTTCTTAATGTGTTCACTCAGTCTCAAAATAACTAAAGAAAATCAAATTTTCTGTAGTCAACATGGTGACTATAGTTAATAAAACTGTATTGCATATTTAAAAGTTGCTAAGAGAGTAGATCTTAAGTTTTTGTCACAAGAAAAAAATTTGTTACTATGTATTGTATAGATGTTAATTAGACTTATTGTGATCATTTAGCAATATGTACAAATATTGAATCATTACATTGTAGAACTGAAACTAATATAACATATGTCAATTATACCTCAATAAAAAGAAAGAAAATCAAATTTTATCATTTACTGCACTGAACTTAAGAAATGCAATTTTATGTTATTTTTAAACCAAAATTGCAATGGGAAATACTGTTAATTTCATTTATATAATGGTATTTAAGTCCATTAATATTATATGCAGTTTTTCCTTAAAGCTTTCCGTAAAAAAAATATTGGAAAACTTATACGGAAATCGAATTTGAATTTGGACACAGAATAATATTTTCTGGGGGCGCCTGGGTGGTTCAGTCGTTAAGAGTCTGTCTTTGGCTCAGGGCGTGATCCCGGGGTTCTGGGATCGAGCCTCGCAGGGCTCCTCTGCTGGGAGCCTGCTTCTTCCTCTCCCACTCCCCCTGCTTGTGTTGCCTTTCTTGCTGCCTGTCTTTCTCTCTGTCAAATAAATATATAAAATCTTAAAAAATAATAATAATATTGTCTGCTGGGGGATAGTGGAGAATATATATTGGTTTCTGCCCCCTGGTTTCTAGCACAGAGCTTCTGGAACTCTTGTAATTTCCTAAGTGATAGGAGCACTAGGGGCATTTTTGTTATAATATTTGGTCTTTGACTCCAGTTCCTGACACAGAGCTTCTGAAACCTCTGTAGTTTCCTGGGTGATAGGAATGTCTTTTGTTCTAGTGAGGTGACTCTGGGTGGGGGGCTGGATGACTCCTGGATGGGGGCTGGTTACTGAAAGACCAAGCCATGATTAGAAGCTTAAAGATTTCAGTCCCTTCCCCCATTCTCTTGAGAAGGGATAAGAGCTGACAATGGGGTTAATGATTGATGCCTACCTGATTGAGCTTTCATAAAATTCCCAAAAGTAAGGGTTCAGAGAACTTCTAGATGGGTGAACATGTGGAGGGTACGGAAGCTCCCATATCCCTTACCACATACCCTGACCTACTCATGTCTTCATTTGCATATCCCTTTATTATATCCCCTTATAATAAACCAGTAAAAGTAACTAAAATGTTTTTCTGAGTTTTGTAAGCCACTGTAGCAAATTAATTGAACCTGAGGAGGGAACCTTCACTGTCAGAAGTCCAGATGACAACCTGGGTGTGGGACTGCCACCTGAAGTGGTGGTGGAGGACAGTCTTGTGGTACTGAGGCCTTCCCTGTTAGATAGTGTTAGAATTGGGTTAAATTAGAGGTCACACAGCTGATGTGGAGAATTGTGTTGGGGGAAAAATCTCCACATGTTGGTGACCTGAATTGCGTGAGTAGTAAAGGAGACTGACAGGAAGGAAAAAACGTAGGAAGGAAGAACTATTTNNNNCCTACATAGGAAGGAAAAAGCTGAGTTTTTTCTTTTTATCCATATTTTCAGTTTTTATACAAATTTAGAATTTCTCCATCATCTTGGAAAATGTTGCCTTTGGATCTTGCACAGAATACTTGAACTGGCAATCAATAAATATAATTTTTACCATTAGATTTTGTACCTTGAAAAAGTTATTTGATTTCTTAGCTTCCTCAGTTAAACAAAGAAGGTGAACATACAAGGTATATTATCTCTTTATTCTCTGATTTTCTGAAATATACTTAAGAATTTACTGCAGCTCCTGTTTTTTTTTTTTACTATTCTCTAATTTGCTCTATTCCTCAAAATTGCATATTCCAATAAGATAATTGTGTATCCATAGATAATTTCTTATGGTTTCAAGTCAGTCCTAATTTTTTAAAAGATTCTTAATAAGATCAGTAGCCCTCGTTGCCCAGTCTGTTACTTAGACCAAAGTGATATTTCCTGAATGTTAATTCAGTGGGTCAGCTACTGATTCTGGGTTTTTCACTGAACCATTTCTTTCCTAATTCTTTCTTCCCAGGTAAAATCCTGAGACAGTGCACTTGCATTTGGTCCTTAGACCTTTTGATGGAGAAAAGGATTGAAAGGTGTAAATATTCATTATATTATTATTGTCTTCCAAAATCTATGATAACCCCTTTAAATAAATTCTTTCTAACTTTTTCTATACCTTTTTAAAAGTAAGTCATAGGTGAGGAGTTTGAATATTGAAATTCACTGTGTTGGGATGAAAATTTAGATGTACCTAACTAAAATCCATACTCTCTCTTCAAACCATGTTAACATCCCAAATCAAATCTTTTATAATATTACTTTCTCTGCTCCATTATTCTGACCCAATTTTACATTTTCTCTCCTTAGAGAGTTGCATTGCTGACCACTAGAGGTCTCTCCACTTTTGGAAACCCAAAACCCTGCCTCTAAATCTTGCCTATCTGGCACCTGATCGTTCTTGCTTTCTCTGTTCTCAGCTGTGCAGAAGCATGTTGTGAGTTGATCCTACTCTTCCATCAATATTTCCTCTAACTCCAGATTATTAACTGATCCTATGGATTCCCCGAATCTGTCCCTAAATCCTGAATTTATGAAGTCTGAGGCCTGCTCACCTAGCAATGATCATTGTATTTTGGGATCAGCAGCCATATTTTAAAAACTTCCATTCACATACCTCCATTTCTCAGATAAAATCTTTACAAACAAGTCATTGCCTCTTTAGAGGCATTGTTGCCCTTTCTTCCAGTTTTCAAGATGTAGGCAGTTTCCCCAAACACAACCATATTCAAAACAATGATATACAACTCAGAACATGTTTGATTTATATATTTTTTTTTGTTTTAGATATTATTCCGGTGTAGTTACCAACATAATCTTTTTGTTGTTGTTGTTGTCATCATTGTTGTTGAAAGTTTTCTTTCTTTCTGGGATCATGTACTTGCTTGGCAGATGGTGAGAAATATATCTTCACGTTAAGAAAGGTTAAAATATGCATAGTATATAAATATCATACTTCAAAAAACACTTGGTTTTAGTGCTTTTATTCACAGTGATCCTTTTAAATATCTTTGTACTGTTTTATGGCTTGTGATATAATTGTAGGTAAAATACATAAAAATTATTTTTTTCCAGTGTTATTCATAACACCTTTGTCTTATTTAAAAAATTAGACTTTACTTAGTTGTGTGTACATTATTTTAATTTTGGCATACATTCATATTATTGGAAAGTTATAGACCCAGTGTTAAGAAACGCTTATCTCAGGATAGTGGAAATAATATGTAATAAATTGTCTAATTTGTGCCTTCCTCTAACTTCCGATTTCTACATTGGAAGTGGATTTCCTTTGTAATCAGCAAATAATATATAATAATGTTTCAATATGAAAAAAATAGTATACACATAAGAATGTACTTTTTGATAAAATAACTTGTCATAGTATATATTTATGTTTAGGATGTAATAATAGTGCTGTAACAAACTTGTAATCTGCAGTATGTTTTTTAGTAAGAGAGGAAGACTTAAAAGTACTTAAACTGCCTTACTAGATGAAAATGGAAAACAACTATGTAACTTTGTAGAGGATGTTTATCTTCATTAGGTAGTGATTCTTTAGTACATGCCTCTTTACTGATTTCTTTGGAAAAGATTTTTTTTTTCCATTTTAAAGCAAGTTGATTTATATATTCTCACAACTATGAAGGAATTTGTATAAGATACCACAGAATGAATACATGATGAGCCAGAAAAAAAAGTAAAGAAAGCAAAAGGTAACTCTCATCACACTATGCCACAAACACAAGAGACATTTATTTTATGCCACACTAGGGGATCATATGTTAAACAAGGAATGTAGGATCTTGCAGAGCAAACAGCACTATAGAACAGCATCAATGTGAAAGTACATGGAGTGTTCGCAGAACTTAAACATTGCATGGCTCACAGATTTAATATATTACAGTTTTGTTGCTGAAGCATAGGCTTATGGTTTACAAGTATAAACATCACTGATCATATTAACTGAAGAAAACATTCTAAGTTTTCAATGAGGAGCGAGGTTCAGTTTGTGTAAGGTGACTTTAGGTTGCTGATGGGCCAAGAGTAAAAAGATACCTAAGGGTCAGTTAGAAATATTCTTTCACAGCTTAGGAGGAAGTGGGGAGTTGTAGATCTGGAAATCTACAAGAGTTTTTCTTTTTTTTTTTTTTTAAGATTTTATTTGTTTATTTGACAGAGCGAGAGAGACAGCCAGCAAGAGAGGGAACACAAGCAGGAGGAGTGGGAGAGAAAGAAGCAGGCTCCCAGTGGAGCAGGGAGCCTGATGCGGGGCTTAATTCCAGGACCCTGGGATCACACCCTGAGCTGAAGGCAGACACTTAACAACTGAGTCACCCAGGCGCCCCTACAACAGTATTTTTTTAATTCATAAGTGTAAGTTTGCCCAAGATGAGACACTTAGATGTCTCATGTCCAAAAGAAAGGAAATGTCAGCGTCCTAAGAATTTTAAAGAGCAGGAGGAGGAGGAATAGCAAACAATATAGACTGAGAAGTAGTCCTCAGTCAATGTAGAGGCTATTTTGGCAGACAATGGTATCTAAAATCCAAACGAGAAAATTTCAGGGACATAAGTCAACGATGTTTTATAAGGCAAAGTGGATATAAACTTTCACCATTCACACCTATGAATGTGCTATATGTTTTCTGTCTATTAATATTAATAATTTATATTTTACATTAAATAGTGGAAGGAAATAATCCAAGGTGCTAATTGATATGTATTGTATTATATTGTATTATATTATGTTATGTTATATTATATTATATTTTACCCCAGAGGGTTAGCAGCTCCAGGCCACCTTTTTTATCCTTATAGAAGAATATCAGAGCCAGTACCCACATGGGAAATAACCTATCACCCAGAAATACAACCAAATTTCATTTCTCACTACAGAACAGTTTGGTGAAAACTGGGATTCAGAATTGATCTTCCAATGTTGTTAGCTTTGGAGCTAATTGTATTAAAGGGGAGCTTTGGAATAAACTGTACTGGGACACTGGGAGGGTCAGCATTAATGTGCAGGGACCAAAAAGGTAGGTGATAATTTTTCAAGATTAAATTTAATTATATATACACAGCAAAATGCAAATTTTCTGAATATATATAAGTTTAACTAGTGTGGATTAGGAAAAACAGTCCTGGACAATAAAAAAAGAAACTGAATGACATGTATGTTGTTCAGATTTGCAGTCAAATCATGAGCAGTCTACACACATTTAGAACAAATGCATCTAAAGCTGTTAGTAATAAATCATGGGTTTGGGGAATTATGGATTTGGGGAATTAATAAATGAGAAGTTTATATAGTAAATGTTATATAGTAAATGTTTCTTGCCTTTTTCTCCATTGCTATACTGATAGATTTAAAAGAAATCTACATTTCACAGTTCTGTTGGAGTTAACTAGAACCTTGGCTCAACTATTGTTACTGAAATAGAAATATACTGGATAGTACACACAAGTGCTTATGTTCTTGAATATCAGAAGTAAAAAAACAAAGAAAATTATCAAAAGGAAAAAAATAGATTGATTTTAAATGATCTTTCTTTTTTTCTTTTTTGGAGATCTATAATAAAAATCAAAGCTTTTTTCTCCCTTTGTCTTTTGCTGGAGGTTATCTTATAAGAAAAGTAATCAATATGAGAAGATTAACAGAATATGGAGCTATAATGAAGAAAAATAATGTTGAAAATTAAAAAAAAGGTATTTATCTTTGGATAGATAAATAGATCCATATACCCATTTTTAAAGGTATAAATTTTCTTTTTCAATGTTACTTACAGGGTGCCTAGGTGGCTCCGTTCGTTAAGCGTCCGACTCTTGGTTTTGGCTCAAGTCATGATCTCAGGGTCCTGAGATGGAGCCCCACCTCCTCTGGTTCTCCTGGGCATGGAGACTGCTTAAGATTCTCTCTCTCCTTCTCCCTCCAGTTCTCCTCCTCCCCCCAGCTCCCCCGTCCCATGTACCTACATGTACTCTCTTTCTCTCTAAAACTAAATTTTAAAAAAGTCTGTTGAACTAGAGAATGTCTCAAGATTCTTCTAAGACTGAATGTTTATGCTTCCATTATAACTAATTAAAAAGAACTTGAGTGGCCCGAATTTTTTGGACTATAATGGCACATATTCATGAAATAGTCCATAAGTTAAATTTACCCTTTCTTTTCTGCCACTTTATTACTTCATAATTTGATCATCACATGTATTGTATTAGAATTATTTTTGCATGTTCATTTACTCTCACTAGATTTTGAGTTTCTTGAGGGCAAACAGATAATCAACTTCTAATGTTTGTATCTAGCACAGTGACATATAGTAACTGCTTACTCAAAGCAAACTGGACTAATATTCATAAGAACTGTAATAAAGTCATGGATGAAAATAAAAATTATTCTCAAGTTGAGAACTTGAATATTCCTTGATGTTGATGAAAATTTGTCTAGGACTGTGGTAATTCCTATATCAAGTACTGCATGGAAGCTCTGTTTCGTTTTGCTGGTGTGCTTTGTTTGTTTTGAAAGAATAATTCAGCATTTATCTTGTTAGTTGTTCCAGAACAGTAATGAAAGACTGAGATCAAAATAAGTAGTGGTTAAGCTAAAGAGAAGACTACTACATCCGCAGAGAGGTTAGGATTTCAGATTGTTTATACCTCTGGAAGACAGGGAAAGGGCACTGATTATCTGGCAGTGGTTTAGTTTGAAAGCCATTTCCATAATACATAGACATTTGTTTACACAGCTTGTTTTGTCCTTGTATTTTTCGTAAACCAAAATTATATATCAAACGCAGATTGTTGTAGCATCAGTGTATTATAAAGCTTGCTTTCCAGTTTTGGTAATTGTAGGACTGATTTCTAGCTCATTTGTTATCATAGCAACACCCATCACCAGTTTCCCAGAAATGGAAGTAGAGCTGGCAAAGTGTTCACAAGTAATTTTATTCTTCTATTGAATATACAAAACATAGTCTTACATTTTAAACTGCTATAATTTTACTATAATTTTACTGGAGTTGTCACACAGAAGCTGATATGTGAAGGATCTTAATGAATGACCCCATGTTGAAAAGAATTATTTGCCAGCTGCAGTGAATATTGACATATCTTATTAACCTTAACCTGTAAAAACACCTCGTTCTCTGACACTGAAATTGGAGATCCTCCATGTGGGTCAAGATAGAGTGGAAGACAAGGATTATGAGCAGAAGTGATAGTGTGCCAACCCCAAGCAAATATTTTAAGAGACATTATGTGTTTTTGGCAGATCCTGCTGTTTTCTTAATGCCTCAGCAGTGGCATGTCCTAAAAAAAAAGAGTTTTTCTTTGAATCTGGACCTCAGAATAAGACCTGTGGAACAGAGTAGCCAGTCTGCGGCAATTGATAGGCAACATAAAAAAGCAATATTTGTTGCTGTAAGCCACTAAGATTTTGGAGTGGTTTATTCTTGCAGAAGATTCTGACTCAAAGCCTGGATTCCTTACATTATGACAAGAGGGGCCAACTTAAATGGTATAAATATTCCCTCAACTTGCGCTAGAAAGAACAACAAAAAAAAAAAAAAAAAAAAAAAAAAGAAAGAAAGAAAGAAAGAAAGAAAGAAAAGAAAAAAAAGAACAACAAAGAAATCATTTTTTTTCAAGATTTTCTATTTCTACCCATGGGAAAATAAAGGATGAAAATTTGAGGCCTTGACAGTTAAACTAATAAGGAACTAGGGCATACATATTATCCAAGGCAAATATGTGCTTTGTCTTTGCTTATGTACATGATATATTCTCATTATTTTAAAGTTTTTATTTAAATTGCAGTTAGTTAACATATAGTGTAAATATTAGTTTCGTTGTTTTTTTCAAATGTAGTCGAATTTTCCTTTTTTCTTCTTTTTTTCCTCCTAATTTCTTGTATAACTAATTTACAAATAGGTTGTTTAATTTCCAAATATTTGGAATTTAAAAAAATCTTACAGTTCTGGTTTCCTAATTTAATTCCTGATGGTAAGAGAATATTTCAAATTTTGAAAGTTGTTTTATGGCCCCAAGTGAAATCTGTTTTGGTGAATGGATAATGTATGCAGTTGATAAGTGTGGATTCTACAATGGTTGACTGTATTAGCCTATAAATGTAGATTAGATCAAAGTGGTTGTTCATATCTTTTATGTCTTTACTCCTATCCCTCCCTGTTTTTTCTTACTGAGAGAGGAGTGCCTCAAATCTTTATTGTGAATTTGCTTGTTTTTTCTTAAGTACTTGTATTTATTTTTTGTTTTTTTAAAGATTTTTTACTTATCAGAAAGAGAGAGAGAGCGCGAG
Source organism: Ursus maritimus (assembly GCF_017311325.1). Taxonomy (NCBI): domain Eukaryota; kingdom Metazoa; phylum Chordata; class Mammalia; order Carnivora; family Ursidae; genus Ursus; species Ursus maritimus. The sequence goes on along the minus strand of NW_024426552.1, from coordinate 42,173,160 downwards.
AGCACAAAGTTGGGGGAGGGTCAGAGGGAGAGGCAGAAGCAGACTCCCTGCTGAGCAGAGAGCCCAATGTGGGGATCAATCCCAGTACCCCGGGATCATGACCTGAACTGAAGGCAGACACTTAATGTACTGAGCCACCCAGGCACCCCTCTTAAATACTTTTAATTTGTTCATATTTTTGGAAGCTCTATTATTTGGTGCATACACATTTATGATTGCTGGTCTTCCAGACAAATGTATTCTTTTATTATTATGAAATATTGAATTTATCTCTGGTAATACTCTCCATCTTAAAGTTTATTTATATAATGCTATTATTGCCACTGCAGCCTTTTTAGGTTTATTGTTTATATTGTCCATCTTTTTTTATTGTATTTTCAACCAATGATTTTATATTTAAAGTACATCTCTTAACACCAATGACTGCTTTGTCTGTTTTTTTTTTTTTCCTTCATAAACACTATTATAGTCATCAGACTGATGCTGTTTGAATGTAAGGGTTAGTAATTTATAATACAATACTAGAGAAACACTAGTTGTAGGACAGACAAAAAAAATAATAAGGAAATAAGGAAGTATTAATGTTCTCTCTCACTTTCCCTCTCTTTCTTTCCCCCTCGTTCTGCGTCTCTTCCTCTTTTTCTTTCTCTATTTCTATCTCTCTCTGTCAGTGTGATTCTTGCTTCTGAAACATTCCTGAACTTAGAAGGAATTCAGACCTTTGAAAAGAATCATATTCAGAAGTATTTTGGTATGTACTCAACTGTCACTAGTTGGTAATGTGATGATCCAGTTGTAGACATTTTGACTATGGATTTATTTTCAATTACTATTTTCCTTCATGATGAATCTTGTGTAAGTGAAAATACCAAAAGATTGCATGTATGTATGTATTAAGTATATATTAGATGAAAGTATATAGACGTTTCAAGTGCATTTTACTTTAAAATGAAATTATTTCTCGATTAATTAATATTATATTAGCCTAGATATTTTATTTTTCTGAAACTAAGGCTTTTTCCCCCTGACATTCAGTAGAGATCAAAAGCATATTTCTAAGTAATATTCATGTTTCAAAATAATATGCTAATATTTCCACTTAACTATTTCTCTCAGTAAATGCTGCTAGATGAATATGTTTGAATGAAATCATTACATTGTGAGGCTTTATGTTATATTATGGCATTGCTTTTGGCAAATAGACATGCCTGTGGAATTTCTTATTAGCTACTTTATAGTGTTATTTATTATTGAAACAGCCTCAGTTGAATTTACATTTAGCTCGTGTTACTTTCTTGGTAATAAAAAATGTATATATATATTCAAATGTTTTCTTCTTTAGACATTCTAAGTAAAATTTTCATCATGTAGTTCATGCATAGTTCAAGTTAAAGATTGGTTTTTCAAAATATTTTCTATGAAATAATATCTGCAATGCTAGGAAATGTGTTTTCAATTGTAATGGTATATTTGTGTAAGTGATTTGGATTTAACACCTCTGAATATAAGCCAAAAAGTGCAAAATTTTATAGGCAGCTAATTACACTTGACTTCTTGTATTTTCAGAGGTATAATCCCGTAGTTGTCTGCTATTATTTTATTATTTATAGATTAACACTGGTATTATTACAATTATATAAGTTACTACAAGGGTTTTATAAACAAATTGACGTGGGATGTTTTGTTTGAGATATTGATCAGTTATATAATTATTAACCCTATTTCTCAAGACATTGCAAAATCATTTCTTAGTCAACACTGTATTTAAAAAAATTTTTTACAAGCCCAATTATTTTTTATACTTAGATTGAACAGGCATAAATTAATCTGTCAAAATACTCTGAAACTTTTAATTTTTGTATTTGTCTTCTTCAGATATGTAATTAACAATCTGAGAATAGCTCTCCTCAATGTGTTTTTGAGTAGCCCTAGGATATAAGATTTATCAAGTCTGTCTGCCACATTCTCTGACCTAGTCTCACTTAACTCATTCCTTAATATGGGTTTTAAATATGTTTAAACAAAAACATTATTTATACTTCAGATTATAATTGATCACTTTTCTAATGAATTTGAACTTTTTATTCAGAACTTCCAAAATTACTAGTACCTAGAATTGATTTTTTGTTTTTTCCATCATGATAATCCTTAATACTGAGAATAACAGCACTCTCCTACATTTGATTTCATTAGTGTGACTTGATTTACCATCAAAATAGTGAACCATTTATAAACATACCCATTTTCAGAATTACTAACTGCTGATTTACCCACCATGGTAACAGTGAGTCTAAAATCACTGAAAAACTGCTAAGTTCCAAGCCTGTATTTTTCAGGTGATCTGGCTTGGTTTGTTCAGGGATGCAGATACCGTTTGGATCCCAGACAATGAAATCTAACGTTCCTTGGATTAAACAGTAACCAAATCCATGAGAAGGGTCTAAACAAAAGAGTTGGACCTAGAAGCACAAAACTACTATGAAACAAGTGAATAAAAAGCAAAGAATGTTCATCTGAGTTTGCATTAAAGGATAGAAGAAGGTACAGCTTGGAAAAAGTTGTTAGTTGCTGGAATGTGTAAAGGAGTATGTACAAACAGGAATGGGGACAATTCGTGGCAGGGAGAAATTTGTTTATAGTATACTTGAAATCTTCTTTATGAGTAGGGAAGATGTTAAGAACCCTAACTTGATTTTGAAGAAGATGAAGTCATAATTTAACCTGGTGTATCCAAAAAAGGTTATAAATGCATATTCTGCAAAAAGAACAATTGGAAGCCTGTTGCTAAACTTAATTGACAGTGAAGTCTCCGAAACTTCCTAGAATTTCTTCTTGACATACTTTTGTGCATTTTTGAGATTACTTTTATGTGTTTATTTCTGAGTTTAATCCTCCAGCATGAGAGTAAATAACAAATGGAGTCATATCGGTCTGAAAACAGAGGATGGAGGCCACAACAGAGGTGAACATTTTAAACATTTGTATGCCATTTAAAACAAAGTCTTGTGAATAATATTCAACATTTGCCTTTGAGTCAACAGATTAGAAAAGAGACCTGGAAAAGTCTTACAAGTATTTCAGCTCCAGAATGAGTTATTTTGGCTCCAGCTATAACCAACATGTCTAAAAATATTTATTATTTAAAAAAATTCCAACTGGATGGCAGGTCAAAAACCAAACTTATTTACAATGCCATGGTAATCTTGTACCTATAAATAAATCTAGTTTAGAAAAACAGTTTAATTCAGATAGAAAAATGTATGTGTTTCAAGCAAACTTCATTTCTTTGCTTTATTTTTTCTACTACTAAATTAAACTTACGTAGACTTCTAATTTAGAATCATAGAGTGAAGTAAGTTTTAAAGTAAACTACCTTTTAAAAAAACAGTGTACTCTAAATTCATTAAAATGAAGAAATATATATCATTCTAATGTAATTTGCCAACTGCATTATAACATGATATGAAATATGTTAATGGCAATAAAGCTATTATTAGCAATGACTATTTTATTTTCGGTAAAAGTGCCTGTAAAAGCCATAGATCAAAATGACAATTACCAGCTTTTCACATTAAGAGGATGAACACTTATGACTTAAAATAAAAGAAATGCCCCAAATATAAAGTAAATTACTTCTATCTTACAAACTAATAAAGTAAAATGACTTTTAAATCACTCTAAACCCTTAAATTACTTTTCAGTGTCCACTTCACACATTACACTGTAAGTTCATTATCACTGAGACATACGCTCTGCTAATTGCAATATGAAATAGCCTTTTAAAATTTATGGTAGAAACTATTTGATGAGTTACTGTGAATATTTTGCCAACAGATAATATAAATCTAATGATTTTAAAGAAGTGTAATTTCTAAGTTGTAGTTTAGGTGATACTTAAAATAGTAAAACTTTAGTTTAAAAAGTTCTTAATAAAAACTTACTTTACACTTTATCAGATCTCAACATATTCTATTTCCTGTTACAATTGAGAAAAGTAATCCTGGTTCATACTGTCCCTAAACAAAATGTTGTTAGAATTTTTTTCTAATTATCAAACATCATATTTTAGCTTTATAAAATACTTTTTTATAAAACAATGTGGCATTATTAAGTATTAAATTAAATTATATGTGAGTCCCCAGATAAAAGGGAAATATTTAATTTTCCCCATTTAAACATCTAAGCAAAAATGCAAAATGCCATTATTTAATATTTATCATCTAGCACCATAATCTGTATGTATTAGAAAGGCAATTGGTAATGTCAGTGAAATGGAGTATCAGTGAAACATTCTTTTCACTATATTTACAGTCTAATACATATATTAGAAACAGAATGACTTCACATACCTATGACCATTTTGGTGTAATATTAAGGAAAATATTGGAAGATTCTCCAAAAATGTCTTGCTGATTGTTTTACTGATCATTTGTTACGGTATATAAAAATTTAGTGTAGAAAAAAAATTAGTATAGATTTGCGTTGTCATTCAGTATAACATCTTTTCCCTAAAAGGGGATTATCTGTTGTTTAGCAGCATCCTGAATACTTGAAGAGTGGGTATCACTCAAGTTTTAATCTTTGACCTTAAGAAACAATACCTCAAAATTAAGGTTTTAAAAAATTTACTTATTTTACTGAAGAATGTCATGGACTAAAGTGATAAATAAATGTGAGGAGATATTTTCAGTGTCTAAAATCAACAAATAGTTTCTAGAATAGACAAAAACTGTTGAAAATCAGCAAGATAAAGAACAATCATAAAAGAAAAATTATACATGATATGAGTAGGAAATTTTTAAGAGCAGAATCTAAAAATGGTGACAAAATTAACCTTTAAACCATTGCTGTAGTGGGATGAATAATGGCCCTCCGAAAGTAATTTCTGTGTCCTAATACTTGGAATCTGTGATATTATGTTATTAGGGGAAAAAAAAAAGTCTTTGCGAATGTAATTATTTTTTAACTTTTTAAAAAAAGATTTTATTTATTTGACAGAGAGAGAGCATAAGCAGGGGGAGCAGGAGAAAGAGAAGCAAGTTCCCCACTGAGCAGGGAGCCTGATGCGGGGCTCGATCCCAGGACCCTGGGATCATGACCCAAGCCAAAGGCAGACACTTAACAAACTGAGCCACTCAATGCCCCTGCAAATGTAATTAAATTAAGGATCTAGAGAGGAGATTATCTTGGATTTTCTGGATGGCCCCTAAATTCAATGAGAAGTATCTTTAGAAGAGAAGACATACCAGAGGAGAAGGCCATGTCAGGAGGCAGAGATTGGAGCTATGCAGCCACAGAGTAGGGAATGCTCAAGCTACTAGAAACTGAAGAGGCAAGGTGAGGTTCTCTACTAGAGAATTCAGGGGGAGGGTGGCCCTGACAACACCTTGAATTTGTACTTTTTAGCCTCCAAGAACTGTGAGAGAATGGATTTCTCCAGGAGTGTGTTGTTTTAAGTCTCACAGTTGTAGTTCTTATAGAAGCCCTAGGAAATGAACAAAATTGGTAGCCAGGAAGAACAAAATGTAAAACAAGTAATTACACATATTACACATATTAGTGACTGATAAAAAGAATGAAAGTCTAGATAGTTCCAAGTGTTGGTTGGTATGTGAAGATATAGGAATGCTCTTTTATACCTGATGAGAATGTATACTAGTGCAACAAGTTGGAGAGCAATCTGAGTAGTTGATGTCCCAGATATTCCACTTTTGGCTGAATATCCCAGGGAATTTTTACAAATGTCCCAAAGTGGACATGTGTAAGGATGATTTTTATAACATTGTTTATGTTGGTGCAGAGCATGCAGAGTTGGAGGCAACTTAAATATGTATTACTGTGAGTGGAAAGAAACCATGTGGTGGATGCAAGTAATGACAATACACTCTTGTAGATATATACATATTTACACATATATGTGCATGTGTATTTATTTAGGCAACATAAAGTGCAATAATGTATTCACATAAAAATATAATAAACACATTAAAGTGGTTTCCTATGAAACAAATGTGAATGGATTGTGGGAATAACAGGAAATTAATGCATCAGTGTATAACTGAAAAAGGCCGTGATTACATCAAGAAAATAATATACAATAAACAATTGAAGATTTTTAATAACCTTTTATACCTCAGATCTTCCCAGAATATTGTATATAAATATATAAAATTCATTAATCCCTCTATACACAAAGTAATAATGTATATAGGTTACAGTTACAAATATCAAATAAATATTTTCTTGGCTTACAAAAGCTTGCAATCCAGTGGAGGACACAGACACATACAGGAACGTATTATGGATTGAATGAGTAACAGAAGTGCAAGCAAGGTGATTATGCAAGAAAGGAATAGAGAGATTAATTCTCAACTACTCATTTGGAAGGCTTATGGAGGAGATGTAATCTGAGCTGTGCCTTCGAGACAAGACAATATTCACAGGAAGAAAATGAGAATGGGCATAATGCTGGATATAGTTAAGTATGTCCTGGGTTGGGGAGTGTTTCTACCAGATTGAAGAAGGGATTAGAACAGAATTAACAGGAAGTAGAAGGTTAACAGCAGGTGTACTTAGCATTGACGTCCTATTTGGGACACTAGTGTATGTTGGTCAAGAGTATCACGTTTCTGAAATTATAAGTCAGAAAGGCTTGACTGGATTGAGAAATATTTATTCAAGGAGGTCAGAGAGAAAAGTGTAGAACAAAGGCCAAAAACAGTTATGTAGTATTATGAATTAAATTCAAAATCGCAGGCAATTTGAAAGGGAGAATCAAAACAAAAGCCGAGGACTAGATAGGGATGCAATATTAGATGTGGTATAAGCATGGATTTTTTTTAGGATTGAGACTACCAAGCCTAAGGACGAAGAAAGAGCCTTAAGTGGAGAGCAACACTGTAAGAATGAGAAGTGAGTGTTTTTGGTTAGAAAATCATATGCTGGGGTCTACTGCTGTTTGAAATCACTAATCAAGTTGTGACCATAAAAATCACAGATTGCCAGTCTTTGGAGATAAGCCTGGATTGCAAATTTCCCACTGGGCAAAATACCAACTGCAGGATTTATAAAATGGATTTCATATAAATCAACAATTTTATATCTCAGAAAATTATATTGAAATTTCAATGTCATATTACTAATACGAGCTGGGAGAGATCGAAATAATTTAGACAAGAAAGAATATTTATTTTAATGTAATTCAACTTAGAAAACTAATAAAGCCTCAGATGGTTCAATATGTTTAAATTACTTTTTATTAGTCTCACTGAAGAAGAATAGTTTAATTTGAAAAGATCAGATGTATGGATTAAAATACGGGGTTCTATATATTTAACACAAGAATGAATCCTATGAAAAGAAGACTTATCTTTTGTGTGTTTTAGTCCCAAAGAAGTTTGATTATTGAAACCAGCTCCTCCTTTCAGTAAAATTTTAGAAATGGAACATTTTCCAAAGAGAAAAACTTTGCAAACAGAATACAAAAGTAAAAAATAATCAGTAAGGTTTATTTGTGAAGAGCTTCATAAAACATGTATTTATCTATCATCTGTCATCTCTGTATATGTCTGTATCATCTATCTGTCCATCTTCATGTTAATAACCATCTGTAAACTTAACAAAGGTGAAAATTCAAAAGGCGTTCTTCATTTGCTGAGAAATGCTTAAGCTGAATAATAATAAATATGCTACTTATTTTAATAAAAATTAGTTTACAGGTGATATAATTTATCATAACTGTATTTTTACCCTTTGTATCTTTACAAATGCTATGGGTATTTTGATAGGGATTGCACTAAATCTGTAGGTTACATTGTGTAGTATGGACCTTTTAACAATATTTTTTTCTTCCTATCCATGAGCATGGAATATCTTTCCATTTGTTTGTGTCATCTTCCATTTCTTTTATCAGAATATAGGTCTTTCACCTCCTTGGCTAAGTTTATTCCTAAAAAAATTATTATTTTTGGTGCAATTATAAATGGGATTGTTTTCTTAATTTCTCTTTCTGCTACTTCATTATTAGTTTATAGAAATGCAGTAGATTCTGTATATTGGTTTGGTATCCTGCAACCTTACTGAATTCATTTATTCTAGTAGTTTTTTGAAGTCTTTTGGGTTTGCTATATAGAATATCATGTCATCTGTGAATAGTGAACGTTTTACTTCTTCCTTACCGATTTGAATGCCGTTGATTTCTTTTTCTTGTCTGATTGCTGTGGCTAGGACTTGTATTTCTGTGGTGTTGGTTATAACTTCTCTTTCATTTCTGATTTTGTTCATTTAAGTCCTCTCTCTCTTTTTAATGAATCTAGCTAAAATTTTGTCAATTTTGGTGATCTTTTCAAAGAACCAGCTCTTGGTTTCATTGATCTTTTCTACTGGATTTTTTTGTTTTGTTTTGTTTTTTGTTTTTTAGTTTCTCTTTCATTTATTTCTGCTTTAAGGACGTATTGCTGTGAACTTCCCTCTTAGAACCACTTTGGTTGCATTCCAAAGATTTTGAACCATTCTTTGTTTGTTGTTTTGTCTCCATATATTTTTTTATTTCCTCTTTGATTTCTTGGTTGACCCATTTATTGTTTAGTAGCATGTGATTTAGCCTCCATGTATTTGTGTTCCTTCCAGGCTTTTTCTTGTGGTTGATTTCTAGTTTTATAGCATTGTGGTCAAAAGAGATTAATGGTATGACATCAATCTTTCTGAACTTGTTGAGTCTTGTCTAATAGGCTAATATGTGATCTATTCTATAGAATGTTCCGTGTGTACTTGAAAAGAATTTGGTATTCTCTTTTACAATAGAATGTTCTGAATATGTCTGTTAAATCCATCTGCTTCCTCTAGTCAACTATTTATTCCATCTAGTGTATTTTTATTTTCAGTTAATTCTTGAATGCTTCATCTCTGGTTGGTTCTTTTTTATGTTTTCTATCTCTCTGTTGAGGGTCTCACTGAGGCCCTCCACTCTTTCTCAAGTCCAGTGAGTATCTTTATGACCATTACTTTAAATTCTCTATTTACTCTATCAAGCATATTACTTATCTCCATTTCATCTAGGTCTCTTGCTGTCATTTTGTTCTATACATATTCCTATGTCTCCTCATTTTGTCTAACTATCTGTATCTGTTTCTATGTGTTAGGAAAGCCAGCTACATTTCCTGCTCTTGAAAGTAGTGGCCTTATGAAGAAGAGGTCCTGTAGTGCCCTGAAGCATAATGTCCCCTCTTCACCAGAACCTGGTTCTTCAGGGGTGTCTACTATGTGTGTTTTGTACACCCTATTGTTGTGATTGAGCCATATTTGCCTTCGGTACAGTCATCTGCAATGGCTCTCTTTGCCTGTTGTGAGTAGAGTTTGGTCTCTGTGTTGTTAGTGGGCCAGTCTGGGGCCGCCTTGGGCTTGAGTTGAGTCAGACCAGGCATTTGCCATTGGGGCTGCTTTCTTACTCCCAGGCTTGTGGCACTGCTTTGGATGGCTCTGGCCAAGGGTATATTGGAGGGACAGGTCTACAGGAGAACGTGGTGGCAGGGAGCACAATTTTAGCAAGATTCACACAGATCTGCCCTGGGAGGAGGCCTGGAGCTGCTTTAGAAAACTGCTGCAAGGTCGGAGGGGGAGGATCCTCAGAAGAGCACAGGGTGGGGCATGCTGTTAGTAAGATCCGTGGAGTGTGTTGGCATTGTGCTATTCCCACATGTGTGTGTGTGTCTAGGCTGAGGTGTGGAGAGGGAAATGGCACCTGCGAGCTCCTTTATTCCTGGGGAGGTCTCCTAAAGATCCATGTCCCTCCAGCCCTGACTCTGAGATTAGTAAATAAATTTTTTTCTCATATACCCCAGGTGTTTTTCAAAGCACTGCTTCTATGCTGAATATCGTAGGTTAAGGACCTATGGTCAGGGACTTCGTTTCTTACCAACCTCCAGGCTCTACCAGAGCTGAGGCTACTGGTCCTAGATGGTAACCCCACTGACTGTAAAAACTTGTGAAATTAGAAACTTCTGGAGATTCATCTTCCCCATGTGGGTTTAACATGCCGGGGGTATTTGGTGTGAGAGTCTATTCCCCCCTCTCCATGCCTGCAGTATCTCTCCCTCTTGTGGACAGTCCCTCAGTTCCATTTAGCTCCCAACCACCACATCTGCACTCTTCCTACCCTCTTTGATGTGGACTCTATTCTATATTTTGCTGTGGAAAGTCTGTTCTGCCAGTCTTTGGGTTGTTTTCTGGGTTATTTACACTGATGTGAGTGTTATCCAGTTGTATCTGTGGGATGAGGTGAGCTTAGGCTCTTCCTACACCACCATCTTCCCAGGAAGTCTAGGGTTCCATTTGGATGGAGCCATTTTTTTCTCTTTCATCATGGTAAATCTGTGTTTCCTAAATACATTTGAATCTGCCTTTGTAGCCTATATAATTTTTACTGCAAAATATTGAACATATTAAATGTTAAATATATAAATATTAACCAATTCAATCTGAATATATATTTTCCAGATCTATCTTGAATTAATTTAATAAAAATATCAATCAGGGTTTAAAATGTTTGAGTTATACATGTATAAATACCTCTAAGTAAATAAATATCTATTTAAATATATAAAATTTATATATGTATTTATTTATTTATTTTGAGACAGAGAGAGAGAGAGAGAAAGAGATGGGGGAAGGGCAGAGGCAGAGGGAGAGAGAGAATCTTAAGCAGGCTCCACAACCAGCACAGAGCCTGATGTAGGGCTCAATCTCACAACCCTGAAATCATAAGCTGAGCTGAAACCAAGAGTTGGACACTTAACTGACTGAGCCACCCAGGCGCCCCTAAGTAAATAAATATTTAAAGAATTGAAGTAAACATGTACACATAAACACTTATAGCTAAATTTACATATATATGTATATATAACATAACATAAATAACCTTTATTTCTATATGTTTGTATGTATATATATTAATATGTATCTAGATGTAGATATGTAGATATTTCTATTTCTAATGAGAAACAGTGCCAATAATTCTCTAGGCATGTTTTCCATTATAATCATACTTATAGTGATAATAGTCATTTTGGAAGTATCTGAATTTTACTCATGCTCTAATTGTTTTCTGAGACTAAATAATTAAGTTGTCATGTAGCATTTAACACTTTTCTTGTGAGCAAATATTATATAGCTCTATATAATGAGAAATGTATTTTTATAATATATTTATTTGTAATATAAAATAAATATTTCTTTTAATATGGTACTCCAGTTGCCTGTATAACACTGTGAAATAAGCTTTGGAGTACAAATGAAATCCACATTTTTCCATACTTTATTCCATATTTTTTATTCATATTTATGTCTACTGCATTAAAATTTTATTCATGGACAAAAATATTTGTCTGACTGGCTGTCATTAGCCACTACAGAATAGAAACCTAAGTAGAGATTCTTCCTTGATTCAGGGAATACAGATCTCTTTTGCTGGTCTCTTCTACTTTTAAAATATACTTGTCTATGTTGTACATCCAAGAGAATATGTTTGCCTGTGTGTGTTTATATTGCTTATTTATCAAACTGTGCTAGCAGTCTTTCTTATATGATATGTGCTTTAAATTTTTAAATATTTTATGTTCTTGGGTATTTTAACATGTCTTTTTTAAAATGACTATTATGTGTTAATATACTATAAGCAGTTCATAGTATATTAGATTATAAAAGAAATTATATGATTGATGAGTAAAGTGAAATAATTGGATAATAAAATTTAAGAGTTGGAAAGAAATTCAGTCATTCATCTCTTATTTTATTGGCCTCTAAATCCTCCTCTGAGTGTTTTTTTCAGACTGTTCTCAAAGACTACTACTAAGAGGAACCACACTCTCCTCCAAGGGAGTTCATTCTATCTTTCATTTGGTTCAAAATTTTACCTTATTTTGACCCAAAATTTATATCTGAGATGATTCCAGATAATAGTAATTATATGCAATTCTTGTTTTCCTTCTTTCACTTGATAATCTTGCAATTATCTGAAAAGAGTTATCAGTGGACCCTCAGAATCTAGAATGCATGACTAAACATATCCTCTGAAAAAGAATTCTGCTCATTCTTTTCTCTGAATATCTCCCTTTTCCTATAGTATTGCTAATATGTATTATCAAGAAATGGATCAAAACTCTAGGATTAGCTCTATCAGTACAAATTAGAGCAATAATTAGTTAATTTAAAGATTTCATTTATTTATTTGTGAGAGAGAGAGAGTGAGCAAGCATAAGCAGGGGAAATGGCAGGCAGAGGGAGAAGCAGGCTCCCCGCCAAGCAAGGAGCCTGATGCGGGACTCGATCGCAGGACCCTGGGATCATGACCTGAGCAGAAGGCAGACACTTATCCCAAATTAGATCAATTAAAAAAAATAATAATTTTACTCATATATTGACAAATAAGTAAAGATGCTCTCAAGTGGCCCAAGTAAGCAGGAATGTATTTCAAGACAAGGGGTAATCTGATAGCCAATCACCAATAAGGGGCTAAAATGGATATTGGGCACCAGAGCTGGAAATACAGGTGCTGCAATCTCACATGAATTTTTTGCTTCATGGATTTTTTTCTCTTGTTCTGTTTTTGTGTTTTTATTCTTATTCCACTTCAGATCATCAGCTCTTTCCAGTCTTTCCTTCTACTTAATCTTTTGTCTCATCACTTTACATGTGTTTGCAAATGGCACTTGCACATTTGAATCTACATGTCCTTGCTGCTTTAGCTTCTTGTAGATAAATCAGTTGGTTTTCTAGCAACTCAATTCCAGATTCCCAGGAGGGGCAACTTGATTTGATTCTAAATCTGTCTAATAAACTGGAGTGTACTGGGATGAAGGGAGGCACAAGCTTACATTAGCAGAAGGAATATAGCTGAGGCAATTTTTAGTCATAGGTATGAGATGAGCAGGTAATGGAACATCTAGTACAGAAAGGCTGTCATCTTTCTTGATTTAGACATCATATTTCTTTATCATAATTGTATCCATGCAACTGAACGTTACTTATTTTGGCACACACATTAAATTACATTGGAATATATATAATTTAATCAACCATAGCTTTTCTTCTTCAAATAACTTTGTATTAATCCCTAAAAAATGTTCAAACTATATGTGTATTTTAAGAAAAGGGGAACTAACTGGAAGAAATATTAGATGAGATTGTTAAAGCTGCAGAAAGACACCTGAAAGAGATGAGCAGCATTTCTTGACAAGTTGTTACTGTCTCTTTCATAGGAGAGTTATGCATGTTTATATACAGATAAGACCCAGTTAACACACACACACACACACACACACACACACACACACACACATTTTTACATACCCCTTCATATTTATTCCTCGTTGGATCGATCAGCCTATTAACTTTATCTCATGGCTTTTATGCAGCAGGTTCTACCACTCCCTCTAGAATCATCACTATCAGTCTTAGTCTTTTCAGCTATGCTCAGAGGCCACTTAAAATGTAGTATTATAATTAAGCATTTAGAGTTCACTATTCTGTACAAGATTGGTATTTTTAGTCTTTTGTGCCAAATGTATCTCATTTCCTTTTTCATCCAATGTCAGTAAAAATTCATTCGTGATTTTCTTTAATTATATATGGATATATATTTTTTATACTATAAATAAATATATAGCTCAGAGGGAATATATATGTCTGCGTGTGTATATATTTCATAGGTAGGTAGAAATCAAGGAGATATTATTCACTCATCCAATCACTCAAAACATTTTATTAGGAACTCTTTTGGACACAAGCTGTAGAAATACAAATAAGTTCCCTTTAAATAGAAAAACTTATATGCAAATGCAATTAAAATTATTTAAAATTTAATGAACTCTCTTTATGTTAACTAGTGATCTACTTGTACCTGGAAGTATTCAATGTTGGATAACATAGTAGACATTCAATTTATATTTGTTTGGCTTGACAGACTAAATTAAGCTAAGATTTATTGAATTTTTATTTAGGTGAGATAAGTAAGAGGTGTGTGTGTGTGTGCGCACACATATACATATATGGGTGTATATATGTGTATCGCTATATATCATATGTGTTTCTCTCCGTATCTGTGTATATCACTGAGATAAGTGTGTATGTATATATGTGTGTGTGTGTGTGTGTATACCAATGCTTTGTAAGGCAGCTATGTTTATTATGATCATTTAATAGATGATAAAGTTAATGATTAGAAACATTAAGTAACATAAAGTAAAAAAAAAAAAGAAAGAAACATTAAGTAACATCTAATAAGTGATAAACTCAGGACTCCAGGGATCAAACTTTAACCATGATGCTTGTGTAAGTTCCAGTCTTTGACAGTAAATTAAATTTGGGAATTGGTACAATTAAATTTGTCTAGTATAGTTTGTAATACAGCTTGAAAACAGATTAAAGTATTAATATTTTTAAAACTTTCTAAATTACATTAAAGATATATTGTGCAATTTCTTACATATGCAATCTAATAAAAATCTATAGAAGTAAAAATTATTAAATAAGGCATGTCGAAGAGAAGCTTCATGTGTTTTCATGTTGTGGTGTTAAATAATCTCTTTGAACTTTATTTGCAAAGAGTTCTCAGATGCCATTAGTAGCATTTAAAAAATGTGAATCTTTAGAAATTACTCATTTCAATTTTAATTTTACATTTAATTTTTATAATACTGTTTTATCTTAAATGAATTTTCAAACTTTATATCAAATAAGCACATCTTAACCTTGAAAAGTTAAATGTATTCAATTTTTTCTTGATAAATATTTTTCAGGTGATTTCATTGGAAGGATAATAATGATTTTCTCAAGGATAAGAGTTATATTCTGTCCATATTTACAGTACTTGTTAATTAGAATTGAAATAACAGTTGTTATTATTCTATATATATATATACTATATTATATAAAGTTACAAAATTTTATTTATACTATTTTATTTCACATATTGAGACTAATGACTTTAGAGTAATTCCACATGGACTTAAAGCATTTTTATTCTCATACCTCATGTACTGACTTTCTGGTGAATATCATAACTGAAGCTATTTTTATATTATCTAAGATTGGTTTGTAAATTAATTTCTTTACAGTAGCAGAGGGAATGGTTAAAATAAGCACAAAATTAAAATGAGTACTATTAACATGCCAACATATGATTTTATGATATCCCTTTCTGGAAACTATACAGTCCCCATATAGAGAATGGTTTCACAAAAAAGAAGAGAGTGGTTTGGATGTAAGTGATCTTCACATTATATTCATAAATACCTCTAATCACCACAATTTTTTGGCTTCACTTTAATCTCAGTTAATCATAACCAGTTACTGAAGATCCAAATAAAGATCAGCATTTGGTGGTAATGTCAGTGGCCTACCTAGGGATATTCAGTTATTTGTTGCATAATTTGTTTAGAAAATTCTTAGAACAGTCTCACTTTAACATTTTAAAAATTGTTTTCTTACCTTTAAGACCTTATAACTATGGTGACTCAAAACATTAAAACAGAAAGTATACTATTCAACATGTCAGGATTATGGGTGGCTGAACGAAAAAAACAATTTGCCAGTGCCATAGAGAGCTGAAAGGAGCTTGAGTTACATAGTGCTTTATTTCCTAGATTCACATTCTCTTTGAAGACATGTTAAATCCAATGATGTTTTAAAAATTATTCGGAAGGCAGCAAGCTTTTATTTGGAAGGCAGCTTAATACTAAATGACTAAATAACAGACTATTTTGTCATCAGTATTTCAATTTCAAAGCCGGTGTCCCCCATTTATCTAAATCGCTGAGTTCAATGTTAAGCAATATTCTTCCTCAGTGAGATGGATAATGACTTCAACTAAAGTATTTTTGATTCATATGTAGCAACTCTCTCCAGTGAACATCAACTCCATTTTAAAAAATTCTGTGTAATGAAACACGTTTTATGAAAATATTTTAAAAACACCTTTCTGAGGACTTCTAAATTACTCTCACCCTGAATTTGTGACCTAATGGAAAGCAGTGATATTCAGGTATGGTGCAGCACACAATTACTAAGTTTCCAAGTGTGATGACATCAATTATAATTTTGTGTTCTAATATTGTACATATGGCATCTCTTAGAAATTGCTATCAATTCACATTAATTACATATTAGAAATCGGCATCCTTTTAAAAAGTTTCTTCCATTTTAAAGCACATTAGAATTACCTAAGATACTTTTTTAAATTTATTTTTTAATTTTTAATTTTTTAAAGATTTTATTTATTTATTCCAGAGTGAGAAAGAGAGAGCGAGAGAGTGAGCGAGCACAAGTTGGGATGGGGCAGAGGGAGAGGAAGAAGCAGACTCTCTGCTGAGCAGGGAGCCCAACGTGGGGCTCAATCCCAGGACCCTGAGATCATGATGTGAGCCGAAGGTAGATGCTTAACTGACTGAGCCACCCAAGTGCCCCCCCTGAGATACTTTTAAAAATAGTTATAATCAGACAAAAAATTGTTATACTCAGGCTCTACCTCAGAATATTAAAATTAAAATCTTCAAGAAAGTTGAGTTAGATTGCATTAATTTTATCCATTTCCTAATAACTTTATAGACTCAAGGGTATTTTTTTTGGTAAAACATTTTCCCCACAATATCATACACATTAAAATGAAATCTTTCATCATACATGCAATGTGATATTTTTAATAAGAATGTTCATATATTTATAAAAGGATTTGACATCAAAAATACAATTTCTTATTCAAGATCCTAATTTCCAGATGACAGGGTAACCACACAGCTGTGACAATGAGAACAAATGTTTTAGACCAATAGTAAAAGGTTCATGAAATTATTAATTACTGACTGCTTCTAAAACTATTGAGGCAGCTAAACAGGTTTATCCGTGAGCAAGATTTTTTTATTAGTTATAAAATAAAACCCTTTTGAATACTTTATAAAATTTAAACCAAAAGACTTATTATCATCTGAATTCATGTAATCTTCAGTATTTGTCTTGGTCTTTTCAAGACCTTCCTTGGGAAAGTTAATTATTTATAAATGATTTTAGCATTTGGTGAAAAAATGCATATTCTTCCTTATATTGTAAGTCAAAAAGAATTTAAGTTGATAAAATTTTCAATTAAAAAACAAAAGAAATTTGTAGAAGAAAATAAAATACATATAACCTTCACGTGAGGAAGAACTTTCTCAGCATTATTACAAAAGCAACATAATCTATGGTTTTGCAGAAATGCCTATCCACACCATAGCTTCTCACTTCACTGGTCATTTCAGTTAGGCAGAGATAATGCATGGTAGTTCAGAGTAAGATACTTAGTCAGACTGACTATTCATGCAGATCCTGATTCTGCTATTTGCCAGCTTGAGACTCGGGGTATGTGTCTCAGTTTATTATCTCTAACATAAAGGACAATAAGTATATTTACCTCCTGATGTAGCTGTGAGAGGAAAAAGTATATATTCCATGTCTGGCACACTTTAAGTGCTTTATCAATGTTACTGTTGTTATCTAACCACACTGGTATTCATTGAATTTATCCATAAGGATAAACCTCTGAATTCTAGTCTCAGAAGATTCTAACTCTGAGGCCATGCTTTGACTAAATCCAAGATTTTGATCATATCCTGTATGAAGTATTTCATATTCAGTTTACTTATTTGAAACTTTATATCAAAGTATTTCATCCTTGGGCTTTTAAAGTGTCAGTGAGTAACAGTTAATAAAGAGTAAGATTATCCAGATGTTTTGTAGCAAATTAATGTATTGTAGGTTTCAACACATTGTCCCTTTTCATTGTATTTAGATAATTAAGCAATGAGACAGAACAGAGTGTGAATCATGTGGCATTTATTTACACATGATAGGTTATTACAGCCATGAGGCTGAAAGCCAAATGGTATCAAAATGAATGAAGTGTGAATTAGGCATAGTATGCCTGGGCTGACATGTCTAAGTGCATTATGGAATGGGACTCATAAAATCAAATTAACATATGTAGAAATGCTTCAGAATAATAAGGTGAATTAATGTCAGCAAAACCCATAACTAAGGATTATGTGACTTGAACAGTGTTAATTAAAAGTTCAGAATTCTTGTTGGAAACACAAACAGTTGGATTTTTTTTGTTCATTTGTTTTTGTTAGAGTTTATTGCTTATTTGGCTGTTATGTGAGATTCGTTAATATAGATATTAACATAACATGTCAAATAGTCAAATTTAACAGTTAGAGAATCCATAGTACTGTTATATTTATGGTGTTAGGCTGCATGGTTTAATTTTCAGTAGGCTCCATTTGAAATTCTAATACTAGCGCCTACCCTGAGTCAACATCATTCCACTGTGCACCAATCCTTCTCAGATACATATCTCCATATGTACTATTGTGCATTAGTATTACATGTACTATTATTACATATGTACTAATGCTATATGTATAATTTATAAATTTTTCTATCTCTTTATTCACTTCTAGGATTCAGGGATGCCTTCAGCTAGTCTGTCCTCAATCAGCCTTAAGCTCATAGTTATTTATAAATCATATTATAAATAAAGTATATACCAAGAACTTTAGACATGATTTTCTGTTATTTTTATTTTAGCAGTTACAAATTATCTTTAGTTATATAAATTATATTCCTCAAGTGAATTATCTCCATCTTTATATGATATCAGAAGGAATGATCACACACATAGACACACATACATACACAGAAATTTTTTTCATCTATTTTGTGACATTTATGAGTCAGACCACTCACTGCTCAGTAATTCTACAAGGAGTTTCCAAATATCCTTTATTCAGCCTCTTCTTATATTAACATTATTATAATCATAGAACATTCATCAAAACTAAAAATTTGTTTTTTGTACAATATAGTTAACTAAAGTTTAGAAGTTATTTGGATTTCAGCAGTTGCTCACTAATATCTTTTTTCTTTTCTTGAATCCAATATAATATTCCACATTACATTTAATTATATCTTCTTAGTCTCCTCCACTCTGTGAGTTCTGCAGACTTGTCTTACAATACTTTGGCACTTTGAAGATTATTGGTCAGTTATTTTCTCTAGGGTAGAAGTTACTTGGATTTCAGCAATTGTTCTCTAGGGGAGATACCTAGCAAGATCATTAGGTCACAGGTATGTACGTATTTAACTTTGTAAGAAACTGCCAGATTGTTTTCCAAAGTGACTGCACCATTTTACACTGTCTGCAGCATTATTGGGAGTCTCATTTGTTCTCCATCCTCCTCAATACATAGTATTGTCAGTTTTTTTCAGATCTTAGACATTCTAACACGTGTGTAGTGGTATCCTATTGTGGCTTAAAATTTTATTTTCTAAATAACTTTATTGAATATGCTTTCATAAACTTATTTGCTATCTATGTATCTTTCTTTAGTGAAGTACCTCTCTAGATCTTTTGCCTATTTTTAATTTTTTAAAAATTTTTGCTTATATATTGTTGAGTTTTAAGAATTCCTTATATTTTCTGGATAGAAATCCTTGGTCACAAACAAGATGGGCAAATATTTTATTCTAGTCTGTGACTTGCCTTTTCATTCTCTTAACACTTTACGCAAAAAGAGTTAATTTTTAAAAAATGTTCATCAAGTCCAATATATAGATTTTTTTTAATGGCTCAGTTTATTTGGTGGAGACATTTCTTCTGTTATACCCTATTTGTCATATGTGAGACCAATTTTGATGTTCATTTTGTATCTTCTGAGTGTATTTTTTCTTGCCTTTTTATGTAACATACAATGTTTGTTGCTGTTGTTTTGGGAAGTTAGAAGCCAGATATCTCATATGGAACTATAGTACTGAGGTCAATGGTTTTGATCCCTGGAAATGGACATGCCTTTCGACTGGGCATGTGAATTAACCCACAAGAAGGTGTGGTGGGTTTGATTTTGTTGTTGATATAACCTTCACTTCTCTTCAGGTTTCAAAGTCCTGTAGAAAAAGCTTGTTATTTAAGGCAGTTGGCTTAGTACAGCAATGTCTGTTCCTTCTGAGTTTTGGGTCTTTCCTTTGCTCTGCGTCTCAGAGAGGTTTTCTCTGCACGCTCTTTTTCCTCTCTTGTCCCTCTCCCATTAATGTTCTGATATTTGTTGTTATTCAAAGCTTGTTAGCTTGGTGTGGGGATGGTGGTGATGTGTGCAGTCTCAGTTGTAACAATTAAACCCGTCTTTGACTCGCACCTTGTCCTGTTTCTCAAGGGATATGGCCCTCTCTACTCTACCCACACTGGTTGTAGGGCTCAGCATGTAATTCTGACCCTCCCTTTAATAGCCTTTATCATCCCCATGTTGTTCCTATCTTCCCAGCTATGATGAGTTTTCATCAATACATTAAAGGTGGGAATGCTTATTGCCTCCCATTCCCCACCCCTCAAAGGCTTTTTGTTTCGTAGTAGAGACAGAAGAAATAGATTTGGGTCAAGTGCTTTATTGCTCCCACAGGTGCAGTTGTTCCTTTAACCCAAGTTGACATCATGGACATTTCTTAGGGCTTTTTCCATTTCTTTCCTGTGAGTACCCAGCAGGGTTTATAGACAAAGAGTCTGGTCTGTAGCACACTTGGCTTTGTCAGATGTCAGCTTTTCTGGTGAAATCTTTAGTCATATCAGGTGTTTACCCTAGGTGAGCACATGCTTTTCCTTTGTCCCTGCAGGTACAGTCTCTTTTGTCCTTGGGCCATTTGATCATTCTATAACAGCTCTCCAATAGGTTTGAAAAAATTTGTGATTTTCAAGTTGGTCCACATCTATTGGGAAAGGCAGTCATGCCAGTCTATCCTGCTGGGCTGCATGAGAATGGGCTTGGGCTTAGAATATTTTTGACGGGCAGAAAAGAGCCCTCATAGCCTGTGCTGTGACGTTAGTGTGGGCTATCTTTCCCTGTTTCAGACTCAATGTGTTTTCTGTTTTGCTTAGGTGTGTGTCGGTAGCCCTTAGGCACTCCCCCAGCTTTCTGTATTTCAGACCTGATCACAAGAAGGGTCAGGATCCTGCCACCACAGTAGGAGGTGAGGTGCTTGGCTGCAGAAGGGGTCCACTGGCGTTGGAAGACTGACACATTGCAAGGGGCTGAATTATATGTACAATCTGTCTTTCCTCTTGCTGTAAGTAAGCCCTGTACTCCTTGAGCCTAATGTGTGTGTTGTCTATTCTCAGCGATATTATACCATGCCCTGGTTTCTTCCCTGGGTAGCACTTATCTGCCTTTGAACCGTGGCCACATTCATGTGATATTCTGTCTTGTGGCATAGCTTGACTGTTCAATGAACAGTGAAACATCTTTTGCATTGTAAGCTGGGAACAGCACTTCTTCCAGCTTTTTCATCCTAGGTGCAGAATTTTGAATTCCTAGCATGGTACTAATGGTCCATTTTTTTCTTAAATATAGTAAATTAAAGTTTTCTTCATTATAAAATTGTAATTATTCCTTAGAGTTGTTTATTTAGTACTAATAAATATGGAATTCAGCTTATGGTCTGAAAAGGCACTGCATCTATACAGGGTTTTTACTTTCTAATAGAATTGTCATTTTTTTAGGTTTTCCAAAATTAACAAAATTTAAATGCAATATTATGGAACCAAGCACAGTTGGCTCAATTGCATAAATCAGTTTAATTATATGGAAGTGTTTTACTAACATACTAATGATCATGCATTTCCCAACTCTGCTAAATTAAACTGACAGATGTGACTTAGTTTGCTGTCACCCCTTACTAACATTCTTCATGTTGTTCTCTGGGTACAGTAAAGTTTAAGAAAAGCTATCTCTGACTTTGCCTTTGATCTCACTTCTAGAACTTTAATTTTTTCTTGAGTGTCTAGGACATTTCTTAGCACATAGTAGGCTTCCTAAGAGGTTGAATTAATGGCACTGTTACACACAGACACATTTGCCCAAATATGACATTATAGGTCTAAAAAATGCTGGTTGAGCTAGCTGGAGTCTGGCAGAAATGTTTTGAGATTTACATTGAGTGAGGGGCTCCAGGAGACAGACAGAACAGAACATTCAACATTGACTTTATAAGACAGCATAGCAAAAAAATAAAAAAAAGTAGACCATAATCCGTAAGGAAACTAAATAAAGCATACAGGGAAAAGTGGCACTCAGAGTTGGATTAGAGATACAGAGATACAGAACCAGGTTGTAAAGAGGAAAATGAGTCATAAATTAGGAATCTAGGGGAAATGGGATCTGGAAATAACAAGTATTATGAGGGAGGAATTTTCATGTCTGCTTTGTTCTACTCTCATTTGGTGTTAACTGCATGTGACAAATTCAAGACTAATAGTTTATAAATAAACAGCACCAAAAGAGACATTCATGCTCTCAAAATAGCCAATCTTTCATCTGCCATGTAACTTCAAGTAAGAATTAAAATCAGCTGAATTACGATTGACCTTGAATTATTATTTATTAACTTTATGAACTTTTTTTCTGAATTCAGAATATAATTAGGTTGCTACACATTCACATCTTTGTCTAATTTTACTAATTGGTTCAAAAAAGCTTTGGGGTTTTGGAAATATATTATTTACAAATACTAAATGAGAATTCAACATGAATTTTATTCTACATTTAAATTACTTATACTTTTAATATTCAGCCAAAAGTTAAGTGCTAAATGATATCTTGGAAGCGTTTTATAAGCAATTGATTCAAAAATGTCCAGATTTTTGAAACTCATAGTTTCCATAATGTTACAATATGTTAAATAAGCATTCAGTTCTCAATATTGATTCATAAATTATTAGATATAGAGTTTGTCTCTTCAGTATTACACATTCCCTTAAATTTCTATAGAAATTTGTAGCACAAAAATACCCTACTTGTTTCTATGTTCCAGAATTGAAGTAGGAAAGCAAGGATAAGGGTAGTTTAAAGGCTATTGATTGGGGAAGCAAATTTGTATTAAAATATGAATGAATGATCTATGCCATTAAACTACTATATAATGAATTGGATTTGATAGCGTTTAGAAAGCTATGTACACCAATATGGGTATAATTCACATTTTAATATTGATGGCAAACATTTTTGCAGTAAAATATGTATGAAAAAAGGAAGAGCCTATTAAAGATGTATGTAAAAAGAAAAAGTTGATGACATTTGGAAAATAGCATGTCAACTATGATTTTATTAGAAAGCTTTTCCTTTTAAACTTGAGAATTAGAATGAGAAAATCAGATTACAAAAAAAGATTACTTTCTGATATGTTTTAAATTGTTTTGATGGCTTTAAAAAGGAGAATCTATGTTAGACATGTATATTAAATAATGAATGAGAGAACTAAAAGAAAATGTACAATAAAGGATTGAAAAACCAACATAAATTATAAATCACTCCTCTAAACGTTATTTAAAAAAAAATGCTTTTCCAGAGTTAATGGCTATACTGGTTCAAGTAATAAACAAAGAATAATTATAATATATCTTATTTTTCTGGATATATTATTTAATAAGATGAGTTTCTTGTGAGCATTAAAACATAGACCATTTAAGATGGCATGTTCCTTAGCATAGAGATGAATATCTCAGTGGTAAAGAATGGAGTCCTTCAGATTTTTTGGATGCCTCCTACCTAAAATAATTTTTACCTCCTTACATGAGTTTTTATGTGTAATAACATTACAATCATATTTTAATTTATTTACATAGTTGTAAACCCTATCATTCCCAGTGTATAGTATGGATATTTAAAAATAAAACTCTTATGTGACTATTTAAATTGTATTATCTGGGGGCGCCTGGGTAGCGCAGTCGTTAAGCGTCTGTCATCGGCTCAGGGCGTGATCCCGGCATTCCGGGATCAAGTCCCACATCGGGCTCCTCCGCTGGGAGCCTGCTTCTTCCTCTCCCACTCCCCTGCTGTGTTCCCTCTCTCCCTGGCTGTCTCTCTGTCACATAAGTAAATAAAATCTTTAAAAAAAATAAAAATAAAATAAAATGTATTATCTGAAATCTAAATATACTAACCATAATCCATTTTAAAAAAACAAGAAATGAATAACATTGTTTCTGAGAGCCAAAATTTTATTTCATGACATTTTTTCATTGAATTCATAGAATTACTAATAATTCTATTCTACTTTCCCCACAGAATTTTATTCTAATCTATTTTATTCTGAAATTCTTTTATAAATCACCCTGTCTTATCTCCCTGCTATGACAACCACCCGAAACTCAAAGAATTATATTTTTCCTTCTTTGTTATTTTTAGAATTGCACACAATTTATCAAAGTAACTTAAATGCACTGTACATTTTTATGAATAATTATGAAATACAAAAAGTAAATTCTGACTGGAGATGCACTTTAAATAACATAGCTGGGCTTGTAATTTTATATTGAAAAACATTCAAATCAAAGAGATGGCTGCAAAAGGAAGTTTCTGTTCTTAGGTGTTTTTCTAAATTTAAAAATTCCATTCAGTGCTTTGAATTCCTTCTGAGTAGTAAGTCAAGAAGCATATAATGATCGATCGTGAAAATTATTTGTAACAATCTGTTACCTGACAATTTAATTACTTCTTTAGTTTTGTTGATAGAAATAAACTAAACTAAACTAAACTAAACTAAAATAAAATAAACTCCTGATCTACAGATGGATTTGTGACCTAATCTTTAGTCATTCATTTTCTCAACATTTTTAGTTCTCACTCTGTTAGGTGTCCTGGACTTTGTGTCCTGGACCATCTGTCTTTGTTGTTAGTTTTTTGTTTGTTTTTAACAGTTTCATTGAGATATAAGTTTGATACCACAAAGCTTACCTATTTAAATTGTAGAATTCAGTAGCTGTTAGTGTATTACAGAGCTGAGCAACTGTCCCCATGATCTAATTTTAGAACATTTTAATCCCCTAGGACAATGAGAAAAAAATCATGTGCCCATTAGCATTCCATCCTAGCACAGTGTAGCAGAATAAAATAAAAATCAGTTTTGGGGTAAGGAAATGTCTGATTGGGTTGTGATTTGTTCAGACAGGGAAGAAAAACTGCCTTACATCCAGGTCCTTCCAGACAGGTATTGTTAAGAATAGGGTACACATAGAAATTGAAGATATGGGGGGGTGCCTGGGTGGCTCAGTCAGTTAGGCATCTGACTCTTGATTTCAGCTCAGGTCTGATCTCAGGGTCCTGAGATCGAGCCCCATCTTGGGCTCCACGCTCAGCACAGAGTCTGCTTGTCCCTCGCCTTCTGCTTCTCCCCACTGTGCATGCAAATGCTTGCCCCCCCCATATATAAATAAAATAAATAAAATCTTAAAAAAATAGAAATTGAAGATATGGAAAAGAATTTCCATAAAACTCTCCATGCTCTGGTATATTTTGGGAAGTCTTGTTATACATCTAGAAATGTATGCACACAGAAGATACCAAGATATAGTAGGGCATTATTTATCTTTTGAAACCTATTTATCTATTGGGGAATAGATAATAAAGTCAACATATAAAATCTCAATGAGAAAACGTATAGGTAGAAATACATAAATTATACTAAGCAGTTTTTTGTTATGGGGCCTAAAAACTAGTAGTTTGAAATTTTTGTTGAAATTACTTATAAGTACTTCAAGCCAAAGTGTGGCTGTCCCTCTTTGAGTAGTTGTATAACCTGTGGACGATGAGAACATTTTCTTGCAATATGTTGCCAGTGATAGCAAATGTTAAAATTCATGTATTCCAGTTATTTTTAAAAGTATTTCACCTTCTCTAAAGGTTTATAATACTCTTGCATCTGTACCTTAACATCTTCTGAAGGTATGGCTTAGTATCTCATGACTATATTTATGCTACATGCTGAGGGCAACTTGTTGAGTGTCAGTTAACATAACAGGGCTACTGTGGGCCACAAGAATTATAACTTGTCATTTTAACACATTAGATGGAATAGTTAGGTTATGTTTTATTCAGTATTTTTCCAAAACGTATGGACTGTTAGCATCTAATTTATTATTACTACATGACATTTGCACAGTTATCTGAGAAATAAAGAAGATACACAGTTCTGACCTCATGTTTACTTTGGAATTGTTTAGTCAATAAAATGATAGTAAAAATACCTATTTAACTTTTTCTCTTTTGCCTTCTATTTTTTACTCCAACTCACGCTTTCTCTTTCTCTAATGTTATGTAGTGTGGTATTATAGAGAGTCTCAAAAGGGATACTCTCTGTACTGTAGTTTTATAGAAAGATAGTCTTAAAGGGATACTCTTTTATACTCTTCTATAGAGTTTTTTTTCGAGTTTTTATTTAAATTCCAGTTAGTTAACACGCAGTTTAATATGAGTTTCAGGTGTCGAATTCAGTGATTCATGACTTCCGTATAATACCCAGTGCTCATCACAAGTGACCTCCTTAATGCCCATCACCTGTTTAACTCATCCCTCTACCCACCTTGCCCTCCAGCAACCCTCAGTTTGTTCTCATTCTCTGTAGAGTCTATTTTATGGTTTGCCCCTCTTTTTTCCCCCATGTTCATCTTTTTTGTTTCTTAAATTCCACAAATGAGTGCAATCATATGGCATTTGTCTTTCTCTGACTTAGAGTTTCATGATGTCCGTACATATGATCACTTTAGTAAATTTGGTGTTTAATATTTAATACATGATCAATATTGAACAATTCCCTTCTATGTAACTAGTTCAGTCTTTCCTACCCAATGCTGGAATTTAAAAATGGTCTTTATTGAAAGATGTAAAAGGCATAGTGTATCATAAAACATGCTAATTTAAGAGGCAGCTCTTCCCAATTTTTGGATAAATATGATTGTTACAAAAACTTTCCTTATTTTAACTTGATAACTGCATATGAGTAATTTCATTCTCTTGGTCTCATTTCCAACTCATAGGTAAATATAGGTAATTCCTTGGAAGCTAAACTTATAATAAAAAAAAAAAAGAAAGAAAAAGAAAGTCAATCAAACCGAGATTATTGCATGATTCCGAGCCTCTAAGATTATTGAAATCAAATTATATGTTTAATCACAGCCACCATCATAGCTATATAAATGGCATATAATTTTAATCTGTTTATTCAGTTAGAAAACATTTATTGGGTGCCTGTTACTGTGCTTAGCCACCTTTTTCTATGAGGGAGAAAATGTAATTGGACACTTGATATTTTTTTAAAAAATCAGTGAAAAAGTAAGAGGATAGAAGAAAGGAGAGAAGTAAAAAAAAAAAAAAAAAGTTTTTCTTTTCTTTCCCCACATGACGCCCATGCAAGTTATATACTATCTTAGACTAACCAAATTTTCTTAAAATTAAAAATTATAAAATAACTATAAATCCAAATGTATATAATATAGGCTAAATGAAATTATGGAAAATGTGTAATGCTACAAAGAAATAAAGATAAAAATAATGAGTTCATTATTTTATAAATGATCTGAAAGTCCTTAAAAGAATATGTGTTGGAAATTAGAAAGATAATAGCAGAAGGAAGTTAGTAAATTATTAACAATAAATTAGGGAATTAGGCAAAGAAAAAAGTTCTTTGCCATGATGCCAAAAAGACACAAAAATGGCAAACTAAAAAATATTCTAAATAAATGAAAATGAAAGTTAAGATGAGAATATAGTTTTTGTTTCCTGAGATGGGAGTAAACTGACATAACATGGTTATGCTTTGAGGGACTTCTGGTAATGTCAACACTTCACCAGACTTTCTACATTTCATATATTGTAATGAGCCACCTCAGGATCAGAAAGTTGACTACTGAAATATGATCATATCTCAGCTTTGGAAACAGATTAATTATAATTTCATGAGATGTATTTAGAAATCAGAATGCAAATATAGCTAAAACAAGAAGCACAGAAAAAGACCATTTTACATAGATAATAATTGATTGTATAATAATTTATCAGAAATCCAGTAATGCTATATATTAATAAAAATTTGAAGACTATTTTAGTTCCAAAGCTTCTATCATATAACATATAAAATAGAGTTTAATAGAAATACTAATTATAAAATTATATTTTTGTAACTATTAAGGAATAGCTCCAAGGATCATGATAAAAGAAGACATTTTAGAAGATATAAATGCTGATTTTATAAAATAAACATTAAAAATCAGAAAATTTGGAGCAGCTGGGTGGCTCAGTCAGTTAAGTCCCTAACTTTGGCTGAAGGCATGATCTCAGGGTCCTGGGATTGAGCCCTGCATCAGAGTCCGCGGTTGATGGAGAGTCCGCTTGTCCCTCTGTCCCTCTCCCCATTCATTCTCTCTCTCTTTCTCTGTCTCTCTCCAATAAATAAAATCTTTTAAAAAATCAGAAAATTTAAGTTTACAAAAAATAACTTAAAAGTGAAAATAAGTGATTAACAAAAACGTGTCTATTATATAGCAACTAATAAATGATATAGATGTGTGAATACATAGATTCCAATAGATGAGTGAACAAATACTGTCTTTTGTCAATGAACTACATAAGGACAAGGACATTATTCTATTCATGATTGTATGCTTACATCTTGAAAACATGACAGTAGACAAATACTCATCCCATAATTGCTGAATACATGGTTGGGTGGATCATTCAATGGATAGGTACCGAACCTTGGTTTCCTCCCAGTCTCTCTGATAAAGTAGGATGAGGGAAAGTCAAGTTTCTGAATCTTTCAAGGTCCGGCCAAAATCATGGTGATTTACTCCACTTATGTGACTGTCTATTGCTTGGAAAATTACTTGAACATGATTTTCAAACTTGACAATAACCAATCAGTAAGAAATGTATGTGTATAAAGAATAAATAACAAATATTTCATAAACAAAATAGACTTCATATAAAGATACACCCTGATATATTGTGTTCCATTTTATTTCATTTCAACAAAGTTGATTGTAAGTTACCAAAAATATTCAGACTTGGTAATGAGACACAATTCCAATTTAGAGCAATCCCCAGATTTTGCAGTTGAGATCAGGAGAAGTACATAATTTACCATAGTTTATTCAGCTCAGTAATGTGTCATAACTTAAGTTTTTTGATGCCTAGCAGAGTGCATTTCCATCACTATATTCAAAGTCAGTATTTATATGCAGGCTTCAAATAAGCAAATAAAGCTATAACTAAATAGGAATTACATCTACTGCAAGTTCTTAAACATGCATACTTCATAGGTAATGCTAAAAGTGTTTAATTGATTTTGTTTATGACTAAAGGACATCATGGTCAAAAATTCCTTTATATTCACATTTTGAGCAAGGCTGGTAAATATTGTTTTTAGAAAAGGAATTTACTTCTCTCTTCTTTTTCCCTTTTTTTCTCAACAGCATTTATTCATCATCTCACCTTTATGCATCCATCCATACAACCACACAAGCCTATATCAAAAATGCCAGTTATTCAATTTTGCAAATCTCAAATGTCTATTAGAAACTTCTGATGAATCCAGAACTCTTTATTTCTCATATATGCTGATTTATATGTAGTTCCTCAATGTGAGAAACCAAATTTCAATAAAACATAACATTTTCAAAAAAGGTTATTCATGTCATTCATCCACTTATTTAAACTCATCTTTTGAGAATGAATTAAGCCAGTAGGCGTCTCACTAGTATTTAATAAATTATCACTTCTTAAAAAATTAGATATTTGATAAAGATGGTTATAAAGTATATAATAAACCTATATTACATACCTATAAACCTATATTAATATACCTACATAAATGTAGCAGAGTATCATAATAGCATTTGTTGAAGAATGAAGTTCATTGAATGTTTGCTTAAAAAATTAAAATATGAGAGATTCAATCAAAGCTTCAGTTTTATTATTATAGGACTATAACTAGACTATCAAGATATAATATTTTACTGTTCAGAGGATTCATTTACTGTCAATATGGATTAATTTAAGTTTTAAATTCCCAGCCAATCTAAAACCCAACTGTAGCTTGGTTACAAAAAATTTTAAAGTAGGAAATGAGACAGTTTTACTATTTGCATTAGTAAAATGAAAGAAAATCTAATTAAAAGAAAATGAAGAATGGAAGCCAATTTTACTATTATGTAGCATACATTATTGTACAACTATATAAAGTAATTGTGTCTATTCTACTGTGTTCTGAACAATATCAGTTATATAATGTCTGTAATTTAGATTTTTAAAAATATTACAAAATCATTTTAATAAAAGCCTAAGATATTTAATATGACTATTTATCAATGTAAAGTCTTTATATTATTATTTTACAGAAGGAAAAAACACTAAGATGGTTTCATGTAATTTGATTTTATTTGTATAACTATGCTTTCAGTAAATCTTAGAATTGATGAAAGTGAATTCTTACTATTTGATATTTTCTCTCTCCAAGAACCCAGTGTTCTTTGTGCACTTTGTTGACGGGCAATTTCCTGAGTCTAGTGTGTGATTGTGACACATTCTGCTCTGCAAGATCATCTGTCTAATAAGATAGCAAACCGCAAAGAATTGAGAAATTGATTTTGCCAAGTTTTAACTTAATGAAAAAGAACCTGGTTTCAATCACACTGGAAGGTGAGAGATAGAGTTGCCTATTAAGACTTAGGTACATTGGAAGTCAAGCAACTTTCTGTCTTTAGAGATAAGATATAGCTGAAGAGAATTGTTTAAAACAAAACAAAGCAAAACGAAACAAACATATTGACAGAAAAGACATTGTTATGCCAAATGTGTTTTAAAATTAGCCAATAGGGAAATCACACAGGAAGGTCTATTATGTTTATTTTCTAGGTCAGCAAAGCAAATGACAGTAGGTTTATTTGCACCTTTCTTTGTACAGGAGAAATTTCTGGATATTAAAATTTTTTTTTTCCTTTCTAAATATTCCACCTTTCTTCTGTCTCTCCCCCTCCCTCTCTCCCTCTCTCTCTCTCTCCCACTCTCACCCTTCCTCCCTCTCTTCCTCTCTCTTCACTTAATAAAGTACAAAGAAGCCTTGGCTTATTAGAACCTGGTCAATGAATATGTCTTCATGATAAAAAGATTGTAGACTTTTGCCTCTATTCTTACCATTGAGTCCAAGTCTGTTTCTCCTGAAGAAACATACTGTCTTTTTTTATGATTCTAAGAAGTTTAAAGCACCTTTGCTAACTCCATCTGCATATAAATAAACTTTTAATAACCAGTTATGCTTAAATAAATGGGTAGGAGTAGGTAGTTATATGGCTAGAGAAAACCATGCTTCTTAAGGTTCACTGAATGCAGATTTTGAGGCAAATTCTTTGTCACTTGGTGAAAACTTAGTGCCCTTGCCTGTGGGCTTCTGCAGACCCTTCATGAAAAAGTAGCAGCCTAATGAGCAAAGGACTGCCCGCTAAATTTCGTAACTTGAGGTTATATTTTTATTAAGAGCAGAATTAACCTTCTCTCAACTCTTTTCTACCCGGAATAATTACATTATATTCCCAGTTCAAGTTAGTTAAATTTTTGAAAGATTTGTGTCATCCTGTAAAAAAGAGATTGGAAGGGAGTTATTGGTATATTTTTAGTATTGCATGTCTAGTACTTTTGAAAGCCAGAAATTCTTTGATAATTATAGATATGGCAGTGTGATTTAAAAAGTGAAAATATAAGCGCTTTATTGATATACATATTGAGGTTTTTGTTTTGTTTTATTTTGAATTTTTAAACTTTGAGATTCAATGAAAGGTGAGAAAAGTAATCTCTGATAGGGATTGTTTAATTCCCTTAGATATCAAGCCAGAGTTAGCAGCTCTAACAATATTCACTGGTAGATCAGTGATTTACTAATCTTGGGTAAGATACATCTGGAGTATAATATGGACCATAATATAGACAACTGATTTGCTTTACAAAAAAAAACATATTTATTAACCACACTTTTATTGAGGTCCCTTCTCTATGTTAGAAAGATGGATGGGAGCTGACAATTTGGAAACAAAATTAAGAAAAGAATACTATTATAAATACTATTATCCTATTATAAATGATATCAAAGCTTCTTCTAAGGAACTGTCCGTAAGATCACTAAATTTCTCATTCTAATGTATCTATTACAGTTGCTTAAGGACAAAAATATAGGCTTGTGTAGTTTGCTGTTTTCTTCAGTATGTTCCTTAACATCAAGATCAGTGAAGAAAAGAAAGATTAGTTACTATGTTTTGAGATACAGAATCTAGTGTACTCAAGCAATTATTTTAGAATTAATTATTCCTTCATTTTTTCCCTAGTAAATGTGCAAAGACACAAAAGTATGGAGATCAAAATATGACCAATAGTGTTTTTCAAATTGGAGAAGGATTTCAAGAATTTTGAAATCATAAATTAGAATTTTGCTATATAAATTACATTTTTCCTATTCAATCTTTAACTAAAAGAGAGAAAAGCTTTATAGACATGTACATGCCTTGAAAGGAAGACTAACACCCTTGTTAAACGTTGCAACACTAGGTCTGAATTGTGCAGAATTCAGAATGAAGTTTATTTCCATGTACCTTGTACTTTATATAAATATGTCAGTGATTTGAAAGATTGTTGCTCTGCACAGGTATTTGTTTATTTGCTTATTTTAATTTAAGCTTAGCTACTTGCATTAAATCATGCAAATTGACTGCATTTCTACACATGACACCCTAAATTGCATAGTAGGTAGGGTAAGTAGATATGCTCTTGAGAAATAAATGTTACAAAATTACAACTGAACTTCAGATATTATAAGCAGTTTGGGGTTGATTTGAAGAGACTGATCATTATATAAATTATTAATAATAACGAATGAGAGTTCTAGTTAGATTTGTAATTAAACTCTAAGAAAATCATATTCTTCACTACAATCTCAGATATCAGAACCAGTACAAGTAAAGAGGATTCTGTGACTTCTTGATAAGCTTAAAGTTACCATTTAAAACTTTTTTTCTATACAGTTAAAGAATTTTTACATCAGTGTGTTATCAATATGAATACAGAAATGAATTGATTGCTGACTTTATTATAAAGTTTCAACATTCATTCTTAACTGCTGACATAAATAATATGTTCCTCTTAATATCCTCATTTTTATTGCTGATTGCTTTATAAATCAGTTAACTAAATATATAAAAAATTAAAGTAGTATTAAAAAATATACCACAATGTCTCTTTATATTTTAGTCATTAATATTAACAAAAAAAATATTTTAGATTTTAAATTTACTTCAAAAATTAGGATTCTGTTATCTGCAGACGCTGAAAATACTTCTTTAATTAAAATATTTAAGCTTCATTTTTTTTGGCAAAACCTTTGTGTTTGTGTATCTGTATGTGAGATAAAATAAAAATTTACTGACTTCTCTGTGAGAATACATATTTTATTCAAAGTGGAATGAATGAAAAATTCAATGCTGCCTTGTCTCTAAATGAATAAACCAATAAAATTAAATATAAAATATAAGATATACATAAATAAAATATGAACTAAAATAGATAAAATATAATAAAAATAAAATAAGAGTAGAGTTTACATTGTATTAACCAATAAAATGTATATAGGTCATTAGAAACATTTTAGAATTAATTGAAATAGAAATGTTTATATATCTATACATGTATTTGTATTCCTTTGAATAATACCATGAATCATTAAAAATTTATCAGATTTAAATATTTTTAATGCATATACAATTCTGGATAAAATTAATCTCTTTTAAGAAGGTCAGTATTCTAAGAATTAAAAAGAATGAATTTTCCTGACTTTATTTTAGTGCCTACTATTACTGCTATAAAGAAATACTAGTCTACCTAGCAACACACAAATAGCGGGTGATTATACTACTTTCCAATCACTGTTTTCAGTATATACTGATACAGAGTGGACTATATCTAGATCATTAAAAATAAAACAGAAACAATTTTTTTCATATAATAACCACAGGTAAGTTGTAGAACTATAATTTAGTTTTTTCCCATTTATTCCTTATTTCCCAGGAATAACCAACTCTGTGTGTGTAGGATGATTGTAGAATTTTTTGAGGCTGCACGTGTAATTATATCACCTGGCCTTAACTGTTCATCTTTTATCTGATGAACAATATATCGTTAATAAGTATATATATATATTTTTTTATGTTACTTAATGTGTTTCTAAACCATATAATTTGAATTGCTTTTCAGCATTGTCATAACTTATTTTAAAAATATCTTCTTTGGAGCAATTAGGTTCTTATTTTTCATGATTGTTAAAAAAAAGTGATGAACATACAGAAATATTTTAGCACAGCCATGATTATTTCTTAAGAATAGAATTTTGGGGGGGTGCCTGGGTGGCTCAGTTGGTTAAGTGTCCGACTCTTGGTTTCAGCTCAGGTCATGGTCTCAGGGTCGTGAGATTCAGTCCCATGTCAGCTCCATGCTCACTGTGGGGTCTGCTTGAGAGTCTCTCCTTCAGCCCTTCCTCCCTCCCCCCCACCCGGTTATGTCCCCCCCTAATAAATAAATAAATAAATATTTAAAAAAGGAATTGAATTTTGAAAGCAGGGTGATGAATGGAAGAATACTAAGTATTTAAATGTTGCTAATGCATGTATCCATTCATATTACATTTCTAGGAGCCATGTTTGGGATCATCCTCTTCTCTAAACCCTAGCAAACACCAGTTAGTGGATCCCCTTCTTATTATTTTTCAGTTTGCCAAATTAACAAAACTTAATTTCACATGTATTTCACTTTTATTGTGAATTTGTTGTTTTGTTTGTATAGGCTGTTAATCATTTATATTTTATATATATTTAAAATTTTTTCCTAACTATACTGTTTCAACTTTTTGTTTTGACCATTTCTAAATTAAAATTATTAAAAAATGTATTTTAAGCAATAATTAATATCCTTAGAATTGACTCCCTCACAGTGAGAGTATAAATATTTAGCTAGTTTTACTTCCATTAATTTCTTTTAATATTTAGAATTTTAATTCCTCTAGGATTAATTTTGATGTATAAGATAAGCATGAACCATATCTTTCCCAAGTGGTTAGCCTTTTATTAAACAAACATTTCATTGAATTATCTGCTTTTTATTAAATGATTTATCATGTTATCAATCATTGAATCCTTAGGAATTTTTCTGAACTTAGCCATTATTGATTATTTAATACTTTGAACTTCAGAATTACTTTGCTAATCAGGAATTTGATTCAAAGGCCTGAAATTTATTTATCAGTCTGGGCATATGGAGTAACATCCAAGAATATTGAGTACTCCCAACCACATATCATTATTTTCATTCTTTCTTTCTAATATTTATGAAATGTCTGCATATTCTGAATGTGATTTCTGTCATTATGACATTTACATGGTAGGAGAATTAAAAAAAATACTTGCAAAGTGATTAATAGAACAACTACCTAGGAAGGTTATAATGAAGTTGCTGGGATCACAACATGTATGTACCTGTGGGTAGGATGCATTTTAATTTGATGGGTGTCATGGGAAAGACTTTCTGAGGATGCAGAATTTAATGAAAACTTGAACCTGTGCTGGAGTTGGCAAAACAAAGTAAATAAGCAATTATGTTACGGAATTCCCTGCAAAGAGAGCAGCCTATGAAAGAGCTTGAGGGTGGAAAACAGCTTGGTGGAGAGAAGGCAAGGTGGCCAGTGAATCTGTTTAAGCTTAGGGGGAACAGGGGGAAGGCTTACATTGATGTCGGTGCTGTATAAAGGTACTAGATCATATGGAATCTACATAAGTATGGTAAAGAGTTTATATTTTGTTTTTTCATAACATCCAATTAAGAATTGTAGCTGAATTTCTTGTTTTTGGATGTCCCTTTCAAAAGGAGTATTTTCCCATGGTGTATTTTATAAAGTTAATCTTAGCATAAAGGATTCTTACTGATTTTTGTGATTTTAATTGTATAATGGACCACCTTTTTGAATTTATTACATTATCAATAGCTTTGAAACAATAATATGCTGTAAGTATCTTCATTTTGTTCTTCACTTTAATGGAAATGGCTTTTGTGTTTGATTATTATATTGGTGTTGAGTGTTGGTTTGAGACATAAGTTTTACCATGTCGAAATACGGATTTTTTTTTCTTTCCTATTCAGAGTTTAATGATGAATTTTACTAAATTTTTTTATTCCCCAATTGATGAATTTTACGAAATGCATTTTTAGCATCTACTGAAATAATTGTGTCCCCCCCTTTGGTTTATTGATGTCCTTAGTACATTTCAAATAACAAGTAATTATTCTTTTCCTGAAATAAAAAGCTCATAGTCATAGTTCATTATTTAAATGTCCTTTAAAGTTTTAATTTATGTTAATTTCTTAAGATTTTTGGTATGGTTCTTGTTTTATTTGTGCTGATCTCTCAGCCTGTCATACCATTCATTTATCCGTTCATCTCATTCTGTTCTTGTTATCTTCTTGCTTATGCTTTGGTTCCACACAGTCTTCTTTACATTCTGGGAGCACCTTACTTTGCCTTTCTTTTCACTGATACTAGTTTTAGAGAAGGATTCCAGTCAGCATCTCAGTTATGGCTTTCAGTTGTATTTGAGTTCTGGCTCCTTATCAATTTTGATTTTCCTTTCATATCAGGTTATTTTGATCCCAGCTACGCTTTTTTTGTGACTTTTCACTTCTGTTTTATACACTTCTGTTTCACAAAGGACATGTCTTATTACACTCTGCTGGAGATTTAAAACAATTGCCTTGTATCTAGTAAGTGAACAGTTCGGGTTTGGTTTTTTTTTTGTTTTTTTGTTTTTTTTTTTCCTTTAGTCAGTAAATTGGACAACAGTGAATTAGTTTTAGAAGTGTGCTTTTCAGATGCCCAGTTGCTCTTTTTTCTCTTTAGTTTTTCAGGATATATTTTGTGAGTTCCAATTTGTTTCATTATTTTCTCCTTACTTAACCTTTGACCAAAATGAGATATTTCCAGACTAGAGGTGATGAGAGACTTATCAGTGAGATCCCCTTAACACAGACTTTCCATTTGTATATGGATAAATTTCCTTCTCAGAGTTTATGCTGGATCTCAAGGTACTGTGAGCAACTGTCAAAAGTTTTGAAATCCCCAATCATTAATAATTTTAGATCTATTACAAATCTACTTTCCTACATAACATTTTCTGATAACTTATTAGGCTGCCTCTTAATATTAGGAGTAAATGGGATGTGAAGTACACAATTTACCTTTATATAAAACCATTCAAAACCTCTACTACTTCTGCTCATTTACATTAGGAGTAACGATTCCAAAATTCTACAATTTTATCAGGCCATGTTTTATTTTGCCAGTTTGTTTTGCTTTGTTTTTTCATTTTTTTTTTTTTTGATGGATTACTAGATGAAAATAGGTGGGTGGGGAAATCCAAAAATTATTTCACAACTTTTGTAAGTTGTAGAAAAGGACTACAGTAGCTCATTTTTCCTGATGATATGGCTTATGTGACTCCGTATTGGGTATATAGTTTCTTTTTTGCATGGTGCAATGGCTTTTTCCTTATATGCCATGGGACTACCATAAATTTAACCTTAGGGAGATTTTCTCAATCCATTTCCATCTGTCTTAAAGGTACTGTGTGTCTCATCTGGATTCCAATATAGTGTTCACCAATCTTCAATTTAGGTATAAGTGTTCTTTTTTTAAATCTGTGTGTAAGTATAAACATTAGAGGAAAGTTGGAAAAGATTGTATTAGTACTACTGAGCAAAATCCAGGGGGTGGTTTTCTCAGTAATTGAATTTTCTGAAATAATTGCTTGTATACTTTTCTACAGGATAAAGATTGCAATATGTATTAATTAGCATGTTTAGAACTCTACCTGAATTGGAGTGGCTGCATGTTATTATCTGAAAAAATAAGCAGTAAATGTTTCGTTAATAAAACAAGACATTACGCAAATCAGAGACCCCAAGTTCTGGAAGGGACCTGGGTTTCTGTAACTAGGGTTAAAGTTCAGAAGACTTTAGGTTAGTGAGGTGGTACATTATAGCATCAGATGAAAGTAGTGAATACTTCTTACTGTCATTTAGAGTTTCCTGAACACTGAGATTTTGAATATGGAAAAAAAGGACAAGTATTTAAATTCCCTAGATAGTGCATAACTGGCAAAATAGTAAGTAGTTTTACATAAGCCCCTCTTGTTCAATATTGTAAGAGAGGTGTTACTTCCAAAACCTTTCTTCAAACAACCTAACACAGTAAGTGCTAAACAGAACTGTTGCTATCAATACTTGCTAATATGAAAGTTTCTCTTTGGTTTTTTTCTTGTGTTGGTTTGGTTTGGTTTTATTCTGCTTGTTTTCTGAATGGGATTGGCCCTGTTTTTCTCTGCTTATTAGCTGTCGTCCACTCCTCCTTTACTTTATGAACTGCTTGTTATTATTTGGTCATTTTTCCAGTAATATTATTTATAAGAACTATTTCTGTAATGAAAAGAAACAAAGAACTTAACTATTCGTTTCAAATGTGTTGTACACACTGTTTCCTTTTTTGTCTTTTGAGTCTGGTTATTTTACTTGATTCATACAGAAGTTTTTATGCAGAAAAGTTAAAAATTCTTTTCCTCTGTGGTTCTGGGTTTTGCTTAGAAAACACTCACCCATTCTAATATAATAAACTACATCTTATATTTCTTTCGGTTATTACATATTTTATTTATTTATTTATTTATTTATTTATTTATTTATTTATTTATTTATTTATTTTTAACTAGGCTCCACACCCTATTCAGTGTGGAGCCCAATGCAGGGCCTGAACTCATGACCCTGAGATTGAGACCCTGAGACCAAGATCGGAGCTGAGAAGAGTCAGACCTTAACTGACTGAGCCATTCAGGTACCCCTACATAGTTTAATTTTTATAACATTTAAATATTGTTCCATCTGAAATGGAAAGCTAATGAAGGTGAAGGAGAAGGCTATACTGATTTTATTATTTGATGTAGGCAATTTGAATTTTTGTACCATACTTCTGGTACCTTTCATTGGTTTGTTTTCAGTATTTTTATTAGTTCTTATGAAAATGTTTATTTGAATCTTATTACCTAAGATAAAACTCTGCTGCAAATATAAAAATTGTTTGCCTGATTCTTACATTCCTAGAACATTCAGCATTGAAGAATTGTAGTGAAATACATACCAATCTAGGCATAAGGAAACCCGGGTTCTAGTTCTAAATCCAGGTTCTAGTTCTAAACCTGCTGTTTACTAATCATTGCACAGTCGGCCAATTCCTTCTTCTCTCCAACTTAGAGTTCACATAGCTTATTAGAAGTAGCCCCCCACACACACCCAGGCAGGACAATAGCTCTTTAGAACTGTCTTGTTTTACTGTACCTTAAAAGGCATCAATTGGTAGAAAACTGGCTTCTAGTCTAACTCTATTGTTGGAGTGCAATTTCCCAGGGAAACTGGCTTTGTCTTGCTCCCCCTGATAACAGGAAGTCATTTGTTTAAAACAGGACAAAGCCAGCCACTCAATCCTTGCATTAATAGTTTTTTGTCTGGTCTCATGAAGGACTTGCTTCTATCTCTGGCTTCTGGCATTCATATTGCATTAAAGTGCCAACTTCTCTTTTACTAATATCTCCATTGTATGCTGAACTTGCCCAGAATTCTGGACATTACTAAGCAACTGAAGGCATTCTGCTTCTTTCAGTTGACCAACCAGAGTTTATTTTAGACAATTACTTTATGCTCCTCATTCTCCAAGTTTTCCTTGGGTCTATGTATGTAAATATGTAAGTAGGGGTTGGATTAGGCAATTTCCAATCTTCCTTTGGTTCTGACAGCATATGATTTTATAAACCTATATTTAAATAAGTGTCTCTCTAATCTTTTAAAAAGATTCATAGACATTTTCCCTAATGCAGCTATGATTTCATTTTCCTGTTAAGGAACATAGCTCATCTTGGACATTCCTCCTATATAGAACCAAAAAGGATGAGTTTTTAATCACAGGACTTGCATTCTTCTAAATTTCATTATCTTTGTTAGTAATCTTACCCAGTCCATGTTAACAAAATTAAATTTGTAGGAATTCATTGAGTGAAAAACTCAATCCTGGTATCCTTGGATATAACGAGTAATTGAAAGATACCATGTAATTTTAAGGTTATAATATATTTAACAATCCAAAATTAAATTATTCTTATTCTTTTATATATTGTTTGCAATTTGCTTTTCTATATTATTCTAGAGCACTGCACATATTCTTTCATCATATCATTTTCTTTATCATTTTGCTGAAGATTGCCTTACTCTGTCTTTATTCTTACGACAATCCAGTTGAATATAAACTTCCTGTAGTTCAAAAAGAAGAAAAATTACTAATTTGAAATTGACCTAGTTATTCCAAGTATACTGTTCTTTCATATCAAAGTCTTTTGAAACTGCTAATATTTGTTTTGTGATCCGTGTTAGCCAGAACACAGCATCAGTTCATGGCAGAAGGGTAGGACCTTGGTGAATAAGAAGCTAAAGAAAGAGAAGGAGAAAGAGAAGAGGAGGAAGACGGAAAAGGGATGGGGGACGGGAGGAGGAAGAAAAGAAGGAAACACTGGGGGATATTACCAAATTTTTGAATAGAAGACAAGAAATGTCATTTCATCTCCCTAAAATTTTTGTTTTGTTCCTTAAGTCAACATAGAGCATTACATGAAGCATACTTCTTTTACATAATAACCTTGCCTATGTGTCACAAGGTTTTTCTTCCTCCTTATAACAACAAAAGAACTTCAAAGCTCCTTAAATTTGATAAGAAGTTTAATTATATTTTGTCATCAGTAATTTATGGCTTCAAATTATACTAAATTGGCAGCTGCTGATGTGAAGTGCAAGTGAAATCAGGCCAATTCTAACCAAATCAGGCATAAAATCATATTTTAATAAACTGTGATTCCACTTCCTATTACCCTTTTCTCTGTGTCATGCATGCCTGAGCTTCATGTGTAATTTGTGTACACAGATGCTGAATTTTATTGCTTTGGTAATTTAGAAACCTGACTCTTGCAAAAAAGATATTAGGATATACAGGCAGAAACTAATGAAAGTTATACACATACACACAGGATAGTGATGAAAATCTGCTTAGAAATAGCTAAAGAGCCAAAGTAGAAGAGACAATGTATGCTTTTTCAATCTCTCTGTATTTCTTTTGTAGGATTAAAAATGTGGATAGTCTACT
This sequence comes from Ursus maritimus, assembly GCF_017311325.1. NCBI lineage: Eukaryota > Metazoa > Chordata > Mammalia > Carnivora > Ursidae > Ursus > Ursus maritimus. Next base: position 42,132,003 of record NW_024426552.1, on the reverse strand, counting down.
AGCTTTTGCACTAATTATTTGTAAATTGGAGGAATTAAGGAGACGCAATGCAGAATGTAGCCTGTAGGCCAAAGAAAAATGGTAAAATAAATTCAGCATGTCTTTTTATAGAAAATGGGAATCTGGAACTTGATATCAGAGAATACCATCTTTTCTTTCTTTAAGATTTTATGTATTTATTTGAGAGAGAGCACAAGTGAGGAGGAGGATCAGAGGGAGAAGCAGAAACAGACTCCCTCCTGAGCAGGTCTCGATCCCAGGACCCCAGGATCATGACCTGAGCTGAAGGCAGCCACTTAACAGACTGAGCCACCCAGATGCCCCCAGAGAATGCCATCTTTAAAAATTGTACATACTGGCTAGGAATCGTTAATAGCAAAATTAATGGTGGGTGAATAAGCTCAAATCTCTCACCATCTGGGAAAAAATAGCAGTAATAATAACAAACAAAACTATGTAAAGTCTATGCTTTTGGTGTAACTGGAAAATAATGACAGAATTTCAATCACCTGTAAATAGAATAATAATTAATTTATCAGAGTTATCTCTCATCCTTCTGACTCAACCTTTCATTCTTAGAGAACAAAAGCAGTTCAGGAAAACCTTAGATAAATGAAAAAGTAGGAGAGTAAGTTGCAGAATTAAGACTGACCTAAATTCACAAACAGAAAGAGGAGACCTCTTTTACTTATAAAAATAAAGAATAGCATTTTGGTGGATCAGAGGAGCCAACAGGGAAGGAAGTGCAAAGTGTATATGGAACTTCAAAAGGCAGTCTTTTAAAAGGTAAGTTTCAGGGGAACAGAGGATAAAAAGGAAGAGTGAATATTTATTTGAAAAATAAAAAGATAAGTTTAGCAGCATGAAAAACATGAAGGATGCCTAAAACTTAAAAGGCCTAGAACTCAGCCATTCTACTGCTCCTGCCTCAAAAAGTCATTCATAAAGAAGCCATGGTTTTGGACTAAAAATAATTAATTTTTATTTCTTAATCTAACCCAATTCAAATGAAAATGCTATTGTAAAAAATGTACAGAAAGTTCAAAGGCTATTTTCAAGAGACCTACTAGAACAATTACTAGTAGAATCACTACTTTGAAGAAAGTTATTAGAAAACAAAACTGAAAACAAAATGCAAATTTGGGGCAATTATTCATTTTTATTTTTATTTTTAGAGATTTTATTTGTGAGAGAGAGAGACAGAAGAGCACGCGTGCATGCGCGTGCAGGACAGAGAGAGAGAAAGAGAGAGCACAAGCTGAGCACTAGCATGAGTTGGAGGGAAGGGCAGAGGGAGAGGGAGAAGCAGGTTCCCCACTGAGCGGGGAGCCCAACATAGGTTTAGATCCCAGCGTCCCGGGATCATGACCCAAGCCAAAGGCAGACACTTAACTGAGCCACCCAGGCACCCCTTATTTTTGAAATATTAAGAAATAAATGCAAGTTTTTCCTGAAGAAATAAAAAAGCCATGTTTTGTTATAGTGGCATGCACTAATGAAGATGGTGCTTTGTAAACTGGCCAAACTGTAAGTCACAGAAATGTAAAGGGACAAAAAACCTTTTCTATAAAACTCCTATAAAAAGTAAGCAAAGACTAAGAAAGAAAACAATTCAATTTACAGGTTAAAACTACACAGCCAGTTAGATTACTCCAAGCATTTGGGGGATATTAAAAAAAAAAAAATTAGACTGAAATAAATTGAAAAGAAAAAGACAAAAGAATATCTGAAATGATTAATAATTATATGTTTTCAATAATAAATAGATCTAAATGAAAACTTAAGGACAATTACTGAAACACAGAACAGCCAAGAGAATGATGTAAATAGAAAAAATAAAATATGGTCAGAGATCATTCTTGAAATGGAAGACAGACAAAAAAATCTAACATATGTTTAGTGGATTTTTTGAAGAAGTCAACAAAATAATTGATTAGAACTAATACTGAAAACTGTAATCCAGTTTGTTTTTTTTCCCCTGGAAACAAAACAGTCCCTGAATCTATGTAGTGAAGGCTCAGGAAGTACCAGGGAAAAAGTAACCTGTCAAAACTGATTTTTAGACATTTTATAGAAATTTTATTAAACTTTATAGTTAAAATTTCCTCGGGGCCTCCTGGCCAGAATAACAAATGACGTAGAAGAACGGGAGATTTAGACTGATGTCAGATTCCACCAGTGATAAAGCATTTTATAAAGCTTGTTTATAGAAAGATGTATCAGTGATTTGAAACTACCTTAGCTGTCTTCCACATGTCCAGGCAATAAAGCATTGTCTTCACTCAAATGACCAGGAAAGTCTCCAAACATGAGTCCTTCTCTTAGAGCAAGAGCTCCATCCAACCAAGAAATGACTGATGAAACTTCAGCAGGAAGGCTAATTGTGAACATTCATTGTAATTGAAGACTAACACAAGAGTGGGTAAAGAATAAACAAAGAAAAATATGTTGTATACTGTACAATATGCCATGTTTTATGTGTTATATATCATGACAAAGCAAGAAATAGAAGGGAGAAGGAAAGAGAAATGGGGATTAAGCTCATGAATTGCTATGTAGGTAAAAGATTGGAGTAGTATTATTTTAAATTGACAAGTTGGATTGTAAAAGGTTAAATTAGGAAACAGAAACAGAGTATATTTAAGATATACATACAAAGGTAAATACTAGAACAAAAAACTGAAGCCATCCTAAATGCAAAAAGCCATTTCAGTAAAAGAGCAAAGAAGTCACAAAGGTAAATGCAAAAATATATATTATACCATAAAAGATAACTAAATTGACATAAAAAAAAACCTTTCATATCAATAAACCTAAATAGATGTAACTTGCCTATAAAAGAAAGAAAAAGATAAATTTAGCTAACAGATCAAAACCTGACTGTATATACATAATTATCTTAGAAAAGAGTCTAAAAGTCTAAATAGAAAGGGATGGACAAATGTATTTTGAGAATTGGAAACGACAGTAAGCCTGTGGTAGTTATCACGATGATTTTAAAATTAGAATTTAAGCAAAAAGCATTAAAAGTGACAAGACACAATTTTAATTCTAAAAGACACAATTTAGGGGCACCTGGGTGGCTCAGTCGGTTAAGCATCTGCCTTCCGCTAAGGTCATGATCCCAGGGTCTTGGGATCCAGTCCTGTGTAGGGCTCCCTGCTCAGCGGGGAGCCTGCTTCTCCCTCTCCCTCTGCCCCTGCCTCCCCCTCCCCCTTCCCTGCTGTGTTCATGTTCTCTCATGCTCTCTCTCTCTCTCAAATAAATAAAATCTTTAAAAATAATAAAAAAATAAAAGACACAATTTACTAAAGAAATATAACATACATAAATGCCAGTGCACCAAATCACAGCAATCACTTTATAAAGCAGAAAATACAAGAGGAAAAGAGATAGAAAAAGAAACACACTATGAATAGCAGAAATTAACAGCATTCATAATATAAGGGGGAAAGATTAGGGAAGTATAATTAAATGACAATAAAATAGATATTTGGCTATAGAGATAGATAGATAGATAGATAGATAGATAGATAGATAGATAGATAGATAGATAGATGATAGATAGATAGATATAGCTATATATGTTATTTATATCAATAAAATAAAAAATACAATTTCTCAAGTGTTCATGAAACTTTATTAAGTCACAAAGAAAATATAACTATGTTCCTTAAAGTAGAAGTATTACAAACAAAACTCATCACAGTGAAATAAGACTAGAGGTTATAAAAAATATAAAAGGCCACTTCTTCTTGAATTTTGAAAGCTTTCTATTAGACAGTTATTGGACTAAAGTGAAAGTACACACTGAAAATTGAGACATTCTTAAAAAGTACTGATGAATACTCTCTCAAACATATGAACTCATTTAAAGCAGCAAATAGCATAATATATAGTCCTAAATATCTTGGTCAATGAACATAAATGAAAATAAATGAACTAGATTTGCAGTTTTTAAAAAAGAATAGAAAAAATGACAAAATAAGCTAATATTAAGATGAGGGATTTATAAAGGTAAAAACAGGAATAGATGACAGTAAAAATAAAATAATTATGATTTTTAATTGAAAAAATTTATTAAATACACAGCATTAGCTACCTTAAGAAAAACAACAAAAAATTTCGCAAATTTAGAAAATAGAAATAACAATGTGAAAATGGTTATTAAAATAGAAGAAAATGGGAAAAATAAGAATACTCCCATATCTTTTTGCAAATAAATATATTCCTAAGGAGTACAGTTTAGAAAACAACAGTGAAAGTGAAAAAGAAAAAGGGAAAGCAGGAATGGATTTATTTATTTATAACTTGAATATAGGGAAATGTTTTCTAAAAGTGACTCAAAATAAAGATGTGATAAAAGAAACAATTGATAAATATGAGGATATAAAATAATTTTAATAATTTGCATGCTAAAACATCATAATAAAAAGGTCAAAAGATAACTGCAAATCAGAGAGAATATTTGCAACATATATCACAGATTAAGGGCTAATGTCTCCAACATATAAAGAGTTCCAAAGATTTTTAGGAAAAAAGACCAACAACCCCATAGGAAAAATGGGGAAAAGTTGAGAATAGACAATACACAAAAAGATGTAAAAATAATTCTTCAACATATGACAAGATGTGCCACCTACCTCATAATTAAAGAAATGGAAATAAGCCTTACATTACACTAACATTTTATATATATGAATATATATGAAAACATTCTGTTGACAGGGCTTGAGAAAGCAGAAATTTTAATTTCTGCTGGAAATGCAAATTTGTATAATTTTCTTGGAGAGGAATTTATGAATGTGTAACAAAACTATAACATATACATTTACATTTTAACTAGCATTCCAATTTTAGGAATTTATCCTGAAAACATGCCTCCAACAATATGAAGATAGATATTTCATCATGGCATTATTTGTAATTGCAAAATATTGCGAACAACCTAAGAGCACCCAGGCACAGCA
>NW_024426552.1:42071876-42127023 GCF_017311325.1 Ursus maritimus | reverse complement strand
GATAGATAGATATAGCTATATATGTTATTTATATCAATAAAATAAAAAATACAATTTCTCAAGTGTTCATGAAACTTTATTAAGTCACAAAGAAAATATAACTATGTTCCTTAAAGTAGAAGTATTACAAACAAAACTCATCACAGTGAAATAAGACTAGAGGTTATAAAAAATATAAAAGGCCACTTCTTCTTGAATTTTGAAAGCTTTCTATTAGACAGTTATTGGACTAAAGTGAAAGTACACACTGAAAATTGAGACATTCTTAAAAAGTACTGATGAATACTCTCTCAAACATATGAACTCATTTAAAGCAGCAAATAGCATAATATATAGTCCTAAATATCTTGGTCAATGAACATAAATGAAAATAAATGAACTAGATTTGCAGTTTTTAAAAAAGAATAGAAAAAATGACAAAATAAGCTAATATTAAGATGAGGGATTTATAAAGGTAAAAACAGGAATAGATGACAGTAAAAATAAAATAATTATGATTTTTAATTGAAAAAATTTATTAAATACACAGCATTAGCTACCTTAAGAAAAACAACAAAAAATTTCGCAAATTTAGAAAATAGAAATAACAATGTGAAAATGGTTATTAAAATAGAAGAAAATGGGAAAAATAAGAATACTCCCATATCTTTTTGCAAATAAATATATTCCTAAGGAGTACAGTTTAGAAAACAACAGTGAAAGTGAAAAAGAAAAAGGGAAAGCAGGAATGGATTTATTTATTTATAACTTGAATATAGGGAAATGTTTTCTAAAAGTGACTCAAAATAAAGATGTGATAAAAGAAACAATTGATAAATATGAGGATATAAAATAATTTTAATAATTTGCATGCTAAAACATCATAATAAAAAGGTCAAAAGATAACTGCAAATCAGAGAGAATATTTGCAACATATATCACAGATTAAGGGCTAATGTCTCCAACATATAAAGAGTTCCAAAGATTTTTAGGAAAAAAGACCAACAACCCCATAGGAAAAATGGGGAAAAGTTGAGAATAGACAATACACAAAAAGATGTAAAAATAATTCTTCAACATATGACAAGATGTGCCACCTACCTCATAATTAAAGAAATGGAAATAAGCCTTACATTACACTAACATTTTATATATATGAATATATATGAAAACATTCTGTTGACAGGGCTTGAGAAAGCAGAAATTTTAATTTCTGCTGGAAATGCAAATTTGTATAATTTTCTTGGAGAGGAATTTATGAATGTGTAACAAAACTATAACATATACATTTACATTTTAACTAGCATTCCAATTTTAGGAATTTATCCTGAAAACATGCCTCCAACAATATGAAGATAGATATTTCATCATGGCATTATTTGTAATTGCAAAATATTGCGAACAACCTAAGAGCACCCAGGCACAGCATAGTGGTTGTATTAACTGTGGTATATCATACATTGTAGAAAAATCTTCTCTAAAAAGATCTGTTTGAACTTATAGTGGGTAATTTCTAGAATATATTGTTCGATAAACAGAAACAAAGTGTGAAAGGTAATCTATAGTATGTTAGCTTTTTAGTAAGAAAAAAATGAGAAAATATTCCTATATTTTCTCATTTGTGTAAAACAAACACAAGAAAAATAAACCAGGCAATAATAAGGTTAGTTTTTAGCAAGGATAGGTTGGAATGGATAAAAAGGGTGGGTAATTGAGATAAATAGAATATATGGGGGAAATAACACATTTATGAGACATAATGACACATTATGCTAAGTTTTGACTTTTAGTACAGTTTTTCACATGCTCAAAAATATAGAAAATCAAGAGGCATAAGAAAAAAATAGTATTAAAAATAAGAGGTTAATCAGCTCATTTCAAATGACTAAAATAACCACATACACTGGAGGAGGAAAAAAAAAGCTAATCCAACTAACTCTTCAACACAACATTTTGACTATATACCCTTTGGCTAAAGGCGAAAGAGCTATAAATAACTATTGAACTCTAGATATTCTGTTTTTGACACTAATACCAGTTAGTAATTCTGAAATTATTTGATGTGTCTTCAAAGAAGGAGCAATAATGAACACATTGTGGGTATTGCCTTATTGACGAGTGCTTCACAGAACTCTTGGAGTGTGAGGTCGGTGGGTGATTTTAATTTAGTCTTTGAGAATTCTCTTGGCCTTTGGACATAAATCTCTTCTTAGCCAGTGAAAACTTGTCATTTTTGTCCACATAGGATAGCACTGCCCTAATGAAGTACCCACAGAGAGCAGATCAACCTCTGGGCATGGAAGTATACATGATCTTGGAAGGAAATGATCAAATTATGTTTAAATATCCAATAATAATACTGGTTTCAGTTGTAGAAGAATGACTAAATTTGTAAATAGCATTTCTTAGTATTTTACTTTCTCAAAACACATATGGTGACTTAATCTATGCAAGAACAAATAAATCAGATTAAGTAAAATTAATTTTAGTAATATGCACAGGGTTTCTAAAAGTTCAGTACAATCAATTGGCAGATTTACTTTGCAAGTTAAAGTGCTTGTGCTAGTTTTTTTAAATGATATATCACAAGGAGCAACTGAATAAATTAAGTTTAATGAATCTGAAACATTATACTAATTATATTCATTTAAATAAATGTCTTTATGATGGGACTTTCATAAAAATATTTATGAGATTTAAATAATTGCCAAAATGCTCTGATTGTTAATGAACTTTGAATCTACCTTATGTAGTGCGTATTTTCAAAGGCATGGAAAAAGAAGGCTTGGAAGACTTTGCTGGACAAAAGAAGACTTAGTGGATAAGTTTAAAAAATAATAGAAACTGCGCACTGTCGGGTTGATGGGGTAGAGGTGGGATATTGTAATACTACATATACTTTCAGATAAAATCACAAAACCCTATACTGATACATGCCATAAAATTTTCTTGCAGAAAGCTTTCTGACATTACTGATACTTCAAGTTTCTCTGCTTAAAAATGAGTCTTTTTTAAAAGGCATATTTATGTGCTAAACTGTTTCCTCAAATAAATTGCAAAAAACCCCAGTCATATTTGGAGTTAATCTGTTACCGGGTCATGAGTTTTCTAGGTAGCTCTTCATAGAAATTATTATGAATGGTGTAGATATTAATGCAGTCATAACTCTTTATTTATAATAAATATTCCAGTCTGGGTTAAAATTTATTTGCTATTGTTTTCCATCTTTATTCCAGGACATTTCAATAAATCACAGGATTCTTACACATCTGGCATTTTGCTTTGGTCCTGTCAGCAATACTCCTATCTTTCACCACAGTGCACATCTGTTGTTTTTGCTTGTCTAGCAACTTTTTAAAAATATACCTCTTATTTTGTTTTGTGCTTTAAAGATTTATTTATTTATTTGAGAGAGAGAATGCTTGTGACCTGGGGGGAGGGGCAAAAGGAGAGGGAGAAGGAGGAAGTGGACTTTCTGCTGAGCACAGAACCCAACAGGGGGCTACATCCCACAATCTATGAAATCAAGACCTGAGTGGAAACCAAGAGTCAGATGCTTAACCAACTAAGACACCCAGGTGCCCCCCAAAATATGTCTCTTATTTATTAGGGGGACAGCTTTCTTTCCCAAACACTGCATTTTGTTATCTCTGGTGAGACCAACCACACTTTCCAGAAGTAGCTACAAGATAGCACACTCTTTCCATGGTTTATATTCACCTTCACCATAAAGTAAGGTTACCTCATCTACAAATAAATTCACCCCATTTCTCAAGGATTTTGGTAGTTTTCATTTCCTGGAGAGCCTTCTAAGAGGAATTAAAAAAAAAAAATTTACAGGGTGCCTGGGTGGCTTAGTCATTAAGCGTCTGCTTTCAGCTCAGGTCATGATCCCAGAGTCCTGGGATTGCACCGGGCATCGGGCTCCCTGCTCGGCGGGAAGCCTGCTTCTCCCTTTCCCACTCCCCCCGCTTGTGTTCCCCCTGTCACTATCTCTCTCTGTCAAAGAAATAAAATCTTTAAAAAAAATAAAAAATAAAAAAATAAAATAAAAATTTACAGTCTCCACCGCTACAGCTGGCCTACTTACTCCATTACTCATTCTAGATTCCCATCACCTTTGAATAGCATCTGTCCTCAGTGAAGTGACTTGGGTAGTGGGGTAACCAAAACCTACATCTCCGAATGGTTTGTTTCTCTGGTGGCCCTTGGTCACCATGCTTTTCAGAGCCTCAGGATGCTGTACTTTTTTTTTTTTTTAAAGATTTTATTTATTTATTCGACAGAGATAGAGACAGCCAGCGAGAGAGGGAACACAAGCAGGGGGAGTGGGAGAGGAAGAAGCAGGCTCATAGCAGATGAGCCTGATGTGGGGCTCGATCACAGATCGCCGGGATCACGCCCTGAGCCGAAGGCAGATGCTCAACCGCTGTGCCACCCAGGAGCCCCAGGATGCTGTACTTTTTAAATGTAAAAAAAGAACCCCAAATCAAATGGTTTCACTCATATATGGAACATAAGCAATAGCACAGAGGACCACAGGGGAAGGGAGGGAAAACTGAAGGGGGAGAAATCAGAGACTATGGACCCTGGGAAACAAACAGGACTGCAGAAGGGAGGGGGGTGGGGGAATAGGGTAACAGGGTGATGGTTATTAAGGATGGCATGTGTTGTGATGAACACTGGGTGTTATTCACATCTAATGAATCATTGAATACTATATCAAAACTAATGGTGTACTATACAGTGGCTAACTGAACATAATAAAAAAAAAAGAAGTGAAATGATTCTCTTCTGTGGATGGTATGAAAGGCCCTGAGCTTTAGGGCCTATTTAGAAATTCTGAATTGTGATCTTGGACTCTATGGCTCTGTATGAAGAATAAATAACATATTATTAGGTGAAAAAAAAAAAAAAAAAAAAAACCCCAAGAGAGGCCCTAGTGATGATCTGGAAACGAAATGTGTTACTGTGTTATTTTCTACTCCATTTTATAACAGCAGCCTTACCTCTTTCTGAAGAATAGAGTCTTTTGCCCCTGCCAAGATAGGTTTCTTTCCCTTTCTTGCACAAAGAGCCCAAGGCAAAAGGGCAGTAGCCATGACTTAAAGTTTAAAGGAGTTCTTTCTATTTCCCCTAATGGGAATTCTCTGTCAGTAGGACTTCTAGACCCATATAACCTAAGGTTGTGGAAACAGGAGGCACACATTCTTAAGTTGGTCATTAAGAGTGATAGTAAGTAGGCTTATTCCCACTTCAACATTTTGGTATTCAGACCCATATTTTGTATCTCTAGGATCTCAGACCCATATTTTGTATCTCTAGGAAAAGGTGATCATAGAAACTTAATTGGTGTTTTTAATATGAATAAAGCTTAGTTTTGAAATAGGAAGAATAAAAATTATTGTAAACCTTTAATGGGCCAAGTACTATTCTAGTTGCTTTACCTATAAAATCTTTAATGCTCAAAACTATTTTTGAGTATTCACACCTCTGTTTTTTAGCTAAATAACTTTCCTAAATTCCCATAACAAGTAAATAGTTGAATGTGACATTTGAACAGTCTAGCTCCAGATTATATTATACTATCTCTTAAAATAGAGTGTTTTTTGTATTATTATTGTAACTGAGAATGTTCCTATATTGTGGCTGTTTTTGCATTATATAAACTTCAAATATATTCATAATGGAATTGATAACATTTTAAATAATTTAAGCGTGCATTTTAGAATATCCATCAACAGTATTCTCATTTTTATGAGGATATGCAATACTAAAAATGCTTTTTAAAAATATAGAGAGGGCACCTGGGTGGCTCAGTCAGCTAAGCAACTGCCTTCGGTTCAGGTCATGACCCCAGGACTCTGGGATCCAACCCCAGGTTGGCTCCCTGCTCACTGGGGAGCCTGCTTCTCCCTCTTCCTCTGCCCCTCCCCATTGCTCATGCTCTCTCTCAAATAAATAAATGAAATCTTTAAAAAATATATAGAGAGAAGATACTGTGAATTTGCTATTGTTTTGTTAGATTAGGGAAGTTATTCTATGTGTCCTCCACCGATTTTGAAAATTCACCAAATATGTATGACAGAAAAACTGAATGAAGCATTATTTAGAGATTTGTATCACAAACTTTAATGTACAAAAGACAATGTGGTGGAATTAATTTAAAAGAAAGCCCTGGGGGCGCCTGCGTGGCTCAGCTGTTAAGCGTCTGCCTTCGGCTCAGGGCATGATCCTAGTGTTCTGGGATCGAGCCCCACGTCAGGCTCCTCTGCTCCTCTGCTGGGAGCCTGCTTCTTCCTCTCCCACTCCCCCTGCTTGTGTTCCCTCTCTCACTGGCTGTCTTTCTCTGTCAAATAAATAAAATCTTTAAAAAACAACAACACCGAATATCAAAAGGTGTAGTGTTATTAATTTGAATGTTTTTATATAGAATCAAAAGTTCTGCACTAGTTGAGGCTTTAAATTACTAAATACTGCCTGGCGGATGCAAATGGCAAACCTGGTACAGCTGAAAGAAATATGATTAACATGAAGCAATCAAAGGGAGGCTAATTACACCTTTGAGGTTGAAAATAGTTAAATGATATGAAGAAAATGACAAGAAATTCTTCCTAATGAATACAATAAGTATACTAATTAAGTAAATATACTTGACGTTAATGAGAATTGTAACATAAAAATTGTGAGTGGAATTCCAGGAATATATATTCCTTGCCGATTTCATTTTGGGAGATTAACAGGAGGCTTCAGTTTTGGGTTAATTTAAAATTGCCCCTATCTACTGACCTTTTTATATAGCTCTATCATACATGCAATTCTTTGGGAATCAACTGCCCATAGTCAGCTGGAATTGGCTCCAACAAAATTAGAAACACCCAACTAAGTAAAACGCAGGAGCCATCTCTGTTGCCCTCTTTAAAAGTCAAAGACAGTAGTTTAGTCTGAATATAAAGGTCCTGATAATAGAGACAGCTGTAACTGACCTGGATTAACACTAGGTGTGTTCATCCCAAACTTTAAATCATAAAATTATCTTTTATTAATACTTTTAATTTTCTTCTCTACAGACATTTCTCCCTAAGGCCAAAATTTTGGTGTTTTGTGTTTTTTTTTCTCCGTATCTCTCAGCCATAGAAAACCTTTTCTAAGACTATTTGAAGTAAACATAAAGTACTCAAATAATATTTTTCAAAGATCAAAATTAAGGTTAAGTAATGTTTCTTCTTTCTGAACTCATTTCCTAATTTGTAAAGCAAAATATCTACCTCATATAATTAATTATTTTAGATTTTTGGTGAAAAAGATACGTGGTTGGTGAAAATTTTTTCTCTGTATTAAAGGCTTTGCCAGCTACCTAAGTTATTTGTAAGTTTAGAATTTTAAACATTTCAGATGTCTTTAAAATTAACTTTGTATTTGTAATTCACATCTTCCCATAAATTTTTGCTCAGCTTGGCTCAACTCTTGCTCGTAAATTTAAAATAAAACAACTTCAGGAAAAGTAACATTGAAGGAGTTGGCATCTTAATATTCCTTAAGAGTTAGGCTAGTTTTAAAGTATTAAAAGTAGTTTTCACTTCTTAAAAAATAATTATTTCTAGAAAGTTACTGTAGATTCAGATTATAACACTGTACTATAATTATGGTTCAGATGGTACTGTTATTCTTAGCTCATATTTTCATTTGTATATAACTTCATGACAAGTACCTTTTCGGGCTAGAATTTCTCACACTTTTCAAGCAAAAAATAGAATTTTTTTCTGTAGATTGTTTGAATAAGCAACAATTCACCAACTGCTAAGATAAAAAGGGTGTTTTAGAAATGCTGTGAAAAAGTTTTCTTTTACTTATTTTTTCTTAACTTTTAACTCTTCTTTTCAATTTATATTAGTTTTACACTTTTAAACATACTTTAAACTTTTCATAATCCACTACAAAAGTAATATGCTGAATTTAAAAACTTATAACTATAGGAGGGAATTGAGTGATTTTTTTTAAAATAAAAATTAATGAGGTTTTATATGATATCCATATCTTCAAAGAAGAATAAATAAAGCAAACTATAGAATTTTTTTCAAATCAATCTGAAATTATATCCTTGATTGAATTTTATGATTATTGATATCATCTGGACTGTTATTTTCTGAAGAATCAATTCATTTGTGGCAAGACTGTAAAAATAGTTCCGGATGGTCGTGGAGCTGGCAAAAGCGAAGAGCTATGGCATATGGATAAAAGCAGAAGTTTTGGTTTATAACTATGAACGCTCTACTAAGAAATAGAAAGTTATGCCTCAGGAACTCCACAGTCACCTCATGGGTACCAGGACCCACACCTGAATGTCAGCCACCAGGTACCCAGTGTTTTTGACAGTCAAGCACCCAATTCTGTGTATGGAGCGGTGGGGAAAACTACGGTGCATAGTGAAGTTGAATCTGCTGACATGCTTTCCGCTTTCGGCTCTGCCCTAGCATGTGTGAAGGGACCTTCTAGACTTTGTCATACAACAACTGCCCTATATTTAGTAGTTGCTATTTGTAGATTATTTACTGTTCTACATGTTTGTCTGCAGTGAAGCATTGGCTCAAAAATTCAGACCATCTTTGGTTCTTTAGGGTCTGAATCATTCTGTCTAAATGCTGCTTCCCCTGTTTTAGGTAGCCATGTAGCCAGACTCTTGGAATTGGTGGATGACTGCATGGTGACCATCTAATCAAATTCTGACCACCTTGTCAAATCTCCACTCCCTCTTGCTGATCCACTTCACACTATAATTAGGATAATGACAATAATAATGACAACAATAACATCCAATTAGTAAGTACTAACTCTTTACTCACAGTGTTTAACATTGTCTGCCCGTAGGATCTATACTCAGATAATCCTTGGTTCACAACCTTTAGTAGGCAGAATGATCCCATCCCTACTCCCAAAGATGTCCACATCCTAATCATCAGAACCTGTGAGTGTGTTACATGAAAAGGAAAATTTGAAGTGGCAGATGGAATTATGGTTGCTAATCAGCTGATTTTGTGATGGGGAGATTTTCCTGAGTTATCTGGGTTCGTACATTGTATTCTCAAGAGGGTGATAGGAGACTCAATGTCAGAGTGATGCAGCATAAGAAAGAATCAACAGGCTATTGCTGGCTTTGAAGTTGGAAGGAGAACCAGGCAGCTTCTACAAGCCGGGAAAGGCAAGGGCATGGATTCTCCCCTACAAACTGCAAAAGAAACACAGTTTTGCTGGCACCTTGATTTTAATCCAGTGGGATCCACTTTGGACTGCTGACTTTGAGAACTGTAAGAAAATAAATTCTGCATTATTTTTAATCACAAATGAAAATTTGTGAAAATTTGTGACAGCAACAATAGGAAACTAATACAATGTATCTCCAATGTGCTTATTAGTGTGAATAATGGCAGCAAGAGCAAAGATTGTAGGAGAACATAAAATTTCCTTAAAATAATAATTGGATAGATTACTAAAGACTTGATAGGATTGGAAATGCATGTAGACTGAGAAGGAATTGATAGCTGTTTTATGGAAAGGGGGCTAGGTACAAATTGAGTCTGAACTGAGGGAATTGAAGAAATAAAATATTTGAGATTGTGAATGGGTAAAAGTAGAAGATAAATTATATTCTTAAAATTGTGCATGTTTTGCTGGTGCCATGCATCTTGTGTCATTTTCCCACTTAATTCCTAAAGAACAAGACTTTCCCAAAGTATTGCATATTCTAAGGGATGACACCATTTTTGAAGTTAAGAAAGCATATGTATGGCATATATTAACTGTTGAATTGATTGATTAATGCTTTAGTAACGTGGCTTCATTGCTAAAATGTGTCTGGGTAATATAACTCTGATCACCAGATAAAAGTATTTCCTCCATTGCAGGCTTAGCTTGAAGTTACCGACTTACGTCACTCCAAAATTTCTCTAATATGTCATTTCTGTTTTGTGGTAGCAAATTTGGGGCTGAAGGTAGAACCCGGGTGTTATGGGCTGAATTGTGCCAATCCTAAAATTCATATGTTGAAGTCCTAACCCTTAGTATCTCAGATTGTGACTGTATTCGGAAATAGGTCTTTAAAGAGATAATGAAGTTAAAATGAGGTTATTGAATGGGTTCTAATCCAGTACAAGTAATGTTCTTATAAGAAGAAGGTATTTGGACGCAGACACATACAGAAAGAAGATTATGTGAAGGCACAGGGAGAAGACAGACATTCATAAGCCAAGGAGAGTGACCTGAAACAGATACTTCCCTCAGGATTCTAAGAAAAAAGCAATTTTGCCTACACCTTGATCTCAGACTTCTAACCTCTAGAACTTTGAGAAAATAAATTTCTGTTGTTTATGCCACCCAATCTGTGGTACTTTGTACAGCAACCCTAGCAAACTCATACACCAGGGCAAATTGATCACAGTCAAATTTCTGTGGCTTTCTTTTTTTTAAATTGAAGTATAGTTGACATACAATATTATGTTAGTTGTGTACAAATTAGGTGTATAAATTAGTGATTCAACAATTCTTTGCATTGCAAAGTGATTGCAAACTAGCTGTCTTTTAATTTCCTTCATAGCATCTTTTTAGTGTTTATTGTTGAAAGAGTAATCAGAAACAGATAGTGGTATCAAGCTGGTAGGTCCTAGCATATACAAAAAAAAAATTATGGTAGTGCCAAATCAATAATAGAAGTTTAAAGAAAGATAAAACAAAACTGGGAAGTAGCAACTAAGTCTTTCTATGGTTACCTAGAAATGAGAATATTGTAAGCCTAGGAGAAAATTATGTCCTTCAGAAATTTCTGGACAGCCTATTTGGGGAAAGGGAGCAGTAGCTTGAAAAACAGAAGGGAAGGCAAGTGCAGACTGCCAGCCTGAAATAAAAAACCATAAGTCTGGAAATGATGGAAAAGAGAATTAGCCTAGAGGGGGGAAAAAGTGGCAGAAGCAGCATCTCCTCATAGAGGAAAATTTCTGTTAAATACTTTATTCATTTAAATAATTTTATTCTAGATAGCTCTAATGTGCAGCCACTACACAACTGTGAAAGCCAAAGATACGCTATATTTATGGCCGGTAGTTGCACACCAGGCTTCTTTACACAATGAACAAGCAAAACCAAATACCGATTGGTTTTTATTTCACTTTTGCTCCTGATTATTTTTCATAGTGCATTTTCCAACATTAACACTACAATACCTTTATTTTCTGTGATGTGATATAAAGTGTTTGCTCACTGACATCAGTACTCATTTTTAGAATGATCCTTGGTCTCCTGCTTACCAGTATGAGTTTTGTTTGTAAGGTAAGGTCAAAGATTCTCATGCTGGGAGAAGATTTATGTATAATTTGTTCCTTCACGAAATAGAGCATATAATAATAAGTATTACTAGCAAATTAACACATACTAGTTTATAGAACTCAAACTGTAGCAAAAGATATAAAAATAAAAAGTAACATCCTTTCTCCCTTTCCTAAATTTAATTCTGTTCTCATGTTAATTAGCTTAAGAGACTTCTAACCACAATACGATCTTCTATATTTTAGTCTTTTTATTTTTAAACAAATCATATTTTACAACTGTTCTCCAGTTTTCATTTATGAAGATGCCTAGTGCATATTATAATTTTAACACCTATATGCTTACCTTATTTTTTAATGACTGTTGAATTTTATTTTACTGATCTAGCAGAATTTTTAAAAATAGACATGTTTTGGTAGGCATTGGGCTATTTCCAGCTGTTTTCTATTACTAAACATTATCTAGTGCATATCATTTTACATACATCTTCATTCACTTTTGCAAGTCTATTTGAGAATAAATTTGGAGGAAAAAACATGCTACTGTCTATTGCTTTAAAATATATCCAGGCTATATTCCTTCTGAATACTTCTCCTGATTCCAGCTCTCCAAGCCGCCACCCTCTCTCACCTAGATCATTGCTATAAACCCTCTCAAACGGTTTCTTGCTCTCCTGCAAGCTAACCTCAGTCCAATTCCCAATATATCACCTCTCTGCTCAAAATCTTCCAGAGTCTTCCCATTTTATTCAGAATTCATCCCCTATAAATCTTACTCTCTTTTGGCCCACTTCCTCCACAGGAACTTTCTTGCTGTTTCTCAGGCATGCCAGGCCACAGCTGTGAATCTGTTTCCCTATAAATGGTGGAAGGTTACCTCCTTGCTCCCTGTAAATCTGTTTTCAAATACCAACTTCTCAGTCTTGCTCTGACCACCATCCACGTGAAATGTTTCTGGCTCTTCAGTCTATATTCCTAATTTTTTTTTATTTTAAAAAAATTTCACACTGCGCTTATCACCTTCTAACCAAAAACTTTATAATCCGCCTATTTGTTTAATGTTTTTCTCTCTCCTCTCACTAGATTATGAGAACCTCGTTCCAGAACAACTGGACCTTTTGTCTGTTATATTTCCTGATATATCCTAAGCACCTCAAACAGCCTAGTAATTTAAGCACTCAATAAGTAAACAATGAGTAATTAATGGGTCAAGTGTTGTGTTCATCTTAAATGATCATTTTTGTACAATTGTCCGCTAAAAATCTTTAAAGGTATAGTTATTTCCACACACTCATGAAAATTGTATCTTATTGAATATTTTAATCTGTCCAACTAGGAGAAAATTGAGAGAGGCCACATTCAATATAGAGGTCAGCTATGATGTATTACCATGCCCTATTATACATGAGCTTGCTACTATGGAAAACTGCCCTCCTATAAAATAGAAAAAAATCGGCACATTAGAAACTGTTTGTATTAGTTTGCTAGGGCTGCCAAAACGAAGTAGCACAGACTAGATGACTTAGACAACAGAAATTTATTTTCTCATAATTCTGCAGTCCAGAAGTCCCAAACCAAGGTGTTTTCAAGGTTGATTTCTTCTGAGGCCTCTCTCCCTGGCTTGTAGAAGGTGATATTCTCTTTGTCTTTACATAGTTTTTTCCTGTATATATCTGTGTCCAAATTTCCTCTTTCCATAAGGACACAGTCATTGGATTAGGGCCCACGTGAATGAACTCATTTTAACTTAATTACCAACTCCAAATATAGCTACATTCTGAGGCACTGGGGGTTAGGACTTCAACATACGAATCTGGAGATAACACAACTCATCCCGAAACAGTGACTTATGAATTTTTTTCTCTTTCTTCTTCAGGGTGGTGTTGAGGGTTCTTTTTCTGGAGAGTGACACAACCTTTATAGCGGGCAGAATTCTAAGTTGACCACCAGCGACCCACACTCTCGTATAGTTCCCTCCCCTGAAGTGTGGTGGCATTTATAACTTGTTTCTGGACATTAGAATATGGCAAAGTGATGGGATCGACAACACTTGATTTGTTTAGTCAAAGGTAATAGGAGAGTCATTTCTACAATTATGTTGGATTATATAAGAAGAAGAGAGCAGAAGATTCCCCTGATAGCCATGAGGAGGGAAACTGCCATGAAATCTACAGCCACAAGGAAAAATTTGTGCCAACACTCTGAGGGAGCTCGGAGGCAGATCCATTTCTAGCTGAACTTCAATATGAGAACACCGTTCAGCTGACTTCTTTACTTTTGCCTTGTAAAACTAGGAGCAGAAAATCCTGGAAAACTGTGCCTGGACTTCTGACTTAGAGCAACTGTGAGACAATAAATGGGCATTTGAAGCCTCTGGTGTTAATGTGTTATGCAGGATAGAAAACTATACATACTTGGTGAGAAGTGAAGATAACCCTAAGGGAGACTTGATAGATCTTAAGGAGTATATTCCTGCTGGTCCCCTCTCTTGGATCACCAAGTCCTTTTCTATTCTGCTTTATTATTATCTTTCAAATTAGCCTGATGTAGTCCTCCCCCAAAGCATAAATGAGGTATCTTAGTTTTTGGTTTTCTGAGTAGCTTTCTATTTGGTTTTGCTGCTTAGCCTCACTACTTTATGATTCTTTTTGTCAACTGTTCTCACCCAAACTTCCCCTTGGGCATTGTTTAGTATGGTTATAGTTTGGAGCCTGTGTCTACTCCAAGGCAGAATTTACACTTTTTCACTTCTCCAAAATTCTATCCCAATTAAATTTTATTTTATTTTTTTTAATTTATTTATTTATTTGAGAGAGAGAAAGAGAACACATGAGTGAGGGGAGGGGCAGAGGGAGAAGGAAAGAAGCAGATTCTCTGCTAAGCACAGAGCTCTGCCACTGGGCTCATTCTCAGGACCCTGAGATCATGACCTGAGCCAAAATCAAGAGTTGGATGCTTGACAGACTAAGCCACCCAGGCGCCCCACCCCAATTCCATTTCAAATCTCGCTTTCTTGTTACTCGTAAAGAGAAAAAAAGTAAAAGAAAAATGTTTTCAAAAGAACTACAAGCTTGGAGGACTTTGGAGGTAATTTTGCCTTCTTAATCCCTGTAAAATTTTTCATTTTTTTTAACTTGAAATTCCAGTATTCATGATATTATTAAGGATTTTCTGTTTTAGAAATTTTCTTTGAAAATTCAGGGATGTTAATTATTAATAGACTAGTGAATGTTATGGGTCCAGTTAAAGCTAGAACTGGAGTAAAGTTAGGACCTGAAAATTACAAGCAGATTTGCCTACAGAGCTGGGTGTTAGAGTAGAAAGGGCAGGAAAGGGATAGTGCAAGAGAGACTGAGACCATTGCACAACATTTGCATAGTTCACTGTTTTTCATCTATTTCACAGTTATTATTAAAGAGAACCAACTAATGGCAGTTTTATTTATTTATAAGTTCTGCGAATTTAATGATGTGACCTTTAATCCTTACTCTTGTGGGTTCTGGACCCCTCCAAATCATGTCATGTACTTAGAGCTGCTCTCTGTAGGAACACCAAGTTGAAAAGCTGGGTAAGAGTCTCAATAGGATTATTTTAATTTTTTTTCATTCAATTTTCTATTTAAATTTTAGTTAACATATAGTTTAATACCGGTTTCAGGAGTAGAATTTAGTGATTCATCACTTACATGTAATACCCGGTGCTCATCACAAGTATTTATACCCATCAACTATTTAGCCCATCCCCTACCCACCTCCCTTCCAACAGCCGTCAGTTTGTTCTCTATAGTTAAGAGTCTCTTATGTTTTGCTTCCCTCTTTTTTTTTTCCCTTCCCCTATCTTCATCTGTTTTGTATCTTAAATTCCACATATGAGTGAAATCACATGGTATTTGTCTTTCTCTGACTGCCTTATTTTGCCTAGCATAATACACTGTAGCTCCATCCTTGTCATTGCAAATGGCAAGATTTCATTCTTTTGGTGGCTAAATAATATTCCATATACCACATCTTCTTTATCCATTCATCAGTTGATGGACATTCGGGCTCTTTCCATAATTTGGCTGTTGTTGATAATGCTGCTATAACCATCAGGGTGCATGTGCCCCTATGAATCAATATTTTTGTATCCTTCGGGTAAATACCTAGTAGCTCAATTGTCGGGTTGTAGGGTAGTTCTATTTTTAACTTCAATGGGATTATTTTTAAATATTTATTTATTTGTTATGGGTGAGAGAGGAAGGTGAGATTTCGTAGTCTTCGTGATGTCCATCAGACACAAGCTGAGTTGCTATCTTAGATGAGCTATGGATGGTTATTTTCTCAATATGCCTTTGCAAAAATTTTTTGAGTAATTGGCAAGATGATGTGAGGAATATTGATTGATGCATTATCCCTAATAAAAATGAACCCAACCCCTGCAAGTGCTAGCTGAGTGTAAATACTTCCTCTATAGATGTTTTATAGATGCTTCTAAGCTACCCAGGGATTTTAGGCTTGTAAACTTATCATTGTCTTAATATTCTTCTGGACTTCATATGCTGGAAATGCTATGAAATACTGTTTTTATTCTATCTATATCAAAACACTTATCTTGTTTATTAACTTATAATGTGGAGGTTTGTACTTAAATCTTCAATATGTAGTGTCTGAGGATTTGATGTACATTGGTAAATTATTTCTTCATCAACTGCTGACTTTTAATTTTCCATGGCATTTGTCAATTTTCTCAAGCTTATCAGATACTAGGTCAGATATTTTATTTACTGGTTTTCAAGCTTCAAAAGTCTATATTTAATTTCTGTAATGAATAAATAAATAAATATTACCTATGTAAGACATTTGTATTTTTGGCAACAGTATTGATTCCATTTATTTTAATTCAGTGATATAAGGTAGTAAAAATATCTGTAGCTACATAAATAACATATGTTAAATTTGTAGCCTATAGAGGCAGTTTTAATATGATGGCTTTGACTTTGGAAATATAGCAAGTAGAAAATAAACTTGGTACTGTTACAGAAATGAAATCTTATTTTCAAACATTTTAATGTTACTGCCTTTTTTAAAAAAAGAAAAATTACTAATAAAAACAGTACATTTCTTAAAAGAAAAATGATTTATTATGAGCCATCTATTATGAGCCACTCCAAGTAAATATAAAAATATTTATATTCATTATAAGTACCAAAATGTTTAGATACCACATATTCAGTTAGAGATGTGTTTCGTGTCGATCATATTAAGCTCTTATTTAATTTCATTCAATTTATTTCATATTTTATCAATAATATAATATTTTGATGAAAAGTTTCAATTATAAATGATCTTAATTTCTGTTGTATCATATTGACTAACAGAACTTTCTGGAAATGCCATTAAGTAAATGTAGATATCTCTTTAGATTACATTTATACAAATATATTCAAAACTATTATTCTGTAACCAATTATTCTATAATGTACTTTCTATGAAAAGGGCTTGGGAATATATGAGGTAATACAGGTCAAAAGTGAAACATGACTTATCAATGAGGAAATATATATGAATAAATAGAGTGACATAAAACACAGGACATTTGTATAAGGGTAATAATGCCTATAGGCTTTAGGATTCCAGTCCTGCCTTTTCTTTAAGTATGTATGAGAATACTTCATGTGCATATTGTCAGAAGTTTTTCTGCTTTGAGGTAACATAATCCTTGTTGTCTAGCTTTCTTTCCAGTTACAGATAAAAGTGACTCAGTACTATACCAATGCTTACCTAATTCGATTAAATAAACTTTAATTCAAAATTATAACGTAGGTATAACAGCATGTCATGAAAAAAGAAGATTCCGGTAAAATTTCAAAATAAAAAGATTTAAAAAGCTATTCTAGATTTGATTTTTACAGTCTCTTGGCAAATCATTCAATCACTTATGCTTTTAAATGGAATCTTAAATTTTATACTTTGTTCAGTTGCTATTAAAGCCACCTCCTAGATAGATAGTCCCAAGTCTTGTTACCATTTTAAGGATTATCCCTGCAACTCATCTCTCCAGTTACTTTTCATTATTGGGATTTCTAACTTCAAAGGCAAAAACTAATTTCATTCTCTGAAGTTTTTGTTTTTACATACAACACCTTCATTAAAACCCTTGGATTTGTGATTATTCCTGATAGCAGAAAAATATAAAGCTGTTATTTCTTTTGTCTGTTTTCTGTTATGATCATAACATTTGTTAGATGCTCCCCAGACTTTAGTTAGTAAAGCCATTGTAGCATCTCCGTTTCTGCCCCAAAGTCACTTATACAGGGATGTCTCTGATTTCCTTTGTATCATAGTCATTGTTTATTGATTTCCCTATGCAAGAGACATTATTAAAATGAAGGAAGCAAACAACCTCTGCAATTCTTCATTATACTGTGAGAAGTTACTTCACTTTCCAGGTCTAGATTCATTCTAAGCTACAGGCCTTCCAGGAAACTGCACTGGAGCTTGCAGCTAAAGAGGTAACTGTAAAGGAGATGTCAGTGAAGAACCAGCTGTCAGTATTGAGAGGAGAGTCTTTTCCATTTTCCTGGCATCTTCCTCTGATCGTAGCCAGGTCAAAGAAGCTTGTATGGTGATATGAAGATGATAGGCATCATTCTAATGTTTACTGTTAGGAGGTCCATTTCATAAGATGATTATTACATGAGCACACAAAGATACTGCAACCTAGTGTTTAAAAGTTAAAACCTGAGTTTCTTAAATCATTAGGATCAAAATAAAACAGTTTTAAAATAATTTCTATAAAACGGTTTACAAACAATGCAGTGTTTCACTGAAAATAGAGCAGCCATCTTGTGTCTCTAGAGCTTGGTAGCATTACAGGGGAATTGATCTTCTTATTTATTCCCATTTTTAAAAACATATTATTTAAGATTATCTACCCTAAGTCCTCTGGAATAGGCTGAGGCTTATCTTGCTTACTGTATCTCAAATCTTGAGTTTCAAATAATATACTGTCTCTTCTCTTGTATCTCCAGAGCTCATACATTTTAGTTTAGCAATGTCTCCTTCATTCAATGTTTATTGAACATTTACTGTCCACAGAACAGTGCTATTCTCAGAGTGAAAACTATGAGTTCAAGTAACAAGAGTAAATAGCTAATATTTAATTAATGCTTAGATATTACTTTTGTATTTATAATTTTAAAAAGAGTATCCACAGGACAGTATAAGCAATTGTAGCATTTAAATGCTAATCAAAGATATTTGGAAGTTTGTTGTTTTTGAGTTTAAATTAGTTTTTTTATGGATTAGATCTACAGCATGAGCAGTGTGTGTATTTTCCACTTTGCTAAACTCTTTTTAAAATGAGAAAATGTTAATTAGATATTGTCATTCATTAAAATTTACAGGTCATGAAAGAGATAGTGCCAAATATCTTATTTGTATAATGTTACAAGTTTATTAAGAATTTTGCTACTGCTGATTTGATTCATATGTAAATTGCCTCAAAGTAAAATTAACCTGTCACTCCTATAATTATTAATTATCCAATTATTTTATAGGCAAGCAACAAAATAATAGAAAGAATATTAGATATATAACACACGAGAAATCAATTATATTATTTACTATACAAGTAATTATGGTTTTGATCTCCATATATTTTACTGTAATACTATATTATCAAAATATATAATTAAATTTATTAATCATCCATTACATAAGGGAGAGATGCATGGAACAGCTAAATTAAGGAAACCACAGATCATGGCAGTGTTAATTTCATAATATGGTAATAACCTCCAGTGTCAGGAGCGTGGTCTCTGCCTTCCTATGCAACTCATTTACAGCTTTGTTTATGATTCACCATCTAATTTAGGACATTTCCAACACAACAATAATTATTTGTTTAAAAAAAGAATTTAAAGACTGCAAATAATACTCTAAAGCATACTGCTCTTTAAAGCATACTCCCTCCCCTTTAAAGTATTCACTGTCTTTATAAATATAATCAATTGTGATAAGAAATGTTTTTGATGACCTGTAGCAGTCATATCCTGAACATTAGTTGTGGCATGTATAACAAGTATTTATTATTTTTTTTGGAAATTATAAAACATCAATGTGCTAGTCTAAAAAAGTGTTCCCAACGTTCAGCTAAAAGAGCATGGATATTCACACAAACCTGGTTTCAACACAGGAATTTTTCACTTAGTACCAGCTGAGTGTTACTTAATCTGAGCCACAATTTTTACAAATGGAATAATAACTTCAAAAACTTTTTGTGAAAATTAAAGAAAAGCATAGGGACTTAAAGAATAATAACCAGTAGCACTCTTAATATATTAGGATAATATAGATGACAAGAGTGCAAGTATTAAAATTTAGCTGGGACTGTATTGAAACTACTACTGGGAATCCAAATGTTTACCAATTATATTCAGCTTGCTTTTGTAATAAAATATGTGTGTCTGTGTGTCTGTGTGTGTGTGTGTGTGTGTGCAGCATGAAAATAAACATAAATATAATAAAAGCTATAAATTTTAGTTAACTCTGAAGTTGAAGGTACATTGTCTAAATTAGTTTGCAGTAATAGATTCTGAATCTTTTTGAGGTATAAATATTTTCCTTACAGTTAAATAGAGCTGTTTCATTCCCCAGTGCATTTATTATGTGTATACGCTGCCCAGTTTTGTTTAATGCAATTCTCTCAGATTAGAATTGCATTGCCTTTGTGCTAATCTGGAAATGAATAAGACTCTTAACTTCAAACACTCATCTTTCAAGATTTATTGACAAAATTAATATGTGAAATTACACTTCAAGTGATTTAGATTATAGAACTCTATATTTGTTATTTATAATGGTAATGCAATAAATATAATATTAATCTTTCAAAGTGTTATAGTGAATAATTTTGCCACAATCAAGGTTTACTTAAACTTTAATTTCCTGAGATCAACTAATTGTGTGTATACTACACAATTTTTATACATTATTTGGCACATAATTATGCTGATTTAATTTTCCTGATCTACCTCTGTGGTCAGTGTAACAAATAGAGTATGTGCACCGTAACTTAGAGAAAATAATTTCCCTTATGTAGTCAATAAATAATATGACATAATATGTAAGTATACCATATTATACTTGTAATTATAAGTATAATGTATTGAGGGATAATATTGCTTATTCTCAGAGGAATATGAACAGTTTCTTTTCCAGGATATTGTGACTTAATTTTCTTTTTTGATTACTTACCCTGAAAGAAGACACCCTGCAGCAACTGTAGCTCCTCCACTATGAGCCTGCTTCTTCCTCTCCCGCTCCCCCTGCTTGTGTTCCCTCTCTCACTGGCTGCCTCTATCTCTGTCGAATAAATAAATAAAATCTTTAAAAAAATATATAATAATAATTGTGTTTCATTTAGTCTAAACTTATCAAATGTAAAAAGGAAGTAAAACACTATTATTTAGAGCTTAGTTCTATAAATTTAAGGGCAATAATAATCTTAGCACATAAATAAAAGTATAAATATTCTTATTTACTGATAATAGTATACATTAATTACATTAGAAAATGATTTTTACAATGGCAGCATTGAATAGTGAATAGACTCTGGGAGTGGCAGTTATGAAAATTAATGCTTAGTCTGAATCTAACCCTAAATTATTCTAGTTTATTAAATAATGGCACTGAACAAAATAGTGTTGAGTCTTCTCTGGTTCTAGACTTCTAAGATGCTGAGGTTTATTCATTTAAAAAACAGCAATAGATTATTTGTTATAAACATAAAATATGCAGGCAAAGGTTATCCTAAATAAATGATAGTTTAGTCTAGATGCCATATCTGTCAGTCATGGTGCTGATAATGGCTTGGCCATTAAGAGACAGTAAACATATTTCAATATAAAATTAGCTTCCTGCTTGTGTTTACTTATCCATTATTTCTTTTTAAATGCTTTTATATAGTACGGATTATAATGTGTACTTATAAATAATTAAATGTTTATCAAATTTTTCTGTGCCTGCGTCTGTAGTGTAGAAACGTTTAATGTCAATTTTATAATATTAATTATGAACGAAGGCACCAGATTGGCTACTAAACATTTACATGGCAATTATCTTGCATGGATGGATGCATTGTAATTAGTTAAAAATTTACTGTCAAAAGTTAATTGTGCTTATATGTGAAATACAGAACCTAAAACTTTATTTGAATAATGTGGTAGCTTGAAATGGTTGTAGTTATGTTAGACAGATGCACTATTAAATATCTGGGATAGATAATTCCTTGCCATTATAATCATGTCTGTGTGTACCAGAGGTCTGAACTTGATTCTAAACTTTTAGACAAATCTGTGCATAGCGAGGAGTCTAATAGAGTGTCATGTAAAAACGCAACAAAACAACAACACAAAAACAAAAACCTCGAGATGAAAGGAACCTGAAGCAAAAGGGCTTGAAGTATTAGAAATGGGAACTGTTCATATTAAGTCCAGAAATAGATATGTCAATCACATCATCCTCTAGCCAATTTTCATCAGATTCATACCTGAGACTTAGGATGAAAGGGTTGACAGTATTTTTTTTTATCATAAAATCTCACAAGAAAAGTGAATGCATATTTACTAGTATTGGTTCCAGAAGTCTCGGTGACTTCAGTGTATAATTATTGTCAAAATGTGTGTCCTTCACTCACACAAACTCACACAGGTTCTACCCTCAGTGTGAAGCATTGACAGCCCGTCCTAGAGTTGTAGGAACAATGTTACCACTTTTAGTGGGCATAAATGGAAGCTATAATCAAATTGATTGATGAAACCTCTTTATGTATATTGTTTTGTTTTTTAATAGCAGAAGTTTCTTCAGAGAAAGACTGATTAAGAAGAGTTAGACTCAATGGAGGAAGTGTACCTGATGGATCAAAATGTAGGAGTGGATCCCTGCAGTCCCTCTAAGGTAAAGCTTGCTTGTATGGGGGCTTGGAAACAACACCAGAGATACTATTCTGTGACTGTCGTACTTTTAAGCCTGGGCTAATGTGAGTTTGGGGGGAGGGGGACAACTGGTTAAATATGACAGCAGTACAGCCCAAGACTAAATAGAAGTGATTTGGGAAGTTGAATTAAAAAAAAAAAAAGTTTACGTGGATAGCTAAGAAACTCAGGAAAGTGCGCGCGCGTGTGTGTGTTTAATATATGGGTATAATTTACTATATTCTAATAAGAATTTTCACATTTAGGTGTTGCAAAATCCTTTTGGGAGTTTAAATCTATATTTCAGTAAACAAGAATGTGATATGAAATTTCATTAGGTTTACATGGACATGTTTAACCACATTTTGAAATCTAATTATATACAATTTGCTTTATTTGGGTGTTAGAATAAAAATACACGTTTATTGCCCCCTGACGCCCTGAAGGAAAGTTTTCTTTGCAGAATAGACTGTTTTCATGAAATAAGAACACAGGGCTGTGTTGTCAGGAATGGCGGATGCTTTCTGTTTTCTCCACACGAGGCCCCAAAATCAAAAACAGCAAAAAAAGTACTTGTATATATCTTCAGATGAAAGAGTATTTTATCATGAGGAATAAGATACAAATAAATGTAATGTATCTTTAAGTTTCCTGATGAACCATTTAAAATATTAGCAGATTAAATCAAGGAATTCTTTCTTTTTTCTTTTGGTCTGGTTTGATTTTTTTCTAAAAATATCTAGGTGGAAAAATAGTCTTCAGATTCTCCTTTACAGAAAATTAAATGTAAGCTTGAATTATGCACATTCTGACATGTTTGCCTATCTTAATAGTAAAATTGAATAGTCTTCTTGGTTTGTTTAATTCCTTAATGACCTCTCCCAAGGAGGTTTTTAGCAAAGATTAAGTATAGAACTTCTAAGGCAAAACAGACCTCTATTAGCTTATTGTACTTGCTTTACATTTTTGCCTTGTTTTTAGCTCCTCCTAAGTACCTGATCATGTGTGTCTTTTTAAAAATATTTTTTAATAAAATAAAATATAAAAATTGCATGATGAGCAAGACTGGACCAAATTCATATAGTCCAGTGTAGGTGGATATTGGTGACATCTCACTAATGTAGATGAGAAAAACTTTCAGGAACGGGTATTTTACTGTTTATTTTAGGAAACTATGCATTGTCTTCTTTTCCGTATTATTTATCCGGGCAATTAATGATATTCATTTTTATCACTGTTTATATATTTTATACTCCAAAAAGTTTAAAGCAGATATATTTTGAAATGGAAAAAAAATATTAAATTCTTTCCCAAGAGGACAATTTAAGTCATATAACAAGTATATAAACATAAAGAAATTTTCGAACATTTGTGCTACCCTAAAAAATCTAGAGTTTAGTCAGGTAACATTACATATATTAGAGATGAACTTTTATCTGAAACTACTTGGAAAGTTTGTTTTGTTTTGTTTTGTTTTTTGTTTTATTTTGTTTTGTTTGTTTTTTAAATGGTTTGCAGGCAAATTTAATTCTTGACATTTCTGGCAGGACCTTACTAAAGCTAAGTCTACACGACAGGTTTATCTAACAATATGCACCTGCAAATCAATATTTTAATGAGTCAGTCAATCAATGAAAATCTAGAGACACCAGGAACTTTGGGGTTTGTCTGGAATGCCAATACTACCTTTGATTTGGGGTAGTATTGAACCTATAGGAACCATTACCTTATCTTTAGCAGCCTGGGGTTTTCATAAAACTTAATGTTGTTTTCGATTCAAGACATCGGTTGTGTGTGTGTGTGTGTGTGTGTGTGAGCACAAATAACAAACGTCACTGCCACATAATTCATTTCCTTGAGCTGAAATGTATGTATATTTTTTTAAAGGGGTATTTCTTTCTAAATAGTAAAAACTCATATTGGGCATTCAAAAATCTAAAGTTTCGGCCGTTTGCTTAACTCCCATGTCCATTTTAACATTTCTCTTGCCTTCATGTTTGTGTTACCTTGTACCAGGCCTACAAAATCCAGGTAAAAGCTTGATGACATACAAAATTAAACAACAGATTCCATATAAAGTAATATAAATAATATAAAGTAATTCCATCGACTTAGTGACTATATTTCAGCCTTAAATCATATCAGAAAAAAATAATTTACTTTGATTGTGCTTTTCTGTGCTTCTGGTGGATCTATTGTCTTTTTTTTTCCTGGGCGAAGGAAAAGATGCTGACAAATACGTTATGAGAGTTCTTATGTTGTTGAAATAGCCATGACCCTAAAATGTGAAATGAGATTAGTTTTAATAGTATCTCGGGTTTACCAGGATTATTTAGTTTTACTTTTGCCAACTCTTTGAAGAGAAACGCTTTTTAGAGAATAGTGAAGATATTCTTTTGCAGATTTAACATTTGGGCTCCCACTTGGAAAAGCCAGCGAAAAGACTTCATATCTTTTTGAGCAGGTGATTGTGCAGCCAAAAAAATTAATCTGTTTAGAGCCCATATTTGAATAATCTTGCAGATGATTCACACTAATCGACAGTTGATATATAAAACCAGAATGCTAATATATTTTTTTAAATCAAACTATAGAAGCCAGGGGAGCCTGATTTTCATATCTTCTGACAAACTTTTTTTTTTTTTTCCTGTGAGTGAGCTACATGGAATTTGAAGGTTACTTGGTGATAAATTATAATATGTAGACTGATACGTGGTTTAAATTAGTGGGTATCAAATAAGAAACTGGAAACTTGCTAGAAAATCAAATTCTCAGACTCCCCCATTCCAGATGGGTCAGAATGAATTAGAAACAGAATTAGAACTGAAACAGAAATTCTGGTTAGGTGCTAAGAACCTGTGTTTTAACAAGCACGCCAGATTATTCTAATACATGCTAAAGTTTAGAACCACAGATTTAGATAGTAAATGCCACCAGATCAATATCGGTTTAAGAATCCATCTTCACAGTTGTGGTGTAAGTAATAAAGAGATTGATTATGACTAACTCCTGGTCTAGTTTGCATTTGATTGTCTCTGTAGCTGTTTGAATACTAGTCAAAGGTAGCCTTTATGTTTTGTCATTAAGTATACTCATAGATTGACTCCATTTGCAGTGAATGTTTTATATTGTAACATCTATTTTACACTTTTAGGTGATTGAATATCTCTGGTTATATCCAGTATGTCTTGATTTATAGATGACTCTCATGCTAATTTATTTTTTCTATGTCTAATGGCTTATGTGAGCACATCATTGGTAGTCTCTTTATTCTCTCTCTCATTTCCTACAATTGTGGGCTGTTGAGAAACGGATGATCTCTAATTAATGAACTCTGTTTTGCAAAAATAGATTAATGTAAAAGACCTTTGATAATTTTTAATCAAAAGAACCTTGACTATGCTTAAGCATACAAAGGCACTCTGCAATTATTAGTCTTATATAGAAGATTTTTTTAAGTATTCTGAGTAATTACAACTAGTGGCCTTGACCATAAGTACATTTTTAATATGGCCATTGAAATACTTTTAATACAAATTGGTATATGTGAGGATGTTGAGTTACTGGGATGGATGACGGTCAGCTCCTCAAGACCAACACAAATAAATATAAAAGAAAAAAGCAATTGCAAAAGAATGCTTCATTCCCATGAAGGTACATTTTTTAGCTCCTCTTACATAGATATTTCTGTTGAATTTCACCTTGCAGGGTAACCATGCAACCCATCCCTACTCTTCCATGAGTAACTAAATGCATTAACATTTTATATGTGATTATTTCGTATTCATGTAAATAATGAAAAAATGTTCTATATAATTTAATATTTGCATATATGATAATAAATTGTACTTTTGTCCAAAATGTTTAAAAGTATTTTTCGATGTTCCTAATATCTCATAATAGAACTATACTTATAGAGAAGAGTTTGGGTTGTTCATGGGAGATGGACATTTATCAAATGTTATTTTACTAATTTATCAAATTATTGTTATGTGAGTGAAAAAACAAAGATGATCTGATAGTCTGATTTTATAACCTTAACAGCACCTGTTTTCACAGTTCTTTATTTGGCATTGGTATTATGGTAATAATTTTGAAAAAAATTAATTACTAAAAATCTGTAATTAGAAAGCATAACATTATCAGCTAAAGTTTGTGTAATTACAAAGACCAGTTACATTTAAACATTGAACCTAAGTTATTTTTTGAAACCATTTTCTTGATGAAATTGAATTGGAACTGTTAGCTTAGATATAGCTGTTCTAAAATGCAAAACTCACTGTGTAGGTGATATATGAGCCTGCAAATTCGGGGTTCTGTCTCTTAAAAAAAATTGTGCAGTATTTTAAAGGGATGTCCAGGAAAAAAAGGGTTTATTCTTGAGGGATAAAAGAGGGCTTCCCCTTTGAAGAAAAGTAGATTGTACTTTGAGCCTATCCTTTGGGGTGTTTGTTTGAAATGTTAATTAGAATAACTGGTTTAGCAAGGATTAGGACAGGAGCTAAACACCACTGACAGCAAGATATCTTCTCCTGGGAATCTTTCTGTTTCAGTGACTGCCATGATGTTTAGAGTGGATGAAGTCACAGCATCCTCTCCAGGAAAAAGTCACAAAGATCACACCATTTCTGAATGTATCTTAATATTCATTGTTAAACCAGAAACATTTTCATTTTTAAAATTATTCATGTTTGAGAAAGTTAAAAAATTTAATAAGTTAAGGAGTACATTACGCTAATGCCTCTTAATTCATGATGTGTTTGTATATCATGCAATTTCTTCATATGAGGAGTGCCATTACTTCATAGAGTATCTTTTTCTGCAGTGTATCTGCAAAGACAATACTTTCTTGATTGCCAAAATTCAAATATGCAAACTCTAAAGCAGTTCCAAATATTTAATTATTCATGGATTCATTTAAGAATTATTGAGACTTTAATTTGGGCTATCCATTGAAAAGTACAGACATGGGCCCTGACCTTACGGAATTTACACTTCAGTGGAGGCAAAGGTACAGTCATAATATTGTGTGATGTGTGCTTGACTAGAACTAAAGAGAGAGGTACTATGTATGTACATAGAGGGGAAGTGTAAAAAAAATAAGGCATTGATGATTAGAGCCAGTTTTTATGATGTGAGCTGCTAAGGGTGTTCCAGTTCTAGTCACTGAAATAGGGAAATAAAGGGATAATTTAGGTGGAAATATAATTAAAACTATTGTGAAAATAGTAAGCTTTAAGTGGCTGCTAGATGTTTAGTGAGAGTAGGCAGTAAGCAGTAATGTGTGAGAGCTTGGTACTCAGAAAAGCATAGTCTTTATATGTAAACTGGAGAATCAGCATCATTAAATTTATTATTTAAATACCATAGAATAATTAAATAACTTTGGGAAAGATATCAACTATGGGCATATATGGCCAATTAATATATTAGCGAACCAAATATAGCAGTATATTAGAAAAGAGAGAGTCTTAGAAAAATGTTTGGAAGGGGCAAGCGTAGGAGGCTAAAATGAAACAGGTTTACTATCTTCATGGAGTAAGGCTTAGGCTGAGTGAATGAATGAATGACCTGTACAAATGAATGGTTCATAACTGGCCCAACTGGTTTGACAAGCATGTCTTGATTATTGACCCAGGCGACTGCTATAGTTTTCCCAATAAGTCCTTGGAACTCTTCCAAAGCCAGTACACCTGGCAAACATTATGGGGATACTCAGATACTCAGCCCAGCTGTGCACAAAGATAAGAGTTATGACGAGGTTTGGATTGTTTAGATGCCTCTCCTGAGTCTCTTGATGCTCGCCTGCATTCTTTTTCTTTCCCTGTTCTCCCCTGATTGTCTTTAAATAAAAGCCTCACATAAATATACACTGTGGAACTTGGTAAATCTTTTCAAATACCCAAACTGGGAAAAACGGTGTGCTTGAAATTTATTATCTTTACTGTTAGGTATGAAAAAGAAGCACTTACTGGGTCAGTTATTTCATGGCACATATAAGGAGCTACAACAACTTTTTCCAGGAATGATAACAAATCCAGGAATGTAGTTATAATCAGCCAGTGATCAGCGTCAGCATTTGATTGAGTTTGTGATCATCTTTAATTTTCCTCCACAATCTAGCTTTTGCATTAACCAATCAGTGGTACATAGATGTGGTAGGAATTATCACCTTCACAACTTTTGAGTGTTTGATGGCAGCACTAATCTCTGGAATCTTCCAAGGAGTGAATAATTTATTTTTGTTTACTGTCTTTGTAGGATGAGAAGAGTTTGTCGGGGTTTATACTTGGGTCTTTTTACAATATTATCTCTCAATCCATGGACCAGGCAATCAGCATAGGTTATCTACCAGTTAGTTACTAATGACATTTATTCCCTGTATACATTCTGGAACCGGGGAAGTGAATATCAGGGTTCCACAGTCCCACTACCTCACTGATCACTTGGGCAAAATTTAATACTGACCTCCTAAATCCTTACTCAGGTCAAAGAACTATCAGGTGGTTTTGGATCACAGGGTGTAGGGTCGTTTCAAAGACAATATCCAAT
This sequence comes from Ursus maritimus, assembly GCF_017311325.1. Taxonomy (NCBI): domain Eukaryota; kingdom Metazoa; phylum Chordata; class Mammalia; order Carnivora; family Ursidae; genus Ursus; species Ursus maritimus. The sequence continues at coordinate 42,098,223 of NW_024426552.1, read as the reverse complement.
AATTCACATTACGTTTGTAGACTGTCCTTGCCCTAGTATAGCATAACTCTGAAAAATGAAAATAGGAGCCTTTGGGAAGATGGAGAAAAGAGTCAGGTTTTACTTTGACCCATTGCAGGGCACTTAACAAAGTGAACCAAGAGGGAGGCTCTGGTGCTGTGAACTTGCTGAACTATTTGAGAGTAAGTTGCAGATATCATGGGTTTTTAAACCACAGGTAGTTCTGTTTATATTGCCTAAGAACAAGAATATTCTCTTAGGCAATGAGTGTGAAATTTTCAAATTCAGGATATTTGCTATTATTTAATGTATAGCCTATAGTTAAGTTTTACCAGTTTTGTCCCAGTAGAACCGTTTTCTTTTTGAGCCTGGATCTAATCCCAGAATCACACATTGCATATATATGTCATGTGTCTTTAGTCACCTTTAATCTGAAAGAATTTCTCAATCTTTATCTTTTTTGACATTGAAATCATTAAAGAGTGCAGATCAATTGAACTCTTTTAGAATATGGGATATTGTAACATGTTCTATAATCTCTGTGTGCTTAATTAACTCTTCATCAGGAACAGCCATGCTGTGAACAGTAACAGAGTGGCTGAATTCCTCATCCCCATTTCCCTTGTGCGTTCATTCTTTAGACCTTATTCCCTACAATAAGGCTGGGGGGTTCAGACATTTCAACATCAAAAAATACAGGCCACTACAGAACAAGTATCAATTAGCCTCCCTAACAGATCTATAATCTAGTCTCTGATGAGTGAATAAAAATATTAAATTGAGTGTCTGTTGATGTCATCAGATTTGACTCAATCAGGACTTCTGTTCTGCTTGCCTTTGTCTGGCACCTTTAAGATCCATGCCTGTCTTTCAATGCTTTTCAGACTTCGGCCAATAGAGATTATAACATATTCTGCCAGTAGGTCAGTAACACAATCAGTATATAGGCTATCTCCTCTGAGAATTCTCTTTGTGCTTCTCTATCTGGGATTTATTGGGCACTAGCGTGGAGTCAATGAGAGATGGTGGAGGTCATTCCCAGGAAGAATAATCATCAGTTTGTAAGAAAATTGCTCGAGGCCCAATCATTGAAGCTTTAATGCTGGGCAGTCAGATTTCTTTAGAAGGTTGAAGTTTGTACTTATACTTCTTATTCCAGTGAAAAATCATTTCTTCCTTGGCTTCTCCAGTTTCATAACTGCATCTCCTTTTTTTTTTTTTTTTGATTCAACAATTCTATAACTTTCTCAGTGCTCATCAAGACAAGTGTACTCTTAATCCCCTTTATCTATTTCATCCATCCCTCCCCCACCTCCCTTCTGGCAGTTACACTGTTGCATCTCCTTTTAATTTGGCTTCTTACCTTAGATTTTTCTGGACCTTAATAGTATTCTACCAATATAGATCCAGTGGATCTGAAATTATCCCTCAGAAGAAAATCCAATCAATAAGTGTTATAAATTATATCTGAAATGTTGAATGTGTTTGATTTGATAAGAATTCATAATCACCAATCTCATTATTAATAATTCAATATTTGAAGAAGTTGAAAAGCAAGTCGTGTTATTCATTGCCTATTCAAGAAGGATTTTTGCTTGTTTTTTAGAATACCTGATCAATGCACATTCCTACTTAGAATTCTAAACTAAGAAATTTATCAACTGATATAATTGCAGTCATTTGTCCAATCTATTTTATTTTCTATTATAAAATTTATTAGTATTTCTTTAAAGATAATACCCACACTTTTTATGCCACAAGAGGTTTGAAAAGCAAAGTATGTCAATAATTATCTCCACATTCATACAACTCCAAAAGATGAATTAAAACTAAATGTATATCTTTTTGACAATGTTTACCTTAGTAGGGAGAAGCCACAGTTGTAGGTGTTAAATTTGATAACTTTTATGAAGTCAGCCTATTTATGGTGGTATCGATCTTAGCTATTTTCAGTGTCAAACATTAACCCTATAAACTTGTAATAAGATGATTATTTCATGTTTGGTTAAGTAAGAAATAAAATATAGTGGTATAGCTTGGCAACCAAAAGCAAACAACAAAGAGATTTATAAACTCTTCGTTAGCTGGGTTTTAAAATCCTTTGATTCTGGAGTCAGCCTATTTATGGTGGTATCGATCTTAGCTATTTTCAGTGTCAAACATTAACCCTATAAACTTGTAATAAGATGATTATTTCATGTTTGGTTAAGTAAGAAATAAAATATAGTGGTATAGCTTGGCAACCAAAAGCAAACAACAAAGAGATTTATAAACTCTTCGTTAGCTGGGTTTTAAAATCCTTTGAATCTTACAAGAAAACACCATGATTTGATATATTATGGTAGAAAGGATTTTTGAAGGTGAATAATTTTCATATAACATGAAAATGTTCCTTTCTATTTTAATAAAATTAAATTATAAATATCAATATGATTATCCAGTAAGCATTTTGACTATTTTTGTTGTTTTTTTTGGATGCTAAGTTATTTTTATATAACATGTGGGACATTATAGCGATAGCTCATTTTTTCAGTTTGTGAGGGATGTTAGATTTATTCCTACATACCAAAAGCCCGTTCCTGAGTAAAATGAAATATGGCCTTTACTAAGAATTTTAAACGTGTGTAAACCATTATATATTTTTTTCTTTTAAGTTTTTATTTAAATTCCAGTTAGTTAACCCAGTGTAATATTAGTTTCAGGTGTACAATATAGTGATTCAACACTTCAATACAGTAGCCGGTGCTCATCACGGCAAGTGCCCTCCTTCATCCCCATCAGCTATTTAACGCATGCTTCCACCCACCTCCTTTCTGGTAGCCATCAGTTTGTTCTCTATAGTTAAGAGTGTTACTTGGTTTACCTCTCACTTTCTTTTTCTTTTTTTTAACCCTTTTCTCGTTTTTTTCTTTCTTAAATTCTAGATATGAGTGAAATCAGATGGTATATCTCTTTCTCTGACTGACTTACTTTGCTTATTAGCATTATATTCTCAAGGTCCATCCATGTAATTGAAAAGATTTCATTCTTTTTTATGACTGAGTAATATTGTGTATACCTCTTCTTTATGCATTCATCAGTCAATGGACACTTGGACTCTTTCCATAATTAGGCTATTGAAGATGATGCTGCTATAAACATCAGCGTTCTTGTATCCCCTTTAAATTAGTATTTTTGTATTTTTTGAGTAAATACCTAGTAGTGCAACTGCTAGATCATAGGGTGGTTCTATTTTTAACTTTTTGAGGAAACTCCATACTGTTTTCCAGAGTGGCCGTACCAGTTTGCATTCCCACCAACAGTGCAAGAGGGTTCCCCTTTCTCTGCGTCTTTGCCAACACCTGTTCGTTCTTGTGTTGTTAATTTTAGCCATTCTGACAGATGTGAAATGATATCTCATTATAGTTTTGATTTGCATTTCCCTGATGATCAGTGATGTTGAGCATCTTTTCATGTGTCTGTTGGCCATCTGTATATCTTCTTTGGAAAATTTTCTATCCATGTCTTCTGCCCATTTTTTAATTGGATTATTCATTTTGGGGATATTGAGTTTTAGAAGTTATTTATTTTGGATACTAACCATTTATTGGTTATGTCCCTTGTAAATATCTTCTCCCATTCTGTAATCTGCCTTTTCCTTTTGTTGATTGTTTCCTTCACTGTGCAGAAGTTTTTTATTTTCATGTAGTCCCAATAGTTGATTTTTGTTTTTGTTTTCCTTGCATCAGAAACATATCTACAAAGAAGTTGCTGTAGGTGATGTCAAAAAAGTTACTGCCTCTATTCTCTTTGAGGATGTTTATGGCGTTCTGTCTCATAATTAGGACTTTCATCCATTTTGAGTTTATTTTTGTGTATGGTGTAAGCAAGTGGTCCAGTTTCATTCTTTTGCATGTTGCTGTCCTGTTTTCCCAACACCATTTATTGAAGAGACCATTTTTCCATTGGATATTCTTTCCTGCTTTGCCAAAGACTAATTGACCACACAGTTGTGGGTACATTTCTAGGTTGTCTGTTTTGTTTCATTGATCTATGTGTCTATTTTTGTGTGTGTGTGCCATTACCATAATGTCTTGATCACTACAGATTTGCAATATAGCTTGAAGTCTGAAATTGTGATGCCTTCAGCTTTGCTTTTCTTTTTCAAGGTCTCTTTGGCCTTTTGGGGTCTTTTGTGGTTCCATACAAATTTTAGGATTGTTTGTTTTTGTGAAGAATGCTTTTGGTATTTTGATAGGGATTGTGTTAAGTGTGTGGATTGCTTTGGGTAATATGGACATTTTAAAAATATTTGTTCTTCCAATCTGTGAGTATAGAATATCTTTCAATTTCTTCAATTCCTTTCATCAGTGTTTTATAGTTTTCAGAGTACAGGTCTTTCACCTCTTTGGTTGGGTTTATTCCTAGGTATCTTATTATTTGTGGTGCAACTGTAAATGGGATTGATTCCTTAATTTCTCTTTCTGCTGCTTCATTATTGGTGTATAGAAATGCAACACACTTCTGTACATTGAATTTTGTATCCTGTGACTTTACTGAACTCATATATCAGTTCTAATAGTTTATTGGTGGAGTCTTTCAGGCTTTATATATATAGTATCATGTCATCTGCAAATAGTGAAAGTCTTCCTTCTTCCTTGCTAATTTGGATGTTTTTATTTCTTTTTGTTGTCTGATTGCACAACCTAGGACTTCCAGTACTGTATTAAATAATGGTGGTAAGAGGGCGCCTGCGTGGCTCTGTTGGTTAAGCATCTGCCTTCGGTTCAGATCATGCCAGGGTCCTGGGATCAAGTCCCGCATTGGGCTCCCTGCTCAGCAGGGGATCTGCTTCTCCCTCTGCCCCTCCTCCCTGCTCATGCTCTCTCAAAAATAAATAAATAAAATCTTAAAAAAAATAACAGTGGTGAGAGTGAACATCCCTGTCTTATTCCTGACCATAGAGGAAAAGCACTCAGTTTTTGTTCATTGAGGATGATATCACTGTGGGTTTTTTTGTAAGTGGCCTATATTATGTTGAGGTACGTTTCATTTAACCCTACTTTGTTGAGGATTTTTATCATGACTGAAGGTTGTACTTCGTCAAATGCTTTTTCTGCATGTATTGAAATAATCATATGGTTCTTATCCTTTCTTTTATTAATATGATGTATCACGTTGATTGATTTGCAAATATTGAACCACCCTTGCAACCCAGGAATAAATTCCACTTGATCATGGTGCATGATTTTTTTAATGTATTGTTGGATTCAGCTTGCTAGTGTTTTATTGAGAATTTTTGCATCTGTTTTCATTAGGAATATTGGTTTGTAGTGGTGTCTTTATCTGGTTTTGGTAGCAGGGTAATGCTAGTCTCATAGAATGAATTTGGAAGTTTCCCTTTTTCGTTTTTTTTTGGATTTGGGAGGAATACATGTTAACTCTTTAAATGTTTGTTGAATTTACTTAGGAAGCCATCTGGCCTGGGTCCTTTGTTTGTTGGGAGTTTTTTCATTACTGATTCAGTTTCTTTGTTGGTTATCGGTGTGTTTAAGTTTTCTATTTCTTCCTGTCTCATTGTATTTTCATTTTTAAAAATGTAATCTCTAGGCCAATGTGGGGCTTGAACTCATGACTCCTATATCAAGAGTCGCATGTGCTACCCACTGAGTCAGTCACTTTTGGTAGTTTATGTTTCTAGGAATTTATCCATTTCTTCCAGTTTGTCCAGTTTGTTAGCATATAGTTTTTTATAATATTCTCTTATAATAGTTTGTATTTCTGTGCTGGTTGTGATCTCCCCTCCCTCATTTGTGATTTTATTTATTTGGGTCTTTTCTCTTCTTTTTGATAAGTCTGGTTAGGGATTTATCAATTTTATGAATTTTTTCAAAGAACCGGCTCCTGGTTTCATTGATCTGTTCTATTGTTTCTTTAGTTTCTAATCATTTATTTCTGCTCTTATCTTTATTATTCCCCTCATTCTGCTGGATTTAGACTTCTTTTGTTGTTCTTTTCTGGCTCTTTTCTGTGTAAGGTTAGACTGTTTGAGATATATCTTGCCTCTTGAGTTAGGACTGTGTTACTATGTACTTATCTCTTGAGACCACTTTTGCTGCATCCAAAGGTTTTGGACTGTTGTGTTTTCATTGTCATTGGTTTCCATGTATTTCTTTATTTCTTCTTTGATTTCCTGGTTGAACCATTCATTGTTTAATAGTATGTTCTTTAACCTCCATGAATTTGTGGTCTTTCTAGATTTTTTCTTGTGGTTGACTTCTAGTTTCATAGCGTTGTGGTCAGAAAAGGTGCATGATATGACTTCAGTCATTTGTATTTGTTGAGACCTGTTTTGTGACCTAATATGTAATCTATTCTGGAGAATGGTCCATGTGCACTTGAAAAATATGTGTATTCTGCTTTGTTAGGATGAAATGTTCTGAATATATCTGTTATCTGTTAAGTCCATCTGGTCCAGAGTGTCATTCAAAGCCATTGTTTCCTGTTTGATTTTCTGTTTAGATGATCTGTCCATTGATACAAATGGGGTGTTAAAGTCCCCTACTATTATTGTATTATTAATGAGCTCCTTTATGTTTGTTATTATTTGTTTTATGTATTTGGGTGCTCCCATGTTGGGTGCATAAATATTTACAATTGTTATATCTTCTTGCTGTAGTGTCCCTTTATGATGATATAGTGCCTTTTTTTGTCTCTTGTTATAGTGTTTGTTTTATTTTTTTTTAAAGATTTTATTCATTTATTTGACAGAGATAGAGACAGCCAGCAAAAGAGGGAACACAAGCAGGGGGAGTGGGAGAGGAAGAAGCAGGCTCATAGCGGAGGGGCCTGATGTGGGGCTCGATCCCAGAACGCTGGGATCACGCCCTGAGCCGAAGGCAGACGCTTAACCGCTGTGCCACCCAGGCACCCCTATAGTGTTTGTTTTAAAGTCTAATTTGTCCGATTTAAGTATTGCTATTCCAGCTTTCTTTTCATGTCCATTTGCATGATAAATATTTCTCCATCCCCTCTCTTTCAATCTGCAAGTATCTTTGGATCTAAAATGAATCTCTTGTAGGCAGCACATAGATGGGTCTTGTTTTTTTATCTGTGCTGACACCCTGTTTTTTGATCGAAGCATTTGGTCCATTTACATTCAGATTAATTTTTGATATATATTTTTTGCCATTTTATTACTTGTTTTGTCATTGTTTCTGGAGATTGTTTTCTGATCCTTTCTTGTCTTTGTCACTTTTGGTGTCTTCTTTGCACTCAAAGAGACCCCCTTAATATTCCTTGGAGGGCTGGTTTAGAGGTCATGAGCTCCTTTGTTTTTTGTTTGTCTGGGAAACTCATTATCTCTCCTCCTATCTGAATGACAGCCTTGCTGGATAGAGTAGTCTTGGCTCCTGATTTTTTCCATTCAGCACTTTGAATAATCCTGACACTCTATTCTGGATTGCCAAGTTTCTGTTGAAAAATCTCCAGCTGGCCTTATGGTTTTTCTCTTGTAAGTTAAGGACTTCTTTTGTCTTGCTGCTTGAAATTTTTTCTTTGTCACTATATTTTGTGAATTTAATTACAATATGTCTTCGTGTTGGCCTGTCTTTGTTGATTTTGGTGGGAGTTCTCTGTGCCTCCTGGATCTGTTTGTCTGTTTCCTTCCTCAGATTAGGGGAGTTTTCTGCTTTTCTTTCTTTCTTTCTTTTTCTTTCTTTCTTTCTTTCTTTCTTTCTTTCTTTCTTTCTTTCTTCCTTCCTTCCTTCCTTCCTTCCTTCCTTCCTTTGCTTTCCTTTCCTTTCCTTTCCTTTTCTTTTCTTTTCTTTTCTTTTCTTTTCTTTAAGATTTTTTATTTATTTATTAGAGGGAGAAAGAGAGAGAGAGCAAGTAAGCACAAGCAGGGGGAAGGAGCAAAGGGAGAGGAAGAAGCAGACTCCTGGCCGAGCAGGAAGCCCAACATGTGGCTGCATGCCAGGACCCTGGGATCATGACCTGAGCCAAAGGCAGACCTTTAACTGACTGAGCCACTCAGGCACCACTCTGCTATTATTTCTTAAATTAATTGTTCTTTCCCCTTTTCTCTCTCTTCTTCTTCTGGGACTCCTATAATATGAATGTTATTACTTTTGATGGAGTCACTGAGTTCTGTAAGTCTGTTCTTGTGTTGCATAGTTCTTTTTCTCTTTTGTTCAGCTTCATTACTTTCCATTACTTTATCTTCTAGGTCACTGATTTATTCCTCTACTTCTTCCAGCCTGCTGTTCATTGCATCAGGCCTGTTTTCAATCTCATTTTTTGCACTCTTCATCTCTGATTGATTCTTTTTTAACTCTTTCATCTCTCTGACAAGGGCCTAACTGTTGCCTTCTATTCTTTTCTCAAGCCCAGTGAGTATCCTATGATTGTTGCTTTAAATTCTCTATCAGTCATGTTACTTATATCTCTTTCACTTAGATCTCTGGCCATGGCCTTATTTTTTCTTTCATTTGGGATAAATTCCTTGGTCTTCACATTTTGTCTAAATTTTTGTCTTTTTCTGTGTGTTAGAAAAGCCAGTTATGTCTCCTCCTTCTACATTGCTTCTTCTGTCTTTGGTTGTGGAGTTTGTTCTGTCAGTCTTCAGGATAATTTCTGAGTTATATAGGATGATTTGATAGTTATCTAGTTGTGTTTGTGGGATGAGGCGAGCGTAGGGTCTTCCAGCTCTGCCACCGTGTTCCTCTCTCTCCTATATTGACTAATTATTAAGAAATTAAAAGCATGCGATTCCTTTCATTTTGATAAATTAACATTAAAATTTAGAGTTTATGCATTTAAGATACCTTCATTATTACAACAGAACATAGCCATCCATATATAACTAAGTATATCTAACTATTAGGAAATTTACAGCATGTTTTTATAAAAAGGGGGGGATTTATTTCTCTTAAAAATACAGTGATGTGACCCTGTGTACTTATTACAATAATATGTATTATGAATCCGTTAAAGTCTTTATTATGAACACTAAAGTTTCAAAAAGTTAAAAAAATATAGAAAGCAATGCTAAAACAAAACCTAAAGGATTGGTCCCTGTAATTATGAACAAATAAATTCAATATATTGAAAAATGCTATTGCTATTATATTTTGAATAACATAGGTGTTTATTTCCTTATAGTTCTGATTCCAAATGAGAGCTACTTAACTTCGACATAGGCATAATATCTAAAAAATTTTCTACTAGTGTGTTTATGCAACTATTGCTTTAATTTATGCATATTTTAATAAGTTTCTATTATGTCAGCACTTCAGAGGTTCTCCAAAATTTGCTTGTACCTGAGTGAAATAGTTAAACATTTTGAAGATTGAAATAGAATAACTATTAAAAGTTTAGTTTGAATTGTATTTCATTTAAATGTTACGTCAAATGCTGCAAAGGATCTGAGATGTTGCGCCACATGCAGTTATGTATTTATGTAAATATAGGTACAGATAAAATTGTAGCTACAGTCACAGATATGAAGATGAATACAGATGTAGACATAGATACGAGCAGAAAGACCGAGTCTCTGGTCAGAGATCAGACTTTATTTATACTCAGAGTAAGAGTGAGCACACAGCGCCGCTGCGAAGGATGAGAGACACATGAATATGCTCACGCTGAGGACAGATTGTTCTGTAGGGGAGGGATTCAGAAATACGAATTTGTGTGTGTATAGAGGAAGGACAGCTGCCCCCACACCCCTCCTGAGAAAGGGAAATAATTCTAGTCTCCTCTATATAAACAAATTCCTCTGAAAAAGACGGGTAGGATTCTGGGTCTTTATCTTTTGAAATTTAAATAAATCTCTCCAGGGGGAAGATAAGGTAAGTGTCTAGAGTTTACAAACCAGGGTCCCCCCCCCTTTGAAATGTAAACACATAGGTGGATAACTCCAAATTTCCGGAGGCTGAGCTCTGTTGAGTCACTCTTTCTCTTAACCCAGGTCACTACCCCGGGATGCAGCCATTAGTTGTCTGGGAAATAAGAGAAGGTTTATTATCCTTTGGATGGGATAATAAGGAGACAAATGGCTACGCATCCACCACCCCTGGCATGTAAAAAGTAAATGTTTCTGGGGGAAGTAAAACCAAACATTGTCTGTCCGCACAGCATATCAATTTCCATGTCTCAGGAGGCCAAGACTTTGCAAGAACATTGAGAAATCCAAGGAAGATTTATCTTTTCACATTAAGTGCTTTTTATGTTTTGTGTAATAGCCCTATTTGTATTGATCTGTGAATTCATGAGCATGTAAAAAGCATAAAATGTCTCAAGTCAAACATAATCTCTCATGACTTTCCAAGGATTAGCTTGATAGAATATTTGCATTTCAAGAATACATTGAGTCATTTAGAACACAGTTCTATTCAGTCCAGATTGATTCTATCAGTAATCATGAATAAATGTCGTGCTCATTCCTGAATGACTATAATCTACCATGGCAGGTTACATCTCCCATTACTTTGAATTTTGTTTTTAAGGGAAAAAGAAAAATAGTCCATAGTGTTTTATTACAGTAACTTAATTATATGATTCAGGTTGATTGCCAGAAATAAGTTATTATCATTTAAAAGGAATAACGGAAGAAAGGAACGAAAGAAGGGAGGAAAAACTTCCTGACAGCTGACTCTGTCAAGTGACAGCTAAGAGTACGACTAGGTTATAGTATTCTCAAACATAAACAATCACCACAGAATAGCAACGATAACCAGGTAAGGTCATTAATATCAATAATAATTAGATAAGGCCCATGATAGAACAAAAACCAGGTCAGGACATTCAGTAATTACTAAATAAAACATGCATTTCTCTCTCTTGTCTGTTATAAATAACTGCTGTTTCTTTACCAAGGACAAGTCTAGCCCTATGTTGTGCTTTCCATCTTCTATGTGAAATGTGTTCATGTTAAAGTTACGAATTACCTCACCTTTCTGAGAGGATCCACTTAGGAACAAATTTAGTTTTCTTAAATTGTCCCTCACAATGACTCCAAACAAGTTCAAACACCATAGCAAGAGATTCCCATTACCCTCTTATTAAGATGCTTTTGCACGGTGTGTGTTATCCCTGGAAGCTAATAATAAACCTGACTTTGAACATAGGTGTAATTCTGATGGTCTTTGGGAGGTAGGACATGAAATTGCATGGAGAAGAGAAATGAAAATTAAAGGTTCTGATATGGAAACATGTGCCTTATTTAAGGAAAAGGAAGAAGAAATCAGTGTGAATGAGGCAGAGAGAATGATAGAGGAAGCAACAAGAGATGAGATCATATTGCTAAGCAGGGACCAAAAAAATAGGGGTGGAGCCTTGAAATAATGACAACTTTGAAATTTACTCTGAATGAGATGGGATGCAATTTGAAGGCGTTGAGTAAAGCTGTGATATTTATTATAAGTTTAAACAGGATCATTCAAATTGCTATATTCAGAGTAGTGTATAAAGAAGCAGGTACTTAATGAAAAAGATCAGTTAGGAGGTTATTGTGGTAATACAAATGAGTTGGGTCAGATTGTAACAGTTGTGATACATATTTAAAGTGTAGCCACTAAGTCTGTATTGGTTTTTATTTCCCACTCATAAAATATATAATATGTTCATTAATTGTTATTATTTCTTTGTAAAGGAAATTTTGTGTGGGGGGAGGGGCTAGGATATTTTAATATATTTTTGTACATATTGTTGCAATAACAGAAATGTTATTGAAGTTTTGAAATGTTATTGAAGTTTTGAAAATTCTGAACAATTTAATAATGTATCATTACTAACTAGTAATGGTTTCATTTTTAAAAACATTTGTGATCAGTATTAGTGAGGACTTTTAGCTTTAATATTGACATCTTGAAATTTGACTTTATGGGGGAAAAAACTAAAATAATTACTAAATATTTAGAATTGATCACCTATCTCTTCAGTTACTTTGTCCTTCAACAGTATACTTTTTTTTTTTTAATTTGAAATGACTTCTTTCTTTTACTTGGACAAAAAACTCTTAGATTTCTGAATCTCTATTCCTATTGGACAAGGTGAAAATGCTTAGAACATCCTACAAGATCCTCAGTCATCAGGTTCCAGTCTCCTGCTTCGTCCTTTATAATCTGTGGCTAAGACATCACACTGTCATCATCCTCCATGCCCTATAGGATTCTTACCTGCATTTTTTTTCTTTCTAAAAAGTTACTGCCGCTTTACAAGTTTATATCAATGAACATACTGTTTTCTTTGTTTAGAGTAGTATTACCTAAACCTTTTTCAGAGAAATATTGCTGAAGTTGAACGTATTTATATCATAAAGGCTACAAATTGTAAATGCATACTTTGTTATTTTACAGAGTGGACATACCTAGGTAGCCAGTATGGTAATCGAATTATAGAAATTACTAGCAAGTACCTTGGAAGCCTCTTTTATACCACCTGTTGGTCTGTCTCTCCCTCAACCCCATCAAAGGTAGCTGCTATTCTTATGTTTATAACTTTTGTGGATATAAATATGCACCTGTTGACTATTTAACTACAGTAATATAGTAAGCAATTGGAGAATATCTGATTGAACAGAATTGAACCAAATAAATAACAGGTGTCCTTGTTCTCCTCAAAAAAGAATCAACCTTATATGTATAAACAAACAAATGAATAAACAAGTAACAGTTAAAAATAATAAAACTGCTTGTGAATTTCAAAATAACAGAAACTATATAATTTTTTAATCTGTGGCACCTAAATTAATGTAATGAATTATATGTATTCAATAAAGTGAACATATACACAGTGAATAACAATAATAATAATAAAGAACCAACCATCGTAACCTATTGTCACTTTTTAGTGCTTCCAACAAAGACAAAGGTAAATCCTCCACGTTATTCTATCCAGGAAGTTTTCTCTTATTGCTGGTAAAAGTAAAATTATCATCCATTTCACTCTCTTGATGATATTTAGATACAGTATTTTAATCTGACTCTATTCAAGTGGCTGGTCTTTGAGAACTATTACTGCTGGTAATAGTTAAAACAGGTTTCTTGTAACTCTGAGAGTATCTTTTTAATTTATTAGTTAGCAGAAGGGGATTATATCTAGCAAACGTTGTGTAGCCATTTTATATGTATGTCATACTTTGTTTGTCAGCTTAATTTGTGGGGAAAAAAAAAAAACATTATTCTTTAACTTTATCCATCCAGATGGTCACATCCCCTCAAGGAAAATTTTGAGTAAAAGCTTGGTTCTGAATTGTGTACTGAAGGTCACCTGGTCTGGAGTATATTACACAGCAAGTGGATTCCGTTTGAAACATTAAAAATTCTTAACAAAATGTTAAGGCATCTGGTTCTATAAATAGAGCATCGTATAGAAAGTGTATTTCATATTTGAATTTAATTTTTTTAAGCAGTTCTTTTTTTTTTTTAAGATTCATTTATTTGACAGAGACAGCGAGAGAGGGAACACAAGCAGGGGAAGTGAGAGAGGGAGAAGCAGGCTTCCCCACTGAGCACGGACCCTGATGCAGGGCTCGATCCCAGGACCCTGGGATCATGACCTGAGCCGAAGGCAGGCGCTTAACGACTGAGCCACGCAGGCACCCTGAATTTAATTTCTATGTAATACTTTTACTTTGTTTTTTTCAAAACCATATTCCTTTTTTGTATGTTTATTCAGGTATATTGATCAAAAGGACTGATTAGCAAAAAGAAAAACATCCATTTTAATTATCTCCGATTTTCGTCCGGGAGTATTCTTTTATTTGGCAAATTTAATATTAATGACATGACTACTATGCTCTAGACCTTTTGCTAGAGGTTGTTGATCCTGTAGGAAAGACTGCTGCTTTCATCTCTGAAGTTTGTCTTCAAGAAATGACACATAAATACAAGTAGTAATAAGTGCAATGAAAGAAAAGTACAGACTGTTTTTAGAAATGGTGATATTGAGGAGTGCCTGGGCAGCTCAGTCGGTTAAGCCTCCAACTCTTGGTCTCACCTCAGGTCTTGATCTCAGGGTCATGGGTTCAAGCTCCACGTAGGGCTCCATGCTGGGCGTGGAACCTACTTAAAATAAAAGAAATTGTGATATTGAAATTTATTCTGTTTGTTTACTTTGCTTTATTATATGTTAAAATAAAAATTTACCTGTGATTCCAAGTCTATACAAAAGATTTATGAAATAAGAATCAAAATTAAAGTGGAAAGGCAGTGAAATACAAAAGAAGAACATTGGACTAAAAAAAACACTTTCTATATTCTAGTTTTAGGATTAACATTTGCAAGATAGGAGAATCTGAAGAAGTTATTTAATGCCCTGAGATCCAATTTCTCAATTTGTAAAATGGGAATACATAACATTGCTATGAAATTGATGAGAGCTGTAGATGATTGAGTGGAATAATGTATGTACAATACTCTGTATGCTATAAGGCACTAAACAAATATGAGAAGTTAACTTAAAAGTTTGTTTTCTGAAATGCAATATTCGCCTTGTAACTATCATGAACTTCAGTCATTTGAAAAAGGATTCTCCCTCTTCCAGTATAATATTCATTTTCGCACACATGGTCTTAGTTTATTCCAGTTGCAAACTGAAATATCACCAATATCACTATCAGTTGTACACTTTTATTCTGATACACAAAAGTTATTTTCAATTTTCGTTTTAACTCAGATATTCCCTGAAACTGATAATGACAAAGCCCAGTGATATTATTACTGCTAACATTGAATTGTCAGATAAATGGCACGTCAGTTTTCATTTATATTTTTGAATGCCTGGCAAAGAGTGACAGCTGCACACAGTTTATAATTTGGTGTCACATTATCTCAGTGAATGGAGCAATTTCCATATGAAAATACATTTGAAATTAAACCTTGAAGATCTGGATAGTGTTTTTTACTGATTTAAAATAAGACTAAGTATCACAAGGATTCATTTCATAATTCTGACACTGTTTGAAGAAACAGGGAATGGGCAACTGAAAACAATTCTGAGAGATTGTGAGTACTCCATTTTTCTTGTGTTAGAGCATTAGATATATAAATGTATTTGAACCACACTCCAGTATAAATGATATTTTGGGGTCCACACAATGTTATTCATTTTTTTTGTATTTCCATGATTCCTTTTAATATTGGTAAAAAATGACTTTTAAAATATTTAATTCTATTTCATTTTGTTTCAGATTTTCTTTTTTTTTTTTTTTCTATTCTTGACATAGGCATGCTCCAGAAATCAACTTATTTCTTCCTGAGATTTTTTATTCAAGTGTTTCTTAAAAGTGATACCATGCAGTGATGGTACGTGGGTTGTAGAAATGTAACTGGAAAAAACACAGATTGTTATTTAAAACAAAACAAAACAAAATTATAGCTGATTATGCTAGATAGGTGGGTGATTGTGATGGAAGGAAGTTCCTTTAAAGCGAAGAATACATTTTATAGAGAGGAAGTGCCGGGAATGGCCAGCAATCCCTGTACTGATGGATGAAAGATTACTCCAAACTTTGCTGTGAAAGAGAGGAGAAGGCAAGAGGGTCAACACTCAGAGGTGAAGACCCTTTGCTCTTCTTTGCTCCCCCTTTTATTGGTCCTTCAAGATAATCACAGATCTTTATCACTGTTTCTCAGGCACGTGATGTGTGACAAGGGGTCTTACTGGAACTGGGAAGGTCTGTTTACCAGAAAGATACGATATGCTAATTTGCATGTTCTGCAAGTTCTGCTAAACATAGCCCAAGGGAGAATGCCTACGTCTCTTTAGATTACAGGGCAGCTGTTTGGGTTAGGAAAGTTTCTGAAAGGCAACTCCCTGCGGCGTTCCAAGGGAAGAGTGGTCCTGAAGGCCCTTCTCCGAAACCTTCCCTGCCCTCAGGGGCTTCCGTGTTACGTGTTAGCAAGCCAGGTATTATGGCTGATTTCATGCTCTACATTAACCCCAACAAGAAAGAAATCCTGAATTAAACATTTGCTCACATCAAGGAAAGAATGACATTGAAAAACCATTGCTAGTTCTTTTGCACTAATAAGTGCTTTGAAGACTTAAATAGTTGGGCTTTTCATGATCACAATACTTTTATTTACTTTTGGATAAGGAAATATAGACCTTGATCTGGGTACAGATCTCTGCATTTCAGAGAGAAACCCAAGAGAGAAAGGGGAAGGGCCTGCATCCCTATGGCAAAGAGGGGAAGGGAGGAAGAGTGGTCTGAAAAGCCCTAAGTATCAAGAAGGCAAGCACTTTCCCTGAAGAGCAAACTAATTTGTAAAGTGTTTTGTGTGGGGGAACTCAGGAGTAGCAAAGCACTTCCAAGAAAACAGACTCATGATATCTTAGTGGTGTACTATTCTGTGCTTCTGTACAAGTCCTCCATTAGTGTCAACTCCATTAAAATTTTGCTGCAAAAAAAATTTCCTGACTCTGGTGGTGTTTTATAGAAATCCAGAGAACTGGTTTGCTGTTTGTTCCATATATGTAGGCTAACTTAGAAATGTAAAAATGTTGGGGCACCTATGTGGCTCAGTCAGTTAACTGACCAACTCTTGATTTCGACTCAGGTCATGGTCTCAGAGCCACGTGATCGAGCCCTGTGTCAGGCTCCTCGCTCAGTGAAGAGTCAGCTTGGTGATTCTCTCTCCCTCTGTCTCTGCCCCTCCTCATGCTAATGCACACACATTCTCTCTCTCTAAAGTAAATAAATAAGTCTTAAAAAAATTTTTTTTTAAATTTTGAAATGTAAAAATGTTTGTACCAGCCAATAGAGACAAGACAGGTGAGATGAAGGATTTGGGGAAAGTATAACATCAAAATGAGATGGCTAGGATAGCTGTAATTAAGCTTCCGAGATCCCTGGGGATGGGAGGCAAGGCCAGATTAACATTCTTTTGTAGGATAGATAATCAAAGTGTACTGTCTTAATATAAGGGAGTTCTTCAAAATGTCTGGAGGATCTTGGAGACAGCTGAGCAGCTTATTTTATGTAAGCAAGATAGATACAACTGCTTATATAGCCTATGTCTAATCTCTTTGGGGATGTGTTCATCTTAAGTAAACAAAAGACAAAATCCTTTAGTAACTGGACTGAACCAAAATCTCTGAAGAACATTTGCTTTGTAATTCATCCATTCAATAGTGTGGAAAGGACATATTCTGTATCTTAGGGGTAGTAATGAACCAAAAAAATAAGAATCTTGCCTGAAGGAGTTTACATTTTAGTGAGGCATAAACATAAACATAATAATAGGGAAATTTAAGTTGAAAAGCGCTATGGAAATATGAGCAGGTTAAAGGGATTATTGCATTTTTCAGTGAATGGGCAGTGTAAGTCTTACTGTTACGGTTAGTATCTAAAACATAAATCTAATCCTGGGAAACTTTTGCTTAAAATATAAGCTCAGCAACTCCCAATATTTATATATTTATATTGTGTAATCGTGTGCATATGTACTTCTCTCTCACCTTGTAAATGGAGAAATGTAGACTAGAAATTATGTCATTTATATCTGTTATGTTGAGAGTTCCTCATTGCATACAACAACTGCACTAGTTTAAGCAAAAAGTGATATATTAAAGAACCCTGGGAGCTCATGTTTCTCTAGAAGACCAAAGACACTTTCTCCAGGCTGATCTTCTGGGGACAACTTCACACAGCTCATAATAGAACTGGGCCATCAGGGTTGCTGATGACTCTGCTACAAACTGGAAGCTATATAAATAGCAAAGTGCCTCCTAAACTTTTGAGGACCACAGGACTTTGCTAATATTATGAAATTGTCAAATTAGGAAGGCAACTACTGAGTCAGAAAATTGTCCCCTAATTGATGGTTTGGGAATTGTGGCAGCTTTGGTTGCTTGGTAACCAACATGCAGTGAACACCAGGTGTCTTGCTTCTTTTCCCACCTAAGACAGGTCAACAGCAAAGTATTGCCTTGGAGAATTTGATAGGATGGATCTAAGTTACATTTGAATCTCAGGCTGGAAAGAAATCTGGAAACTATGATATTTAACTTCCCTGCAATAGGAGTTTTACTGAATGCTGGTTGAGCAAGCCAGTTTATAGTATGTGGTGCAATATCATCGAAAGTAAAAAAAAAAAAAAAAAAAAAAAAGTCATTGTAATGAGTACAAGGTGACCTCAATTTACGTGGTAAATGGAAGTCTGCTTCAACTTTTAATGTAAATCTTTATATACAGCCTGATAACATTATAATAATTTAAAAACATTTTGAAAACATTATAGTTCATTTTTAGAGGAGGTTTTCAGCTTCATTGTGACTACAGATGGTCCCTGACCCACATGATGGTTGAACTTACGATTTTTTGACTTTACGATGGTGTGAAAATGATATGCATTCAGTAGAAAGCATACCTCAGATTTTGAGTTTTGATCTTTTCCCAGGCTAGTGGTAGTGGTATGATCTCCTCATGATTCTGGGCGGTGGCAGCAAGCCGCAGCTCTCAGTCAGCACGTGATCACCAGAGTAAACAAACAACTGATACATTGAACAACCATTCTGTACCAAGAGAAACATTCTCTTCTTCATTTTCAGTGCAGTATTCAACAAATTACATGAAATATTCAGCATTTTATTATAAAATAGGCTTTGTTTTAGATGATTTTGCCCAACTGCAGACTAATGTAAATGTTCTGAACATGTTTTAGGTAAGCAAAGCTAAGCTGTGATGTTGGATCAGTTAGGTCTATTAATAATCCATTTTTGACCTATGATATTTTCAACTGACGTTGGGTTTATTGGATATAACCACATTGTAAGATGAGGAAGATCTGTATAAGAATTAGTATTTACCATGCCTTTGAAAAAAATATAATTCCACATTGTTCAACAATTATATTACTGCCCAAATTATATTACGCTTGGAATTTTTATTATTTTTACATTGTAATATTATAACTTTTCTCATAAATATTGTATATTTTATTAAATATCTATTAAATAGCTGTATTTTATTAAATATCTATTAAATATTTTTAGTCTTGTATATGATATATAATTTTTAAGGAAAAAAGACAAGAGTGGTCACTTTCAGATCACATGACTATTTATCCATAGAAACAAAATAATCACACTTTTAAAAAATTCTTACTGTGCGCATTATGTCATCCTGAAAGATGGTTTGGCATGGTTGAAAGAGTTAGGAGGCAAACCTAATTTGCCTTCTAAGTGCGCCTCATGGCAGATGGCTATAGGCTAAGATTTACTCAAGAATTTGGATGAATACTTACTCTAATATGGGTAACAATGGTGATGTCTATAGCTCTTGGGATTCATTGTCCCAAGAAAGTATCCGAAGGATATTCTCATTTAAAACAAAACATGAAGGAATATTTAAACAGTTTTTGTTGATTAGTTCCTGTGTATTTATAGATTTTCCCCACATATTGCTCATTTTTAAGGTTCAATCAAAAGGTGATTTGACAATTTCATATTTGGAAAATGCACTCAATAGTTATAAATCGAATTGGTCATTTATACATACTTTTGTCAGGCTTTTAAACATTATACAGTTATTTTTAAAGTTTTGCTCCAGTGATTGAAAGAAATTAGTACTAAGACAAATGAACAATATTGGCTCATTTGACCTGGGTGGATCAGTACACTCACAATACATCAGAATATTTAAAATAATTGTAAAAATATATATTTATAGATTTTAGATATATACTACATTTATTATATTAGGCCTTGACAGTTTTTATTTGAGCTAAGTAAATATGTATTTACTTTAATTCAATGTAGCTTTTCAGAAGCAAGAATTCCAACTCAATACAAGACAATAGAAAAGAATATTAAAGATAAGTGCAAGAATATAATCTTACATGAATCACTTTAATCCCTAGATTTTTAAACTGAAACAGCTATAAAAGAAAGTGCTTGCAGAGGCTTGGTGAGGCTCATAAGAAAGTAGCATTTTCTCATCATGTAAATCATGAGGGAGCCACAGAAGCATTCTTAAGTCTTAATTGCCATGAGACTTCAAAGTAATTCACCTAAACAAGGTAATAATGGGTAGGTTAGGATATTTAGATTATTTGTCATTATTTTTAAAACATCTACAGAAAATGTATTTAATTGCTTACTGTCAGTCACTGTGCTAGAAGTAATATTGTCCAAATAATTTTCAAATATTAAAAAAATAAAAATTATAATTGCTCAAAACTAATGGAAAAGCTAGTAAATTAGGAGGAAATCAACATAGCAGCATATACTTATGATGCAAATCATTATTTTTCATATGTAAGACATTTGTATGGATCTTTTGTATAAAAGAAACCCGTCATAGAATGTATATTGAAAACAAGTATGAGTAGATGAGAGGGAGAGTGGAAGAAAGGTTGTAATGTGTAGCTGTTGGGTTATGGTGTATTGGGCAGACCCTGGTTTTGGTTTGCTGCTTCATCATTCATTGCTAATCAATCATTCATGACTTACAAACTATTAAGATTTTAGTATGCAGGTGTTCAAAACACATGCCTATTCTATGTTTCCTTTTCAGTAAGTGTCCAATAAACTTTGCAATTTTTCTTAAAGACTTAAATGTCCTAGCATGACATAGATATAGAATATTTGAAATTACAGTAGAAACAAGGACACTTCAACAGGCTACTCAGCTGCTCTTTGATATTTGCTTATTTTATTTGCTTATTTTATCAGTGGGAGATTGACTAATACAACTGTAAAAGCTGCAATTCTAAGTTCTGTATCTTGGAAATTATATTTGGCATTCAGTCTTACTTAATTGTGCTATAGTCATTTAAATTTTATATTGAAAAGTTAATACATTATCCATTTCCTTCTACTCTAAAGTACTGAGGGAAACAAACATATCCTTTAAAAACACCCATTCATCTTTTCAATAAGTGGTTCTATGTTAATAAGATATCCTTATGGGAGAAATGTTTTCTCATATCTCACACTGTACATAAAAATCAATTTCAGATAGGTTGCTGATACAAATATACATGTAAAAATTACAGCATTTAGAGGAGAACATATGAGAGCATTGTCCTCACCATAAAGTAGGTAAATATATTTTTTTAAATGCAAAATATTCTTACTAAAAACTTTAAAAGAATTATTCACTGTGCCATATTGATATAAATAGCTTCTGTTTTTTACAAGGCACCATTAAAGAATGCAAATGAATTAATAGGATAAAATATTTCAATAACGTCTATCTGACAAATATTTAGCTCTAGCTCTTGCAATAGTTCTTGCTTTATATGTGGAAACACTTATAATTCTGTAGTAAATGGGAAAAGTCTTAGACACTACTAAAGAAAACATCTACATGGCCAACAAAAATTTGAAAAAGTTCTCCAATTAATTTGTGATCTGGGAAATACAGATTAAAACCATAATTTGATACAACTGCATATGCATCAAAATGTCTAGAATGTAAAAGATGGTATAATGGAAGTTAGGGTGTACTGCACACATCTAACCTCAAAGACTGAAGCACTCATTGCCCGAGCTGCTGGGACTGTTAGCAACTACCTTGTCTAAGCTTATACTTCCTTCTCAGTGGCAACATGCTTCTAATTACTGATTGATGCTGAAGCATAAAGTCCTGGCCACTTATCAGAAATTAGGACAACTCTGAAAAGCCACAAATATTCCAGAACTCCCCGTTGGATTGGCTGAGATCTTTGTTTTGATTGTATCACTGTTCAACCTCACCTTTGACCAATCCTGTAACCTGCTTTACGTATAGAGGTGTGATTTTGAAAAAATTCTCCAAAAGTTGTCTTCATTTCCTGCATAGAGTCTGTTTCCTGGGGAATTTGACGGAGGCTAATTAATGTGGGGCATGGTCTGAGAAAGTAGATTCTAAAGTGGGATTTGGGATCTGAATCAACTGTCCTGGTTGACAATATGGACCCCATTACTGATGGATGGTAAATAGGTTACAGTTATCCCCTGACATGTAGTAACAGTGTAGCTGTTCAAACTTTTACTGGGATGGTAATCTGGAATATGACAACTGCAGTGGTTTACCAGTGTAAGAGAATGCACTTACTGGTAAAAGTATATCAGGCATTTGGAAAAGATAGGAAAAATGCTAACTAAAATAACCATGGAGCATTGCCTGTGTGGGTCAGTCAGTAAAGCATCTGCCTTTGGCTCAGGTCACGATCCCAGGGTGGTCCTGGGATTGAGTCCCACATCGGGCTTCCTGCTCAGCAGGATGTCTGCTTCTCCCTCTGCACCTCCCCCCTACTCGTGCACGCATGTGCGCTCTCTCTCTCTCTCAAATAAATAAGTAAAATCTTTACAAAAATAAAATAAAATAACCATGGAAATCGATGACAGTGTTGAGGATAGTCAGTGCTTTAGAGAAAGACAATGAAAGGCTGGAGTGATACCAATTTACAGTGAAGAATGAGTGTCTAAGCACCTCTTTGGCAAGGATAAAAAGACACGCTCATCTCCTGCAACTGAAGGGCAGAAAAAGCTATGGATCCAGCCAAAGAATAAGAAGAATAGACTCCAGAATAGGTTGTGTTCTCAAGTTTTATAGGTTTGCTATGCCAAATTAAGGGCCCTAATTTGGAAGAGTGGGACCCTCAATTATGGAAGGGGCATGTGGGTTGATGTACTCTAAGACTACGAATTATCAGATTCTCCTAGACCATCTAGGCATGCTAAAATGCTTCACTCCTCTCTACACTGGTTCTTCCTACTTATTGAAGAAGATGCAGAGACCTCTGCTTTGTGAGAAAACCTGTCTCTACAATCTTCACCTACTTTTCCTCTTGTACATCAGATGAATGACTAATGGATGGAGTGTAGCAGATTCTATTATTCTGAATTATTTATAGACAATCTCTGTGAAGTGTAGTCATTTTTTGTTACCCCATTTAAATTTTGTTCATGTGACCAATGGAATGGGAGCAGAAGTGAGGGTACACATCTGAACTTACCCTTAAAGTCATTTCTTTGTTTTACCTTTTTTTTTCTTTTTCTTTTTTTCCAACACAAGAACAGAATATTTTTAATAGTGTCTGCTTCTTCACTTTGGGATATGGGATAGAAAAAAAGTGTGGAACAGAGCAGCAAGCATCCCACAACCAACATAGACAACTGTTGGGAAATATGTTTGGTTTGTCACCACAGAGTAACTTAAAGAAGGCTGGCTACTGTAGGAACTGTCGTAGAAAATGATTGTACACAGCAACTTGTCTTCTGCTTAAAGTATACAAAATCTGCATCTATGCAGTAATCGTATTACAAGGTTAATCTTTCTGAAAATGACTTCCCTTTGTAGTTTTAGGATTTCTAAGGATAGTATCCTTTAATGTTTATTATGATATTTTATTTTAACTGCAAACAACATTGCAGTTAAAAGGGGGGAAAAATCCTGAAGAATGGTAAGCCCAGACTTCTAATAAGTATTTCTAAGATTTCTCCTCTTTTGATGAATACTGCACCTGCAGCTTCTCAACATTTGTTGGCTGTTTTGATTTTGGCTTTTCCTTCCTTAAAAAAAAATAAGTAAATAACATGCAGCAGTCAAGGGAATTGATGCCAGAACAAAAATGCATTGCTTTTCACTACCTGATAAGTAGAGAATAAAATCAGAATTGGAACATATTTTTAGTACAGACTAGGACACTAAACAAGACTTTAGAGTCTAAAGTTTATTTTCATTATGTTGAAAAATATGTTTTATCCTTTTATGTTCTCAATAGATTTTCATTTCTGTCAGAACTGGGAGTTTAACATTGGAATAATTAAATTCTTTTGGTGGTAATTAGCTTTCTTTTTAGGAAGATTTTTCTTTTTGAAAATTGCCGTATAGGTCTATTCAAAGAGTAATCAGATCGATTGTTTCTCATCTGTTAACAATATAAACTGAACCTCTGTGATGGTTGTTATTTTTATAAAACCTTGTACACAATTTGAGATAATTAGGTATGCTTTACTCTTTTTTGAGAATAAAGTGATGCACAGAAAAATTGCATAGCTTACTTCTTTAAAGCAGGCCCTCTTAAGCCAGATTTTTTAAAAAATAAAGATCTATGCACAATCGATTTAAAAAATTTTAAGCTTTTCTAGGGGTGCCTGGGTGGCACAGCGGTTAAGCGTCTGCCTTCGGCTCAGGGTGTGATCCCGGCGTTATGGGATCGAGCCCCACATCAGGCTCCTCCGCTATAAGCCTGCGTCTTCCTCTCCCACTCCCCCTGCTGTGTTCCCTCTCTTGCTGGCTGTCTCTATCTCTGTCAAATAAATAAATAAAATCTTTAAAAAAAAATTTTTTTTAAGCTTTTCTAAAAATCCTTGACACACACACACACACACACACACACACACACACACACAGAGTTAGATCTGAGAAGATGCTCTCTTATATGTGAGAGGACCCTTCTGTTAAATGGGGCAGGAAAGAATTATACTTCACAGAGATCAGCTGCAAATAATTTGGAACAATTTGTACTTAATAGGACATGTATAGGACACAATTAGGAAATGATAAAGGTAGGGGGCTCAGTTTTTCTTACTTCATGTTGTAAAAATTTCTGCTTGAGAATAAATCTTTTCTCTCTGAAAGTTAAATGCATTTTTCAGTTTGTCAGTGACATTCTCTTAAAAGAAAATTTTGTTCACCTTTTAAAAAAATATTATTTAAATATTTTCCACCTCATTCTTTTGGATTAACTTTCTTCCTAGTGAGTAAAAAAACACAAAAGCAAATCACGATACAATAACAAGAAAATAACAAATGTGTGTTTTAGTTTAGATGACCCTTACAGAGTCAGACCCTATTTCTCATTAGGCCAGCTCTAGGCTAAAGAGATAATGAAGATATGTATACTTCAGATAGGTTTTTTTTTTTTTTTAAGTTGTAAATGGCTTTCATTTAATGTATCCTCACATTTAACATCCTAGAGGTAAGATCATCCTAGAAGTGTGTTCATAGAGAACTGTTTAGTTAGTCCATTGGTTGATTGTTTTTAGCCTGCTCTTTTTCTAGAAAAATTGTGATTATTCAGCATTCTTAGTTTTTCTTTTGAACTTGGAATTTCCCAAAGTCAGCTGTTTTGCCACAGGTTAGAATACATTGATTCTGAGTTACCATTTGCACACTTATGCAGTAGGTGTTTCTATAAAGAACACTAAAACCTGAAATAGAAAATGTGCAGAAGAAAATGCGTGAGTAGCTGTTAAGAAAATACATAAACAAGAGGAACAAGTGTAAATTAATGAAGTGTCCCTTTAAACTGTCAAAACAAAACAAGATTTAGTCGTCTTCAATATTAATGATAAAAAGCTTTTATCTTGTCCTTAACATTTATTGGGTTGCAATAGGAAGACTGAGTTTCAACTACCAAACATTTCCAGGTATTTATTGACCATAAATAAAAACTCATCAAATGCCAGCTGGAATCCAAAACTTCTGACTAAACAAAATAAAGCAAAAGTATCGAATCATGGTCCTAGAAGGAATATCAGGTATAATTTCATCTTTTTCATATAACAATAGATAAAACTGGAAGGCAGAGAAATAGAATGATGTTGTATCAAATATATTATTAGTGTAATATACAGGGTCAGAACTCAGATTTTGTTCATTCCCAGTTCTCATAGCGTATGGGCTTATTTTGGAAAGCCTCGTTAATTAAGAAGGGATTCCATAAGGTAAAAATATTTTTTATAGAGCATCTCCAGAAATTAATTGATACATTTTGATATGTACTATTATGTACACATAAACATTGAACTGAAGGTCATATATGAACAGAGATGACAAATAATATTCATCAGTATCCCACTGCTGTTGGTACAAAAAAAGTATAGAAATGCTAAGAATTTTCTGCTGCCTAAAACCTCTATTTGCATGTCAAAAAAAAAAATCCCATGGAATTACTTAAAAGTTTTAGAGTTATTTTTCACGAAATTTTTTATAGAAAGAAAATCAATTGAAAATATTTACTACGTTTCTTATTCAAAAGTATTACTGTCACAATATTTACAGAAAACTTTTGAAATTTCTAGAATTCTTGATTCTTATATAATTTTCTTTCACTCCTATATAATGGAGCTAAATTTCATTTTTACTGATATAAGATTTTATTAATAGATAAATAAAATATAAAGATGTAAGTTCCTTAAACATTAAATTTTATTTTTCTTCTTATGAATGAAACACTACACTTTGTTTAAAAATCCAAAAAGAGGGGCGCCTGGGTAGCGCAGTCGTTAAAGCGTCTGTCTTCGGCTCAGGGCGTGATCCCGGCGTGCCGGATCGAGTCCCACATCAGGCTCCTCCGCTATGAGCCTGCTTCTTCCTCTCCCACTCCCCCTGCTGTGTTCCCTCTCTCGCTGGCTGTCTCTCTGT
>NW_024426552.1:42000600-42071861 GCF_017311325.1 Ursus maritimus | reverse complement strand
AAATCTTTAAAAAAAAAAAATAAAAAAATAAATAAAAAAATAAAAATCCAAAAAGAAGGAAAAAAAAAAAGAAAATCCAACAAAGTGTACTTCAGATCATGCTGAATATCGTTCAAAATAGATTTCATACAAACATTCTTATAACAGGATTAACCTTTTTATATAAAATAAATATCAACTAAAACTCATTTTGGTTTTACTAAAAACATGAAATACTTCTTAGGTTAAACTTTCAAGTGGAATTCAACTATTTTAATATTTTTTTGAACTTTACTCTTTAAGAATCAAGATTTTACGTTAAATAATTCAATTATTTGACAAACGTAGAATTTTCTCATTTCTATTTTTATAATTGATTTTAGAACACTGTAGATTTCAAGGAAGAGAGGGCCAAAATATCAGGATATTAATTTCAAGTATAGCTGTCTTTTCTCATTCCTCTGTCAGCTAAATAGCACCTCCTATTTGCCCAATGGATTTTTTACCACATCTCAGCTTCTCAGGAATAAGAATTCTTGCTTCCTAGAGTTAAGAGACTTTGTTGCAAGATAAGAAAAAAAAGTGAGAGGAAGGGGCACCTGGATGGCTCAGTAGGTTAAGTGTCTGTCTTCCGCTCAGGTCATGATCCCAGGGTCCTGGGATGGAGCCCCATGTTCAGCTCCCCAGTCAGCGAGGAGTCTGCTTCTCCCTCCCCCTCTGCTCCTCCGCCTTGCTCATGCTCCCTCTCTCTCTCAAATAAATGAATAAAATCTTTAAAAAAAGAACTGAGAGGAAAAGGAAATTATTCATGGATAAATCTAGGGATAAAATTTGGGATTTTGCTAAGGAAAAGTTATAAGGAAATTGGTGCATTAGGAATGGTAACTTAATTTTCATTTTAAGATAGAAACTAGAAATCTTTGGGTGTTCTCAGAGAAATGCAGGAATTGAACCATTTCATTAACTCTTTGAAAGCTGTGCCCCTTGATTTTAATACTACTCTGAGACCATTTGCATTTTAGGATTTATAAGTATTATCCAATTCATTTTTCTGTGACTTTCAATATATCACACACCAGTAAATTAAAAATAAGTTCATTATTCAATTATTATGAATAGCAAAATACTTCCATCCCAATTTTTTTTCCTATTTTCATTTTTATGCAGTTGACATGTAAGCTTCAGGTACTCATTGAATGTCTACTGTGTGCTAAATAGACAAGAGAGATAGACCCAAGTAGGAGTTACATTTTTAAAGCATATAAGTGAAAAAAGGATACTCCTCCTTTAAAAATTGATTCTTTGAATTCTTTCCCATTTTTATTCTTGTAAGTAGATTTTATGAACTTAGGACTTTAACTTACTTTTCCTGATTCTAGTAATTGAGAACTCTACCCTTGCTATAAGAGTCAACATTATTTTTTTTCTGAAAAGTTCATAAATTGTATTTTTATAACAAATTACTAACAATCATAGTCATGCCATAAGAACTACGAGTTGCCTTTAAAACTCACTTTGGAGGTACTTTCAGAAGAATGTATTGTAAAAGACAATGAAAAGGGGAAAAAAAGCATCTTGATGGTGGCAAGCCTGGTTATTGTCCCAGTTCCATCAAAACGAGGTGAGTAATGTGGGGTTATAAAATTGATAATGTTCCCTGCTTGTGCACTATACTTACAGTTTTCAGGATCAAGTTAATGTTCGTAGATGGGAGAGAGGAGTTATTTATTGTCCTGAGATCCATTTCTCTAGCATTATCATGGACACACTGAGAGTGAAAGTGGATGATTAGGTCTAAACTCCCTGTAAGCATCATGATACTCAACTAATATATAGACTAGTGATATTTGTTAGTAGGGATTCCTCAACTATGGGATGCTTTTGATATGGTAGTCCTGGTTTATAATTGCGTTTTGATAAACAAAATTGGCATCATGAAATCTTGGAAAGTTTTATGTAACCTATAAAACTACTTAAACATAAAATGGAGGTACGTCATATCCTACAATTCTTGCTGTGTGAAATAACCTCTTCCCCTCTGATGTGGGACAGAGGACCTGAGGAGCCACACTCAGAATAGCTGACCTCTTTGCTTCACCCGTGCTATTTGATTTTTTATGTTCTTGAGTTTATTAGTAATACTTGATATTGATTTGTACGAGTCTGTTTTAAAAATTCTATCCTTTGTTTTAGCTCAGTAGAGAAAACCTTGAATCCTAAACAAAATATAAAGCATTAACATTGTATTTGGTTTCTAAACTCTAAACCTTCTGTTATTTTAAAACAAAACATAAAATTGCCTATGACAGTATTACTGAATATTTTAATTAAAAATTAAAATATTATTGAAAGTTCAAAAATGAACTAGAAAAGAAATGTCACAACACTTATTTGCAGCAAATCTTCAGACTTTTTTTCTCATTTCTTTATGAGGCTCATATTCTTGACAACCAGAGATTTATGGTAATAAAAAATAATTCTAGGAGATAGAATTAGCACTGAAATTTGTGCTTTAAAAAATGTAAAGCATTGACATTGATGAAAACAATCAATCTTTATTTTCTAATGGAAAATATGCAAAGGATCTTCCAATTTTAAAAGAACCATGGAGTGACACTGGAAGCAGAAGTAATAACTTTAGTTCTAGAGATACAGAAAATGAGAGTGATAGTGAGAGAAAACTAATGGGGACATATAAACTTGAATCCAAAAAAACACTTAGAATATTTATTATATCTGAAGCTTCATCAACCCAACTTGATGACATAGCAGTAGACTGTGACTTGAATGTGTTAGACTAGAATCCAGAAGTTGACTAACCAGCAACATAAGTGCAAAAGTTGAAGGCTATTGCTGGGGAGATTTTTGAGTATGCCTACAGTGTTCTTGCAAATAGTAATCTTCTCTAACAGTTTGTATTTCGGAAACACAAGGCAAAATTGAATAGTCCATCTAAAAAAGGGAGCAGAGCACAGAAATGGATAATTAAGGCAGACAGTATTTGGATAGCTATGAAGATAATATTTTGACTGTCTGTTCATGGTTAAGATAGTCCTGTTATCAGTCTTGAGTTTTGAGAAAGGACTCTGCCTGTCAAACACTGCACTGGCCTTCTAGAATTCATCGAAGAGAAATGGGAATTAGGTAAGTTATTCAGATGGGAAGTGGCTGTGGAGAAGAAATAAAAAATCCACACATATGAACTTCAGTATAACCATGGTACAACTCAGGCTAAATAATGTCACAGGAGCATTGTAATTTGAACAAGGACATAGTAAGCAATACAGAACAAATCTGAATTCAGTTCTACATGCCAACAAGTCAGTTATCTGAAGATAAAAGATACGTATCCTTCAAAATCTGTATTCTAAGTTTTAAATAATTCCCATTTCTTCAACTTTTGTTACAGGCCATAATGTCATGTCCTCATAACATGCTAGTTCTTTACATTTAGAAACCAGTCAATTTCTCTGTAAAGTTATAACACGTGTAAAAGTGAACACAGAACTTTGGTTATTACATGAGTTCATTAGCAGAAGTGTCCTTTTGAAAATAGGATGATGCCATGTCTCCAGCTCCAAACAACAGTTTTGTGTGTATGGCCTTAAAGAATACCTTGTCTATTTAATTTGTTTGATGAGGATGTGAATAGTTTTCCTATTAAAGTACATTTTAAAACATAAGGCATGATTCACTGTTTGCCCTTCACTATTTCCTTTTTTCAGTCTTCCAAATTCTGCCCAGTATTAGATCAATTAAATGCCATGGCAGACTAATAAATGGCATTTATCAGGGCTCATCATACTTATAATACTATAGAACAATTACTTGGTCATTAGTGTCTTGTTCAGTGGAGCCTCAGATTATCCTTATCAGAATTTCCAACAGGCATACACCAGGATATCACGACAGTATACATTGTTGCCTTCCTATAGGAAATCACTGATAGAAACCACTGGGTAAATGGACAAGTCAGTGAGAAGGTCAATAGTAACATCGAATTTAATACTTAAATACTAAGTTTGAAACTTTGCCCCCTTGGACATCTCAGAGCAACTTGCAACTTCCCCTTTCAGTCTGTCCCAGGTCTTAAAGAATATTTTAAAAAGAAAGATAAGACTTTCATCTGAGGTCATCCTTAGTATTACTTAAAGTTTAAATTAAAAAATCTAGTCATGGTTATATAATTTTTAATCAGAAAATAACACCGCATCATGAGACCCTTTTTTGTTTTAATTAATGTGAAATTAAGTTCCCAAATCAAGCATTTCTCTTATGTTTCTTGTTTTATTCAACAAGGCATATATAAATCACATATAAATTATGTGATCTTTCAGCTCTCAAGTAAATTGTTCTTAAGCTGGTCCGGTTTTCATCAAACACAAAGAAAAGCCCAAGAAGTGGCAGTTCCTTTGTTTTAGGAATGTAAAGATCTCAGTTTAGTTCGAAAGATAAACTCTCTTCAGATATATTCGTCTACCTATATCATGTGCACAAATTCTGGTAGGATGGAAAAGACAAAGTGAGGTCAGTTATTTCATAACCTTAATTTACATATTTTTGGAGCTTCTGAAACTTGCTATACATTGCTTCAGATTTTCCAAAGCCCTGATTTTTTGTGTGTTATTTGTATTATTATCCATTAAACCTAGTCCACATAATTATATCCATTTGAAGACAAGTTATAGGTAGACTTAAATAATTAATTCTTTCTTCTCTATGTCATGGAAGATGCTGTTACTGTCATAAAAAAAAAAGGTAGTCTTTATAATAAATGGTCATGGAAAAACTGGATATCCACATGCAAAAGAATGAAATTGGACCCTTACATTGTGCCATACACAAAAACCAACTCAAAACGGATTAAAAACAAATGTTAAGACCTGAAACTTTTTTAAAACTAATAAAAAACACAAGGAAAAAGCTCCTTGACCTTGGTCTTGGCAGCGATTTTTTAGACATGACACCAAAAGCTCAGGCACCAAAAGCAAAAATAAACAAGTGATAAAACAAAATGTTTATTTAAAATTTTTATTTAGCAATCAATGAGTGAAAAAAATACACAACTCCGTTAAAGAAAAATTGTATACTTCCCTAGTTTTGTATGTTGAGGATCTAAGTCTCTGTTGTAAACCGAGGAAAGATCTTTACCAAATAAAACACATTTATATGTGTAGAAAATACAAATCCTATATTTAAATAAAAAATTGTTAAAAATGCTTATACTTGAGGCACTTGGGTGGCTCAGTTGGTTAAGTGTCTGACTCTTGGTTTCGGCTCAGGTCATGATCTCTGGATCCTGAGATCCAGCCCTGCGTAGGGCTCTGCGCTCAGGACAGAGTCTGCTTATCCTAACTCTCTCTCAGCCTAACCCCCCGCCCCGACTCCTCACCCCCACTCTCTCTCTGGAATAAATAAATAAAATCTTTCTTTTAAATTTAAAAAATAAAAATGCTTAAAGTTTCAGGTTTTTTTCAGTAGCATAATTGTCATAGAGATCTTTTATAAATATGATTAATTTCATCAGTTTTTATTTTTTGCTCTGTATGTATAGACAACTGACCAAATGGCAAATTTCAAATAGTGCATCGTGTATTTCTCAAGTCTTTAGTGTTTTAGGTTTGCAGTTGAAAACCCAATCCTGCATTAAGCTCACAGTTCAGCTCTGTAGACACTAGCCGAGAATAGGCATCTATAACCTGGCCACAGGTTCTACAAGAGATCCATTCCTCCTGGCCTTAGAGTGTTTTTAGTTTAGCAGAGTCGATTACCTGTACTAGATTCTTACCTACTCAAGATTAAAAGCCAGATTTTAGTTATCTTGTGTCTGTACTCATTTTCTCCTTACACCTGGAATAATTTCTGATAAAGCAAAGTCCTTGCCTTGCTTGGGGCGCCAGTTCCATATTAGCACCATTGACCACTATAAGATAAATCACCTACAAGTGCAGGAAAAGGCATACAGGTATATATATCCTGTTGTCAAGACAGAATATGGTACCTCATCTTCACATCTCTTTTTTAATACAAACTATTAGCCTCACCAAGATACACAACCTAGACTTTGTATCACTTAAACTTACGTCTTCACTTTCTGTGTAGAGATATGCCTGATTGTAGATCTGACACTTTCTTGCCTGCCCGTCTAAAGTGTAACCCACTAATTATTATAAAATTTAATTCCAACCCACTGGCTTTTGGGATTTTGCATTCCATAGAAATGTATGGTGGTCTTTTGACTGACTAAAATCAATAATTGATCCATCAAAAAGTTCTGGTTTTTTTTTCCCACAGACTATGCAGAAATATGCTTAAACCCTTCATTTCATGCAGAGCAGATCAGTGAGGCCATGGAACATCTAACCTTCAATCGCTCTGGTTCATAGACAGGTTGATTTGGGCCACTGGTCTCTCAAGGCATTATGCTCTCTCAGTCCCAGGACCCCACATGGAAACTGCCTTCTCTCTGTTTTTCTCAGACTCACCGTTATGACACAAAGTAAATTTTTATATTTTATAGAAGCTTGAATACATAGCAACATATAATACTTTAAAAAGCATGTGTTTCCAAAATGATATATTTATGTATAAGTAAAAAGAATATCCATTTTTATGTAGCCCTTGAATAAAAATTGCCAAGATTGTAGAATTGACTCATATTTTGAACTTTTTCACCTATATACCGTGAGACTTGGACGGTTATTTTCCATCTCTGAATTTCAGTATGTCCCGTAAAGTGGGGTTGGTAAGCTTCCATCAGCTATTTTATACAATATGTAAGCTTCAAATAAAATAATAAATATAAAATACTGTTAAAACATAAATTACTAACCAGTGTAAAATATTAAGATGAGCAGTGGTTTTCCAGTACATTCTACTTAACCGCTTTATCGTTAATGAAATTCTGACTGTTTTATTCTAAACTGTGGTATCTAAAATAAAGTCCTCTCAATCCAGGACTCTAAGATATGGCATCAAATCCAAATATTACCCATATTTTAAAAAGAAAAATTCTTACCTCAGTTTAACCACAGCTGTTGTTTCTTGTGAACCAGGTGACAAGTATATTGGAGTGCTGTGCAGCGTAAAAGTGGGTTATGTACCCATCCCTCTCCACTCTCCAAAAAAACCCTTTGCATTCATTGCCTGCAGTACAGATCAGCTCTGTTTAACTAGTTGGCTAGGTGTCTAGCTATCTATTATCTTTCACACTGATCATTTACATTTCACTCAGTGGAAGTCTGGTAAATCTGTTGTGTTTGTGGCTGTCTTGCACAGCTGGTGCAACAGAAGATTAAGTTGCCCCAACACTAAACGGAATGATTGATGGCCAAGGTTTTCATATAGCAAAGTGCAGTTTTGTTACATAATTACCAGAATTATATGCAGCCCTATATCTATTTCCTGACTATAAATTGAAGGGTTGCTCTGTCTGAGTTATGAAAGAAATTATAAACTAATTTGTGGAAACAGCATCTGTTGTGAACAGGCAAAAAGCTCTAGTAAGAAAGGAATAATTTATTTCCTTCTGTTTTGTAGCTATTTTTAAGATCAAGAGAAAATGAAAGGATTTTCACAGTCTATAGTACTTTACAAAAATATTTATGTCTGCACTTTTAAATTCTGCAAAAATACAATGCTACCTTTTTTGGTCGTGCTCAGAAAAAAGGTGAAAGCAAAATATTCAATTTCCCATAAATGTATTTCCTTTTAACTTGATATACAATAAAGCACTGATTTTATTAGCACATTTTGCATATGATAAAGTACATATTTATGTTCTCTAAAACACTGCAGCTCTTATAACACAAAGAAAATGCTATAGATATTTCCATAAAATTCAGAAGTGGGACAGTAAATTAATTCTCGCTCTGAAAAACATACTATTTTTATAACTTGGTTCTCTTGAGTCCCACTCCTTTCTGACCCACTCATGCAAATTCTACCAATCCTTTAAGCCTTCCTTTAAGTAAAAGTTGATCCTGGGAGTGGGTGAATTAGGCTTGTTGTAAAACATGAGGTTTTGGGAATGTGGGATCTTGGACAAACGGAGAACAGTGGAGGCTTCATTCAGGCCAAATAACAAATGTCTGTGAGTCTTTTGACTGTTGACTTACTATTTTTTTTTTTTTAATCCTCAAAGATGACTTGTAAAGTACTGAAGAAAAAGATAGTTGATTATATATATCCATATTTCTGTTCTGTTCTTTTCATTTCCTTTCTGTTTGAACAATTTCCAATAGTCAACTTTTAGGCCTGCTAGTGAAAATTCTTTTAGCTTTCATCTGAGAATGTCTTTATTTTACCTTCATTTCTAAAGGATTATTTTGCTGGATAGGGAATTCTGGTTTGAAAGTCCTTTTCTTTCATGACTTGAACACTGGTGTGTCACTTCCTTCTGGCTTTCTTAGTTTCAGATTAGAAACCCTCTGTCATTAGAATTAGTGTCCCTTATAGTTAATGTTCCATTTCTCTGACTGCTTTTAAGATGTTTTTTGCCTTTTTTTTTTTTAAAGTTCAATTATGATGTGTTTTGGCATAGAATTTTTTGTATTTATCCTGTTTGTGGTTTGATCAGTTTCTTAAATCTGCTGTGTCTTTTGCCAAATTTAGAAGTTTGGGGTAGTTTTCTTTAGATACTCTTTTAGCCCAGTTCTCTTTTTCCTCTCTTTCTGGGTCTTTGACAACACAACATAGGATCTTTTATTATCCCACTGACCTTTTTGTCTCTGTTCATTTTTTCTTCTTCCAGTGTGTTTTCTCTCAGTTATTGGGATCAGGTAAATCTATTGATCTGTCCTCCACCTCCCTGATTCCATCTTCTACTATTGAGTCTGTACTGTTCTATTTTACTGTTCTACTATTTAGTCCCTCAAGCATGCTTTCGTTATATTTGTGGGTCCTATAATTTACATTTGCTTCTATTTTTATAACTTGCATTTCTGTGTTAAGATTTTATTATTTATTTGTTACAAGAGTTTTTAATTGATTGTTAAAGCATTTTTATGATGACTGCTAAAAAAATCCTCATTGACTAATTCCATTTGATATATCTTGGTGTTGGTGTCGGTTGCTTTTATTTTCTCCTCCATGTTGTGATTTTTCTGGTTCTGAGTGATTTTCTATTGTATTCTGGGACATTTTATCTATTACGCACACCTCCTGTCTTACTTATATTCATTAGTTTATCATGTACATAACCTGCTTAAGTTTAATATACAGATCCTGGTCTACTTTTGTAGGCTCTGGTTCCAGCAACAACAGTTTAATTTTCAGAGACTTGCAGGGTCATTTTGGTCTCCTTGGTTTATCTGGTGCTGCTGTGACTGCCCAAGGAGGTGGGAGGACTGTCTCCTGTCTTGACCACTATGTATCTCTCAATGAGTTTCAAGCAGGCAGGGATGAAAAGGCTACCCTATCCAGCCTCTAGTCGTGATGAATTCCCTTGTCTGTGGGGAAAGAAAGGAGAGAGCTAGCTATGCCAGGCATTGTTGGGACAAGATTGTCCCTGCTGGCATCCCAGCTACCCTCTAGCTCTGGGTAAGGGAGAGGAGGCTCAGGCCCACAGGGACAAAAAGGCATCCTGGGCAGGGTCTCTTACTTGGGCTGAGTCTTCTTTGTCAAAGCTGACTAGATACTCTGGTATTACCCCACAGGAGAGGAGAGTTCTAAGTCTGTCTGTAAGGACAAAGAGGCTTCCCATGCAGGGCCTCTTGTGGTGGGTCTCCCTTGCCTGTGCTGCCTAGCCACCCATGTATCTCTTGGTGAGCAGGGGATGTTCCAGACCAGTGAGGACAGATTCCTCTCCTGGCTCTTTTCTTGGACAGTTTTTGTTATCAGAGTTCCCAATAGGTGCCCCTTGGTGGTGAGGTGGTATGGAGCTTATTTGGTGCTGTCTGAGGGCTCCAGTTCCATCTGGGGAAAGAATGAGCCTTCCTGAGCTGCCTTCTGTTACTAGGTTTTGGTTCAGGAAACGATAGACCTGAATTGCTTTCTTCTACTGGGACTAGGGACGTAAAACACCTTGCTTTATGTTGTTCCTCCCAGTTCTGGGGTCCTGAACCAGTGTACCCTTCACTTTCTACATTCTGGAGTTCTTCTGTGATTGCCTCCTGCATTATTTGCAGAGTTTATACTTAGAGGAGAAGAGCAAGAAAAAAACCTATTCCATCTTGTCTAGAGTGGAAGTCTTCAATACATTTTAAATTAAATTTTTCCTATTTAGGCTTGAGAGTATCATATCAAAATATATTTTAAAATGTCTACCTTCCAGAAATAAAAATTAGAAGACAGATAAGCTTGGAAACAGATTTGTCAAAATATTACAGGAGTAAATTAGAGAAATCTGTTGGAGGAAATAGCAAGACGATCTAAATAAATAGAAATAAGTCATGGACATAAATAGATGACTTTATTTAATAATAACTTAATAAAGATGACCATTGTCATCTTACAAATTAAAGATGATTCCGAACAAAATTCCTGCAGATTTTTTACTGAATCACTACTGATTTAAAAACTCGTATAGAAGAAAAAAGGGTCAAGATAGCCTGAGCAATTTAGGAAAAGGAAGGGAAAAAAGAAAATGAGAAGAAAGAGATAGCAGAGGATGAAAAGGAGAAAAAGGAAAGCAAAGAAAAGAAAGAAATTAAGAAGAAGGAGATGTAAGGAAGAACACATGCTACTGGAAATCAAGGTTTACAAATCTATAATAATTTAAAAGTTTGGTATTCTCATAAGGTACATCAATAGACTAATTGAGCATAATAATAGAGAACATAGGGGTCCTGGGTGGCTCAGCCGGTTAAGCTTCTGCCTTCGGCTCAGGTCATGATCCCAGGGTCCTGGATTGAGTCCCACATGGGGCTCCCTGCTCAGCAGAGAGCCTGCTTCTCCCTCTCTCTCTGCCTGCCGCTCCCTCTGCTTGTGCTCTTTCTCTCATTCTATCTCTTTCTCAAATAAATAAATAAAATTTTTAAGAAATAAAATAAAAAGTAATAGCATAAAAAGAGTCATATTTGTTATGTGATGGAAATAATATATTTAATTTAATGGTGCAGAGAAAATTACATACTTACTAAATTTCATTTATTATTTTTTAAAACATAATTATGAAAATGAAACGTCTTATACAAAGCAAAAATTTAATATAGTTAGAGAAACATATATAACCAACAAAAGTTTTTATTTTGTATATGTACAGGAAAGTGTATAAACCAATAGGAAAAAGACCAGTGGCACTAAGGATCACTGGGCCAAGGATATCAATAGGCACTTTTCAAAAGATGGCTTTCAAATGGACAGTGGGTGTATGAAAATGCACTCAACAGGGAAATGGAAATTAACAAAAGTTAATGTTTAAATTGCAATTTTAAGCTCATTTTTGTAATTAGAATAATATCTGTGAACTCATAAGGACAGGAATCATGCCCTTTTTTTGGCGCATCATTCTTAGTTTCAAACCTAGTGGATTTATATATATTCCAAGTGCTCAGTATTTTAAAAATGAATGACTGTGGTTTGTGATATTCAACAAATACGTTATTTGTTGAACACATATTTCAAAGCAAGTTTACCAATCTGTCATTTCATGTAAATGACAAATTAATAATCCTCAATAATCCTCTCATAAAATTATA
The DNA here is from genome assembly GCF_017311325.1 of Ursus maritimus. Taxonomy (NCBI): domain Eukaryota; kingdom Metazoa; phylum Chordata; class Mammalia; order Carnivora; family Ursidae; genus Ursus; species Ursus maritimus. The sequence continues at coordinate 42,060,243 of NW_024426552.1, read as the reverse complement.
CAAGAATAAGCATAGCAAACCTTTAAACAGTATATATTTACAATGTATCTTTAGTCATCAATATTTTAAAACTAATTTCCATGTAGCAAATATTTGGTAACATTTATCATAATTTTGCCTTCCTCCAGTAAGGTGTATTTAAGTCATCTATGATGACTTTAATCATCACCTAGGATATGATTTCTATGCTTAAGTCTCATGAAAACAGGCCATTTAAAATATACACCTATGAACATGTCCACACACACACACACATCCACATGTAGATAGACAAAGATAGAGATTTGTAATGATCAAATAAAAATCAAATTGTTTAGTTTTCTTCTACTGATCACTATATTTATAAAACAACTAAGTTAACTAATGCTTGTCTTGTGAAAGTTACCTAAAATTTCTGGATCTCCGCGAATGTTAGACTCTGATCTCCAGGCAATTTTATAGCTTAAACAATCCATCATTCAATAGTAATGATTTTTGAAAAAGAAAAATTAAAACATTTGCATACAATATTGAATAGTCTTTTTTCTCAACTGTTTCTTTTTATTTAACAAGTATAAATTCTTTCTAAACTGAGTTCCTCTTTTTTAATACTTGTATTTTTAGTCGTAAGTAAAAGAAATATGTATTTGCATCCCTTTGTAAATTTGATTGTAAAATGTGCTTGAACACATAAAATTACGTATTTATTAATATCTATATATGTGTAATTATATATTTTGATGAAATAATTTATAGTTATTTTTATCTTAGCTTTATTTTCTATTTTAAGTTATGCTTTATAATGTAGATAATATTAGTATTGGTATATTATTTATATAGTTTATAAATAACAAGTGGAGGAGATCTCCCACATTTTAGTGATATATTTGCAAAAACAAAAGTTTTCTTTTTCTTTTTAAAGATTTTATTTGTTTATTTGTTAGAGAGAGAGAGAGCACAAGCAGGGGGAGCAGCAGGCAGAGGGAGCAGCAGGCTCCCGCTGAGCAAGGAGTCCAATGAGGGATTCGATCCCAGGACTCTCAGAGTCTTACTGACTGAGCCACCCAGGCATCCCAAAAGTTTTACTTTTCTTATTCTTAGTTGATCTAATTGTTTTGTTCAAAATAATAATAGCAAAAATGGGTTTAACTATGTATGCCTATGAATATATTATAAATATATGCTTATGTATGCTTATATATAAGTGAAGTGAATGACAATAATGCTACCAAGACAGAAGGAAGAAATCAGGATTTTTTTTTTTTTTTTTTTTTTTACTGTAAGGTACCCACACTACCCATAAAGTGATATAGTGTTACTTGGAAGACTTGATTAGTTGTAGTGGAGTTGGCATGACAGACTCTTTCTCTAAGGAAAATAATAAGGCTTATGTTCACATCATATTAAAAACCCTATGGGGCGCCTGGGTGGCGCAGTCGTTAAGTGTCTGCTTTCGGCTCAGGGCGTGATCCCAGCGTTCTGGGATCGAGCCCCACATCAGGCTCCTCCGCTAGGAGCCTGCTTCTTCCTCTCCCACTCCCCCTGCTTGTGTTCCCTCTCTCGCTGGCTGTCTCTGTTAAATAAATAAATAAATCTTAAAAAAAAAAACTAAATCTGGTTTTATTAGACGTCAATATGAAAGATTAAAATTATACAAATGGAAGACATTATTGGAGAACAGTCTTTAGGATCTCACAGAAGTGAAAAACTTAAAAATGAGAAACAAAGATGCCATAAAGCAAAGAATTGGCAGATTGATTGTTAAAATTCTATACTTTGAGTATGTTAGGCAGGACACTGATCTCCAGTAACAGAAAAGCTCAGTATTTAGTGTCTTAAACAACAAAATTTATCCTTGTACACATTGATCCCAAAGCAGATATTCCTGACTAGCGGGATGACTCTCCCTCAAGCAGTGATGAAGGGCATAGGCCGCTTTCATCTTAGAGGATTTTCAAAGTTACTGAATTCCTCTGCGTCAAGCCTGCATAGGGAAGGAGAGTATGTGAATGACTGCATGAGTGGTTGTATCTAAATAAATTTTATAAATTGATAAAACCATTACAATCAATTAAGATTGGGAGAGTTATATAAACAATATTCATAGAAAAAGAAATAGAAATATGTAGTAAACATAAGAAAAGATGTGCAAACATATTGGTAATAAAGAGTATAAAAGTATAAAATGTTTATAAAGTTGAAAAGATTGGTATAACTTTAATGAGTGTATCTCAAAAATCCTGGTACAAATGTGAGTTGATAATCCTTATTAAACGAAGCGTGGTGAAATCTATTAAATTTTAAAACAGGAAAACACTTTGACCTAGAAATTTTCCCTGTAAGAATTTATCAAAGAAAAAGCAGTGGTAATAAGATTGCAGTTCCTAAGATATTTACTGAAGCAGATATTATATCAAGGAGAAAAATAAAATTAAAAGAGACTTGATTTTCAGAAAATGATTTAGCTCCATAGTTGTTGATCTGGAAAATAGTTAAATTTTAGCTTAAAGACTCCAGTTGTAAAATAATACATATAGCTGATACTGCTTTATGGAACTAAAAGTAGTATGAAAAAGTATGAAAGAAACACATCAGTTTTTAACATTATTTTCCTTAGTAAAGTGTGAATGTCATTAAATCAATAAGCATACATTATTTTAATTAAAAATAAAAGTTTTGAAAAAAGAAAAATACAAATAATTTGGTAACTAATAACACACATGCTCCAAATGTGTTTTAATCCTATTAAGTAGTCTTTCTGTTGTATAAAATATTTCTAATTGGGATCGAGATAATACAATAGGATTCACAGGTTTGAAATTATTTCCACGTTTCAGTAAGGTATGAATATTGGAAATTTATTTTAAAATAGGAAAATACTAAAAGATAAATAATCTGAATTTTTAACTCCTTTTCACTTGTGATCATTGCAAAGTTACATAATTAAGGAAGAAGGATACACTAAACTGTAAATGTAAAAATTCACATATGGAAAGATGTCCATATATGAGCTTTATTGTGGTGTACACACCAACAATAACAGGTTCAATCTGCATGCTCTTGGACTAGGATTAGGACTGCATGGTCAGCCAGCCAATATTTTGTGAAGGTGAATTATAGGCCAGATACTATATACCACAATATTTTCTTCAAAATGCATTTCTTGTCCTATAGGATTATATAGTTTAGTAAATTATATTATCTCACTGATTCCTTCAAGGTCACTCATAGCCACCACCTCCCTTCAAAAAAAAAAAAAAACATTTCAATTAATATATATTGAGTCCGACTGTGTGCAAAGTTCTGTGCTAAGCAGTGATTGCTTCTAAAATAATAAGAAAGACGTGGCCTGGAAAATTGGAAGATTTAATAGACCACTAAGTGGAATAAGATAAGTATTTTCCAGTGTGTGTCATGACTAAAATTTGCCATCAGCAAAACAGAGCCTGAGAAGAAATAATTTTATTTAGCAAGTAGTGATGAAGGGGTTGGCATCTAAGATAAAGCAGCAAAGCTGTGGCTGGTTACAGACCCTCAAAAGACCTCACAGATCTTTAATTAGCTGTCAGACTCTCCTCTGTGTGAAAGGACTCAGACTCTCATATTGGCTTCTTTATTATTCTCTTGGATATATAAACTAATAGTAACATTATTTATTAAATTATTAGAATTAAACACACTCCCTCTGTGCATTTGTAAGAACGGATGATGCTTATTTATTTTGTTCTAAGGGGTTCTATCTTTTCTGCAGATAAGAAGTAAACCAAAGATAAAATAAATTAAGAATACAACACATTTGGTTTATAAGAGCTATTTGTAAGTAACCTTTCGGATTTCCAATAAGATTTCCATCTCCCTGAAAAATACTTTTCAAAACCTGTACAGCTCTAAGATTCTGCATCCTTTGCAACTTGCGCTCACAGTTCAACTTCTAGGTTTTCCAAATGCTGTTGACTTAAATGGCAGGTATTTAATACACTTCAATCACATTGTAGGGCATGGCCTTTCATTCTCTTCGTGTGTGTCACGAAAGAGTGCTCTCTTCAGCATGCGCAAAAGCCTCAGAAATGGTTGTTGGATATTAACACATTTCTGAACGCCTCAATTCTTGTAATCAAAGTTCTAACATGAACTTATTTCATTAATGTTTTTTGGGGTTTTTTTTTGTTTCTGTTTTTGTTTTTTTACTTCACTTGTTTTGCTCTCCCAACCACAATTGGGTAGCTAACATCCAGACATGTACAGATAAACTCCTACAATGTCAAATGGCTGGTTGCCTTTTCTTCCAAATACCATTAGTCTCGGTTCCATGTCTTTGCCGCAAATCATGTAATAGTGTGTGGTTTAAAGAACTCAGACTTTGAGTGAGTCAAATCTAAGTTTCATTCTCAGCTCTACAGTCTGTTGCTGTCAGAACATGCTCTGTGGTAATGGATAGTACAGAAAAAGAGACCACACAAGTTAGTATCTTTTTATAAATGTTAATTAGGTACAATTTTGTTAACCAGGTGACTTCAAGAATAAGAAGAGAACTTTAAGGTATCATAGAGATGGCAACTGCAGAGAGGAGATACCCTCTTCGATCTAAAGAAAAAATAGTAAAAGGAGAGAATTACTAAAATTTAGGAACTTTGGGGCTCCATGGAGCTCAAACTCTGTCCAGGAGAAGATATCGCCCCTTTGATGAGGTCTCTTTGAACTCAGGTGCCCCATTGGCTTGGAACATAGACTTTGGAAGCGGTGGCAGCCGTTGACTGCTGCTGGTGTCTGTTGTAGGTGTATGTAAGTGTTGGACAGCCAACAGCCTGGATTCATCCCTGCCACAGAAAGGAACTGCTATAGATCAAGAAGAAGCATGGCTCATGTGACCCTCAAAAGAACCATGAGGAGGCGGGAAGCCCACAGAAGCAGGGAAGAAAGAGGAAGAACTTTCTTTGTCTTCTAGCTTTGCAGTCTCTTTTCAGAATGCCTGATTTTCAGAGACTTAAAGGGAGCCATCCAGTAAAGCAAAACTGGTTTTCTGAATCCCATCAGCAGCCTTACAGAGCAGAGCACAGAAGGGTGAGGCTTTGGAGCTAGGAGACTGATAACTTAAAACTCGTCACCGTGGGGATGGGATAATATGTGTTTAGTAGGGGATAGAGATGGACAATTTTTGGCTTGTAAAATAAAATATACAATGTATTATATAAATATAAATAAATAATGGCACTCAGTATGTGAAAACCATATTAATAATAATTATGATGATAATAAACTGCACATTTTGGCTCTTTGCCTGGAGATTACTATAACTCTTGAAAATATGTAACCCTGACATTAGATTGTATCCACTTCCAGTATCTGTGCTAATATTTTTGGACTTTATCACTAATTTTTCTTGCTGTAAGTAACCAGTGTGTTCTACCATATCCCAGGTTTGAGTGGAAACCTGCTGATAAGACTCTGAAAAATATGTAAAACATATAAATAAAAAAATACTGAATACTAAAGTCAGAGATAATTTGTGTCTTGTAGTTTTTCAGTTGCAATTCATTGTTATTATACCTGAGCCTACTGCTGTGGCAGCGAGTTGTAGGAGAGGAGGCATAGTATGTATTCTTCTGATTAAATCTTAGTCTACTAGTGGGTATCTGTTTCAGGACTGGGACCATCACAATGTATCTCTTTTGGTGTAGTTCTTCTTTTTTCTTCTGCCCCTTGCTCCTTTCTCTGGCTGCAGTATTTTTTTTTTTTTAAGATTTTATTTTTAAGTAATATCTACACCCAGCATGGGGCTGGAATTCACAACCCCAAGATCAAGAGTCGCACGCTCCACCAACGGAGCCAGCCAGGCGCCCCTGGCTGCAGCTTTCGTAATGTGTATCCTTACAGCCTTTATCTGTGTCGACTGTTGTTTTCCTTTTGGTTCCCCCTCTGTGAGGTGGAATGTTTGCAGTTGCTACATTGTGGAAGAATCCCCTTCCCCAGCTACTGGTAAATTTCAGTTACCCTCTGGCAAAGTCCTATCCTACAGAATGTAGGTCTTTTTTATTTAGAAGTTCTGTGTGCATTTTACAATGGTCACTTTTCCCTCTGCCTGCCAAAACTTAGAGGATCTTTGTTCCTCATTATTATAACTTGATGTAGTTCCAAAAGAGGAAGTCCATGAAAGTGTAGGGACTCCCTTAAAACTGCGGCCCCCAGGAGTTTCTCCCTCTAAAGCTAGTCCACATTCAGCCTCCAGCAATTCTTCCAAGTAACCCTTTAAGCCTTCCTGCCAGTTTATAGCTCTAGTGCTTTTGTTCTAGGCCAGAAGGACTCAGCTGCTGTGTATCCCTAGCTGCTGCTGTCTCTAGATTTTGAGCGTGGTCGTTTGCCCTATGGTTTCCGTTCTTTAATGGGTCCCAAAATAGTTTTTTCTTGTAAGAACCGGAGAAACAACTTCTGAGCTCTTCACGTGTTGGAGCTGAAACAAGAAATCAACACGTACTCATTATAAGGTGAAAATAAAAGTGTTCAGTAGCAAGAGAGTAACTGAAATGAGTCAGTAAACCAGGGAAGCAAGAAAGAACTTGCTTTGATTAGTCGCTTATAATGTGGGCAGATTATACCAGTGATTTACCTGCTTTAGGTTTTATTCTGTTCACTGGCAAAATCAAGAGTACAGACTAGTTAATATCGAGTGCCCAGTGTTCCCTTGATAATTAATTTTTTACCACGTTAGGAAATTAAAATGTGTCTGAAGGATGTTAAGTGGGGAATTTTATAAAGATTTGTATGTTTTTTCCTGAACTGTATTTAGCGCTTATCATCAGAGCACTTTTTTATAAACCTCATTTTAAAATTTTTATTTCCCATTTTGTCCTTAAATCAAGAAATGTAGGGGCACTTGGGTGGCTCAGTCATTAAGCCTCTGCCTTCTGCTCAGGTCCTGATCCCAGCATTCTGGGATCCCAGCATTCTGCATCAGGCTCTCTGTTCTCTCTCACTGCCTCTCTCTCTGTCAAATAAATAAAATCTTAAAAAAAAAAAAAAAAGAAATGTAATTAAAATATTCAAAAGTGTGCTTAACATACCACATTTTCAGTTCACTTTTCCTTCACCTTGACATTTCTGCAGAATAACTTTCAATGTGAAAAAAATCTCATGCTTAAAATAAACTCAATCTGAAAAATAACATTTAAGAGAATTCTATAGGGTATAGTGATTCCCATCACAACTATTATCTTTCGATTTTAAGTAAAGGATTAAAAGTAATTACTTAAATATTCTCCTCTGAACATCTAAAGACTTAGTTCTGATTTATTTTTTATGCAATTAGCATAAAAATAAATTTCCTTTGAAGAATAAGTCAGTGAAAATTAAGTTTCATAAATGTAAATTTACATTAAAAATCAATGAAACCCAATGCAAATATGTTTTGAAGAAAAACAGTGCTGGGCGCCTGGGTGGGTCAGTTGGTTAAGCGACTGCCTTCTGCTCAGGTCATGATCCCGAAGTTTCAGGATCAAGTCCCGCATCAGGTTCTCCCTACTCAGTGGGCAGACTGCTTCTCCCTCTGATCCTTCCCTGTCTCGTGCTCTCTTCTCTCTCAAATAGATAAAATCTTTAAAAAAGAAAAGAAAGAAAAACACAGTGCTTTGTATGAAACAGATGACTCTACATTGATATAAAAACAACTCTGAGAATTACTTTTGATTCGTGTGTTATGATGTAATAGATATCGGATGTGACTTAGTACTACGGGCTTACTCCTGTCCCTAATTCTCGTAGTTCTTGTATTTCCTTCCTAACATTATGCTTCTAATAAAAACAATGAATCCTTAATAATAAAATACCTATCTAAATAACAGTGTGTTTACATCGCTTTAGTTTTCATTTATTTGCTTTTGTTTGTTTGCTTAATTCTAGAGCTTATCAGATCTACAGGATGGAATTTTCTCGCCCTCTCCTGAATTACTAAATCTCGCAGGTGCCTCACTGATTTACACTGTTTTCCTTCCACCTAAGTTTAGAAGCAAGTACAAATATTTTGTGGGCTCCTTTTTTAAAGAAAGGAAATTGATTCTTTGCTTCACAATTCAACTGAATCTAGTTTTGTTTGTTTGTTTTGTTTTCTATAGTGATCTGACACAGAAAGATGAAAGGTGATAGATTTGGGAGCCTCTTGGTCCAAGGAGTGACCATTGAGCTGCTGAGAATGTCCCAGAGACCTAATCAGGCCCTCAGGGTATTCTTAGAATTCTTTGACAATATCTGCACAGTGTGGTTAGACTGTTACATTACAGTTAAACTGCCTTGTGTCCTATAGTTTGTTTGCACATAAAAGACATAGGCCACATTTTTTAGTTTGTTCTATCACTCTCTCCAACTCTGGAAAAACATAGATGCTTTGGTGCAGAGACCACAGTGGAACTTCAGGTCCCTTTTGGGGCCAGTTACTTTTATACTGTTTCTAAATCTAGTGAATCCAATGAACCGCTGTAAATTTGCAGCACTGTGAACCATCAGAGAACTGGGTAAGTCAGACTAAAATTCCATTATCACAAGAAGAATGAGTTTCAAAAGTTTTCATTCTGGTGAAATATAGAAGTGTCTTGGATACGTGATGTGTCTTATGATATCTTAGGCAGGAGCAATTCTTTTTGATAAGCTGTGTGAGACAAGCTGTTGAAATTCAGAAAAATTATGCAACGGCTCCTCCAGAAAATGATTAGCTTAATCTCAAAATCTATAACATGCTTACATTGTACATTATTTAACAGGGGTATATTATAAGGTGTAATTTGCTACTTTTTGCATTTCTAGTTGATTTCATGAATATATAAGGTGAACAAATTAAGTTCATGCCAAGTGTCTACATCTTAACCTACAGGTGGTGCCAGGTGTCACAATGTATACCTATGTCTTATGGCATCTTTTAGAATGGCAAACACAGACACAAAAATAATTTAGATATTTAAATGATGGCATTTGATGGAAAAATAATTACCTATTACAGTGTAAACCTTTAAAATGGAGTCATCTCACTCAAATTGAAAAATTATGTTTTCTTTTTTTTCTGGTTAGAAAATGTAAAGTTAGTTTTATTTCTGAACATGGGATCCTGAAATTAACATACTTTCTTTTCCTAGAAATCAAACAGAAAACAAAACATAATTTAACTAAAACAAAATAAAACACCCAAGTAAATTGGATTATATATTCCACAAAATGTTAAAGTAGTAGTACTGTTGAAAGCATGCAGAAGTCTAAACTAAGAAGTCATGGAAAGGGGATTCAGTGGTAGCGCAATATCTGTGTGTTTTGTTTTATTTTGTTTTGTTCTTAGAAAAAAATGTCATTATGATGTGTTGATTCCTGAGATGGACATTAAATCCCCTGTTTGGAATAGAGGAAACAGGGATATAACTGGAGTTTCTTGGATCAAGCTTGGCTCCTAGAAGTAATAAACCAGGAATCACACATATATCCATGTATGTATAAGAACTCTGTCTCTTGACAGAAGAAGGGAGGAAAGTATTTACATTGCAAACAATCCCTAGGTGCTCAGCTGCTGGTGTCCATTATCTAGAAAGAAACATTCAAAAGCTAATTTTACTTATACCACAGTATAGATTATAAGAAAATTTTGAAGGTGGCTTGAAATAATGTGCTGATCCCTCTCCCAGTGGACTTCTTCCTACCAGCTGGTTAAAAACAAGTGATTGTGCAATGATGAATAATTAAAAGGGAAACAGTACAAGGCCTCTACAAAGAAGCTACAGTCCAACAAAGGGCATAAGTGTATGGCAAAAGAAGTTTCCCCAGGCAGGAAGAAAATACAATTTTATGGAGTAGATTAAACGTGAGGTGAAGTTTGCCATGAATTAAATATATATAATTAAGTAATTGCTTCTATGATGGCAGATAACAAGGAATACCTTCAAGAGCCCAGGGAAGAGATTGTGAGAAAACAGATGAAGATGATGATAATGATGATAATCATCGTCATTATCAAATCTTACTAACACATTTAACAATTACTTCAGGAAATCTTAATTGTGGTTTAAACTGATTAGTGCCTCATAACAACCTTATGAGATAAGTACTATTATCATCCACTGTTTTTTTTTTTATGAGAAACAGAGGGACACAGAGATTAAAAAGGTAGTTCAAAACTGAATAATGAAATATAAATGAGAGCCCAGAAACAGACCCACGTGTCTCCAGATTTGGAGATTTTGGAAAGCCAACGTAGGTGTGTAACAGGCAAAGGATGTTTGTTGTTGTCATTGTTGTTGTTTAAATAAATGATGGTGGGTCAATTGGATAGCCGTAAGAAAAAAATAAAGGTATCTGGATTCCTGTCTCATGCCATGTCTTTGAGGTCTTCAGAAACAGAACCAATGGGGTATATACACTCACATACATATATATGTATATGTATTCACACACAAACACATAAAAGGAGGTTTATTATGAAGAAATGGCTTACACAGTTAAGGAGGCTAAGAAGTCCCATGATCAGCTGTCTGCAGGCTGGGGACCCAGGAAAGCCAGAGGTGTAAATCAGCTGGATTCCAAAGCCTGAGAACCAAGGGAGTGGATGGCATACTTCTCAATTGAGAGCAGGAGAAGATGAGGTAGGGTGTCCCACCAATCAGTGAACAATGTATGAAAAGTATTTTGTTAGCAGTTTTCATGATTTAGTGAAAAAATATCGGTAAAAAAAGGTGACATTTGGAATGAAACTGAGTTTACCTTGGAAAATTGGATTATATAAAACGAAATGAAAAAACAGAAGGTTAAGAGGTAATACTTGAAACAATAGCAGTTAGTCTCCAGTGAGGCAGGAAAAAGGAGTGGTTTCCTTTGCCTTTTGTTTTATTCAAGCCCTAAGAGGATAGGATGATGCCCTTCCACACTGGGCAGGGCAAACTACTGAGTCCTACAACTCAAATGCTACTCTTATCTGGAAACATCCTCACAAGCAGACCCAGAAATAATGTTTAATCTGAGCACCCAGTGACCAGTTAAGGTGACATGTAAAATTAACCATCACACACCATAAACTAATATCAACTGCACAAGCACTGCAGATCCAAGTATAGAAGTATAATAATAAAGTCTTTAAAAGAAAATATAAAACATCTCCAGACATTAGTCTATCTTCTTAACAAAGTGCTGTTAAAAAATGATTAAAGAAGACAATTTAGGTGACCCGAACAAACTTGATTGAACGTTTCATGAAGCAGACAGTCTTTTTTTCCAAGAACTACAAAATAGGCTGGAAGAGGAGAAGGTTTTATAGAACAAAGAATGAAAAACAAAGAAGAAACAAATGGAAAATATCTGATTGGCTAAGGTCACATAGTTAACCTCACCTGGGGTGAGAAGGTCCAGAGTTGTTTGGTGTTTGGTGATTGACCAACTGGATGTACTGCATTTCTGGTCAAGAAGAGCATTGACAGAAACGCAGAAGTTACCAAAGTTTCAGTTTGCTGATGTGGCATCCCGCGCTGGAGCAGCTCCATCATGGGCCGAGGAATTTATTCCAACAATACAAAATAATAAAAGAAATATGTATAAATTAGACTATATTTAAATTCATAACATGATCATCGAAACATCAATAAGTAAAAAGGCAATTCACAGAATGGGAAAAAATATTACAAAATACTTATAAAAAGATTGATAATATATGGAAAGAAACCTTCAGATCAGTAAGTAAGTAAGAGTATAGTAGCAAAATGGGCAAAAAACTAAAATAGACCTCTCACAATAAGGATATCCAAATGGCAAATAAATATATAAAAATATTATTAAAATTATTAGAGAAATTAATGTAAGTTAAAACTGCAGTGTGACACCACTGCATGCCCACATGCCCATTCGAGTGACTTAAAAAAAAAAAAGTGTAGGAAAACTATGGGAATCAATACTCAGATATACTGTTAAGAGAATAATAAACAGAACTTTGTAGTAATGAGAACTTGACTCACAAGTCACATGGAAACACAAACTGTGGCTCAAATACAAAAGTCATGGAGTAGAGATATGTATCCTTCTTGAAGAAATTGTGAGCAGTAGTTTTCAAACATTGTTCTCAGAACTCCCTTTCACTCTTAAAATTATTGAGGGGGGCGCCTGGGTGGCGCAGCAGTTGGGTGTCTGCCTTCGGCTCAGGGCGTGATCCCGGCGTTGTGGGATCGAACCCACCCACATCGGGCTTCTCCGAGGGGAGCCTGCTTCTTCCTCTCCCACTCCCCCTGCTTGTGTTCCCTCTCTCGCTGGCTGTCTCTCTCTGTCAAATAAATAAATAAAATCTTTAAAAAAAAATTATTGAGGATTTAGCTTTTGTTTGTATACATTGCATCTGTCAATATTTACCATATTAAAAATGCAGAATCAAAAATATAAAAGAACAAAACAAAAACCCAGCTGATAGATACAGAGAGCAGATCAGTGGTTGTCAGGGTGTGGAGTGGGGTCAAAAAGGAAAAAGAAGAAATAGTTTAAAATTTTTAAAAAGTGTTGAAAGAAAGAAAAAGAGAGAAGAGAGGAAGAAAAGGAAGGAGGGAGGGAGGGAGGGAGGGAGGGAAGGAGGGAGATAGGTAGGGAGGAGGGAAAGAGAAAGGAAGAAAAGTTTGAAAGAAAGAGCAGCCAGGATTGGAAACTACTTATTAAATGCTTCATTCACTAGAATGTTTAAGAAAGGGTTTACTGTCTTTCAGAGGCAAACTATAAAGATCAATTATTTAAAAAAAATAATAAAATGACTCCCTTGCTTTTTCTCCCCTTCTTTTGCAGTTAATATGTACATACTAATGAAGTATGGAATAATATAGGTATCACCCACACTAGGTATTTTATTAAAACAAAGATCAGTGTTTCCTCCTTTCCTAACCACCTGTCAATTATAATTAGTTATAATTATGTGGAAGGAAAAAACTAATCTACTGAAAAACAACAACAACAAAAACCATGTCATTTGAGTCACTAACACCTGAAGAACAACCGCAGCTGATTACAAAGCTTCCAAATCCCCCTTCAATTTTATATATTTTTTAATGTTGGTAAAAAAAAAAAAAAATGTGCGGTGTCTGGGTGGCTCACTCATTAAACATCTGCCTTTGGCTCAGGGCGTGATCCCGGCGTTCTGGGATCGAGCCCCACATCAGGCTCCTCCACTGGAAGCCTGCTTCTTCCTCTCCCACTCCCCCTGCTTGTGTTCCCTCTCTCGCTGGCTGTCTCTGTCAAATAAATAAATAAAATCTTTAAAAAAAAAAAGTTTAAATAATCGATAAAGAAATTCGGGTAAAGGGAAAAGAAGGCCCAACAATAGCAACAAAAAAAGAGAAATGAAAACAGATACTTTAAAAACATGTTGACAGTCATTCACTTAAAAACTATCAAATCCCGGGGCACCTGGGTGGCACAGCGGTTGAGCGTCTGCCTTCGGCTCAGGGTGTGATCCTGGCGATCTGGGATCGAGCCCCACATCAGGCTCATCTGCTATGAGCCTGCTTCTTCCTCTCCCACTCCCCCTGCTTGTGTTCCCTCTCTCGCTGGCTGTCTCTATCTCTGTCGAATAAATAAATAAAATCTTTAAAATAAAAAAAAAACTATCAAATCCCTCGGGTGCCTGGGCGGCTCAGTCTATTAAGCATCAGACTCTTGATTTGGGCTCAGGTCATGATCTCAGTGTCCTGGAATGAAGCCCCACAAGAGGCTGAGCAGGGAGTCTGCTTCAGGATTTTCTCTCTCTCTATGCCCCTCCCCCTGCTCGCTTGCTCTCTCTCTAAGAGCAATCAATCAATCAAAAAAAAAGAAAAGAAAGAAAACTAGTTATCGGATAAATGCCATTTAAATGGGAATGGAATACATACCCCACAATGGCTAAAATGAGGAAAAAAAACTAAAACCCATGTTTGAAAACTATATAATAATATTAAAATTCAATAAACTTTTAAATATGCTAACACTTTTAATACCAAATTTTGTTTTATAACTTGATAGGATCTTTTGTGTTATTCATAATCATTCATATTCATTGAGCCCACGCCGGGCTCAATCTCACGACCCTGATAACATGACGTGAGCCCAAACCAAGGGTGGGGAGCTTAACTGACTGAGCCACCCAGGCACCCAGGCGCTTAACCAACTGAGCGATCCAGGCACCCCATTGAGTGATACCTTTTTAAAAAAGTTTTTATCATAAAAATTTCAGCATAAAATATCTATCATCCAATCATCTATGTGTCTATCTATCTATCTATATATATATTACTAATCACTGGATCTAAAATTTGTTTAATTAACTAATAAGCCTAGTTTGTTATGATTTAAATCTCTTCCAACGTCACCAACCTCTTAAAAGGGAGACATGGCTCCCACAGCAGGTGGGATATGGATGAAATCCATTCTAGCACAATATGCTTTAGGCTGATACATAGGTGAGATCTGTTCTTTTTTTATAATGACCTATTTGGAAAAGAGAAATCTCTTGTTTTGGGCTGATTATTCTTCTTCTGGCACCACCCAAATTACCAGAAGTATCCAGAAGGGGCGCCTGGGTAGCGCAGTCGTTAAAGCGTCTGCCTTCGGCTCAGGGCGTGATCTCAGCGTGCCGGGATCGAGTCCCACATCGGGCTCCTCTGCTGTGAGCCTGCTTCTTCCTCTCCCACTCCCCCTGCTGTGTTCCCTCTCTCGCTGGCTGTCTCTCTGTCACATAAATAAATAAAATCTTTAAAAAAAAAAAAAAAAAAAAGAACTACTGTTTGGGAATTGTATCTCTACAAACGATCACTTTTATGATAAATATAGGAAAAATTTGTGGCATAACCTAAACTTATGTTGTGGTGATACACACTTTGTACAAAATGATAGTTGTGCACAATTAAACAGGAACATATTTTTACACAGGTTATGAATTAGGGTTTTAGGATACAGGGAAACAACAACAAAAAAAAAAACAACAAAAAACAGTGATAAAGAATTAAGATTAAAAATAAGGACTATTAAAATCATTTATTTCACAGGAAGATACACATTTAGCATTTCTGCCATACAAAGCATTTTTGGTAATAGTCTCACCACCATTATGATTTGTGTAAAAGAAAGGTTTGTTTCATTAAGAGCAGTGCTGAGAAATTGGGAAGACCCGCCGCTATATAAGCACATTTTTATTAAAGTTACCTGACTTGAGAATTTGATTAGCATCACAGAGAAATTAAGAGTGGGATGAACATTAATATAGCAAGATAAGCATAGAAGAAAATTTGCAAAACAAAAACCACTTCACTTGAACTTAAACTTCGTGGATCTATTTCTAGTTTACTTTAAAAACGTTTTTGTGGCCATTTTTCGAAGCAACTTTGTCAGAAGAATGACTCTCTAATTTAAGTTAAATGCTAGCATTTTTAAATTTTGAATTATATATCAATCTGTGCTATATCTTTTCTGTACCAAAATATTTTATTTATGCTTCCTCCAACTTATTAATACTTGAGTATTAATATAACTTAGGAGTGACTATTGATAAAGAATTTATACCAGCAATTTAGTTAATATTTGAGTTTTATTGAAAACATTTTTATTTTCCCACGTTTGGGGGGGCTTTTACAAATATAAATTCCCTGTAAATTACTGAAGTCTGCAAAACTCCTTTTATTATTCAACATTCTTTTGGGGAAAACTAAACTTTTACATTTTTTTAGAAACCTTGAAAAAGAGAGAATCTGAAAGAAAAAAATACATTGAAAACATAAATATAAATGAAACACAGGACCCTGTTCATTCTATTAAATAATTTTCAATCTGTTCTGAAGCACAGAATTTTCACACTTCTAGAATTATTAGAATATTTGTCATTTTTTAATTCTATTCATATGCTAAAATTTGGGCAGGTACAAAGTCTCCTCCATGATATTTGCCTAGTTTTCAACTTTATTAATGGCAAAAGTACACTAAATAGCCATGATTTTCAGATATCATTTTGCTTTTTTTTTTTTCTTTGAAAAAGTAAAAACAAAGGAAAAACTAGCTTTGTGCTCTTGTAAAGTTATGGCCTTGTTAATTAAAAGTCTCCTGGCTGTAGAAACTACAATAAAATTCAGAGGCTCTGAGGTCAGATGTCTTTTAATCAGAATCATCTTGGTCTTTGAGGTTGCTTTGTGACTATTATATAAATCCAAATGGGGCTTTTAAAATGTCATTAAGTGTAATCAAATGTGAAAAATTATTAGTTGAGATGTTAATGTTCATGATTTATATGAAAAAGTGTCTGAATTTCAGTACTGCCAAATGCATTATGTTACTTTGAATTATGATTATCAAGTGATCAATTGTTAATGATTCCTTATGGTTATGATTGTTTCTCTACGGGAAAGGATGCTTGGTGGACAACTTCATGGTAAAATATAAACCATGAGATGGAACCTTGTTTCATTTGAAAGAATTATATGATTAGAGAGGGCAGATTCCTTCAAATGTGATTTTAGTTTTCTAAAGTTTATATTATGAAGTGTCAGTGAAAATGTTCTTATAGATAAAATGGATCTATAATCAACAAATTTTACCTAAATATTTATTTATTTATTTTGCAGAGAGCGAGAGAGTGCGAGTGGGGAGGAGGGGCAGAGGGAGAGGGAGAGAGAGAATCTTAAGCAGGCTTCTGCTGAGTGTGAAGCTGGACATGGGGCTTAAGCCCAGGATCCTGAGATCATGACTTGAACCGAAATCAAGAGTCAGATGCTTAACCAACTCAGACACCCAGGCTCCCCTTATCTAATTTTTTATAAGGTAACTAATTACAGTTATAATTTTATTTGTCCACTTTTTATTTTAATAGTTTCCTTAAGACACAGTTTTGAGTTTCCTTAAGATACAGTTTTGAGAAAAGATTTTGTACTTTTTGAAATAAGTATTATGACCTAAGATCTTTGAGTGTGGCATTGTTCCTTGATAAAATTTACAAGGATTGATGGTGCTAAAAATATAAACTGTTTTAATAACATGGCACACAAACCTTTTATTTGAGGCCATCTTAAATTGACATTTCCTATGCTGAATTTTTTTTTTTTTTTTTTTAATCCGACTGATCTGAAAGAACTGGGTTTGGAGCCTTTGGGAAGTATTAAATAATATTACTCCTCTTCTCGGGTCATGATTCAGCACTGATACTAGGCCATTCCTTCAGGAAATGGTTTTGACTGGGTAGTTCCCTAGCAACAAAGGCCATAGCAACACCAAAGGAGACATCAGTAATATGAACTCTCCCAGGAAATTTCGATTGATATTATAGAATCTGCGTTGCCTGTAGGAGTAGGACTCCTAACAGTGGCTGTGACCTTTATCATCTTCTCTTTTGATTTTTCTTTGGAGTCATTACAGCTATTTTTCCACTGAGTAGTAAACTATGCCAGTGGGATCCTGAGACAAGATTCTTTTTCCTAGAAATACAGAAAACAGGAAACAGATGTATAGCAAAATGCAGACATAAGACTTTTTTCTTTTTTTTGCATTCCTCAAACGACTTTATTAAAAAGGTAGTAGGGATTTTTCCAAATAATGTGTGATAGAGAATGAGTCTTTTCAGTTTGATTTTACTAGAGAGTCTTTTTTTAATTTTTTAAATTTAAATTCAATTAATTAATATAATGTATTATTTATTTCAGGGGTACAGGTCTGTGATTCATCAGTCTTATATAATACCCAGTGCTCATTACACCACATGCCCTCCTTAATGCCCATCACCCAGTTACCCTATTCCCCCACCCCCCTCCCCTCCAGCAACCCTCAGTTTCTTTCCTGTGATTAAGAGTCTCTTATGGTTTGTCTCCCACTCCGATTTCATCTTGTTTTGTTTTTTCCTCTCTTCCCCTATGGTCCTCTGTTTTGTTTCTTAAATTCCACATATCAGTGAGATCGTATGATAATTGTCTTTCTCTGATTGACTTATTTTGCTTAGCATAATATCCTCCAGTTCCATCCACGTCATTGCAAATGGCAAGGTTTAATTTTTTTTTTTTTGATGGCTGAGTAGTATTCTATTGTATAAATATCTTCTTTATCCATTCCTCTGTCGATGGACATCAGGGCTCTTTCCATAGTTTGGCTATTGTGGACATTGCTGCTATAAACATTGGGGTTAGTTGCCCCTTTGGATCACTACATTTGTATCTTTGGGGTAAATCCCTAGTAGTGCAATTGCTGGGTTGTAGGGTAGCTTTATTTTCAACTTTTTGAGGAACCTCCCTTATTGTTTTCCAGAGTGGCTGCACCAGCTTGTATTCCCACCAACAGTGTAAGAGGGTTCCCTCTCCACATCCTCCCCAACATCTGTCATTTCCTGAGTGGTTAGTTTTAACCATCCTGACTGGTGTGATGTGGTCTTATTGTGGTTTTGATTTGTATTTCTCTGATGCCCAGTGATGAGAATTTTTTCATGTGTCTGTTGCCATCTGGATGTCTTCCTCAGAGAAATGTCTGTTCATGTCTTCTGCCCATTTCTTGATTGGATTATTTGTTCTTCGGGTGTTGAGTTTGATAAGTTCTTTATAGATTTTGGATAATAGCCCTTTATCTGATATGTCATTTGCAAATATCTTCTTCCATTCTGTCAGTTGTCTTTTGGTTTTGTTGACTGTTTCCTTTGCTATGCAGAAGCTTTTTATCATGATTAAGTCCCAATAGTTCGTTTTTGCCTTTGTCTCCCTTGCCTTTGGAGACATGTCTAGCAAGAAGCTGCTGCAGCCGAGGTCACAGAGGTTGCTGCCTGTGTTCTTCTCCAGGATTTTAATGGATTCCTGTCTCATGTTTATGTCTTTCATCCATTTTGAGTCTATTTTTTGTGTATGGTGTAAGAAAATGGTCCCATTTCATTCTTCTGCATGTGGCTGTCCAATTCTCCCAAAACCATTTGTTGAAGAGACTTTTGTTCATTGATATTCTTTCCTGCTTTGTTGAAGATGAATTGACCATAGAGTTAAGGGTCCATTTCTGGGTTCTCTATTCTGTCCAATTGATCTATGTGTCTGTTTTTGGGCCAGTACCATACTGTCTTGATGATTACAGCTTTGTAATAGAGCTCGAAGTCTGGAATTGTGATGCCACCAGCTTTGGTTTTCTTTTTCAAAATTCCTTTGGCTATTGGGGTCTTTTCTGGTTCCATACAAATTTTAGGATTATTTGTTTCAGTTCTGTGAAAAAAGTTGATGAAATTTTGATAGGGAAATATATACATTGCTCTAGGTAACATAAACATTTTAATGATATTTGTTCTTCCAATCTATGAGCATGGAACATTTTTCCATGTCTTTATGTCTTCCTCAGTTTTTTTCATGAGTATTCTATGGTTTTCTGAGTACAGATCCTTTGCCTATTTGGATAGGTTTATTCCTAGGTATCTTATGGTTTTTGGTGCAATTGTATATGGGATTGACTCCTTAATTTCTCTCTCTTCTATCTCTTTAATGTGTAGAAATGCAACTGGTATCTGTGCATTGATTTATATCCTGCCACTTCACTGAGTTCCTGTATTAGTTCTAGCAATTTTGGGATGGAGTCTTTTGGGTTTTCCACATAAAGTATCATGTCATCTGCGAAGAGTGAGAGTTTGACTTCTTTGCCAATTGAGATGCCTTTTATTTATTTTGTTGTCTGATAGCTGAGGCTAGGACTTCTAGTACTGTGTTGAACAACAGTGGTGAGAGTGGATATCCCTGTTGTGTTCCTGGCCTTAGGGGAAAGGCCTCAGTTTTTCCCCTTTAAGAATGATAATTGCTGTTGTCTTTTCTTATATGGCTTTTATGATATTGAGGTATGTTCCCTCTATCCCTACACTGTGAAGAGTTTTAATCAAGAAAGGATGCTGTACTTCGTCAAATGCTTTTTCTGTGTCTATTGAGAGGATCCTATGGTTCTTATCCTTTCTTTTATTTATGTAGTGTATCACATTGATTAATTTGCAGATGCTGAATCACCCTTGCAGCCCAGGAATAAATCCCATTTGGTCGTGATGAATAATCCTTTTAATATACTGTTGGATTCCATTGGCTGGTATCTTGGTGAGAATTTTTGCATCTGTGTTCGTCAGGGATATTGGTTTAAAATTCTCCTTAATGGTGGGGTCTTTGTCTAGTTTTGAGATCAAGGTAATGCTTGTCTCATAGAAACAATTTAGATGTTCTCCTTCCGTTTCTATTTTTTGAAACATCTTCAGAAGAATAGGTATTAATTCTTCTTTAAATGTTTGGTAGAATTCCCACTGAAAGCCATCTGGCCCTGGACTCTTGTTTGTTGGGAGATTTTTGATTACTGCTTCAATTTCCTTGCAGGTTATGGGTCTGTTCAGGTTTTCTATTTCTTCCTGTTTCAGTTTTGGTCATTTATATGTCTCTGGGAATACATCCATTTTTCCCAGATTGCCTAATTTTTTGGCATATAGTTGCTCATAATATGTTCTTATAAATGTTTGTATTTCTTCACTGTTGGTTGTGATCTCTCTTCTTTCATTCATGATTTTATTTATTTGGGTCCTTTCTCTTTTCTTTTTGATAAGTCTGGCCAGGAGTTTATCAGTCTTATTAATTCTTTCGAAGGACCAGCTCCTTGTTTCATTGATCTTTCTATTGTTCTTTGGTTTCTATTTCATTGATTGATTTCTGCTCTAATCTTTATTATTTCTCTTCTCCTGCTGGGTTTAGGCTTTATTTACCTTTATTTCTGCAGCTCCTTTAGGTATAAAGTTAGGTTGTGTATTTGAGATCTTTCTTGTTTCTTGAGAAAGGCTTGTAGTGCTATATACTTCCCTCTTAGGACCATCTTTGCTGCATCTCAAAGGTTTTCAACAGTGTGTTTTCATTTTCATTTGTTTCCATGGATTTTTTTAAAATTCTTCTTTAATTTTCCAGTTGACCCATTCATTCTTTAGTGGGATGCTCTATAGCCTCTGGGTATTTGAGTTCTTTCTACATTTCCTCTTGTGATTGAGTTCCACTTTCAAAGCATTGTTGTCTGAAAATGATCCTAGTCTTTTAGTACCAGTTGAGACCTGATTTGTGACATAGTATGTGATCCATTCTGGAGAATGTTCCATGTGCACTTGAGAAGAACATGTATTCTGTTGCTTTAGGATGGAATGCTCTTAATATATCTGTGAAGTCCATCTGGTGCAATGTGTCATTCAAAGCCCTTGTTTCCTTGTTGATCTTTTGCTTAGATGATTTATTCATTGCAGTGAGTGGGGTGTTAAGTCCCCTATTATTATTGTATTATTATCAATGTGTTCCTTTGATTTTGTTATTAATTGGTTTATCTAACTGGCTGCTCCCATGTTAGGGGCATAAAGATTTACAATTGTTACATCTTCTTGTTGGATAGACCCTTTAATTATGATATAGTATCCTTCCTCATCTCTTATTGCAATCTTTGGGTTAAAATCTAATTTCTCTGATATAAGGATTGCCACCCCAGCTTTCTTTTGATCTCCATTAGCATGATAAATGGTTTCCACCCCCTCACTTTCAATTTGGAGGTATATTTGAGTCTAAAATGAGACTCTTTCAGATAGCATATTGATGGGTCTTGCTTTTTTATCCAGTCTGATACCCTGTGTCTTTTGATTGGGGCATTTAGCCCATTTACATTCAGAGTAACTATTAAAAGATATGAATTTAGTGCCATTTTATTAGCTATAAAGTCACTGTTTCTGTATATTGTCTGTGTTCCTTTCTGGTCTATGTTACTTTTGGTTTCTATCTTTGCTTAAGGGAGCCCCTTTAATACTTCTTGCAGGGCTGGTTTAGTGATCACAAATTCTTTTTTTTTCTGTTTGTCCTAGAAGCTTTTTATCTCTCCTTCAATTTTGAATGACATTCTTGCTGGATAAAGTATTCTTGGCTTCCTATTTTTCTCATTTAGCACACTGAATATATCGTGCCAGTCTTTTCTGGCCTGCAGGTCTCTGTGGATAGGTGTTCTGCCAGTCTAATGTTTCTACCCTTATAGGTTACAGCCCTCTTATCTCAAGCTGTTTTCAGGATTTTCTTTTTGTCTCTGAAATTTGCAAGTTTCACTATTATATGTCAAGTTGTTGACCTACTTTTATCGATTTTGAGGGGGGCTCTCTGTGCTTCCTGGACTTGAATGCCTGCTCCCTTCTGCAGATTAGGAAAGTTCTCCACTATAATTTGCTCCAATATACCTTTTGCAGCTCTCTCTCTTTGCTCTTCTTCTGGGATCCCAATTATTCTAATATAATTTCACTTTATGGTATCACTTATCTCTAAAATTCTCCCTTCTTGATCCAGTACTTGTTTATCTCTCTTTTTCTCAGCTTCTTTATTCTCCATCATTTTGTGTTCTATATCACTAATTCTCTCTTCAGCTTCATTTATCCTAGTAGTTAGAGCCTCCATTTTTTATTGCATCTCACTAATAGCCTGTTTTATTTCAACTTGATTAGATTTTAGTTCCTTTGTTTCTCCAGAAAGGTATTCTCTAGTGTCTTCTATGCTTTTTTCAAGCCCAGTTAGCATCTTTGTAATCATTAGTCTGAACTCTAGTTCTGACATCTTACTTATATCCATACTGATTAGGTCCCTGGCAAAATGCTGCATAGATAGATAGATAGATAGATAGATAGATAGAAAAATAAATACAATGAAAGGATAGACTGTAAGACAATTTAGAAAGATTTTTAAAAAAGAGTTGATAAAATAAATTGGTTGAAAAAGGAAAGATAGAAAAAAAATTAGAATTGAAAGACTAAAGAATCATGGGAAAAAAACATGAATTCCACATACTATTTTCCTCTAGTACTGGAGTTTTACAATTCTGTGTGATTGGTAAACTTGGTCTTAGCCAGATATTCTTGCTGATCTTCTGGGGGAGGGGCCTATTGTGCTGCTTCTCAGATGTCTGCCCTGGGAGGAACTGCACTGCCCTTGCCAGGGGAGCCAGGTAAGTAAGTAAGCAGCTCCAGATTGCTCTATGTGGCTTTGTTCCGTGAAGGCTTTCTGTACCACTTTAGAGGATGAGAATGAAAATGTCAGCCTCCCAGTCTCCAGCTCCAGAGCCAAAACCTTGGGGCCCCACTCCTCAGTGCACCCTCAGGGAAAAGCAGTAAATCACTCCTGTCTCCCTGGTTTCTGTCACACTCACTTAGCCCTGCAGAAAGTGGTCGTTTTTCTATTCATAGAGTTACAGTTATTCTTTTCTTAGATCTCTGGTTGAGTTGCAGAGTTCAGAATGATTTGATAGCTATCTGGCTGAATTCCTGGGACCAGATGAAACTAAGGTCTCCTACTCCTCTGCCATCTTGGACTATCTGTGCAGACCTAAGACTTCGTTGGTTCTTATAAGCAAAGGACTTGACAGAGGATTATATGCTGCCCCTAGAACCTTTTGGGTTACCTTTTTTTTTTTTTTTTTTTTTGCTAATGAAGAAAATAGTCCAGGCAATAGATTCACATACATAGTTAATATCAATTACAGGAAACAATAAGACAGTTGATTTAGAGATTGATTAAAACGGATGGCAGTTGATTGAATCTTTTGTAAAATATTTTTCTGTGGCTTATGGGGGAAAACGAAAACATGACTTGAAAGGTAAATTGATCAAGTTAATTCCAAAACTCACTTTAAAGTAAATATGTAACATTCTACTTTTGTTTTAGATTAAGAATGAAACCACAATATTTTCTATGATTACAAATTTGCCAAGCAGGGGCTGCAGTCCTTCTGTGGGAAATGGTCTTGCATTTATCCATTATACTATCCCTTTGGGATAAGCATTTGAATATAATTCAAATACACTTTCTTTTTCAGTTGAAAGCAATACGCTCAGTTCCTTCTCTGAACTAGGGAACAAATGTACTTATTTGTGGCAGAAACTTGTTGGTGATCAACTCAACACCATTTCAATTATTGGCTTCACTCTCACTTCACTATTGAGGTTGAAAACCTGAGTAATTGCATCCCCAGCCTCCCTTATCGTCAAGCAGCACACTTCTGGCTCATAACTGTAAGCAGAAGTGCACTGGGGGCTTCTGGAAAAGTGTTTGTTTATCTTGCAAAAAGAGAATGGTTACTATTGGCACAACCATCACCACCTCTGCCTTTTTCCTCCCCTCTCCCTTCCTTCCATCATTCTTCCTGCCTGAAGGAGCAGCAGCAGCCCTGAGTCCATGAAGCAAGGGCTCAGGGAGATGTCCAAATGCGGGCATTGTTGAGCAGCTAAAACAATACCAGCAGTTTCTTCTTCCCTGCTCCTTATTCAGAAAGAAAAGAAGATGCAATTTGTTTTAAGGTTCTCAACATTTGGTTTGCTATTGTTGCCAGCTAGCTCTACCTTACTAATTCAACATAACTACTTGATTTGCAATGAATGATTGTCTTATTGTTTTCTGCATGTGGGTTTATTCTTCTTGCATACATGGTAATTTTAAAGAGATAATTTTGGGTTTCTTTTACTTGTCCAAAAAGCTGTGTGGAGGATTAGACACTTGGAAAATGTAATAAATAACTTGATATTGTTTATTCTACTGCAGTTTCTTTGCCTCAGCACTCTTGACATTTTGGGCTGAATAATTCTTTGTTAGGGTGGGGAAAGGGCTGTCCTGTGCATTGTAGGGTTTTTAGATGCCAGTAGCATCTTTCTCCCAGATATGACAATCAAAAATTCTCCAGGCTGCCAAATGTCCTCTTGGGGGCGAAATCATTCCAGTTGAGAAACAAAATATCTGAAGCATTGTGATAAGATACATTAAAAATGAGGAAATTCACCTTCATGTTTTTGTTCTTCAGTTGTATTTGGTAAATATTTTCTGTATTGCAGTTACTTTTGTAGCACATATATTTTATTTTGATCTATGAAATTGCTTTCTATAACATGACATGAAATAGGCTTCAAATAAAACTTGCAAGAAAATGCTGTAGAGTAAGTCTTTTTTAATGACATGAAAACCACAGGTTAAGTCTATTAAAAAGAAACACTGAAGCAAAGTAGTAAACAGTTGTTTGGCATTGGGTAGCATTCACTTGTCACCAAGTTACAAACTCACATTATCCCAAAGAATACTTAAATCCAAAGAATATTAAACACTGTACAGACTATATAGATATATATAGATATATATATATATCTAGGTATATTCAGCTGCTAGTTTGCAACCCCTAAATAATTTTGTCTACAGGGGACGATAAAACCATTCCGTGTTCTGTTAGATGCTTTGGAATAAAATGTCAATCTTTGTATTGTCTTTGAGTTGGCTCATCTGGACAGTCTATATATTTAAATTGTGTTTTAAGCTGGGTACCAGGAAAATTATGTGTTTTTCACCTAGATGCTAGGCTGTGTGTTTTGGTCACAGGCAATAATTCTCAAACCAATTTCACAGATGTTCCACTCTATTTCTATAAAAGCATATAGTACTTAACTGGCAAATAATGGTTTAAAGTGGCTATTAGTTATTCATTCATTCCTATATCATTCAATAATTACTTATCCATTACCTATTTGATATCCGTAACTACATATGATGCTGAGGTTGCAAAGAACAATAATAAATAATGTTGATCCAAAGACACCCATTGACAAGGAAAAATGGGTAGTAGATAAAGAAATAATTATAATGCTATGTGGTATTATATGACGATAATACAAACATTCATAAAAAATTTTAGAATAGAAATGTGGAAAAAAACAGCTCATTCATTTTTATTGTTTATTTATTAAAATACACATTTTTATTAATTGGGAAAAGTGTTCAGAGCTCAGAACAAAATGTGTACAATCATTCAGAGAGGTTCTGAAGTGAAGCCATAAAAATTAGCTAGGTTTTGTAAAAAGAAATCACTTATAATTAATCACTTAAGCAAATAAGATTAACCATAAAAGATTCCATTGAAGCATACTGACACTTGTTTCAATATTGTTATTATGCAGATTGTGGTTTTAAAGCAACTAAAAGCAATGTAATTCAAAGAAGTGGTCAGCTTCTTTCTCTATTTAAATCCATTATCATCAAGGGAAAACTTTTGAGGATGAATTAAATGATTAATTTAATATTAAAATCACATTATTATTAATATTCAATTAATTAAATTCTAATGGAATTAGTCTCAAGACAGAAATGGGCAAATATGAAGACGATCAAAACAGGAGTAAATTTTATCCGTTTAAGCTGCTATTAAACACAATTAACCCTCTCCACTGACTGTTTATCTTTGCAAATAAAGCAGGTTGACTCTACTGCTATGGACTTGAAAGTCCTCATTGGAGAACCATTGGAATCACAGCTTTTATTTTTCTTCTCTTCTCTTTTTAAATTATTATACTTTCTATTGATTTCAGAAAGCAAGAGGTGTTCCTCATTCCTTAGGTATTATTTCAGATAGTCTTGGTGCTCAAGCCATACCCCTTTGGAATTCACTAGTCCATTCCCAGTATCCCCATCAGTGTTTTCTGGGATCTCTATCCAAATAAACTCCTTGACTCAGGAGCCTGAAATAAATAAGAATACATATTTATTATTCCATAAAGAAAATAGGCAATTTATTAAACTTAGAGTCTATTATTCTTTATGCATGTAATAATTTATAAACTATGATTTATAAAGTGATGTTGAGTGATAATTGTGGATCTTACACTCTAGGATAGGTATAATAACAGTAGTAGTAATAATAATAATAGTAGTAAAATATACAGTTAAAGTTAGTACAAAGCAACGTATTAAAATGTTGTAAGTGGTAAAAATAAGTGCTTATAAAAAGGAGGAAACTTCTGGATGGAGTTATCAGGAAATCAAAGAAAACATTAATCCATTCTTTTACTCAACATGTGTTTAGTGTCTCATATGTAGCAGGCACAAAGCTAGAAGATATGAATAAAAAAATTGATTATAGTGAATTGACCTTCTTTTGTATGTGTCACAGATTGGCAACATTGTTTCAAGACACGTATATTTTCATGATTCATGTGACAGAAATCATTCATTTGATAATTTAAAGAAAAGGGGGCAGTGCAGAGACACAAGAAATAAGGAAGGAAGAAAGAATAACTTTGTAATTTATCAAAATATAAATTGCAGGCTTTCATTTCTGAAATGCAACCAAAGCGCTGCAATGACTTTTAAACTGATAAGTCAAAAGATAATGCTATATGTTCAAAGGGTTGAAAAGTGCAAAGGATAAAATTCGTGGTTTTTCTTGGGGGGAGGAATGAGAAGAATGTAGATCCTAAATATTTTATCATCACCGATCACATAAACCTGCAGAAACTGAAGCTAACACAGAGCCCTCTCTAGTGAATTTTACAGCTGAATTGGCTAATTTACTTGTCCTCTAAGAAAGATAATTAAAATTTGGAAGAAAGAGAGATAGCTGAATGTAAAACAAAGTTGGAATCAATAGCTCAGGAGTCACTAGTATGATAATAAATGAAATACTAGAATTTCATGTGATTTTAATTAAGCATTATGAATATAGTATCTTTTAGAGCAAGTTGCATGTATCTGGTCAAGTTATTTGAAACCTAAAGATTCAGTCAAAGATACTGGGTGTATTTCATTAAGCCTGCTACATTTCTAGATCCCCCAGTTCTTAGACCCATCAAAATGGAACATTTTGATTCAGAACTACTAAATCTTTTATTCACATTTAATTTCTTTGCATGATGTGGGCAGTACTTATTATATACCTCCAGGTGGGTATCTTCAAATATAGTAATTCCAGCTGTTCTTTTGTCTTGATATTTGGCTTCTTCATCTTGATAATGCTGATGTTAGGGCCTATCAAAGTTGTTTCTTTCTTTCTCTCTCTCTTTCTTTCTTTCTTTCTTTCTTTCTTTCTTTCCTTCTTTTCCTTCCTTCCTTCCTTCCTTCCTTCCTTCCTTCCTTCCTTCCTTCCTTCTTTCCATAATATCATAGTAAACACAGGGTTGGATACTTACAATACCTAGACTTCTTCTTTATTGAAAATTAGGCATGATTTAAAGTCAGAAAAAGCTCTAAGCCACAAAATGGTAGTAAAAAGAATGCTATTGAATATTACTATAACTGTGTATTTGCTAGCATTTAATGCCTTTGAAAAGTTTCATTATATAACCAGAAAATACACTTCATAATATTTAGTGGAAAATGTCTCTGTATAATTCAAGGTATTATGATTGAAAAAGTTTTTAATTATCTCCACTGACCTTGTATCTGATTCTGATATTCTTTTCTCTTGGTAGCTCCTTTTTATTTATTGATAGATATCATTTAGGCAGGATGTTTATCTCATAATAAAGAGAAATTGCATGCAATGGGGGAGATGATAGCATCTAAAATATTTATCATGTCCTTCAGTTGCTGTGCAATATTTTTAAATGACCTATGTTTTTGGATTTAGGTACTGTGACATATGTTGAGGTCTAGAATGTGATGTTTTTGCATAATGGTGCTTTCATATGAACCCTAAAAGGGGCAAAACTGGTTCCAGGAAGAATAAGTGCTATGTATTAAATTCATCAAAAATTATTTTCTTTAAGATCAGTTCTCCCAGAAGACTTTTGCGATCTTTGTATTTCAATGTCATGTCATGCTGCTAACTGCAAGTTTGTGTGGGCATTTGGGAATTGAAAGGAACAACTCAAGTGGCTAAGCATTTAGCCTCAATATGGACCGATAATAACTCCAGCTATAAAAAGTAAGTGGAGGGAACCCCTGCATACCTTTTGTTTCTAATGGAATGGTTGAGTGACAGGATTGCACATTGTCACAATAACACAAATGCTACCCTATACTCATTGACCTTAATCCAAGCACTCCGTAATGAACCTACTTTTCAGAGTGTTGATTATACCATTAGCTATATTTGAAGGTTGTTAGTTTAAATCCTGTTGATTGCCTTTAGATGTGCTGCTTAGCTTTCTGATAGTACACATTTTTTTTTTTTCTCAATAGGAGTTCTTTATTAAGGTAAAAAAAAATCATTCAGTTTTTTTCCTGCTCTCCAATCAGGACCAATCAATACCCTTGAGACCGAGAAAGGAAAACAAGATTACAGTGCTGCATATTTCAAGTTGATTATGGTGTGTGTGTATACAGAAAGAGAGAGAGTGAGAGAGAAAAAGAGAATATAGCCAATTAAGTACATAAATTATATCATGATTGTGGTTCTAAGAAATAATGTATGCTTTAAGGAACATACTTTAATATAGCATAAAAAAATTTAATCAATAGTTGACTTTTTATTTATTTTAGATGGTTCAGTTTTTCCCAACTTTGTATTTTGAGAATTTTTTGTACCTACAAAAATGTTGAAAGAATGGTACATTAAACATTTGTATACCTTTCACATAGATTCACAAACTGTTAACAATTTGCCAGATTTTGCAGCATATCATCTGTTTATCTTTTTACTTTCCTTAGTAAAAAATTTGAAAGTTGCGGACCTCATATTTCTCCGTTAAATTTAGAATACATTTCTCCATTACCACAATACCATGATCACTCCCCTCAAATTTAAGACTGATAAAATATATACATAAACACTGAGATATAGATAGATGATAGATAGATGGATAGATAGATAGATAGATAGATGATAGATATAGTTGTTCAGTATATAGTTAATATATATGTATATATACATTTTTTCCCTTTTTCTAGTATCTTTCATGATACTGACAATATTAAAGAGTCTAGGTCATTTGTCTTACAAAAAGTAGCATATTTAATCTTACATGATCTTTTCAACATTAGATTCAGGATACACACACACACAAATGTATTTTGTAAGACTGTGTTTTCCATTGCATCACATCAGAAAGCACATAAATGTGAGATGGTTTCTGTTACCAACAATGCTAAATTTTGATCACTTGGTTAAGGTGGTATCCACAGGTCTCTCCATTTTGAAGATATAATTTTATTCTTATAATTAATATGTCATCTTCAGGGGGTGATATTATTAAGTCATTTCATCTAGGTTTTGACATTTATTTGCATAGAACTATTCAAATTAATCTCTTTATTCCATATATAAGTTTTATTTGTCAAAATTATCTAACATCATGAATTTTCCCCATCATTCCCTTAAATTCTCCTAATAAATTCTGATATGTAGCTTTCTCTTTATATAGATAGATAGATGATAGAGAGAGAGAGAGAGAGATCTAAATATATACATATTTAGAAACTCTTCTATTTCATTTATATTTTGTGTTTGTTTCAGTCACTTAGTAAAGAGATCATAAATTTCAAATAGGAAGTATTTTTTTGTTGTTATTAATATATCGTTCATGGCCTCATGATCAGAGAAATGTTATTTTATTGTTTGAAATTTGTGGAATTAATTAGGTTTTTCTTTGGTGACTTAATGGATACTCTGTTTTCAGGAGTGATCTACATACAATTGAATGAAACAGAGGAAAAGAAAGTATACAGAATAAGATGGGGCAAGTGAGCAAGAAAGTATATGCACACATGAGACATTTACCATTTCCCTTCCATGAAGAGGAATGATCACAGAGATGAGATTATAGGGGTATAAGAATTGATTCTCTCCTCATTATGAATTTCTTATGGGGTTTTGGAACAAGGTCTCCATATAGTATCTTGACATGATTCATCTATAGCATATTAAAGGCACACACAGTTCATATGTCCTAGCTCTATATGGGCCGATCTTTACAATATAGGGAATAGCAGCCAAAACCAAAGACTGTTTAGTGCCTACATTATGCCAGATTTATGCAGATGGCATATTTTTGTCATAAAAACTGAGTAACACTAAAGCAATTCCTAAATATTGAATTGATGAGACTAAATATTTCTGTAGTCTCAAACACATTGGCTTAAAAATATTTAAGATTGCTTTTACAGTGGAAAAGAAAACAAATGAATATTTCAGAGACTGGAAGAATGGTGAGGGGGTAACAACAAACATTAATCAAAATAATGTATTCTTAGTAACCAAGTATTTCAGTAAATTATTTCTGAAATGGTTAGCTTCACTATGGCATCATCAAATAATCTCCCTTCTCAAATCTGGATTTATAATAGTTTTAAAAATGACAATTTTTAATAAAGCCACTGACATTAAAAATGAGCAAAAATAGACTGGTTAGCATCGTGTGGCCATTCAAGCTAATTATTTAGGAACAGTGTACTTTGCCAAATGATATGAATGATTTACGCCATATGGTTGCTGAGGGAAACTTTAGTATATCCGAACAGCCAATTTTTATGAAGATCGCATGCTTTATTGTTAAAAATTTTACTGAATTTGTAAATCCATTTTAAATAGTAAATGTTCCATGCTTATAACGTTTCCTTAAAAGACAACATAGGCTCTTAATACTAAGAAAGTAGGTGACACTGTGCCATCCATAATGCAAAAAATCAGAGCATGACAAACTTAAATGAAATTTAATATTAATAAATTAAATGGAATAAATATTAATTTAATGTGATTTAAAAGAAACAATAATATTGTTTATTCAGGATCCTCACCAATATTTAATAGATCACAGGGAGTTTTCAAAGAGTCAAATGTTTATACCATCCAAACTCTATTAAGAGATAATGATTGAATTCAGCATAATGGTCTCCAATAATAGGAAAAATCAAAATAAAATCTCATTTTTATCTTTAGATAAAATATATTGATACAATAATAAAATAAGGATCTTCAAATTCACCATTACTGGTAACAGTATTTTAGTCAAGGAAAGACAATTGAAACCTAATCATATAAATTATTCAGGAAGGGAAGTACAATGCTGAAGACCAGATCCTCTTTGGAGCTGGGTAAATTAACCCATCACTTTAGCATTTCCCAGATGATATCCAAGGCTCCTTAAGTCCGAAATCAATGTTAGATCATGACAATATGCTTGACAGCACAGCTGTTTAGGGAATACCCTTACTGAAACTTTGGTCAAAGTTACCCAATGGAGTTCATCTTTGTCAGTAATTCTTGACCTTTCTGGGGAAATCACCTATTTATCATTTTCCCAAAGCCATGAGATCACAAGAGAAACAATGAGAGTCATAATCTTCTGAGTATAATGAAAATAAAAGAACCAGGTGGTGGACCCATTATCTGCTTGTTCTGCCAATGAATCGCAGAGAGGATTTTAGGTAGAGTTGGAAGTATGTGTAACAATGCTGAACTTGGTAAGAGTATTGAAGACTGATTGGGAAATCAGCTTATGTTGGGGAATTTTACATGACAAATACAAAATATTATTCACGCTCTTCAGTTGCAGAGAGTAAAAAGGAGACTTAATATCCAAATTCTTACAACAATATGTATGGAACTTTTAAAGACATATACAAAAGCAAGAGAAAATATAGGGAATGGGCTTTGGATTCTGCCAATATGGTTCAAGTTTCAGCTTGGTCACTACCTGGAAAATATTGTATTAACTCTCCTTGTGTTCTGCCTACAAATTGAGATAATAATTATGAAGTTGTTGTCAAAATTAAAATACATTATGAGTGTAAAGAACTTAACATATTTCTTAGCACACATTATGTCCTCAGTATATAGTAGCTTTGATTAAAACTGTAGTTGAATGAACACATTCACCCTTCAAACCACAAACTTTCATTGATTCAATAAGCGAGTCCTCCCAGTGCCACACACTGTGCCAGGCACTGGGGATACGGCAGTGGATAGCCCAGATTACCTCTGCTCTATGTAGGTTAGAGTTAACAAATGAGAGACATTTAAAAAATATTAACACAAAATTATATTTGCACAGCCACAAAAAGTTCTGTAAGGAAAAGATTACAAGATGCTCCAAGAGGGAATAATAGATCAAACTGGATAAATGCTCCAGGACCTCCAGGACCAAATTCATTTGATTTGAACTTATTCGTAATTAAGTTTTTCCCGTTCAAGTCCCTGAGCAGCGATAAAGTGGCATTTGTGAATCCTTTCTAGGTGAGCTTTGTGCTCTAGTACTATATAATGCATCCAGGGGCGAATTTTTTATAATATATACTGTGATGGGGGGGGATGGGTATTACTTTGAAAGCTGGCTGGAGTTTAGTTGGTTGTTTATAATCACTAAATTGGAAGAGATAGGCCTTTGCTTTATGAAAACGTTTTGACTTTTGTTCTGTCCTTATTATCGTGATGTTGTTGACAGTCTCATTGTTGGCAAAAATTTCATATGACTGATTCCCTTGGGAAAGGTTTTAGAGAAAAAAATTAATTTGATCTGCACAATAAACTGATAGCATATTGTGTTTCTAAAGTAAGCTAGTGGGGGGGGAGTGAGGGACTGAAATTTGAAGACATGGACAATTAAGGAGCTACTCAACTCTTTGGAGGTAAGAAAAGAGAAATTTCTTAGGGTGACCTGTGGTGAAGTGACTGGTTAAATTTGAAAAACAGTGATATCTGCCTTTTAGCCCGAAGTTGTTTCTGTTTATATGCAATACTCACCCTGTGTATTACCAGACCTTCAACAGAGACAGTTATAAGAGTATTGTGTAATTCTTGTTTGGGTTAATGAAAAGGAAACTGTGCCCCATATTTAGTTTAGAGTAGAAATAAGACAGCAGCCATAGAGGATGAAATAGTAAGGAAGGATCAGACATAGAAATGAAGCAGGATTGTGCTGAGAAGGAGTGTAGAGTAACATACCTCCCCTTGTCTCCTGCCTTCAGGGCCTCAAAGACATTAGTAAGGGAGGAAATGAAAATGGGTTCTTAAATAAATTATTAAGATATTGGAAGTAAAGATAGTCATGAAAGATTGGAATACATGGGGGTATTTGAGTTATAAGTGAATTTAAAAGCATTCACATATTCTGCATATAATTTATTAATAATGAAATATTTATGAAAAATATTAAAGGCATGTGAGATAAATATTTGTGTTTAACACCAAAACAAATTTCATTTCCCGTGGACAGGTGTATTAACACACACACACACACACACACACACACACACACGCTGGCACATGCACTCAGACACATACGCATACAAATATACACATAAAAATAAGACAAATTTACTCAAAAACATTTGTAAAGATTGAGGCAGTGTGTGAAAATTTCTGCTTGAATTTCACACACCATTTGCTAAAAAAGACAGCCTGGACCTTGTATTAACCACATTTTCTACTCCCTGTGATATCTGGGCCCTCCAGACCACAGAAGGTTAGCCCAATTCCTCATACAGCAAATGACTCTCCAGGGAGCTTGCTGTTCATATGCAAAGTAAACAATAGCTCATTCCTTCCCATTCTGCCTTTATTGGACTCTCACATTCACATTGGGGCCTCTATCCCCTGCCCTAATCACCTCTGGGCTGGTATCAGACAGCTAAAGGCAATCCCTACACTCTAGAGCCTGCTGAAATTGTTCAAATTTGCTATCCTAAACCTGGTTGCTTACCCTGCCATGCCCATTCCTTCCCAGGAAAACCATTACAAAGTCTTTCCCCAAATTCCCTACTCTCTTTCAGTCTGTGACTAATACTGATGTTCTCTTGTCTGGCCCTACGTGGAGTGGTGTGACCTCCTCCTCTTCAGAACTGTGAGTTATTAATGACAATCATTTCCTGATCTGCTGGCTTCACCATACCTGGATAATAATAAATCCTACATCCTAAGACAGACCTATCTTATATAGATTAGTTAAGAAAAGTCAATTTCACTCCATTATTCCACTCTTATGGACCCATCAGCAGATCTTTCTTACTCTTAGAAGCAATGCCAAGGAGTATATGTAAATAAAGGTATGCAATGATACATTAAATATCAGTTAAAAGGAAAGTAACTGGGAAAATGTGAAAAGAAGGCCAATCTCCTTTGAATCAAATGGCAATTTAGCATCATTTGAAGAACTAGTGGCCATTTTTCCCAATAAGTGCCCTGGGAGAAAGAATAAAAAATGTGCAAGTGCTGGTCTATATAAATTTAGAGGTTAAATTTTAAAGCTTTTTCCCCCTTTTATTAATTAGTATAGATTGGAGCAGTGCTGTGAGGAAATGCTAAAGCATAAATCCAATTGGTTCTGAATGCTAAAGATAGCAAGATATTCAACAAATGGAAACAAAGCTAATTAAAATTAAAACCATTCCTTGAAAAAAGGCCCTATGAGATGAAGAAGCACAACCATTAGCAATGGAAATTAAAAAAGATTTTAGTTATAAACAATTTTTCACTTGACCAAGTATAACTATTGCAAGAAGAATTTATAATATTTGTCATTTTCAAAAATTGGTGTGTTAGTCAACAAGCTAATATTAAATCAATCAATAATAGTAAAAGCAGATTTTATACACTAACATGACATACATAAGAGTTTTAAGATCAGGAGCATTGATTAGATGAAAAACGACATCAGCTACAAAAACAACAACAACAAAACAAAACTTGTTCTGTTTGTCCACTCAACTTGCCTAAAACATTGCCAGTTCATGACTGGTTCATTAGCTGACCATATACTGAGAATGCCTAAATTGTAGCAGATTTACTGAGATGTGGTATTTTTCAACCCAAAGAAGCTCTCCTTCCATTAGTATTATTGTACAAATGAAGCAATTTCTATCAGTGATACATTTTTTAAATACTACAGTACTGCTGGAGGGTTTTCTCTCATGAAGAGAACTGTCCGTTGTTGAAGAATAATGCATGTTTTTAAAATACTGGTTACCTGATTTTTTAAGAATATTTAAATAACAACTAAGAATAAATCATTTCTACTGGTTTTAGGTGTTAAATACATTATTCAAAAACTAACTCTGATCACAATAAGAATATAGTTTAACATTTGCTCTCTAGCATTGTACTATTTATTTGTAATTTACAATTACCAGAGATATATATTTTACATCTCAAAAATCCATAGAAATGACATTAGCTATGGAGATTACATTCAGAAATTTGGCCTGAAGCTCCCAGATTTTGAATTATACCCTCACTATTTAGTAACTGGCTTTAGGAAAGTTTTTTAACCCATCCGTATCTAATTTCTTCTTGCAAGTAAAGATTATGGAAGTACCTATCTCCTAAGGTTCTTTTTAGGTTTAAATGGAAACAAAATGTAAAACATGTAAGAGCTGAAGCTGTTTTAAACTCCTCTCTTATGCTGTGGTCCCTGCCACGTTAGTGTACACAAGTTCACCTTCACCTACGCCTACATTTCTCTCTGTGGCTTTCAGTAGCTGAGTCTGCCTTCCTTCCCGTGCTTCATGTGTTAGTAATCAATACCCTCCAAGAGCAGCCTTCCACAAATTACTCACAGAATGGGTGTGTAAGTATCCCTATATTCTCATTTGTGTTTACATAAGTCCTACGAAGTCAGTGGAAAAAATCTCTCGTTGTTTACAGTAGAAATTGGTTTATAAAAAATCCATGCCTTCCTTCTTTTCCCTGGGTCATTTTCCCACAAACCTAAATTCACGTGGATTGTCCTTTCAGGGTCAGTTTCTGGATGGCCTCTTCCAATATAGTCATTGCCAGAACTGGTCCCAGAAAACAGATCTCCAGGATAAGATTTTGAAATGGAAACAAGAAAACTATTGTTGTTGCTAAGTAGGGAGTTAATAATTTTTAGCATGCTATAGCATTGAAATTACAAAGATTTTCCCAGGTAGAGAAATTGGGATACGATACAAGTAAAAAGGGATATATTAGCTTAAGCAACAGCTCTAGTTTTGAGACACATAATAGAATTATTTGTTTAGTGTAATCCAAGCAGTGAAGGCAGGGAATGATAGACTCAAATTAGCCACCTACCAATTGAAGGCATGAGGTGAAAACCAGAAAGCACCTATGGAGGCTACTGAAAAGCTCCTACAGTTGGAGACAGACTGGTCTGAAACTCACACCCAGGACTTTAGAGTAGCTTAGTTACAAAGCAGGATAAAATAGACTAGTACTTTTGTGTGAGATCCAGATTTGTATGTACAACTGCCTATTGGATGTCTGATGTCCTATCAGCATGGGTCATGTCTTAAATTAACTCACTAGCTGACTGTGTTTCCCTGGGGGATGCATACATTCCATTCATTAAAGGAATAAGGAATGGCCTATTGGTGGATAGGGAAGGAAAAATATTTAAGGCAGTGGTATCAGTCCACTGTAGATCAAGACTGACTGTAAGCAGGAGAGATTTTAAGGGAGATCAGCTCTCTGTTGTAAAGCATGATGGTTAAGACTCTAGAGTAGCAGAGGCCCCATGGCCACAGCAGTGAAGCAAGGTGGATATACTTCTCATGAAGGGCACTCCTACTGTAATTGTGAACAAAAAACACTAAAATCACAAAGATCTATGACAGTGGGTAATAGACCATAATATTCCAAAGGCAATGAAAATTGCCACCAATGGTGATTTTACTTGACTTACATAACAAGAAAGGGTCAAGATCTGGTGAACGAAACATTGAGCTCAGTAACTACATTGTAAAATCATGATCTTTGATCCAGCTTAAAGATCTGAGCCATTTCCTTAAAATGTGAGAACATAATAATATAGAGGACAAGACCCTTTGATGAAAGACTTCACTGCCATAACTCTAATCCTTCCCCAATGAGCCTATGGACATTTCCCTCACCCCCCAAAAAAACTGCTTCTGTAGGACTACAGAAATAATGAGATCTTTTGAGGAATAATAGATACTGGGTATGGTATTACCCTATGCTACCCTGGTTCTTCTGTTAATTAATTTCAGACAGAGCAGACTTTAAAGTGAGGAAAGTCTGCAGAAATAAAGAAGGGCATTATATAATGATAAAAGGGTCAATTTTCCAAGAAGACCTAACAGTTTTTAACATGTTTATGTATAACAACAGAGCATCAAACTATGAGAGACTAAAATTGGTAGTAATTCAAGGAGAAATAGATGAATCTATAATCATATCTGGAGACTTCCATACCCCTCTCTTAGAGATGGACAGATCTAGCAGGGAAAAAATTAGTAAGAACATAGTTGAACTCAACAACACCATCAATTAACATCTATATACACCTGTGTCCAACAACTGCAGAATAAACATTCTTCTCAAGCGCACATGAAATAACTGCCAAACTAGACCACATTCTGGCCCGTAAAACTTGCCTTTCGAAAAATAGAAATCATGCAATGTCTGGTTTCAGACCACAATGGAATTGAACTTAAAAATCAGTAAGAGAAAGATAATTGGAAAATCCTGAAGTATGTGGAGATTAACAACATACTTCTTTTTTTTAATAATAATATTTTTTATTATATTATGTTAGTCACCATACAGTACATCCCTAGTTTTTGATGTAAAGTTCCATAATTCATTACTTGCATATAATACCCAGTGCACCATGCAATACATGCCCTCCTTACTACCCATCACCAGCCTATCCCATCCCCCCCACCCTCGCCGAAGCCCTGTTTGTTTCCCAGAGTCCATAGTCTCTCATGGTTCATTCCCCCTTCTGTTTACTTCTATATGACACATAAATTGAAAAAGAAATCTCAAGCAAAATTTAAAACATTTTAGACTAAATGAATATGAAAACACAACTTATCAAAATTTGTGAGATGCACCAACAGCAGTAACATCTTGAAAAATCAATAACAGGGTATAGTGAATTTAGTTTTGTGATAGTCAGAATAATGTCCCACCCTCAAAGATGTCCATACCCTAATCTTTGAAACCTGTAAATACTTATGTTACCTTACTTGGAAAAAAGAACTTTATAGATGACATTTAATTAATAATTTTGGATGAGAAAATCATCCTGGATTATCCAAGTGGGCCCAGCATAACCACAATCATCCTTAGAGGGAGACAGGAGGGTTACAGTGAAGAAGATGTGACACCTAAAGCAAAGCTTAGTGATGCTTTCTGATGGTGGAGGAAGGGACCATGAGCCAAGGGTTGAGTCAGCTTCCAGAATCTGGAAAAAGCAAGGAAACAGACTGCCCTATAGAACCACCTGAAAGAACATAGCCCTGCAATTTTTGGCAAAACTGTTTAAATTTGCAAGGGGTAGTCTTTCAGACAGAACACTGATAACCCCACAAACTCTCAATATTTACAGTTTAAATGTCCCCTTGCCACTGTCATTCTTTATGTGTTCTTATTCATGAATCTGCTGAGGGGCTTCTCAGCAGCTGAGCTACTGAACGCTTATCAATAACAAGAGATACGATGACATCTTGGCACAGCTTACTTCACTCTTACAGCAAAACATCTTTACTTTGAAAAAAATTTCATTTTTGTCATAAATCAATGGATTTGAAATCATATCAAACCAATATACAACACAGGGCATCCACCCACATATTCCCATGTCTTTTGTCAGGTTCCCAGGTTTTCATAATTAGCTCCCTGACTTTGCTCTAACACATCAACTTTGTTTGAACACTCAACTGCCTTAGAAATTTGGATACTCTGATAATCAAATCCTGGGGTTGATGTTCAGCTCCTTCTGCCCCTTCTCTAGATGAGATGAGGGCTTCTTTGTAAGATACTCAGGCTTCAGAGCCACTCTCTGGCTCTACTAATTAGTTTTCAATTGTGTGGTAATTGCCCCTAAGTTCTTCATTATCTTCCTGCAACTTAGTACAACCATCTAATTTCATTGTCCTCCTATTTATCATTTCCCCTGTATATTTCACATCTCTGGATTATCAGATGGGCTAGTGCTTTCCCTCTACTATTATGCCATACCACTGTACATCCAATTAAACCTTTAACAATTGGCTGCCACTTTGTACCAGGAGCTGCATACACACAATCTGCTCCCAAGGATGGGGTCCTTAATACTACAGAATACTCAGTGATCTAGTCCTCCAACTGCTTTGTGTATCTGCTTCCTCAGACTACTCCTGATAAGAATATGGGCCAGTTTTGCATCTCCAGGAATCAGATGCTGAGATGTAATTAGGAGTACAACACAGATATTGGAAGAGTAATACTTGCGGAAGGAAAGGGGCAAATTGGGATTAGGTAGGGAAGCAATAAGGCTGCAGTGCAGGTCTGACAAAAGTTTCTGCCCATTAATGCTGAGCTCTGGAGAAATGATTGGCTGTGAAAGGAGTCGCCCAGTGGGTCTTGCTTAGTTGTGGCTGGCAGGTCATTCACAGGAAGTGGAGTGGCCTCTTTAATTCCTAACACCTTTCTGAGTCATAGGCTGGGAGCAGGATCCATGGATAACATGCCATTGGCTTGAAAATTGATGTAGAACAGGAGGAAGCAAAGACCCCACCAGCCCCAATCCTCACAACTGGGCAGTAGTCCGTTTTTGAAGGTACCTCTGAACAGCACATTCCCAGGTCTGCCACAGATCGCTTAATGCTTCTGAGATTCTTGGGGCTAATTTAGTTTGAATTGGTAGACTATGTTTTGCAAATGTACTTTTTCCCCTAAGTTTCTCGAAGATAGCTTCTTTCAAAGACAGCTTATTTCATAAAATACGTACCAATATTTTACACCTGTGAATGCACTCATGGACACTAATTTAGGTAAAGTGTAATATTTGTTATTTACTAATCCCCAAATCATGTATCCTTGACTGAAGAGTTACAGGAAAAAAAAAAAAAGCTGTAATCATGTGCAGTTTCTTTCAGGACTGCTCTATTAAGCTGTTTAATGGCTCTCCAAAGAATTTGTGAAAGTTCAAATAGTATTGCAGACTTTTCTCTGATTTGTCAAACAGAAAATGAGATAGACTATTTTTAATTCTTTTTATTCCATTTACCAAATACTTGTGTTTTTCTTAATCAACCTCCCCTTAGGTTTTTGGTTAATTTTTATTGTGTGAAAAGTAAGCAGCAATCCTTTAGACATTTACTGCAGCAGTTTTTATGACTACACTACAACCTCAAATCTTTAATTTGTTTTGCTTTTAAGCATTTGAGGAATGATTCTAAAAGTGTGTTTTTTCTTCCTATGTATAAACTGTATAAAGTATTTCACGCTGTCAAATGTGGTGGCACAGAGGATAGATATCAGCTGTTTCAGGTTTTTCCTTTCTGGGAAATTGTTTTTATGGTGCTGTCAAATAACTATCACAGACATATTTCCATGTCACCAGGGCTAATAATTTGTTAGATTTTAAGAAATTCAAAGACCTTTTTTCTCAGCGACTTGGACAAAATAAGCTAAAATAAATTAGGAAAAAGATTTCTTTTTATTTAAAATTTGGAATTTACGATGTCCCCATTTCCTTTCCCCAACAGGATTTTTTTTTCCAGTTTAAAATTATGATATAACATGTATGCTTCTATGGCTCTTTTAGCTCTTTTCTCCCAAAGAGAACTAATAAAAATCATAAATATTATTCCCACTATCAGAGACTTAATGGAGGAAATAATAGGTTTCAGTTGGGTTTTTGAATTTAGAGGGTATAGTAATACCAAAAAGGAAAAAGTAAAATAAAGTATAATGGGAGAATGCCAAAAGTGTTCAAGGAAAGTTGCAGTGATTAACTAATATTTAATCTGAGCTCAGTGAAATCCAAGGCCTTTAGTGCATGTGAGTATAGTTGGACAAAAAAAAAAAAAAATGGAAGCGTTTAGCAACACAGCTTGCTTAGGAAACTATATGTAAGGCACAGTTGTTGGGATGTAGCAAGTAAAAGGCTAATGGTGGAAAACAAATCTGAGCAGGCAGATAAAGGCACACTTCCCAGGGTCTGTTGTGTATGGTAAAGAGTTTGGATCTTATAAGTGGAAGAAGACAATAAATAATAACAAAACCTACCATATTTCACTGCCTAGAATGTGTCAGACAGTATGCCAGCCACTTAATAAGTGTCATTTCATTTAATCTTCGTGAAAACCATGCAAGGCAAATATCTCCATTTGGAGAGTTTGTTTTTTGTTTTTGAGAGGACTCTTAGAAAAATGAAACTTGGTGACTAGTAAGTGGCAGAGAAAATAATGTAATCCAGTCTGCTTGTTTTTTTGTTTTTGAGAGGACTCTTAGAAAAATGAAACTTGGTGACTAGTAAGTGGCAGAGAAAATAATGTAATCCAGTTTGCAACGTCTGCTTACTTCTATCTTAGGACTTTTGAGCCGTGTGATGGTCCAAGTACTGATAAAAATGTATCTGTGTTATAGAAATACCTCTGGTGGTATGGAAGGGGAAAAAGACTTGTGATATCCTAAGCAAGAGATACTGAGTATGTGAGCCATGACTGGACAACGTGTTAGGCAAAGATAAGACACTTCGATATTTTTAAAATATATAGTCTATCGGGATTGCTCTAATGGAACTATTTGCAAATTTCAGTAGAAACATGTAAAAAATAAAATAAAACACTAAGACTAGTACTGAGAAAGTGAAAGAGGCTTTTCAGTCTGTTTGAGTGGAGACAGAGTTGTACATAGGTATTTGTCAAGTGGGTAAGTAGAGAGAGAACATTCTATACCTGAAGCATAGTCAACTTCTCAATAATAGGGAATTCTGATACAGTAAGACTCTATGTTAGTCTAATTGTCTTTTTAAGATACTCTTTGATCTGAAATATATGTCTTTGATTTGTTTACTGAATTTTAACATTTTGGGGGGGCTGTATACATAATAACTGTATCTGGATTAAAAGCAAAGTGTGAACTTTGTGAACATTTCTTGAAAGACTAATTTTTTAACATGTTTGCTGTTGTAGCTATTGAAGTCCTGATACAATATTTTGGACAGGAAAATACAGCTCTATAACATTTCTAACTATTGCCAAAATGAGAAAATCAATTTTAATTTTGTTTTGTGTCTATAAATAGAAAGTATTTGTAAATGTGACGTTTAACTTGACATTCTCCAAGAAAAAGTATAGAGAAGTCCACCTTTTCTAAAAGTATTTCCCATGGATATGGCCAATATTATTCTTAGGTTTGAAGTGTTGCTTAAAAGAAAACACATCAAAGAGAATTTTAAAGACCTGAAATAGAGAAGAAGCAAAGCTTGTGTGAGAGCATTAGGAGAGTGTTGTGTGTAGTGGGGAAAAAAGTAAAATAAAATAAAATTTAAAAAACCAGACTATCATTAAATATATATATTTTTTCTCTTATTAGAAATATAGTAAACAGTATCTGGTTAAAGAAGACAAAAATTAGAAGTAAAATTTAATGTGTAAATATGAAGCAGGATACAATGGATTTCTTTAAAAAAATGACTTCCACTTGAAAGAAATAGATTTATGAATGAAATATGCCTGGATCATGTATTAACTGAAATAGTTATTGTGACTATTTTATTTATACTTTATACAACTTGAATAAAGTTGAATGATAATATCAAAACTAAATAACACAAATCTTAACAGTAAAGACAGAGTTGTTTCTATTCATAATTGCGTAATTACAATGCCAGAACACTGCTGAACAAAATAGTCATATACCATGAACCATGTCTGGATTCCACAAAATCAGAGCTTGAGGCAAGAGCTCACCTGAGGGGAATTTATTTGGAAGTCAATGACAGGCAGCAGGCATGAATAAGTAGGGAGAGTGAAATAGGAAAGGAGGAAAAGGCAATTAGGAAAAGCCAATAAAGGATTATTATAAAGTTGGCTACCACTGTGGGTAATGGTGTACAATCCTACTGGGAACGTCTGAGTATCCTTACAAAATGCATTTCAGAATTGTCTGCCGAGCAATGAGAGGGAGAATCATTTGTCTATTGGCTCTTAACTCTTACTGATTAAGGATTGCCCTGGAGCAGGGGAGGGGGAAATTAATCCCTCTTAGTACCAGTTTAAAAATACGTGAATGTCAAGTG
The DNA here is from genome assembly GCF_017311325.1 of Ursus maritimus. NCBI lineage: Eukaryota > Metazoa > Chordata > Mammalia > Carnivora > Ursidae > Ursus > Ursus maritimus. The sequence goes on along the minus strand of NW_024426552.1, from coordinate 42,016,583 downwards.
AGCTCCAGCAGGTATCCACATGTCTGGAATCATAAAATCCTCAGGGTGCGAGCAAGAGATGCATGGCACATATTTGAAGGGAGGCAATGTAAGCTCCAAATGGGACAAAGGCCACACTGTTTTAAACTGAGGCTGAAATCAGACGAGGCCTCAGTCAGATGAGGCCAAGCAGATATGAAGCAATGCCAAAGTTTCCAGGATAGTCTCCTCATTTGAGGCACTCAGGTCTGCTCATGCCCCTGTACGAACTATTAATTCCCTTCCCTAGTTTAATTAAATCCATCCCAAAGTCTCTAATGTGGGAGTATCAGTAAACTCTGTAAAAGACAATGCAGGAGAACTCTATAGAACAAATTATATTTATTTTGTAGTGGATTTACTCTAGTAAATATTAACTAAATTCCTGTTTTAGCTGCATTTTTAAAATTTTACTTTGTGTTTTTTTGGTCAAAGTTATAAATATATTTTGAATTCCATTATAATTCCTGTGTGTTCCAAATATTACATAGACATGTTTCTTTTCCCAAGTATAAGGTATTCTTTTATTATGTTCAATTAGCCAACATAATATACATAATTAGTTTTTGCTGTAGTGTTCAACTCTTCATTAGTTGTGTATAAGGTTCTTTTAATTTCTAATATTTTGATTGATTCCTTATTTTAATGTACTGTGTATATATGTATTGTTGCAGGTTTGATATCTGGCCTTTGATCTTTGTTGAGTCTTTATTACCTTTATAAGGGAATTTGTTTACAAAGAAATTTAACAGCCATATACAAACTTAAGTCTGGTAGAATGCTAGAGTACAAAGATAAATCATAAGCTAGATGTTGTGTGAAAGCTCAAGTTAGCCAGATGGTTTTTTCACTTAGTAAATCCTACCCAGGTAAAAGTGAGTCTGGGCAACTTGTAAAGGCATTGGTAAAAAATTGGGAGAGAGACTCTCTAGTTGGGAAAAATACCAAATTACCACAAGTGCCAAACAGACCAGAGTCAAAGAAGTGGTCCAGTGTTCAGAGAGAAGGGTGTAGCAAGGCAAGAACAGAGTTCGTCAGAAGCCCCATTTCTAATGGTGCATCTCACAACTGCAAAGAGAGTGCTGTATGGAAGGGACCTTCTAGGTTCTGAAAAAGATCATGGTTTCTAGTGAGGCTTGCACATACCCCCAGTATTAATGCAAGATTGGGAGATCAGGTACTTGATGAATGCTTGTATGCTTGCAGTGAGCCAGAATTTTTTTGAATAAATTGTTATCACCTCAAGTAGTCAACACACTTAACAAAAATGGAAATCTAACTCTAACGAAGTTGTTAAATGTTTTGCTACTTTTGTATTAATATAGCTCACATTTGTGGAGCACTTATTTCATTTTCCGTGTAGTATTTTAGTTCTCTCAACAACCGTATGTGTTGGATGATATTTTCCCAGCTTTATAAATGCAAAAAAAAAAAAAAAAAAAGATGCTCAATTCTGTGAAGGAACTTGTCTATGTTAAAACACCTAGAAAGTGTTAGAGGAGGATTTCAACACAGGATATCTGACTTAGAGCTTGGGTTTGCTTTTATGTTGCATAGATATTTGTGGCAAAGTCAATAACAAAAAATATGTTATTTTCTACTGCAATGTGATAAAACTTTTTTTTTTCATGTAGATAAAGACACAGATTTTTATTCTGCTACATTTCCAGCACATCAGTTTTATAAGAGAAATAGCCACAATACTATGTGCTGGGCATATTTGATATAACTCTCCTTTCTTGATCCTGCTCAGTATTTTCCACATCTTAAAGATATAGGACATGAAACCCAAAAAATAAATTTCCCAGAGTCACAATACGATTAAGTAGAAGAGAAAAAAAAAAATGTCCACATGCTTTATCTTTTACTGCTTTGTCAATATGAGAAGAATCCACACTAGATGTAGCTATTCTGTGCATGACCTTTTGTCTCCAAGCTCAGGAAGCACATTGACACCACAGACTGGATGCTGGGTAGTCATCCAGCAAGACAATGAACATGTGAGAAAGAGTTACTAAATGCCATTACTAAAGCCATATTAGAGGAGTGAGTCTACTCTCAGCATATTTACAAAACTCATCAGCCTTGAGCCAATGGGAGTACGTAGTGTATGATCCCCTAAAGTATAACAATAGGAATGCTCTGATTGAGAATTACATTCTTTCTATCTCCTGACCTTATGGTTCATAATGACGTTAAGTTGAGCATTTAAAAAATACAGAATTTTTCAACCCCTTTTCCACACTAAAAGAATAACTTTTTCCACACTAAAAAGTATAAACCAAAACCTATAAACAAAGAGTACTTGGTCTTGGGGCCCCTGGGTGGCTCAGTCGTCAAGCATCTGCCTTCAGCTCAGGTTATGATCCCAGTGTCCTGGGATCGAGCGCCACATGGGGCTCCCTGCTCAGTGGGGAGCCTGCTTCTCCCTCTCCCACTCCCTCTACTTGTGTTCCCTCTCTCACTGTCTCTCGCTGTCAAATAAATAAATAAAATCTTAAAAAAAAAACAACAACTTGGTCTTTGGTTTGTCTAGTTCCAACTAAATGGTCTGGGTTACTCAATTAGCTATGAGCAAAACCATGATTGTCTTACAGTAGTAATTCAACACAGTGGAACAAGTTATGTTCAGTCACAGGAAATAATTCATCCAGTGGAAAATTTTCTTATTGGCTTTTTGGTGCTCCAACTTAAAATCTTTTTAACTGCTTTCATCTTTGCTAGTTATGAGACTAGTCCATCCTATCTATATCCTCTTTACCTGCATGAGGCAGAACAGGCTTAAACTGGGCTCAGAAAATATTTTAGGTAAAGAGCTAGAGAGTAAATATTTTTGGCTTTGAGGGTCACAAAGTTGCTCTCATGACTACTCTAATGTTGCAGCATAAGAACAGACAATGTGTAAGTGGTTGATTAGGTCTTTGTTCCAATAAAATTTTTTGGACACTGAAATTTGGACTTTGTATAATTTTCATGTGGCATAAATATTATCCTTTTTTGATTTTTTAAAAATTATTGAAGGAAATGTGAAAACCATTCTTAGCTTTGAGTTGCACAAAAGCAGGCTGTTGGCTGGATTTTGGTCCATAGGTCATAGTTTGCTGACCACTGATTTAAAGAATAAAATATAGAGAACAAAGTGATGGTTGCCAAGGGGGGAGGAGGTAGGGGGGTTGTGCAAGAGTGGTGATGAGGACTAGGAGGTACAGGCCTCCAGTTATGGAATGAATTCTTTCTATCTCCTGGGTAGAGATAATGGGTATGAAAAGTACAGCATAGGGAAAATAGTCAATGGTATTGTCATAGCACTGTATGGTGACAGATGGTAGCTATACTTGTGAACATAGCACAACATATAGACCTGTTGAATCACTATTTTTACACCTAAAACTAATATAACATTGCTTGTCAACTATACTCCAAAAACACAATTATATAAAAAAATAAAATTGAAGAAAGGAAACAAACAATAGCTTTATTAAAAGGGACTAATGCTCGATGTTGTCTATTGTTACTTTATTATTTGTCAAAGACATTTTAAAATAAGAAACATGTTTAGTGCCATCAAGTAATCATAGGGAGACTGGTTTGACATCTAAAAAAGATCAAATATATAGTGTGAGCAAAGTTAGGTAAGTTGTTGGCATTTCTTCAATTGTATCACTAATGGTTTTTGTAAACTTAAACAGGAGCATAATGTTTCTGTATGCTTATTAATCCTACTTGGTTATAAGAATCGCACTAGTTTAATTTAAATTCAAAAAAGGAAAAAAAGAATCACAGTAGGATTTGATTAGAAAATGTTAGAGAAATGGGGAAATTATGAATTCCTCATGAAAGAATGAAAATTCTGTTTCAATTTTCTCTTTTATCACATAAAACTATAAATTGCTCATTTGTATAATGGATAAAAGAGCAAGAAATGTGTATAATTTTAAAGAATAAAAGAAGCATGATTTCAACTGCAATAGCTATAGTTATACACATTCCAGAGTATAATTTCCATTTTCAGTTACTTCAGCACAACGAAGGAAAGAAAAAATACACTACTAATATAATAAATAGGTAATAAAATATATTTCATTTATGGAAACACTGCATTGCCTGGGAAAACATCTTCCTCATGTGGAAGTCATGATGGGGCATCTTTGATGAACAGTTTCCGTGATGCTGCTTTGGCCCTATCTGTGGATATAACTAGTGGTGTAAATTAGATCTGTGGAATTTCTCGTCCACTTTAATCATGTAAATGCTGCCTCTGAAATATCTATCTGGCCTCAGCAAACATTGGGAAATATTTTTATTGATGAACATCTTGATATCTCTTTTACCCTACTTAATGTTACTGTTGGAATAGTTTAAGTCTCAATAATCATAATCAGATATGCGGTGTTTCTCTTTTCTTCTGAGTCAAAGAACCATGACCTGTATTTACCATCGATTAGTCCCCCCTTTGTATAGCTTTAGAATCTGGACAGTCATATCATGCTGGTTTTGGTGCCATTACAGAAGTTTTCATTATGCTGCATTTAATACCCTTCCCCCAAATACAAAAGACCTGCCCCTTATCCCATGGAAGAAACAAGCAATTGGATAGATTCTTCCTCTTTCCCTCTAAAAAAACATTTTGAATCCTCATTTCTGTATTTCATGGAACAACCCCAAGTTCCTGCATATCATGTAAGAATGGGGGTGAATGCTTGCTTATTGTCTCTGCTCTGATGGACTTTGTCCTTACAGGCACCTGCTGGGGTTTCTAGCCAGAATGAGTACCAAGTCCTTTAGAACATTTCATTTAAAGAATTTTGTTCACTAGGTTTTAAATATGTTTTACTTTGATTAGTGAAGCTGTTATTTCTCTTGAATTTATTTCTCTTTTTCTCTGAGAGTATACATTTTTGAGCCAAATACACTGTAAGGTTTGGCAAACAAAAATAGACTTTTTTTGTCACAATGCAGAACATCTCCCAAAAAGAAGATACCTAAGGTTATTGTAGCATCTAAAACAAAATTCTTCTTGGTGTTATTTTTAATTTACCAATTACAGAGATTGCATCGTTTAACTTGTCGTTTTCTATACATGCTTTTTTCCCCTAACTTTTACATTAAAAAGTTATGCCAAAGAAGGACAAGAAAGAGAAGGAGTAAGAAGAGAGAGAAGGAGAGATTCAAGGTTGGATAATTGGATCACTTACCAAAAGCATCCAAATCACCACAGTTTTTCCTACTTTATATTTCAACTTTGATTTTTTATAATAGCCTAAAGAAGTTCCTCCATGCTATCCTGATTTTTAAAAATCCTTGTGAAAGTCATCAAGGAATTACTATGTGTTTAAATTCATTAAGCATATGAAATATATGAACATAGCAAATATCTTAGAATATAAATTAAGGATGAACACTTATAGTTAAATTTTTTAAAAGCTTTAAATATTTAATATATTTTCTTTAAAATACTGCTTTAGATGTGCAGTCTAATAGGTTAAAATATGACTTCATGTGATAGAGAATTAGAGCATTATTATGAATGTGTAAACCCATATTTTCTTAAATTTACCTGAACAAATATATGTCCTAGGTTCTATCAGAAATGATCATTTATAACAAGTCAAATCTCATAAACATGCCATATCACTTATAATATGCGATTCACATTTCAAAGTCTGGAGAAAAATTAATAAATAAAACTTTTATCATTCACAGAATAGTTTAAAATGCCTTATTTATTCACAAGAACTTTTTCAATTGATTCCATTTTCCTAGTTTTTTTTTCCTTTTCCACTGCATTGACTTGGCATCTTACAAAGTAGCCATAATATTACAGAATACTTTTTTATTCCATTCTATGTAAAAATCAAGGGTTGCCAAATTAAGAATCAGAATCTATGGAATAAACATTTTAATTTATTTTTATTTGTAAAGGTAAATCTTCATGATTTGCTAAATTAGCTTTCTTCATTGGAAATATTTTTGCAGTATCAGAAAAAATCTCCCTTGAATTTGGTGTCTTCGGGAAAGGGAAAGAAGTAGAGAGGGGGCCTATTTGCTATATTTTTCAAAAATTCTTCACTTTCCCATTTTTAGACCCCCAGCTGGTAATACATTTCTTTGTGAAGCCTGTGACAATTACTTAGATGGTTGATGATCCGTATACCATTACCTCTCCATTTGGGCCACCAAGCATGATTGTGGTATTTCACTGCCTGTGAAAGGAAGACCCAGTGTTAACTTAGGCATGGCTTTTTCATTTGGAGACAACATGGCACATCAGTAAGATACATTACATATTATCCTATACATACAAAGTATGCATAGATTGAGAACATCTTTATGATTGATTTTGAAACTTAATTTTAGAATTTATCAGACATAAACAGCAAGACTTTCCACCTAAAAGAAATTTTAAGTTTAGATATGATTATGAATAACCCCTTAAAGAAATAAGTTTGTTTCTGGTAAATATTGATATTTTGAAAAGCTTACTGTATTTTAATTATAACATTTGTAAACTTCAAGTAAATGCTAAATTTTCTTAGCATTGGAACACGTACCTTTAGTAAAGCATCTGTTACTGTCACTGCATCTTGCTTCTATACAATTTAAGGTCAGTCAGTTTTGATAGCTTACAGAAAAGATTGATAACCCTTAATCTTTGTTAAGCTTCTTTATTGAAGACCATCAAGATTTAATTCTTTTTTAATCTTACCACTTGGTAGATAAATGGCTTACGTGTCCCTTCTTTTCTAACTTTTCTAATTAATCTGAATGTCATTTGGGAGGGCAGGGAATAGGAGGGCTTTCTTTTTTTTTTTAAGTCTTGCAAGCTAACTCTTACAAATATGTTTTTTATCAATGTCAACTCCCAGATAATGCCATCTGTGCTAATCCCTAACCCTCTCCATTGCAGTGCTTTAAATTGTCTTTCGCTTTGATTTATCAGACAGCTGACCCTGGCCTAACCCTGTCAGCTTTAGTTCAGAGGCACTCTCACAAAAGATAGGCCTCTGATCTGACAAATTGATTGGCTACAAGGAACAGTTTAACTGGAAAAGGATCTCCCTAACAAGTGATAAAGCCCTTTTATTCCCAGCTTACAGCTTTGGGTATGTGGGCAGAATTTATAAAATGTCCAAAAGAAGAAGGAAACATTATGAGTAATCTGGAATGGTGAATATAAAGGGAAGCAATAAAAGGCCCACAGCTTTCTGGTTAATGATAGTTCTGAGAATATCAGCAACTATATTTTATTTAAAAGCTTTTAAGTGGAGGTTAATTGAAAATGATCATCCTAATTAGAAAAAACAAATATTAAAATTCTCTTAGTGTTCAAAGCTAACTTAATAGGAGTATGTTGATTAGGTACAGGGATAATAGATTGCAATCCATAGAAAAGGATTAAGGAACAGGTTGACATAATATCCTTTGTCTGATGAAGCTGTTCAGTAACTTCTGTCCATGGCACTTCGATTCTTGTCACATAATTTTGCTACTAGCAATCACTATTACAGTAAATTTTTATCCAAAAGGTTTAGAGTTAAGTTTCCATTTCCATTCAGTTTCAAGAAATAGAATTTTTTAAAAATTCCATTAAGTTTCAAGAAATAGAATTTTAAAAAATTTGTTCTAATTCAGAAAAATATTTTAAAAACCAATATAAAATCCAAAAGATTTATCCTTTAAAGTACTTGGCTATTTTAATTATACCATGCAGTAAATCAGAGCTGTTTCCACCTTCTTTATTTTTTTTTTAAGATTTATTTATTTATTTTAGAGAGAGAGAGCAGGGGTAGAGGCAGAGGGAGAGGGAGGGAGAGTTCTAAGCAGACTTCATATCCCATGAGGTGCTTGATCTCATGACCCTGCGATCACGACCTGAGAGGCAACTAAGAGTCAAGGACTTAACCCACTGCACCACCCAGGCGCCCCTCCACCTTCTTTTTCTGGACATTTCATTTTTGCTTTCCTTCACCTTCATTCTTTTTATCCCATCTTGTCGCAACTTTACATTTTTTCTATACTCCTACTTCATAAAAGGTATGCACTAAATGAACTTATAGTTCATTATATAGGCTATATACAGACGACATATCCCTTTTATTCCTGGGTACATTCATGATGACCCATCTCTTTTTCATGACGTATGCCCAAACCAGACCAAGATCAATGCTAGAGAAATTGATTATACTTTTTGATGGAAACAGCTGCAGCCCTGATTTGACATTGGGAGGCAATAGATTATAGGTCGCCTGTCCTCCTTCCTTTCCGGAGTGGGGATAGGAGGCCTAGAGGAAGGAAAGCCATCCTGATGTCAGACAGTCGAGAAATTATTCATAATGGTAACATCAGAGTTGAGAGTCTAGATGTGTCTGCAGTGGCAAGGATTACATGAAGAATGCTACAGCCATCCTAATAGCCATCTGGGGACTGGCATGGCTTTGTGTATTTCCATGATAGCTAGCCTTCATTGATTTCTTTTTTAATTCTGATTTAGGCCGCTAGACTTCCTGGCGATCATGTTAGCTGCACAATAGCTTTCTACTTCATTCTATTTCTGACAGAGTTATCCAGAGTAGATTTGCATTATTTGCAAGATGCCTAATCAGATGTTTTCAGATGAGGGAAATAAAGACTAAATTGACAGACCCACATTTTAAGGTTGGGTAATTGGGATGATGTGGGAGACACTTTCCAAGAGGGAATACAAGTCCATTACTTGGAAAGAAAAAAATACGATCCTTTCAATGACTATTTTAACCCAATTTCTGAGCAGTTTTCTTGTTTAGTGTAATGCTGGCTATTGGTTTATCAAAGAAGACAGAAAAAAATATGATGTAAGTAAAGCAAACAAAAGGAAAGTGATCTCAATGATATGACCCAGAATCAAGAGTTTCAATAACATTTAGTGTTTTGAAATACTATGTATAAGAAAACAAGGAAATGAAAATACAGTATATCTAATAGAATATGACCCTTGAACATAACTTTGTATGCAGAAACTTAGGTTTGATTTTGTCCTTTCCTTTGCTATATTAAGTGGAATTTTTTAGTCCAACTTCAGAGTTTGAGGATTAACGAGGAGAATAAATGTGTAGAACATCAAACTGAGATAGTAAATCAAGAGTGTTTGCATTGCCGGAGTTCTTGTCTACCAAACAGTCCTACTTCATATCGATGGAAATTTCACCAATGACCATCATGGTACATTAGTTATAATGCGAGTAGAAGATACCATCGTCCAACTGCCGACATTCAGTTACCCAGAGGTATCTGCACTCTGTGTGCATCCTCCTAAAATAACAACAAAAGCAAAGGATCCATGGACATGTAGGAGTTGGGAAAAATCATATATGCGCCTTGGAGTTGAAAAGAGCAAATTAGAACGCTGCAAGCTGAGATGGTGGGAAATGATCAACTCTCTTAAATACATACATTTTAGAATCAAGTGTTTTCTTTTTGTTGGTTTGTCTTAAATAACAATGGCAGAAATTTAATCCTGAAAGAGTAAACCTCAATTGTCAAAATAATTAGTTTATTTAGAATAACACTTCAAGAATATTTTTAAATGAGGAGCGGTTGGGTTCATATTTAACTGCATCTTGTTTCTGTCTTGGTACCAACCTAATTGTCCTCTCTCTGACCTCTTCCATTTCTCAATTTTGGCTTCTAGCTCAAAACACTACTTGTACCTGCAGACTCCTCCCATTCCCAAGCTTTCATGAACTGAATATATACATTTCTTTCTAGCAATGCTCTTTCTTCTTTCCTCCAATTGCACAATTGCTCTAGGTAAAAATAAGATTAATAATAATAATAATAATAATAATAATAATAAAAGAAAAGGAGAGTGAGTGTTCCCTTTATGCTATTTTAATCTAACATTTAGCTGAGACCCAGAGACGTTGATGTTCTCAGAGACACTATGTGATCATGGAGGTTCGTTTTTGTTTTTAAATTCAACTGGAACCTTTTGAATATACAGAGCTTAACAAATGTGCTATGAGGAAAAAAAAAGGATATTAAAATAGTACCAAGACTTGTCAGATAATGTTATTGAAAATGCTGCAAAATCCCATCATAAAGTACTATACTTCCCTCTTTACATTTTTGATTAGACTACATCCCATGTCACATTTTTATATGCAGCAAGGTATGGAGTATATCTAGATATACTAAGATGGTCTAAAGATTTACTCACTGATAAACTTTTATTTTAGAAAAATCTTCTGCACATCAATCATTATGATAGTATTTGGGCTACAAAACTCTTTATAGTATTTAATAAATTTGAAAACATTTTGGTATATATTTATATGAAGATACAATGTTTCTATTTCTTTAATAGAAAATTGAGTGACCAATTTTTTAAAAAGTAACCATTAACGAATTTGAAAGCACAACAGTTAAAAACACAGCTGGATTCTTAAAGGTAAATTCTTTTTTTCTCTCTTTTTTTTTTTATTATTCTTAAAGGTAAATTCTTAAACATATTTTGCATCCAACTAATTTTTTAAAGAACTAGCATTTTAATATACTTTATTAAAGTTTATATATCATAAGCTACATGTTTGTTATTTTTCTATCTGATTTTAGTGCTAAAATATATGATGTTGACTCATTCAGTCAAGCTAGTTTTGATCCACATGGTTTTCAAGCCAGTTCGGTTATTTTCAGCACAGCATGAAAGAATTTTCACTTTAATTCAAGCCATTTGTTTCATGTAACATCACTGTATACATGACAGCGTTAGCAAAGATTTTGCCAAATATGCTATGATATACAATGAAGAGAAGGAAAAGTACCAAATTATACTGTTTTTGAGTTGAAATCATCCCACCTAAGAAAGACTTTTGAAGTCGTACTTCCTGAACATTTTGAAATGTAGCTGCTTCCAAAAACTTCACACAGGCTTAATTATATTTTCTTATACTACTATCAACTGGAGTGAGTTTATAAAGAAATGGCATTTATTCCTGCAGTTCTTAATTGTATTTCAGGTACATATAAGAATATATCCTGTTGTCTAACAGATTGTAAGACTAATTCTTTATAATTGTGCTGTCAAATGTGTACATTTGTTCCCTCTACCTAAAATCAGTCTTGGACTATTTAATATCACTAGTTTCACATTTCACCTAAGGGGAAAACACATATAGCTCTGCTATCCAGAGTTTTGCCCATGAAATGTTTCCTAACAAGCATTGCCATGTCAAATATAAGTGGATGGGCTTTAGAAGATTAGTCAAACTGCTTTACTATTTACCTGTGAAAATTGAGGTCTTGGGTTCACATAACTAAATGAATTCCCTTACAGAGTATTTCTCTGAGTTGTTAAGTCATAAGTAAATGGCCCTTTACAGAAACAAAAAAAAAAAGCATTTTCTTGACATACAGCATGTAATTCCTAAACTGCTAACAGCATTGCCTTAAAATACATAAATTTATGTAGAAATGGACCCCTATAATACTTCATCAACCATTTTGCTTTTCTGTATCTATGGGTCAGAAAGACTTTTATTTTCTACTTTATCACTATTTTAAATATTGTTTTAACAATGAAAGGGGGATATGATTATTATTAATACAAATGGAAAAACTTGAAGCAAGTTTCAGATGTTTGGTAATTTTTAAAGTTATTTTTTATAGATAGTTTTCAAAAGGAGCAGCAACTACAGTAAGAGAAACCAGTATCTGAATAACCGTTGAAGACTTAGGTCAGATCTGCCACAGGGAAGCACATACAAATTACAGTAATTTTTGTATATTGTCCAATATACTTTACAGATGAATCGCAAACCAATACACATGTTCTCAAAATCTTATTAAGGTAATAAAATGAAATACCAGATATTAAAAATATTTTTTAAATTATGAGTTCAAGTTCCTTTGACGTATAACTGACTACTTTAGAACTGATTAACTTCCAACATCTAGAAAAATTATCATTGCTATTTTTGCCTGAAAGTCATGGATGGTACACTTTTATATATTCTGATATAGTCATGTAAATAGTTTCTAAAATTTATTTTAATAAATAAAAGCACAAATGAAAGAGGAGAAATAACAACGAACAACTAACTGTATATATACATCAGGTTTTCTGGTCTTATAGTTTTACAGAAGTAGGATTGTGTTATTTACATAATGCTACTTTTTTTCACTAAAAAATAACTTCTGGACATTCCCCTAGGTCATCTGAGATAGGTCTTTTATGTTAATGACTGCATAATATTCTCTGGAATATACATAATTGAGTCAGTTTTTCATTGAAGGCTAACATTCACTTGGTTTTTAGATTTTTTTTACTCTTCACAAAATTATATACTAAAATGTTTGAATTTTAATAATTTATGGGTAAAAGCACAATTATGAGTTACCTACCAGGTTTAGAATTTCTGTGTTGAAATGCACATGCTTATTTAGTCTTAATTGATGTTCCCAGATTGGAGATTATGCTAGAATGTAAGCTCCACAAGGAGCTTTGTTGTTGTTCAACAATATATCCTAAGTGTACAGAAGAGTATATGGAATTTTCTGTTATTGTTCAGCAATGTGTTCAGAAGAATGCCTACAATTTATTATGATCAATACATATTTCTTGAATAAATGAACAAAAAGAACATAATACTTTGTATTTCTACCACCAACGTGCTAGTGTATTTTTTGTCCCATCTCTACCAGTAGGTTTTATAATTCTTTTGTATATTAAAAAAATTATGAATCTGAGAGGCATAAAGTTTAACTCACTGTATTTATCTTACATTTTCCCCATGTATTTTATCATCTCCCTATTTTATTTTCTAATTTGATTGCTATGCTGTGAATTATGAATTAGAATACAATTTTACTTTTATTTTTATAAGTTTTCTTCTCAATTTGTAAGGAATCTAGTGTTACTATAGAGATGATTCTTGAGCTTTTATCTGCCTTATGAATATATTTTAAATCTACCATTGCACATTGACTTTGCAAAATAAATATTTTGTTATTATTTTTGTATATTTGTGTTAGCTAACTTAAACAACTAAACCCTTATAATAAATGTGTACCTGGGGCACCTGGGTGGCTCAGTCAGTTAAGTATCCAACTCGTGATTTCAGCACAGGTCATGATCTCAGGGTCCTGCTATCAGCCCCACAGGGGTTCCGCACTCAGACGGGAGTCTGCCAGAGATTCTCTCCCTCTGCCCCTCCCCTCACTCTCGTGTTCTCCCTTTCTCTCTCTCAAATATATAAACCTTTTTAAAAAAATGTGTGTTTATCCTTTGCTCAATGCCATTTGAATTATTCACCTTGGAAATTAACTCTAGTCTCTGATGCACAACACAAGCCCTTACTAGAACAAAACTAAAAATTCCAATTAATTTTTTCCCCTGGATTCTACTTACCTAGCTAGAAGTTGCTTTGTACATCTTTAAACAATTTCATCATTCATTGTTAAATGAGTTATTAATATAACTGAGTCTTATAAGCCTTCATGTATTTCATCCCCAAGATCAAGTGATATTGCTTTTATTTGTCTTCATGTCTTTATTTTTAATTTTCTAGAGTTTCCTTATGCAAATAGTTATTGCTAGCTTTATTTTGTCAATGGGAAAATTACTTAGGTTGTGTAAAAAGTTAAGAGCTGTGGAGTTAATTTTGATTTGAATGGTGCAATTTAATAAAAAATACAAACATGAGGAAAAATTTTGCATGACAAGATATTATTTTATTATTTATAACTTGATTCTAGATTCATTTTTATAGCATTAACAGTATTTAACTAAAGGATATATTTAAATCACCATCTAGAAAATTAATTTTTAAATGTAAAATTTTTAAGAGTTTGTGTAACTAAAATGCATATAAATTTAAATGTGTATGTATGTATTTGTATATACATGTATCTGAACACGTACATATCTCTATATATACACACACACATGCAATTTTGATGATGTCTAGTAGTGGTGATAATAAAGAACTTGAAATAATAGGGAATAATTAACCCAGTTTTTCCGAGTGGTTTCTTTTTATTTCATGCTATTAGTGTCTGTTTCAGATATGCTGAATTGACTTAAGTCAATTCATAAATTCAATAAGTTAAGTTTCTTCTTTTTTCCTTTTTTTTTTGACATTCCTTAGTATACTGTCTGCTGTAATTACTCATAAAAAGAAATAATAGATGTCAGCAGAAATGAAAACAAGTAGTAAAATTAATATTCTAAAAACTGAATGGTATTGTCATTGGAAATACATGTTATAGGATCCATAGAGTACAAAAATGTTACTCTAATCATAAGTCACTGTAGTTTTATATACCTAAATCCTCTGTCCCCAAAATTTCAGTTACCCTTTCTTTTACTTACTTTTATTTTGATAGTCTAACCTCAGAAGTAAATACATACAGTCTGAGACTTCTAAAATGGGTTTATTTATTTATTACACAAATACTTCATGAAAATAAGCACTGTGTGGTACAAACTTCCAGTTATAAAATAAGTAAGCCAGGGACATGCAAAGTACAGGACAGAGTACTGTTCTTTTAGATATAAAGAGTACTCTTTTATATATATATGCATATTTACATATATAGTATATATATTGTTTTTGTATATGGTCAATAATATTGTGATAATTTTGTATGATGATAGTGGTGCTGCCCTTAATATGGTGAGCATTGACTAATGTATAGAATTGTCAAATCACTGTGTTGTACGTCTGAAACTGGACACAATTTTCACCCTTAACAATGAAAGGAAAGAAAGAAAGAAAAGAAAGAAAGAAAGAAAGAAAGAAAGAAAGAAAGAAAGAAAGAAAGAAAGAAAGAAAGAAAGAAAAGGGAGGGAGGGAGGAAGGAAGAGGGAGAGAGAGAGGAAGGAAGAGGGAGAGAGAGAGACAGCAAGGGAGGTAGGGAGGAAGAAAATAAGCACTGTGGTAAATTTTCAGGAAATAATGGTGACCAAGGCATAAATGACCAGGAAGCACAAAATCTAGAGGACTGGGCAAGCAATGAAAACGTATTTTATAATATGAAAAAGGTGATAGAAGAAGTAAATATTGCTACCAAACCATGTGGAAGAGAGACTATACTAGGTGTGGAGGTAATCAGGAAACTCCCCATAGAGAAGTCGGAAATAGAACAAGTGTAGGAGTTGATCAGGCTTTCTTTTCTCTCTCTTTCAACAAGAAACAGCTAGTAAAAAATGATAATAAAGATAGAAATATCAGATAAACTGAAACAATAGGATAAATGTAAGCAGCATAACTGAAGAAAAAGAGCAAAGAAGGGAAAGGAATTCTTGTATGCTCAAATGGTAAACCAAGCAAACGGTATGGAAACATTTTGATTTTATTATAAAAGTACTGTGACATCATTGATGGAACAGGTATGGTCAGACTTGTGTCAGTCATAGCTCTTAGTCAACAGTGTAGGGAATGAATTAGAATCAGTAAGAGTGGAATGTCTACTGTGAAAAATAAAGAAAGCATATCATGCTTTTCATAAGCATGTCTCTCTCTCTCTATATATATATGTATATATTTGATTTATCTACAGAATGATATATAGCTCATTGTTATCTATGCATAGAAAAATGCAGGTGCCAAAACGTACATCATCTTCAAATTGTACAAAAAATTATTTTCTTAATATGCTCCCATTTTGGATTTTTTTAAAGCAGACAGTTTTGGGTTGAAACACAGAAAAGTCAGCTTTCCAATTAGATTTGATTTTGTCCTGATTTCAAGGTTATGATTAATCCATTAACTATCACTCATGCCAAACAGCAGTCAACGGATACAAAGCAGAAAAATCATGTCAAATACATTTAATTTTCCAATTCCACACAGTTTTCTAAATGCTACAGTTATTTTCTCAAAGACACTTTGACATTTTGACAAATTTGTGGGACGATCTCTATTCGTCTTGCAAACAAAATGCATTTCACTCTAATAACTGATTATTTTCCTACAGCTGTTGATCAG